>NC_142029.1:62550641-63157724 GCF_982192425.1 Myodes glareolus
TACAGAGAACCTGTCTCAAAAAGTAAAAGTAAAAATAAAAGAAATAGAGGTCAAAATAAAGCCACATAAAGATGGAAAATACACAGAGAATCTGGATATTGTGTGTTATTATTCTTTCTTTAAACTGTTTGAATGCTGAGGGAGGAGCAACAGCTGCTAAAAGATATTTGTTTATAAATGCTGCTGAATTAATCCAAGATAGGTATTTTGAAAATCCCTTGACTTCAAAATTGAAGTCAAAAGGTATGTTACTTTGGATAAGAGATTTTGCTTTTGTTTCCACAGGAAATGAGAGGCTGTGGATTTATTCTGAGTTAAGAAAGATTGGGTTTGATCAAGGAAAACCATCTGAGAGATCTCCAGTGGAAACAGATGGCCCAGATGTTAGAGTTCTACATCCAGAACAGATTCAAGATGCTGCCTGAGAAGATCAAGCCTCACAGGATACTCCAGTCAGGACTTCATCATAATTCTAAATTTTCTTTAAATTTCCATAAGATTATCAGCACTCCCAACCAGCAGGAAGTAGTCTGGAAAATTATGCCCACATTCCCCAAAAAAATGGACTATGGATGTTCTTGTTTTCTTTTAAAAAAAGTGGGGGGGGGAATGGTGTGGGGCAATTCTGTATTCTGTCAATTATGTTTTAAACTAAATGCTGTTTGGCCAGTAGCCAGGCATGAAGTATAGGCAGGACAACCAGACAGGAAGTAGAGGCAGAGCAATGAGAACAGGAGTATGCTGGGAAGGAGGAAGCTCTTTCCCCAGTCTTGCCCAGACCACAGAAGAAGCAAGATGTGTCTTGCCCTGCTGAAAAAGATACCAAGTCATGTGGCTAACATATACTAGCGTAATGGGCTAATATAACTTATAAGAGTTAATATGAAGCCTGAACTAATGGGCCAATCAGTTTATCATTAATATAGACTCTCTGTATAATTTCTTTGGGGCTTACTGACTGTGGGAACTGGACAGGACAGAAACCCCAACAAGCAGGCCCTTGTGTTACATTTCTCCACAGAAGCAAATGAAGAAATCCTCAGAGAACTACCAACCATCTAACCTAAAATTTCCCAAGTGTTAGTTTTGCTATAAATTGCTGTTCCCTCATGTCTTTGTCAGAGCACTGACATACCATGGTACTTCAGAGAAAGCTGACTGAGAGAGTTTATCCAAGTAACTATGAATTCTCTGGAAGCCATAGACTCCATTCCACCATGTAGGATACACTCCTTAGTAAGAGATCCAATTCTGGGGGATATTCTCTCATCCTTTAGGCCCTTCCCATGGACATTTTGGAGATGCCCATGGTCCCCATTCCTGAGAATGACTTCTACATCAGATCAACTAAATAAGAATAATTTTGAGCAGTGACAACAGAGATGGGAGAGTCATTCTCCAGACAGACAATTAGCGAGGCATAGTAAGAAAATAGATATGGGTAAGAAGGAAAATGTGGATCTAAAGATGACTTTGGCGACAATTCCATTAGCCAAGAAAGAACATGAAAAGAGAGTCAGGCAAAATGATTGTATGTCCACCGTGCCACGAACTAGTTTAAGATCTAAGGATACAGCACTGTACTAGGGAAAAGGTATTTATTTTGATCTGTGGAAATTACAGTGATATAAATTTTTTATCTGGGGCCACCTGGAAATTAATAAATGGTATTAGGCAGACAGGATTACAAGAGCAAACAGACTGAAAACTCTCCTTGTAATTTTATTTCTTGAACGCTCCTCTCTCTTTATTAAAATTCTGTCTCTTAATCTACTGCCAAAAAGACATGTGCTGCTTGCCCTGAGGTGCCTTGCAGAGCAGCATGGGTTTCGGTGCAGGCAATGGACAGAGAGAGAGAGAGAATGAGCTGTGGTTTCTCTCTCTCTAGTCACAATGGCTAATTAGCATTTTGGTATGATGGGCATACAATCAGCATGCTCAGTGTACTCCTCCCAGAGGCAGTGTGGGATTCAGGGTTGGGTGTTTGCATTCATGCCTTTCCATTTTCCCAAAGTCATGGTGCTTTTAACCCAACAAAGAACTGAAAATGCATTATTTCACAGGGCTCAATGTGAATTTTGAAAATGAACCAACAATAGACACATGCCAACATATGCCAACACATGTATATGACATTCAGTATAATTTCTAAACCATCTTTTAAAGATGAATACAAGTAAAATTTTAACAAAAACTTTGCTATGTGTTTCTGTGGTAAATTGTTGCTAAGATGCTGTAGGATAATGCTTTTGCATACTGTAAAGATTTGTCACTCATATTGGTTTAATAAAATGTTGATTTTCCAGTAGACAGGCAGGAAATAATAGGTGGTGTGATCAGACTAAGAGAATTCTGGGAAGAGGAATGTCTCAGTCTGCAGTTGCCACACAGATGCAGAGGAAGAAAGATGAGAATGCAGCACTGAGTAAGATACCAATCCATATGGCTAAACATAGATAAGAATTATGGGTTAATTTAAGTTGTAAGAGCTAGTTAATAATAAATCTGAGCTAACAGGCTAACCAGTTTATAATTAATATAAGCCTCAGTTTTGTTGGGACTGAACATCCATGGGACCAGGCAGACAGAAATTTCTATCTACACTAAGACATAGAAAAAATGACAAATTAGAAACTACTTACCAATTCTCAAAAGTCCATAGCTTTCATTTATTTTTAGATTTATGTATTTATTCATGTGTCTTAATGTTTTGCCTACATGTATGTATGTATACCATATGTGTTTACTATACCCTTGGGAGGCCAGAAGTGGTCAGTCGATCCCCTGGAATTGAAGTTATAGATGGTTCTACACTTAGGTCCTCTGTATGAGCAGTAAGTGCTCATACCACAGACCCATCTCTCCAGCCTGAGTCCACAGTGTTCTGAAGACAAGTATATTCAGGTTATTTAATGTGTATTTATTCTTGACTTCAACTTTAAGAAATGGTTTGTTTGTTTGTTTCTGTTCTGTTCTGTTCTGTTCTGTTCTGTTCTGTTTTGTTTTGTTTTGTTTGATACAGGGTTTCTCTTTGTAACAGCCCTGGCTGTCCTGGAATTTACTTTGTAGACAAGGCTGGCCTCAAACTCACAGAGATTCACCTGCAGGAGTAGATATTTTATAACAAAGCCAGAGAAAGACATTATATTATACTATTCTACAATGGAATAGTTAACCAAGGTTCTTTTCTTAGGGAAACCAATAAGGGAAGCCAACAAATGGACTTCTTTTTTTCTTTCCTTCTTTATTGTTCTCTTTGATTTATAATTTTTCCTACAATGAAAATACATTGTATTTAATGAGATAGGAAAATGATATTTTGGTAAAAATCTATTAAAACCTCAAATATTGAGATTTTCAAAGCCCGGGCACTAAGCTGAATATTGATTTGCATATTTGTGTATGTGTGTATGTGTGTGCATCTAGGTGTGGTGCATACAGGTGTGCATGCAGGTATGAATGCATGTGAAAGCCAGAGGTTAAGTAAGTCATTCTTCACATTGATTTTTGAAGTAGAGTCTCTCACTGAACCTAGAACTTACCAATTGAGACAGACTGTCTGCCCAGTGAGCTCCAGGATCCCCATCTTGGCCTCTCCAACACTAGGGTTAAGGCATATGCTATTGTGCTTGCTGAGGAGGGGTTGAACTTGGGTGCTGTGTCTGTGCAGAAATCACTCTCCTGATTGAGCTGCCTCCTCAGCCCCAATATTAATTTTTTAAAGATTCAATCAAACAGCCACAGAAACAACAAGTTAAATTAAAGGAGTTCTGCTTCTTTAAGATGAAAGAGTCCCTCAGAAAAGTTTGAGGGGTGCATCTACCTTGTAGTTGGGGTACCCACCCGCTCTGCCCATTCTGAGATATTGATAATGAGAGTGGATTTCTATGTGACAATCTATACAGCCAGTGCATGCTTTTGATATAGAGTGCTTGTAATTAGAGTTATTTAAAATAGCCATAAGGCTATCGCCCCCAGAAGCAAATCAAAGACACAGACGCTGAAGAGCTGACTCACCATCTTTGTTCATGACTAACGGAGAGCAAGAAAGAGTCAAGATGCACGAAAACATTTTAAATCCTGAAAAAGATCAGCTGTAATTGCAAGAATCATATTCAGATGACTGCAGGGGGAAGCCTGAAAAGAGCTGAGAGAAATAACAGAGACCTTGAAGGCAGGCAGGAGTGCGTGTGAGTCCCAGCTGTCTGGGATTGGATATGGATTAAGTGGCCCCATAAAGGAAGGTTCATGTGCTGGAATCTTGGCTCTCAGTGAGGTTGCATTAAGAAAGAGAAGATGCACCTCACCTGGGCAGCATAATAAAGCCAATCCTGTTGGCAGAGGTGTGGATGAGCCATCGCTGAAGCCGTGAGCATGGGAGTGCTGTCCCCATTACTCATCTGTCATGTGGTGCCATAGGTAGGGAAGAGATGCCCTCCCCACTCCACTCTCACCCCATCCATCAATGCCTGAGGCAGGTGGGAGAGCTGACCCTGAGGCCATATGAGCTGGAGAGCTGCTCTTGCCCTCCACCAGCAGCACCACTCTGGAGAGCAGGCCCTGCACCTCACCTGGGCAGCATGATAGAGCTAATCCCATTGGCAGAGGTGTGGGGGAGCCAGTCCTGAAACTGTGAGCATGGGAGAGCTATTCCATTCCTCATCTGTCATGTGGCAGCATGGGCAGGGAAGAGATGCCCCTCCATCAGTGCCTAAGGCAGGTGGGAGGCTGGCCCTGAGGTCATATGAGCAGGAGAGCTGGCCCTGCCCGCCATCAACTGCAGCACTCTGGAGAGCAGCCCCTATACACCATACCTAGGCAACAGTGTAGAGATGACCCTGGAGATGTGGGTATGGGAGAACAAATTCTGAGGACAGGGAAGCAGGAGAGTCGGCGCCTTCCCTTTCTCATCACTGCAAGGAGTGAACTAGCCAGGGCAAGGCAGGAGAGCTTACCCTGGTGATGAGAAAAAGGGAGAGTTGGTAGGCTGACCAACCCTGCACTACCCAGGCCCAGAACCAGGGTTATGAGTTGGCCCACCCCAACAACACCATCTGTAATCTGCTGGAGCATGTGATGGGGCTGGTCCTGCAGACCCAAAGTTGCAAGCTCTCCATGACACAAGGCAACAGTGGGATAACCAAAAGGAGTCCCAGTGAGGACCCAGCATCGATAGTGTAGTAGAAACCAGAGGCCTTGGACCAGACCAACGACTCTTTGCAATGAACACTTGCAAGCAAAGAGACTGGGATAAAATGGGTTTACTCCGTTGACTCACTGTGTCACACTACAGCCTCCATGACGAGACTGATTTTTCTTTATCTTTTCTTCCTTATTTTCCTTATTAAATTTTATTTTATTTTATTTTGCAGGGGAGGTTGCAAAGGCAGAGGGCAGATTTGAAGGGGTGGGGAAATGAATGGGATGGAGATGCATGATGTAAACGACACAAAGAATAAGTGAAAAAAAAAAGAAAGAAAAAGGAGAAAGTTTTAGATGTGGACTGTAGTGGGGGTGAGTAGGTCACTGGGGACTGTGTTCTCAGCAGGAATTCTGGATATTTCACAGAATACCACTTAGTTACAGTCAGAGTAGATGTGGTAATGGCGCATGGCTGGCCCTCCCCCAGTCTGGCCTCTTGTCCACCAAGACTGGCCCTCCCCCAGCCTGGCCTCCTGTCCACCAAGACTGGCCCTCCCCCAGCCTGGCCTCTTGTCCACCAAGACTGGCCCTCCCCCAGCCTGGCCTCTTGTCCAACAAGGCTGGCCCTCCCCCAGTCTGGCCTCTTGTCCACCAAGACTGGCCCTCCCCCAGCCTGGCCCCTTGTCCACCAGTGCCTTCTGCATTTGCTCCCACATTGATGGCATTGACCTTGAGAAATCCTCAAGAACCGAGAAGGTGCTGGAGCTGTCTTTGTCACTGATCCTCCAAAACCAAGAACTAAATAAAACTCTTTTCTCTATTAGAAACCCAGACCTGGGTTTTATACATCAGCTTTGTCACCAAATGCGTTTTCAACCTCCTGAACCTCAGTCTCTTTATTGGTGAAATGAAGACTATGGCAAAATGGCTGTAAGGACTAAGGGGCTTGGCACAGATACCATTGGTGACACAAAGCGTGGTTAAAAGAAAAACTAACCTTTAACTTGGAGGGGTTTGGGGGTTGTCTGAAGAAGCCTATATAATATGTGTCGTGGTCCTGGCACACGGAGGATGTTCAATCCTCAGCATGCCAATTATTATTCTCATTGAGTTATCACATCCTCGCTCACCTGGAACCACACAGACTCAGCCACTGCCCATGGGAACATAGAAGACCATCTTCAAACTTGAGTTACTGGCAAAGAAGACTGGGCAGATCTGGCTAAAAATAACAAAAATCCCAGGGAGGCAAAGAAGAAACAATAATCACTTCATCTTCTTCCATCATTTCTGACGTTTCTATCTCTGTAGGTCACAGAGCAGGCAAGTGTATACATTTATAGGAAACACGAGACCCCAGATTGAGTCACTGAGTCCTCAGAGGATTCAAACCAGAGCTCTCTGAGTTCTGTGGACCAAAGTTCTTTCACGATGAACTAATAAAATGGAACATGCACCAGGAGTACCACTCACTTTCCCACAGCAGAGAGAGGATGGAGACATCCATGGAAAACTTACTAATTTCTCTGTTCATTAATAAATATATAACCTGCCTACCCTCTGCTACAGGGGGGTTGCTGAGGCCCCTTCTGTAGGAAGGGTGTTGTATGCATACACTTCTGTTTATTATACAAATATATGTAATTTTTCTACATAAAAATGGTTTCTTATTAAAATTTTCCATGCGACTGTGTTAGGCAACACATGATGTTCATAACAAAAAATACTGAATTTTAAAGTTGTGAAGAGATACATAAAATCACCATTATTAATGTGTTTTAAAAATTAAGATTCTGGGATAGATGGTGATATTGTGTACATTCATGTGGATAATTTATCTGCTCTGAATTGGAGATGATTAAAATATAATTTTTTTAAATTTACTTATTTATTTATTTATTTATAAAAATTTCCACTTCCTCACCTCCTCCCAACACCCTCCCATTCCCCCCACTCCCTCTCCTCCTCCCTCTCCAGTCCTAGGAGCAGTCAGGGTTTTCTGCCCTGTGGGAAGTTCAAGTTCCTCCCCCCTCCCTCCAGGACTAGGAAGGTGAGCAATCAAACAGACTAGGATCCCAAAAAGCCAGTCCATGCAGATGAAACAAGACCCAGTGCCATTGTCAATGGCTTCTCAGTCAGCCCCCATGTCAGCCACATTCAGAGAGTCCAGTTTGATCACATGCTCATTCAGTCCCAGTCCAGCTGGCCTTGGTGAGCTCTCATTAGATCAGTCCCCTTGTATCAGTGGGTGAACGCACCCCTCGCGGTCCTGACTTCCTTTTTCATGTTCTCCCTCCTTCTGCTCCTCATTTGGACCTTTGGGGCTCAGTCCGGTGCTCCAATGTGGGTCTCCGTTTCTATCTCCATCCATCATCGGATGAAGGTTCCCTCTGATCCTGCCTTTCTTGCTCACATTCTCCCTCTTTCTGCTTCTCATTTGGAACTAGGGAGTTAAGTCCAGTGTTCCAATGTGTGTCTCTGTCTCTATCTACATCCATTGCCAGATGAAGGTTCTATGGCGATATGCAAAATATTCATCAACATGGTTATGGGCCAAGGCCAGTTCCGGCACTCTCTCCTCTGCTGCCCAGGGAACAATCTGGGGACCTCTCTTTGGGCCTGGGAACCCCTCCAGAATCAAGTCTCTTGCAAACCCTAAAATGGCTCCCTTAGTTGAGATATATACCTCCCTGCTCCCATATCCTTCCTTCGTCCCTCCCCCCATCCCATTCCCCCGAGCCCTCCCCAATCCTCCCCCTCTCCCTTCTCTCTAACCATCTCCTCTTACTTCCACCCACCCACCCCCAGTGCACCCAAGTTTGCCTGGCAATCTTGTCTACTTCCAATATCCAGGAGGATAACTATATGATTTTCTTCAGGTTCACCTTCTTATTTAGCTTCTCTAGGATCACGAATTATAGGCTGAAAGACCTTTAATTAAGGCTAGAATCCACTTATGAGTGAGTACATACCATATTCCTCCTTTTGGGTCTGGGTTACCTCACTCAGTAAAGTGTTTTCTATTTCCATCCATTTGCATGCAAAATTCAAGATGTCATTGTTTTTTATCGCTGAGTAAAACTCTAATGTGTATATGTTCCACACCTTTTTTAACCATTCTTCTATTGAGGGGCACCTAGGTTGTTTCCAGGTTCTGGCTAATACAAATAGTACAGCTATGAACATAGTTGAACAAATGCTTTTGTAGTATGATAGGGCATCTCTTGGGTATATTCCCAAGAGTGGAATTGCTGGGTCCTAAGGGAGGTTGACTCCCAGTTTCCTGAGAAACCGCCACACCGATTTCCACAGTGGCTGCACGAGTTTGCATTCCCACCAACAATGGACGAGTGTTCCCCTCACTCCACATCCTTTCCAGCATAGGCTATCATTGGTGTTTTTGAGTTTAGCTATTCTGACAGGTGTAAGATGGTATCTCAAAGTTGTTTTGATTTGCATTTCCCTGATCGCTAAGGAGGTTGAGCATGACCTTAAATGTCTTTTGGCCACTTGAAGTTCATCTGTTGTGAATTCTCTGTTCAGTTCAGCATCCCATTTTTTAATTGGGTTAATTAGAGTTTTAGTGTCTAGTTTCTTGAGTTCTTTGTATATTTTTGAGATCAGACTTTGTCTGATGAGGGGTTGGTGAAGATCTTCTCCCAGTCAGAAGGTAGCCTTTTTATCTTACTGACAGTGTCCTTTGCTTTACAGAAGCTTCTCAGTTTCAATAGGTCCCATTTATTCATTGATTCTCTTATTGTCTGTGCTACTGAGGTTCTACTTAGGAAGTGGTCTCCTGTGCCTATGTCTTGTAGACTACTTCCCACTTTCTCTTCTATCAGGTTCAGAGTGGTCAGATTAATGTTGATGTCTTTAATACATTTGGACCTGAGTTTTGTGCATGGTGACAGATATGGATCTACTTTCATTCTTCTACAGGTTGACATCCAGTTATGCCAGCACCATTTGTTAAAGATGCTTTCCTTCTTCTACTGTATACCTTTAGCTCCCTTGTCAAAAATCAAGTATTCATAGGTTTCTGGGTTAATATCCGGGTTTTCTATTCAATTCCATAGGTCGACTTCTCTGTTCTTATGCAAATATCAAGCTGTTTTCAATACTGTAGCTCTGTAATAGAGTTTGAAGTCAGGGATGGTAATGTCTCCAGAAGTTCCTTTATTCTATAAGATTGTTTGTTTTGGCTATCCTGGGTTTTTTGTTTTGCCATATAAACTGGATTATTGTTCTCTCAAGGTCTGTGAAGAAGTTTGATGGGATTTTGATGGGGATTGTATTGAATCTATAGATTGCTTTTGGTAGAATTGCCATTTTTACTATGTTGATCCTCCCAATCCAAGAGCAAGGGAGATCTTTCCATTTTCTGGTATCCTCCTCAATTTCTTTCTTCAAAGATTTAAAGTTCTTGTCAAATTGGTCTTTCACTTCCTTTGTTAGAGTTACCCCAAGATATTTTATGCTATTTGTGGCTATCGTGAAAGGTGATGTTTCTCTGATTTCCCTCTCTGCTTCTTTATCCTTTGTGTATAGCAGGGCAACTGATTTTTTGGAGTTGATCTTGTATCCTGCCACATTACTAAAGGTGTTTATCAGCTGTAGGAGTTCTTTGGTAGAGTTTTTGGGGTCGCTTACGTACACTGTCATATCATCTGCAAATAACGAAAGTTTAACTTCATCCTTTCCAATTCGAATCCCCTTGATCCCCTTATGTTGTCTTATTGCTATTGCTAGAACTTCAGGCACTATATTGAAGAGGTATGGAGAGAGTGGACAGCCTTGTCGTGTTCCTGATTTTAGTGGAATGGCTTTGGGTTTCTCTCCATTCAATTTGATGTTAGCTGTCTGCTTGCTGTAAATAGCATTTATTATATTTAGGTATGATCCTTGTATCCCCAATCGCTCCAACACCTTTATCATAAAGGGGTGTTGAATTTTGTCAAATGCTTTTTCAGCATCCAATGAAATGATCATATGTTTTTTTTCTTTCAGGTTATTTGTATGATGGATTATATTGATAGATTTGCATATGTTGAACCAGCCCTGCATCTCTGGGATGAAGCCTACTTGATCATAATGGATAATTTTTCTTATGTGTTCTTGGATTCGGTTGCCAGTATTTTATTGAGAATTTTCGCGTCGATGTTCATGAGTGAGATTGGCTTGTAATTCTCTTTCGGTTGTGTCTTTGTGTGGTTTTGGTATCAGAGTAACTGTAGCTTCATAAAAGGAATTTGGCAATGACTCTTCTGTTTCTATATTGTGAAATACATTAAGGAGTATAGGTATTAGCTCTTCCTGGAAGTTCTGGTAGAATTCTGCATTGAAACCATCTGGTCCTGAGGTTTTTTTTCGTAGGGAGATTTTTGATAACAGCTTCTAATTCTTTGCGACTAACAGTTCTATTTAGATTGTTCACCTGTTCTTGGTTCAACATTGGTATATGATACTTATCTAAAAAAATGTCCATTTCTTTTACATTTTCCAATTTTGTGGCATACAGGCTTTTGTAGTAAGATCTAAGCTTCTTTGAATTTCCTCTGTGTCTGTGGTTATGTCTCCTTTTTTATTTCTAACCTTATTAATTTGCATGTTCTCTCTCTGCTGTTTGATTAATTTGGATAGGGGTTTGTCGATCTTGTTGATTTTCTCCAAGAACCAGCTTTTTGTTTTATTGATTCTTTGGATTGTTTTCTGTGTTCCTATTTTGTTGATTTCAGCCCTCAGTCTGATTATTTCCAGTCTTCTACTCCTCTTGGGTGAATCTGCTTCTTTTTTTTTCTAGAGCTTTCAGGTGTGCTTTTAAGTCTTCAATGTGTGCTTTCTCCGTTTTCTTTAATTGGGCACTTAGTGCTATGAACTTTCCTCTTAGCACTGCTTTCATAGTGTCCCATAGGTTTGAGTATGTTGTGTCTTTATTTTCATTAAATTCAAGGAAGACTTTAATTTTATTTATTTATTTATTTATTTATTTATTTATTTATTTATTTATTTTGGAAAGTAAATTTTATTAAATTATAAAAGTTTCCATTTCCACCCCTCTTCCCAACACCCTCCCACTCCCCCCACTCCCTCTCCTCCTCCCTCTTCGTCCCTTAGGGCAGTCAGGGTTTCCTGCCCTGTGGGAAGTTCAAGTTCCTCCCCCCTCCCTCCAGGTCCAGGAAGGTGAGTATCCAAACAGACTGGATCCCCAAAATCCAGCATATGCAGAGGAAACAGGTCCCAGAATCATAGTCAGTGGCTTTTCAGAAAGACTTCGGGCCAGCCACATTCAGAGAATCCGGCCAAATTCCGAGAATCTGGTTAGATCACATCCTCGTTCAGTCCCAGTCCAACTGGCCTTGGTAAACTCTCATTAGATCCGTTCCCTTGTATCAGTGAGTGATAGCATCCCTCGGAGTCCTGATTTCATTTTTCATGTTCTTCCTCCTTCTGCTCCTCATTTGGACCTTGGGGGGCTCAGTCCGGTGCTCCCAATGTGGGTCTCCATCTGTATCGCCGTCCTTCGCCAGATGAAGGATCTATGGTGATAAGCAAAATATACATGAGTATGGTTATGGGCCACGGCCGATTCAGGCACCCTCTCCTCTGTCCAGAGAACAATCTGGGGGATCTCTCCTTGGACCTGGGATCCCATATATAATCAAGTCTCCTGTAAACACTAAAATGACTGCCTTAGTTGAAATATATTCTTCCCTGATCCCATATTCATCCTTCCTCCCTCCCCCCCATCCCAGGCCACCGAACTTTCCCCATTCCTCCCCTACTCCCTTCTCTCTAACCCTCTCCCCTTCCATCAACCCTCCCACCCCCCCCCATGCACCCGAGGTTACCTGGGACTCTTGTCTATTTCCTACCTCCTGGTGGATAGCTAAATAATCTTCACCAGGTTCATCTTCTTATTTATCTTCTCTAGGATCACGAATAATAGGCTCAAAGACCTTTAATTATGGCTAGAATCCACTTATGAGTGAATACATACCGTGTTCCTCTTTTTGGGTCTGGCTTACCTCACTCAGTAAAGCGTTTTCTATTTCCATCCATTTGCATGCAAAATTCAAGATGTCATTGTTTTTTACCGCTGAGTAAAACTCTAATGTGTATATGTTCCACACCTTTTTTAACCATTCTTCTATTGAGGGGCACCTAGGCTGTTTCCAGGTTCTGGCTATTACAAATAGTGCTGCTATGAACATAGTAGAACAAATGCTTTTGTAGTATGTTAGGGAATCTCTGGGGTATATTCCCAAGAGTGGAATTGCTGGGTCCTGAGGGAGATTGACTCCCAGTTTCCTGAGAAACCGCCACACCGATTTCCACAGTGGCTGCACGAGTTTGCATTCCCACCAACAATGGATGAGTGTTCCCCTCACCCCACATCCTCTCCAGCATAGGCTATCATTGGTGTTTTTGACTTTAGCTATTCTGACAGGTGTAAGATGGTATCTCAAAGTGGTTTTGATTTGCATTTCCCTGATCACTAAGGAGGTTGAGCATGACCTTAAGTGTCTTCTGGCCATTCGAAGTTCATCTGTTGTGAATTCTCTGTTAAGTTCAGTACCCCATTTTTTAATTGGGTTAATTAGAGTTTTAGTGTCTAGTTTCTTGAGTTCTTTGTATATTTTTGAGATCAGACCTTTGTCTAATGAGGGGTTGGTGAAGATCTTCTCCCAGTCAGAAGGCAGCCTTTTTGTCCTACTAACAGTGTCCTTTGCTTTACAGAAGCTTCTCAGTTTCAGTAGATCCCATTTTTTCAATGTTTCTCTTATTGTCTGTGCTACTGGGGTCCTACTTAGGAAGAGGCCTCCTGTGCCTATATCTTGTAGACTACTTCCCACTTTCTCTTCTATCAGGTTCAAAGTGGACGGATTAATGTTGATGTCTTTAATCCATTTGGACTTGAAGACTTTAATATCTTTCTTTATTTCTTCCTTGACCCAGGGGTGATTGAGTTTTTGACTGTTCAGCTTCCATGAGTTTGTTGACTTCCTGGGGATAGCATTGTTGTTGAATTCTAACTTTAATCCATGATGATCTGACAAAACACAGGTGGTTATTAATATTTTTTTGTATCTGTGGAAGTTTGCTTTGTTACCAAGTATGTGGTCCATTTTTGAGAAGGTTCCATGAGCTGCAGAGAAGAAGGTATATTCTTTCCTATTTGGGTGGAATGTTCTATAGAGGTCTGTTAAGTCCATTGGATTCAATACCTCCAATAATTCTCTTATTTCTCTGTTAGGTTTCTGTCTGATTGACCTGTCCATTGGTGAGAGAGGTGTGTTGAAGTCTCCTACTATTAGTGTGTGTGGTTTGATGACTGCCTTGAGTTCTAGAAGTGTTTCTTTTACATAAGTGGGTGCCTTTATATTAGGGGAATAGATATTCAGAATTGAGACTTCTTCCTGATGAATTGTTCCTGTTATGAGTATGAAATGTCCATCTCCATCTCTTCTGATTGATTTTATTTTGAAGTCAATTTTGTTAGATATTAGAATGGCCACACCCGCTTGTTTCTTAGATCTGTTTGCTTGGCAAACCTTTTCCCAACCCTTTACTCTGAGTAGTTGTCTGTCTTTGTTTTTGAGATGTGTTTCTTGTAAACAGCAGAATGTTGAATCCTGTTTTCGTATCCAATCTCTAAGTCTATGCCTTTTTATAGGTGAATTGAGTCCATTGATATTAAGTGATATTAATGACCAGTGGTTGTTGACTCCAGATATTTTACTTTTTTGGGGGGGGGGTAGTAGAGTGTTTCCCTTCTTTGAGATGTGCTTGTGAAGGGTCGCTAGATGGCCTGAGTTATTGTAGGCAGTATTGGCAATGTTGGATTCCTTGGGTTGTGATTTTCCTTCTAATACTTTCTGTAAGGCTGGATTTGTGGTTACGTATTGTTTAAATTTGTTTTTATCCTGGAATATTTTGTTTTCTCCGTTGATAGTGAATGATAGCTTGGCTGGGTATAGTAGTCTGGGCTTGCTTCCATGGTCTCTTAGTCTCTGCAGTACCTCTATCCAGGACCTTCTGACTTTCATGGTTTCCATAGAGAAGTCCGGTATAAGTCTGATAGGTTTACCTTTATAAGTTACTTGACCTTTTTTCTTTGCAGCTCTTAATATTCTTTCTTTAATCTGAATGTTTTGTGTTTTGATTATTATATGGTGAGGGGATTTTTTTTGATCCAGTCTATTCGGTGGGATATCATTCTTTAGGTTGGGAAAGTTTTCTTCTATAATTTTGTTGAATATATTTTCTGGGCCTTTGATATTCAATTCTTCTCCTTTTTCTACCCCTATTATTCTTAGATTTGTTTTTTTTTATTGTGTCCCACATTTCCTGAATGTTTTGTGATGAGAATTTGTTG
This sequence comes from Myodes glareolus, assembly GCF_982192425.1. Taxonomy (NCBI): domain Eukaryota; kingdom Metazoa; phylum Chordata; class Mammalia; order Rodentia; family Cricetidae; genus Myodes; species Myodes glareolus. The sequence continues at coordinate 62,565,160 of NC_142029.1, forward strand.
GATTTGCTGTTTTCTTTGGTGAGAGTGTTTATTTTCTCTATGGTGTCTTCAGAGTCTGAGATTCGTTCTTCTGTCTCTTGTATTCTATTGGTTATGCTTGTTTCTGAAGTCTCTGTTTGTTTACCTAGATTTTGCATAGCCAGCCGGCCCTTGGTTTGTGTTTTCTTCATTCCCTCCGTTTCCGTTTTCAAATCTCGATCTGTTTCCATTACCTGTTTGATTGTTTTTTCTTGGTTTCCCAGGGTTTCATTTACTGATTTACTCATTTCTTCAAACTTTTTGTTATACTTCTCTTCCATTTCTTTACGGCAGATTTTCACCTCCTGTTTAAGTTCCTCTATTATTTTCATAAAGTTCTGCTTAGAGTCGATTTCTTCTGTTTCTTCTGGAGTAGGGTGTTCGATTCTTCTAGTTTCGTGATCCCTGGATTCTGGTGATGTCATGTTGCCTTTCATGTTGTTGGAGGAATTCTTGCATTGACGCCTGCCCATCTCTTCCTCTCTGGATGGAACTCCTCAGCACTGAAGTAGGGATAGTTGGTATTCCAAGGACACAGGAGACAAAAGGTCAACAGTGGGGGCAGGAAAGAGTCTTGTGGAACACCGAAGACCCTGCCGCAGAAGCTGAGAGGGGGCTGTGCTCTCTTCCGGGATAGTCCGCCCCAGATAGGCCAGACTCACCCCTCTGGTTGGAACTCCAGTGGGGCAGATCACATCCTGCTACTTCGGTGATCTGCGCAGAAGTCTAAAATATAATTTTTAAGTTATGTATATCTTGTCTCAATTTTAAAATTAGTTCTCAGTGTTTCAGTCTGAACTTCATGTGTTGCCCAAGACCTCCACAAAAAGAAAGACTGTGACAATGAGGCCCTGTATCACAATACTGCATAACCAGACTTACACGGAAAATATATATTTTACAATTACACTAAGCATTAGAAAGACGTGAGTGAAATTCTTTTTACATTGCTCGTCAATTTCTGTAAGTTTGGATTTTCCCGATTCAAATCTGTCCATGTAATTGAGTCTAAAGTGGCTCCAAGCTGTAGGGATGCGACCAACAGCATGTCAAATCGAACTTGGATACATTTTGTCTTTTACGAGGAAATTATAATTTTTGACTAATGTATTTGTGCCTTTACAAGATAATTGTAGACGTCTACTTTTTACACCACCAACGTAAGCAGTTCTCTCTGCAGCTATTCCAGTTCCTGGAAATGCTAATGCAGCCTTCTATTCATGGATTCATCTTACAATTCTGCCAATAACACAGACTAGAGAATACACAGGGACTCCTATCACTGCAACAGAAACCTGGAGGCACGTTAGAAAGGACTCAGACATTTCCTCAATGATCGCTTGCCTGATGCCACGCAAATGGGTCTCAGAAGCATCTCCCCGACGATTTCACTTCCTGGGAGCTTTGCCACATCTCTGCTCTTGGCTCAGAGGAATTGGGCCAAATCTGAAGCAGAATATATGCATGAGAGACTCGGGGGAAAGTAATTTTTAGGTTATCTGTTAGTAAGTTGTCTTTCCCCTCTGCTGGCATGTGGGCTTGAAAGCTAGCTCCATATCCATTTGGTTTCACTTCTAGAGTCATTGAACTTTGTAGCCTTCGTTGCATTCTATGAAGAATCTTCTCCTGTGAACTAAAGGAAAATAATGGCCCACTGTATATGCTGAGTAGGTTTCTTGCAAGAAAAAAAAATGGTCTTGCAGGTTTTCATGATTATCAGGGACCCCATCCATCATGGGTGTGGCAGGTCTTCTCTAATGCACAGTGGTACTGCAGAGTCTGCCTACCACCAGTTATCACAGAGCTCTGGAAACCAGATTCCAACTGTGACCTTTGGTTTCTCTTTGGCATCAATAGTTTCTTTCCAGCCCCGTTTGCTTCAGGTGAGACTGCCACTCAAAGCATGAATATTGGAAGTGGAAGGTACCTGGTTAGTGTTTGGAAGACAAAGTAAGGACAAAATCATTCAAGAATTCCAGGAACTGAGCTACCAATAAAACTGTCTGGTGAGATTGCTTAAGTAGCATTCGGGAACATGGACCTTAGAGCCATACTGTGTATCGTAATCCCTGGCTTTACCACTTAACTGTGTGATGCAGAGTGAGTTATTTAGCATCCTTCCAGCTCAATTTCCCCATCAGTAAAATTGGACTAATAATAGGGCTTCTAAAGATGCTTCGATAAAATGAATTAATGTCTGTAATGAAATCCAAGCCACACTGAACAATTTCTCATGTGGCACACAGGAAGTATGTCAAGTGCTGTTCGTTCTACCTTCTTATGACCCCCTATTCTACCACTTGTTCGATTCCATTGACTTCCTTTCCCAACACCTCTCAGATATGTGCCCTTCTCTTGTCTCCCAGCGGCATGCTTGGCCTCGAAGCTCATCAATTCTTGCCTGATGCCTGCAGCATCTTTCTCACTGCTGTCTTTGATACTTCTTGTTCCCATCCACCATCTACCAGAGGCATTATTAGGCAATCTCATGACATCGTTTCCATTCTTCTGACTTCTCTTCAAGGAGAGGGGAGATCTAAACCCATGGAACCCCAGGCTCCCTTATTATGTTCTTCCAGGCTTATCACAAGCAGGGCACCTCCTATTATCATGTCCTAATCCTAGATACCCCTTTGCATAGTGTTTCCCACCAGACTGTAGTGGCCTGTCTACTTTTCCCAAGGTTTAGCTCAATCATCCCTTCCTTGGTGAAACATCCGCTGACCCCTCCTGAGAAATTTACCCACTTCTTCCTCTCTCTATAAACTATAGTTGTTTCAAATTCCATCGATAAAGCCACTTATCACACTGCACTGCAATCTCTTGCTCTGTGAGCTGCTTAGAGACAAAAATGTAAGCACCTCACCATACATTCACTTATTCAATCACATTGGGTGAGGCTTGTCTCTTCTCAGTGATAATTCTGGTGCCTGGCTCAGGAAGATGTCTGTGAAATCATTATTAAGCCAATAAATTTATAAGGCCATTGTCATACACCGTCTAATGCATCACTGTTATCATGTGCTAGGGAGAAAAGCACAGACCTCTCTTGGAAAACTCACATGGTTGAATCAGTGAGATGGCTCAAAGGCAGGTAGAGGAGCTGACTACCAAGCCTGAGGGCCCAGCTTTGATCACTGGAACTCACAAGTGGGAGGAAAAAAGTGATTCATACAAGTTTTCCTCTGACTTAACATGTACATGGTGGCACACGGCACCCCAGTCATGTGGTAATTGGAGGCATGCCCTTGACATGGAGTATGGACAGGTCCTGGTCTCACTGTTAGGAGCCTTACAAACAGAACAAGCTATACAACTGTTACAGACCTGCAGAGGGCCTAGGTCAGTCCCATGCAGGCCCAGAGTCCATGTGCTCACAGGAGCTCAGGTCAGCTGTCTCTGTGGGACAATCCTCTTCCCTTTCTTCAGGAGGACTCTGCAGCTTAGCCCAGTGCTTGGCTGTGAATCTTTGCATCTGCTTCCATCAGTTACTGGGAAAAGAAACCTGTTCCCCATGCTGGATTACCTTGCCCAGCCTTTATGCAGCAGGAGGAGCTCAGTCCTCCCTCAACTTGATATGCCCTGCTCTGTTCAAGGCCCTGGGAGGCCCACCCCTTTCTGAATAGAGACTGAGGAGGAATGGGAATGGGTGGGAAGGTGGCTAGATGCTCAGGGGAAGGAAAAAGGAGGAGAGGGAGGAGGGGAAACTGGTCGGTATGTAAAACAAATGAAAAAAATGTTAATTAAATAAAAGGAAGGAAGGAAGAGAAAGGAAGGAAGGAAGGAAGAAAGGAAGGAAGGAAGGAAGGAAGGAAGGAAGGAAGGAAGGAAGGAAGGAAGGAAGAAAGAAAGAAAGAAAGAAAAAAAAAGAAGAGAGAGAGAGAAAAAAAATCAAGTATGGAAACCAGCTGGTTCAGGGCCCACATTTGAGATCCATTACTCACCTTAGGAGTACTTTAGAACCCGTGCTGATCTGGGATCAGGACTTAGAACCTACTAACTGATGTCTTGGTCTGATGTAGAGTCATATTTCCTGAGGGGCTGACATTTCTCTCTGCATCTACATCAGTAACTTGCCTCATTGAGGCTGATGAACTGCCAGGCTTGGGAATGTATCTCCATAGCAAAGCAACAGTTACCATAGTAATGGTTTCTCCAGGGATGTATTTGGACGGGACTTGGAATTAGTATCAGAAATGGAATCAAGCACTTGAAAAATAAAGAGGAATTACAAGGATCTCTCCAGGACTAGCTGAATCAAGGAGGGCTTTCCTGGTGACCAGACTGGAATCAGAAGACGAGATAGCAACTATAAATCCACTGCAGGTCCAAGGAAGTCCCAGCTCCCAGGTGGGGCCACAGGTCTTCAGTGGCAATTACACTTTATGCCCTGGCAGGATGAATGTGTTTCCTTTTTGCAGTCCATACAACTGCAATTTGACATCCTTCACGGAGACCCCAAGAAGCCCCAGAGAATTAAACTTCATACAAACTAATGGAAGTTCCAGGGTGGTCCTGAAGAGCATCTTGCTTCCAAGATTGCACCTTAGTGGATGCTGTGTCCTTTAGAGATCCTGGGTTCTCCCACTGAAGAAGACAGAAGTGCATCTTTAGATGCCCTTTCTAGAGACATCTACTCTTGTTTATGTGGGAGGAGCCATTCTGACCCAACCATCCTTTGAAGACTCCACCTGTTCGCGCTGAAGCATTACAGCTCAACATACTTATACTTGCAGAGAGCATTATTCAAACCATAGAACATGGGAGCTGCATGTGTGTTTCCTGCATGGTCAGCTCCCATGATTGAGGTCAGAAAACACAGCACTTAGGAGCAGAGTTTGGAGCCAAGCATGTCAGAGGTCAAATCATCCCTGTACTCTCTATTCCTGCATTCACATCACTAAGTTCCTTAATAATAGTTTTCCCACACCTGTAAATATTCCAATGTTATGACTCAGGGGCTTCTCAGAATAAAAGCAGGTAATGTTTTTGGAACCATAACTGGTAGCTATGAAGCATTACTCAATGACAGACTAATAATTTCCCCAGGTATTACAGGTTTTGAATACAGAATTATGAGAACAAATACACAACACTACTTGAAAAGGACTATATCGAAATAATCTATTTGAACATAGCTCTATATTTTAGGATGTAAAAAAGCATGTCCATCAAAGAGGTGATATTTTCCTAAAACAACCATATAATCCTTGTAACCTGAAATCTCAATACCCAAACCAAATCCACCAGCTTTGCACTTGCCTTCTTATTTTTAGATGTACACCCGCCCCGTTTCTAAACTGGCTACTTTATATCAGCTGTTTCCTGAGCAGGGCTGGACAATGGAAAGGTTTTAGATAAGTTTGCTTCCAGAACTGAAGAGAGAAGCCAGCGGGAATGAGAAGAAGACACAAGACGCAAACGAACCCACTTAGGAGTTTATTAAAAGAAATTGTGCTCATGGGGCCCGAGGAAACAGTGTGGGGAGGGAGGGAGAGAGAGAGAGAGAGAGAGAGAGAGAGAGAGAGAGAGAGAGAGAGAGAGAGAATTACAAGAACTTTACTACCTCTCTCTTAACTGCTTGTGACTATCTTTCTCATCACTTTGAAAACAAGTATATATTCCTCTCAACCTAGATCAATTAGGAAGTAGACGATAGAGCAGGAGCAGAATCAAGACATCCCTTGCCTGTTCTTGGCCCTCATCTGGCCTGCCCTGTCTGTGCGGCTAGCAGAGTCAGCATTGCAACGCATGCCTCCCCTTCCACAAGGAGATTACATTTAACAACCCAATGACTGTCATTTTCCACTGACTTTAAGTTGAAGACCCCTCCCCCCCCCCGTGTGCGCCAGAAACATGTCTCCCTTGCTGACTGCTTACCCAGACACCACTTGAGAATATATTCAGCCCTGGTGTCTTCTCGGCCGAGCCGAGGCTGCCCAAGTAACTTGTAGCTGTTGTCATTTAGGCATAAATCACACAGCAGGGGTAGCAAATGGCGATTTTAGACAGTACCTGCTCTAACTCAACCCTCCCAGGTAGATAATTTATTTCTGACATAATTGCTTTAATGCACATTCTTTCACAGCCCTGTCATAAAGATTCTGCATCCATGCATGTGTCTCTACACGTGTTTTACTTGGGAACAGAAGAAACTCTAAACACAGTATGGTGTTTCTCACACTTTTGCAGGCATCAAGGACCACTTGAAGGGCTATAAAATAGAACCCTGCCTCCACTCTCTCCTTCCCATCCTAAGGCTATACAATAGAATTCTGCCTCCCTCCCCCCATCTCCTACCCATCCTAAGGCTATATAATAGAATCCTGTCTCCCCCCATCTCCTCCCCATCCTAAGGCTATACAATAGAATCCTATTTTCCTCCCCCTCCTCCCCAACCTAAGAATATATAATAGAATCCTGCCTCCCCCCATCTCCTCCCCATCCTAAGGTTATACAATAGAATCCTGCCTCCCCTGTCTCCTCCCCATCCTAAGGCTATACAACAGAATCCTCCCCCCATCTCCTCCCCATCCTAAGGCTATACAACAGAACCCTGCCTCCCCTGTCTTTTGCACCTTTTGTGTAGTTTCCAGGCAGCAGACCTGGTCTGGACAAGAGGATTCACCTTTCCTACAAGGCCACAAGTGCTGCTGCTGTTGCTGCTGACCTAGGGACCATATTCTGAGGACATCATTCAATAAGTGCAGCTACTCTACCTGGTGACCCAGATTCTGATAGAGACATCATTGATAGCTGCAATCAAACAAATCAGTTTCCATTGTTCAATTCCTGAATGAAGACTATCTCTGAAAACTCAACCACGACCAATGCTAGCTTCTTCTGGTTTTTGGTTTTTTTGTACTGACTTTTGTTGCCTAGGAAACAGATTTAGCCAGAGGACTTTCTTAACTGGAGTGTTGCCCCCTTCAAGATTTTACTTCCTTAATATAAGAAATGTCTTCAAGAAAGTTATTTGTGTTTTCTATATCTCTGTTACCCAATCTAAGAAACACACAGACAGGCAGACAGACAGACAGGCATGCGCGCGCACACACACACACACACACATTGATTGGTACATATAGACATAAATAAATGCACAGACACACAGAGATACATACAAAGGCACAGACGCTCACAGACACACACAAAGATACAAATAGATATACACAGATATGTTATACATATATACACACACAGAGGCACACACTACAGACACACACAGATAAACACACAGAGACTCATATATACAGAAATATGTATATACAGATACACAGAAACACACACAAACTCACACATAGATACACACAGAGATAAACATATGGACACACACATAAGCACATGCACATTCCCACACCAAGTCCATGTACTATATAACATTTTAGTCAATAACAAACTAAATACATGATGGAGATTCCTCTCTTTTGCTTTTTGTTGATGTGACAAACAAAACCAACATAGGGAGAAAAGGGTTGATTTTGCTTATGGGTTACAGTCCATCATTGGGGGAAACCAAGACAGAAACTCAAGGCAAGAACCTGGAGGCAGGAACCGAAGCAGTGTCTGTGGAAGGGTGCTGCTTACTGGCTTACTCCCTCAAAGCTTGCTCAGTCTGCTTTCTTATACCATCTAGGACCACCTGCCTAGGAAGAGCAGTGCCCACAGTGACTGGTTGCTCCTACATCATTTGGAACTTAAAAAAAAGCCCCCCCCCAGACTTGCTCAATCTGATGGAGGCAATTCCTCAATAGTGAATCCTTCTTCCTAAGTTTGGGTCAAAAACTAACAAGCACATGGATGCTCCATGGGATGTCATCACTTACTGATATCTTAGCCATCTTGGTTCGTATGAGCACACCTATGTTGCAAGCACAACATCACGTCATCTTAAAGCACCTCCTGGAACCTATCCCTGTGGTAAGCAATGCGTGACTACATCGATCTCTTTGTATACATATATCTACACACTTGTTTCTACATGACAAACAGCAAAAGGTCTTCACACTCATGTGCCTTCAGATGACACCAATTTTAGATCCACAGGGTTACGTTTTTTTTAAAAAACAAAAAGAAATTAAGAAGCACAAAGTTGGGAAGGGGATATGGGAGACTGGGAGGAGGAGAAGGGGGAGTGGAGGTATATATGATTAAAATACATTGTACGCATGCATGAAATTCTCAAGGAATTCTAAAAAGCAAGAGAATGCGTGGGGGCTCATTGCATAGATGCTCACCTGCTGCTCTTGGAGCTGATGAAGACATATACAGTAGGGGGTGAGTCCCCATATAAATGGCAGGGTACTGTAGCTCAGCAAACTATAGGTACAGCTTTGACTTTATAAAATACAATGCTTAAAAAAATAAAATTAGATATAAGTGAACCTGAATGTCAAGTTCAATTCCCTCACTGGTTCAAATTTTTTTTTTTTTGTAATTTTATTAAATTATAAAAAGTTTCCATTTACGCCCCTCCTCCCAACGCCCTCCCACTCCCCCCCTCCCTCTCCTCCTCCCTCTTTGTCCCCTAGGGAAGTCAGGGTCTCCTGCCCTGTGGGAAGTCCAAGTTCCTCCCCCCTCACTCCAGGTCCAGGAAGGTGAGCATCCAAACAGACTGGATCACAAAAATCCAGTATATGCAGAGGAAACCAGTCCCAGTGTCATTGTCAATGGCTTCTCGGAAAGACTGCAGGCCAGCCACATTCAGAAAATCCGGCCACATTCAGAGAATCTGGTTGGATCACATGCTCGTTCAGTCACGGTCCATCTGGCCTTGGTAAACTCTCATTAGATCCGACCCCTTGTATCAGTGGGTGATAGTATCCCTCGCAGTCCTTCGTCATTTTCTTCCTCCTTTTGCTCCTCGTTTGGATCTTGGGGGGCTCAGTTCGGTGCTCCAACGCGGGCCTCCATCTGTATCGTCATCCAACGCCAGATGAGGGATCTATGGTGATAAGCAAAATATTCATCAGTATGGTCACGGGCCAAGGCCGGTTCAGGCACCCCCTCCTCTGTCCAGAGAACAATCTGGGGATCTCTCCTTGGACCTGGGATCCCATATATAATCAAGTTTCCTGTAAACTCTAATATGACTCCCTTAGTTGAAATATATTCTTCCCTGATCCCACATTCATCCTTCCTCCCTTCCCCCCATCCCGGTCAACCGAGCTTTCTCCATTCCTCCCCTATTCCCTTCTCTCTAACCCTCTCCCCTTCCATCAACCCTCCCACCCCCCCCCCATGCACCCAAGGTTACCTGGGACTCTTGACTATTTCCTACCTCCTGGCGGATAGGTAAATAATCTTCATCAGGTTCGTCTTCTTATTTAGCTTCTCTAGGATCACGAATAATAGGCTCAAAGACCTTTAATTATGGTTAGAATCCACTTATGAGTGAATACATACCGTGTTCCTCTTTTTGGGTCTGGCTTACCTCACTCAGTAAAGCGTTTTCTATTTCCATCCATTTGCATGCAAAATTCAAGATGTCATTGTTTTTTACCGCTGAGTAAAACTCTAATGTGTATATGTTCCACACCTTTTTTAACCATTCTTCTATTGAGGGGCACCTAGGCTGTTTCCAGGTTCTGGCTATTACAAATAGTGCTGCTATGAACATAGTAGAACAAATGCTTTTGTAGTATGTTAGGGAATCTCTGGGGTATATTCCCAAGAGTGGAATTGCTGGGTCCTGAGGGAGGTTGACTCCCAGTTTCCTGAGAAACCGCCACACTGATTTCCACAGTGGCTGCACGAGTTTGCATTCCCACCAACAATGGATGAGTGTTCCCCTCACCCCACATCCTCTCCAGCATAGGCTATCATTGGTGTTTTTGACTTTAGCTATTCTGACAGGTGTAAGATGGTATCTCAAAGTGGTTTTGATTTGCATTTCCCTGATCACTAAGGAGGTTGAGCATGACCTTAAGTGTCTTCTGGCCATTCGAAGTTCATCTGTTGTGAATTCTCTGTTAAGTTCAGTACCCCATTTTTTAATTGGGTTAATTAGAGTTTATATGGGGACTCACCCCCTACTGTATATGTCTTCATCAGCTCCAAGAGCAGCAGGTGAGCATCTATGCAATGAGCCCCCACGCATTCTCTTGCTTTTTAGAATTCCTTGAGAATTTCATGCATGCGTACAATGTATTTTAATCATATATACCTCCACTCCCCCTTCTCCTCCTCCCAGTCTCCCATATCCCCTTCCCAACTTTGTGCTTCTTAATTTCTTAGTGTGTCTTTTGAAGCTGTAGGCAAGAATGCTCCCAGTCAGCAGGCTAGAAGTCATTTGTCCTACTCAGGTAGAAATGACTAGGGAAAGAGAATTCCTTCAAATACTGGCCCATGACATTTTTGTGTCCCTGTATTTGGCAGCAGGAGGTAGCCTAGCAGTAGGCAGGTTGGGGCAGCAGCAGGACGCACCCTGTGGTGAGGCTTTGTCATCTCAAGTGTTGTGACCCTTAGACTTAACAGATACTATAGCTCGCTTCTGTGGGTCTGGGGCCCTCAGGCTTGATGCTCTCTAGAACCTCTCTGGTCACTGGGGCCTAATGTTTTTCTCCTCTGACTCCTCACAGCCATCTATCCTTCTCTGGTCTTAGCTCTCTCGTTTGCCATCTTTCTTCTTCGCGCCCTTCTTTCTGCTGGTCTCGCGCGCGTTACTGAGCCGCTACTCTGTTAGCTGTCGGACAGCAGATAGCCCTCCCCCTTCACAGCTCAGCCTGCTCTACCTCGGACGCCATTCTGATTTCTCAGCTTCGTCTCTCTCTTGCTTGTAGCTCATCATCTCACACTACTGAAAAGAGTCGAGCGCAGATCACTAAAGGGAAACCTTTTATTGGACCTCATGGTGCAGCACCAGGACAGTCAGCACAGGAAAGTGTCTCCCAGCTCACGTTGAGCCTAAGTGGCCTGCTCAAACAGACAGAGGGTGGTAGGGGTGGGGGTGTGAACGGGGTGGGGTGGGAACCAGTCCCAGCCATAGACCTTCGGCTGAACCCATCCCAGCCGTTGTTATAGCTCTAACCTCAGCAGGGAAAGTGCTCTCCGGTCAGCCCATGGGATAGCGCTTGCAGGGTCATGTAGAATTTACTTAGCTGAATAATTCTTTAAGTCTAATCGGTGTGCCATCATACATCAAGTTAATTTCTCTTTGGTGTGTTGTGTGTGCATGTGTGTGGGCAGACATGCATGAGTGTACATAAGCAGAGGCCAGAGGAAGGTATTGGGTGTCCTGCTGTGTTCCTCTCTACTTTATTCCCTAGAGAGGTCTGCTCACTAAACCTGGCGTTAAAATGGCAGACAGGAAGCCTCAGCAGGTCTTTCTCTCTGTCCTCTACAGTGCTGGGATTTCAGGCATGATTCATGTGGCTGAGCAGAGGAGCAGCTTTTTACAAGGGAGCTGGGGATTTGAACTCTGGTCCTCATGCTTGTGCGGCAAGCAGTCTTACCTGCTGAGTCATCTCACCAGTCCTCAAGTTAGCTATGTAGAATTAAGATTCCAGTAGATCTGTTCTTTAAGAAGGAGAGCGGTAGAGCAGTAAGGCTGCAGGCTCATGTGTTATGACCTCTGTTCTGTTCTTAGTTCTGTAGTACTTCGGCTGTATGACCAGGACCTTGCTACCACACACTAGCGGTTTTAGCCTCCCCCATCTCATTAAACTGATTTGTGCATGGTAAGGAAATTCCTCATTGCTTCATAGGCGCCCATGTAACAGATCCTGGCTACTGCCCAGCCTTGGATGTTGCCTTTCTCTGGAAGATGCTTTGTGAAGGCCATGCCTCCTTTTCCAGGGACAGTGTTCATCTGAACAGTGGTTAAACAACTTGGAATAACTCTCTGGGCCATCTCAGCTTCAGAGCTCTCAGGGTCTGTCCTGGTTGATTGTGTCAATTTGACACAAACCGAGACATATCTGGAAAGAGGGAATCTTAGTTGAGAAAATGTCTTTGTAAAAACGGACTGTAGGCAACAAGACTATGGTGCATTGTCTTGATTAATGATTGATGTGGAAGGGCCCATTGTGGGTGGTGCCACCCCTGGACAAGTGGTCCTGAGAGCTTTAAGAAAGCAAACTGAACAAGCCAGTATTGATCATTCCTCTTTAGTAAGTCAGTGTATAAAGACATACATCAGTATCTGTTATATTCACACCCTTCCTTATAAAGAGACACAACTGATATGTAAAAATGGGTTGATTGGGGTGGGGATAATTATTCCCTTACATATACAGTCACTTTGCAAGAGCTGATGGGAAGGAAGTGTAGAGACATACACACCAATGTGTTACCTGAGTTAGGACCAAGAATATATATCAAGCCTGTAAGTGGAGTGGTCTATTCTGTCTACAGAACTTAGTCAGTGAAATCATTTCCACATAGGCAGAGAACAATATCAAGAGAAGATACTGAAATAGAGATGAAAACTCCAGAAATAAATTTAAAAAAGACATTGAAACACACACACACACACACACAGAGAGAGAGAGAGAGACAGAGACAGAGACAGAGAGAGAGAGAGGAGAGAGAGAGAGAGAGAGAGAGAGAGAGAGAGAACACACACAAAAGCACTGAAATCCAACAATTTCATGGGAGAAAGGGATCCAGCCCAGCTATTAATGGTGGTGACCAGTCGAATCTAACAGATAAGTTTTATTTTTACATTGCTCTTTTTAAAGAAGTGTTTTTCTAAGGTGAAGGGGCTTGTGTATTTGACTCACACAATTCTGGAGGCCCAAAGACATGGTGCTGGCACCTGTTCAGCTTCCAGTACCATGTGGAAGTAGATGCCTGAGGGAGCAAGCAGGTGTATGCAAAAGAACCTGTCTGTAGTTTTATTAAAGAGTGTTAGTTTTTTCCTTAATGGAAATGAAAACATACACATTTGCAATACACATGCATAAGTGCATGAACATGTATCTGGCACTCAAAGCCACTCCTGGAGCATGTGCTGCTTATGCTGGTATCTTTGTTGACTTGGAGCTCCTATCATGTCTGGCTTCATGATCCAACACTACCTTCCAGATGATTCTCTCTTCCCCCAGTCTCCTCTAGGGTGTAGGGTTGGAGTGCACCAGTCACTATAGCTTAAATCTCCAACTTACGTAACAGTACACATGCCTCTTTGCCACATTCTTCTCCCTAGGAACTTTTGGGAATCCTCAGAGAATTATGTTGGTCAGCCATCTGAAGAAGAATGTGAATAAATACTGCCTAGACCCATAACACCACAACTACAGAATTCCAAAGACAAGGAACTCCTTAAAACAGGACAGAAGAGAGATGTGACCACAAACTCATGCATTGAAGGCCTGATCTTCAACTGGTAGTGTTACCTGGAGGGCTGTGGAAAATTTAAGGGTGCAGCCTACCTGGAGGAATAGGCCAATTGGTACAAATCTTTGAAGGTTCTAATGGGTTCCTTCTTGGGTTACCCCTCTCTGCCCTACTTCTCTGAGACCAAGAAGCATCTCTATTACATGCACTTACTACCATGGCCCCAAAAGATTATGGACGGAGCCCCTCCTTCTTAGGTTATTTTCATTAGATATGGATCCCCGCATTGAAAAAGAAGTGGTATCAGAACAACAGAACATTTGTCCCATCCAGAGTCCTGGAAAGTTCCCAGGTGCCACAGCTGAGTCCTGTCTGAAGTTTGGGGAATCTCTGTGACTATATAGTGTGTAGTGGTGTGAATCTGCACCAGTCTGTTGATGACGATAGACATGTGTCATGTCACCCCTGCTAACATTCAGCAAACTGCTAGTATATTTGTAAGGCTAAGCTAGAGAGATATTCCCTATCAATAAAACAGAATATCCCCCCAGCTATGGACTTGTGAAAAATGTTTATTGTTTTAAACCATCAAATCTGAGGGTAATTCGTTGAACATCAAAAAAATAACTGATAGAAGTGCTATACATAATCAATACATAATGCAAAGTCTAAGACTGTGGCTGGGTAGATAACACAGGCATTTGGGATTCTTGATGACAACTAACTCCCCCGCTTAGTAGTAAGTCCCTTCTTGAAATAGCAAAGGGAGTCAGTCAAAATTCCGGCCCAGATAGGATAGATGATCTCCAGACCCCACCACTTCCTGAGGAGCAACTGGCAGTTGGGAGTTGCTGGGGGCAGGAGAATAACTCGTTTCTGAGGCTGTGGCTACTGCTGGGATGCCAGTGTTCCCGGTGGCCCCGCACCCATGCATGTATGAACAGATCTGACTCGTCTAAGCGAGTTATCAAAAATAAATAAATAGCTAGAAATGGTGGCATATGCCTTTAATCTCAACACTTGGGAAGCAGGGGCAAGCATATTCCTGTGAGTCTGAGGCCAGTTTGGTCTGCATAATAAGATCCTGGGCAGTGAGAGTCATACAGACAGTTCCTAAAGAAAGGAAGGAAGGAAGGAAGGGAGCGATGGAGGAAGGAAGGGAGGAAGTGATAAGGGAAATGTGTTGAGGGAGGGCATAGGGGTAGTAGAAGGGAGGAAATGGGAAGTAGAATGATCATATTTAGTTGCTCAAGAATAAAGAAAAAATTAAAATATATACTTACATAAGGGACTTCCAATTTCAAGTACAACGTGTGTATAGCTTATAAATTATCTCATCCTTAGAATAATAAAAAAGAAAAAATTTAAAGAGAATTATACTTGATATTGCTTACCCCAATACCAGGTACCAGAAGCCCACACTGGGGGGGGGGGGGACACAGCAGGTAACACTGGTGACCTGCTGGAGGCCCAGGGTGACCTAGCATGAAAGTGAGCAACCATGTAGTATAGTCTCACAGGGTCTCCACACAGCAAAATTTAAATATTTTACTCCTGGGACTCTTAGCATGTGTTTAGGGTAGAATCTTAAGAAAATCTTATTTCTCTGGCGGGAGAGGAGAAGAGTCTTCAGGCATCTTCCATATTGGATGCTTCTGCACTAAGAGAAAGATTTTACGTCATATGTGGATTAGGGAAATCACCACCTAGCATATTTGCCAGACATTCTGTCTCAGCTCAGGGGGGGAAACCAAGAGTCACAGTGCCAGAGACACAGGCTCACTACACACACTGCTAAGCTTTTGCATCCTTTGACAAGGAATAGAAAAGAACTCTGTTTAGTAGGGGAGAAGTCAGAGCATGGGAAAGCAGATGGGCCATATGAGCAAAGAGAGCTAAGGAAGCTTCAAGAGGCAATGCCAGGAACCACAAACGCTGCTGCCAGGAAGGATGCCTGTGGCTCAGCGGCAGGCTGTCCACAGACAATGAAGAAACGAACGTGAGGATGGGCTTTGAAAACCTCCCCAGGCTGAAAGGCAAAGGGGATCCAGGAAGGAAAGCCAACAGGCAAAATATCCAAGAGTCGTGGAACACGTTTTTCAATGTTATATGACTCTGAGAAGGACAAGAAAGATGAACAAGAGCAGAAGAAATACTTGAAGTGATCGGTGGCTAGGAATTGTCCAAAATTTATAACAGATACCAAACCCTAAATCTGGAAAAAATCAGAGAAAATCAAGCAGGAGAAGTGCCAAAATTTTACTCCTAGATGTATTTAAGCCACAGGAAAAGTGAAAATCCAAGAAAGCCAAGGGAGGGTGGAGGGCAAAGGGTGGGGCTGTGAAATCCTTACCTAGAGGACTTAAGGAAGACTGAGCTCTGAGGAACTAACTATGCAGGCTAGAAGAGGGTCAGAAGACTAAGGATTGAGAGAAGAAAAGTCACCCAGTATAGATTCTACCCCCAGGAAATGAACCTTTAAAGTAAGAGGTTGAAATGAGAACTTTTGGGCAAAGAGAAACCAAGAGATTGAAGCATCTGTAACCCACCCTGCAAGCAGTGTTGAATGATATTCTTTGGAGAGTCAGGGTTTGAACCTTCGACCCACAAGAAAGGAGAGACATGAGAACCACTGAGTGTAAAATCTCTCTGCACATTTATACTGAAGCACTGTGTGTATATGCGTTTGCATGTATGTGGAGGATGAGTACATGTATGTGGACATGCATGTGGAGACCAGAGGTCAACTTCTGGTGTTATACTCTAGGAACCTTGGTTTTGTTTTAAAATTATTTTTTTTAGATATTTTTGTGTATGAGTGTTTTATCTGCATGTAGGTATGTACATGTACGTCCATGTACCATGGAGGTCAAAAAGAGGGTGCTGGATCCCCTGGAACTAGGATTACAGACAGCTGTAACTCACCCTGTGGGTACTGGGAACTGAACCCGGTCCTTTTCAAGAGCAGCAAGCACTCTTAGGAGCCTCTTCTCCGGCCCCCTCTTTTGTGTTTTGAGGCAGAATCTCTCAGCCCAGGGCGCACCATTGTCCAGGTTGGCTGGCTAGTGAGGTCCAGGGAGCCTCCTGTCTTCAGCTCTGCAGTGTTGGGATTCCAAGTACAGTGCTCGGCCTTCCCAGTGAGGGGATTACGTGTACAGTATGTGCCCAGACTTTGCTGTTGTTAGTGTGGTTTCCGAGGACAGAACTTAAATCCTAAGCTTAAACAAGCGCCTTCCCAACTGAGTCATCTTCCAACCTAGAAAAGAGACCTCTAGGCCTGCCATGCCAATTCGACCCTTCCCAGACATTCCTTCATTAAAATAGGAAGTCAAGCCTGTGGGGACAGCCTGCTGGAATCTTTGTGTGTGCCTTCATTTTGACTCAGTTGTCGTCGGGTATTTTTTTTTAATCATTGTTTCCAAGTTAAGTCTTATCATTTATAACAAATTACCAGTTTGCTTTAAGACACCTGCTGAAAATATAGTTTCCCATAATATGGATGGTTATTCTACTGGATATTTATGGAAACAAATACACAACCTACAGCGAGACTACCTCATTTTATGCACACACAAAAGAAAAGTATCAGAAGTCAAGTGTCAGAGAAGAGGGAAATTTTAGTTCATTTGATGCAGAGATTCGTGTGGAGTAATTGACAGTCTTAATAACATACTATTAGAAAACTGAGTGTGTATTCTGGAACCTTCCAGTCTTGTTTGATTTTTGCCTTATAAACACAGTACACACGTGCATTCCTGTAACTGTTGATTCTTTATTCTTCAATCCATAGAACTCAGTTAACTATGTATTATTTTTAGTGCATGGAGACATGTATTTAAGTTTGGAATTATGAAGAGAATAGGGTTAAATTGGCTGGTATATAAAAGGTTCTGGATATCATTATGTTTGTCTATTTTGTATGTGTAACATAGAGCATGTGTAGGGGTCAGAGGTCGGCCTTGGTGCCAGTCTTTGCCTTCTACCTTGCTTGAGACAGGATATCGTCTTGTTTGCCTCCTTGTGTACTAAGCTAGCTGGGCTGTGAGCTCTGGAGATTCTCCTGTCTCTGCCTCCTTCCGTCTCACTATGGGCACACTGGTACTGAAGGTATATGCGACTATGTCTGGCTCTCCAGGGGTTCTGGGCATTTGAATTAAGGTCCCTGATTCTTATGCAGCAAGTGCTTTCCCCACTGAGTCATCTCATATCCAACCCTGATATGATTTTTGAGTCATCTCAGCTTATTGTCAATTTCTACAGACATTTGTATTTATATTAGTATTTAGTTCTACTTTATAAGGAGGAGTGTAGACATGTCTGGCACCATGCTTGGATCACATCATTGTCATTACAATAAAGTATTAATTCTTGGTCTAAATTATCAACTAAGTAGCACAGGCTACTTGACCCTGCAGGTCCCCAAGGGAAGGTTATAGTGGCAGAACCTATTCTGGCAGTGCTGGCACTGACCTCTGTAACAGAGCTGGTCTGGCCTGGTGTCCCCTTGACTGCTCTGCTTCTATCAGCTTCTCTTGCTAGTTATTTTGGTTGTTCTATACCCTGCTATTTGAGGGCCTCTTGGTCCTTCCCCTTTTATTACTGCAGTGAAAGAATGACAGGGCACTGGAGGGACAGTTCAGTGGTTAAGAGTACTGACTATTCTTCCAGAGGACCCAGGTTCAACTCCCAGCATCCACACGGCAGCAAACAGCTGTCTGTAACTCCAAGATCTGACATCCTCACGCAGATATATGTGCAGGTAAAACATCAATGAACATAAAATAAAAATAAAGAAATTATTTTTTAAAAAATGAGAGTAGTTTGCCACTGTGGCCAGTCTCTAAGTTGTTGCACAGTGTGGGGTTGGTGTCATAGATCTTCCATCACTCTATTATAATCTGGCACAAAATTTTATGAGTTTCTGTGTCCGTAATTAGACCTGCAGGGTAATGACTAGCTAGAGAAAGTTCGAGGCAATTGGGAGATTGCTGTGATCGTCTGCAAATGGAAGACGAGCAGGACAAATGAGGTTTGGAATCCTCAGGAACCAGGTAGAGTCTACAGAAAGAAGTATGAAGAATTCAGAAATCTTTTAAGTGCTGCCATCCTATGAGTTAGCGCCAACCTCCTGTCTGTGGCCATCTTCACTAGACACTAAGATCCACCGAGGAGAGGGACTGGTCAGGGATGGTTCATAGACCTAGCCTGTAAGTCACAGGTGAGAGTATAAAGAGTCCCAAGGATGACAAGGGTTCCTCAAGGACAGAATGAGACTAGACAATGTATTGTCCTCCACTAAGAGTTGACCTTGCTATTGTCAGATATTATCCTTGATGCTCATAGGCTTGTGTCAGCAACCTTTTCATTGCTGTAGCCAAATACTTGACAAGCAGCAACCTAGAGTTGAAGGGTTGAAGGGTTGGTTCTGTCTTTACAGTTTTAGAGGACACACCCATTATGATGAAGAAGGCAGGACAGCTGAGTACATCACACAAGTTGGGCATCAAAGAACGTAAGAGCTAAGGCTGAGCTATGAAACCTCCAGATCTATGGCAGTGACCCACTTCCTGCAAGGAGGCTCCACATCCTAAAGGTTCCACAGCTTCCCAAAACAGCTCCACCAACTGGAAACCAACTGTTCAAACACATGAGCCTATGAGGACATTTCACATTTAACCACTACCCTCTGTCATGTTCCCCTACATGCATGACCATCTCATGATGTAAAATGTACTTAGTTGTAGATAGAAGTTTCTGTTCTGCCTGGTTCCACAGCCATTCAGTACCAAAGAAACACATAGAGGCTTATATTAATAATAAAAACTGGTTGCACTATTAGCTCAGGCTTATTATTAACTAGCTCTTACAACTGAGGCTAACCCATTATTCTTGTCTGTGTTTAGCCATATGGCTAGATACCTTTTCTCAGTAATGTATTCTCATCTTGCTTCCTCTGTGTCTGGCTGTCCATTGTGTCTCTGCCTTTCCTCTTTGGTGAATTCTAATCACCTTGCCTATACTTTTTGTCTGGCTACTGGCCAATCAGTATTTTATTAAACCAATACAAATGACAAATATTTACAATGTACAAAAGCATTATCCCACAGCACCTACTCCAGTTTCAAAAGTTATCATAATCTTTAACAGTCTCAACACTATCCAAAGTCAAAAGACTCAGTACAATCTCTTAACTATGAACCCTGTAAAATTAAAATACAATTTATGTAGTTTTAATGTACAATATCCAAAAGTGAAATACAGGGAGATAGCAAGGAAAGATCAGATAAAGCAAGCCCCAAACCCAGCAAGGTAATCACGAAACTGTGCAGCTCCATATCCAAAATCTGGGACTCTCGATGAATTCATCTGAACTGCAATGACCTTGGGAAGCTCTGCCCTTCCCACTCTGCTGGCTGCACGTGTGACCTCTCTTGGGCTAGCTCCATTCTGTGTCTGCAGCTTTCCTTGGCAAAGGTCCCAGAGTTCTTGCATCTCCTATGTCCTGGGACCTCCTGCAACATCAGCATCACCTTCACAGTCTCCTGTGATGGCCTTTCAGGGAGTCTGTGCAGGGAATCTGATCTTCCACACATTGCTGGCTCAGCTGCTTTCTGGAGCCATGGAAATAGCCTATAACCTCTTCATTCTTTTGCTTAGCATGCCCGTAAAGCCAGCATCATGTATCCAACTGCCAACATATACTGCCAGCTTGAGAGATAGTTTAACTCCTCTTATATCTGCAATGACCTCTGTTTGCATTGGTGGCTGAATCTGAAAATATACGTTCCCAGGTAGCTTATTTGGAGCAGGGAACTCTTTCAGTGATGTGCTTTTAGGGCTCTCTTAGTTCAAATGAACTTGTATTTTCACAGTTTGGAACCTTCCAATGCAGAGCACAATATTCTTTTCAATGCTACCAATATCTCAACAATTACAGCTACTTTTGCATCTAACTTGTCCACAATTTAAAAATTTTCCATGCTACGTTCTTCACCAAATTGTACAGTTTTCATCTTTATACCCTATCCCCCAACACACACACACACACACACACACACAGAGAGAGAGACAGAGAGACAGAGACAGAGACAGAGACAGAGAGACAGAGAGAGACAAACAGGTCCAGAGACAGAGAGAGACAGACAGAGAGAGACACAGAGAGAGAGCAAACCTGAACTAGAACAGTGAGAAGTGGCCATGACACTGTCTGAAGGCTGTCTTTTCTTAAAGTTTCCTCCACCAAACAAATTACCTCATTGCTTTCCAACTCCATCTCACTCAAGTACTCAGAACAAGAATGAAATGAAGCCATATCCTTGTGGAATTGTGACATAAATGGCTTCTAATCCAGGTCTCAAAAAGAGTGTTTATTCCCCTCTGAAACCTCAGGACCTAAGCCTCCACTGTCTGCATTTGTCTCAGAATTCTGAACGTACAAATACTTAACCAGAATAACCCACTGATCTCTGCTTACAGCATTCTGGGGATTCTCTACCCCACAGCTCCAAACTTCTTGACATTCCTCACATAAACCAGTTCCAAAGCCTAAGAATCACGTAGTCAGGTTTATCACAGCAATGATCCCAGTCTTGGTTCCAATTCTTTATATTACTTTTCTCATTGGTCTGATTAAATACCTGCAGAGAAGCAAGTTATGAGAGGAAGAGGTTGAAGAAATAGGATATCATTGTGGGGAAGACATTAATAGACAGAAAAGTAAAACAATTAGCCATAATTCATCCATGGTCAGAAAAGAGAGTCAACAGAAAGTGAGTCTCCTGGCTAGAAAACCTTGAAACCCTCTGTGTTGGTTTGAAAGAAATGTCCCCCCAAAGGGAGTGGCACTATTAGAAGGCATGGCTTTGTTGGAGTAGGTGTAGACTCATTGGATAAAGTGTATCACAGTAGGGGTGGGCTTTAAGGTCTCCTTTGCTGTGCTCAATGTGACACATAGTTTACTTCCTGTTGCTGTGGATTAAGATGTAGAACTCTTCCCCAGCACCATTTGTGTCTGCATGCTGCCATGTTTCCCACCATGATGATAATGGACTAAACCTCTGAAACTGTAAGCCAGCCCCAATTAAATGTTTCCTTTATAAGTGTTGCCGTGGTCATGGTGTCTCTTCACAGCAATAGATACCCTTAGACACCCTACCTACTTCTTCCTATGACCCCCACATCCTGAATATTCCAATACCTTTCAAAACAGCTTTGCTGGCTAGGAACGAAGTGTCGAAACATATGACCTTCTGAGAGACGTTTCACATTCTAACATCCAGGGCCAAGTTAATGAATTTGTAGCCAACCTGAGAAATGAACCCATTGCCTAAGAACAAACCCATTTTAACATTTGCAGAGGCCTAATTTACTCAAGTAATAGAAAATGCAAATGTCAGGTGCGTTTGTCATTTAAGCTGGTCTGACGGGCACACAGTTTCCTTTTAGACAAACCACATGTCATTTAAACAGAAGAATTATTTGTGAAATTAGAACTGTGGGTATCATTTGAGTGCTGTTCTGTACAAAGCAGGTGGCTCTGGTATGAGATATTCTGAGAAGAATCTCTTTACCAAGATATCCTGTTGGGGTAACTGCTAAAGCAATTTGAGGTACATTTTGCTTCTTTGGAACTGACCTAAGAAAAGGACTGGGGAGGAAGCAGTAAGGGACAGAGGACGTGGTTGGAAGGTAAGGTTGACCGGGCGAAGCCTTGTACTCTGGTACATTTTGTACTCGTCAGAATTGCCTGTGTCGAGCTGAGGCCAACGGGCCTTTGTGCTCCAGCCTTACCCTGACACTGAGTTTGGGCTCTAGCTGGAGAGGCAAGACCTTGAATGAACATAGTGATGTGACATGTAGTCAGATTTACCACACGCAGTGGGCCCAAGCGATGACTCTCTCCCCATTTCTACCTAAGTCTTTGTAGTCTGCTGGGTTCTAATTTAGTGACATGGTGCTTCCTTGTGCCCTGACAGCGCTTGTCTGTCAGGCTTCTTTAAAATGTTCTTTTCTATTCGCCACCCCCATCTCGGTCCAAAAGAAGGTGTACAGCACACATAATTCCCTAAAATATGCCATCACTATATGCTGGTAAGTCCTGGAAGTGAGTGGTGAAGGGTTGTCATGGGGATTTTGAGTGTTTCCTAATTTTCCAGATACATGGGACTGTCTTTTTTACTGTCACTTGTGGTAATGGATCCAACCAAGGGTCGATGTCATTCCACAGTCTCTGAGGTGACTTTTGTGATATAAACCAGACTCGAGTGTTCTTTAATGCCTCTCTGTTCTTTCTTTCATCTTTCCTCCTCCTCTCCCTCCCCATATATATCTAACAGACCATTTAAGAATGGACTAGACCTTGTGAAAAGCCCAGTTTGTCCTGGTATGTGTTGTCCTTTCAACTGAGACTAATTTTAGACTGGATGCTTCCATATATTCTTTGGATTTTAACTGAACCAGGAAAAAAAATGATAAAGATAAACAGTGCTTCTAATATCAAGACAAAAGAACCATATGCAAAATGCACATGTGTTCAAATGGTGGCAATATTTGCATTTCAAGAAACACAGCCAGTGATGTCACTGTTAATTTGATAAATCCACTTATTTTATTCCTTGCTATAAAATCGGCCATAAAAGCCCAAGTTAAAGTTGACATGTTATTACTTGGTGAAGCCATGGTAGGGGCCTCTAGGCATGATTCACAGCTCTTGTTATTCATGGATCACAAAGGGAAAGGCTAGCACTGGGAGGTTATACTTCAGTTACGTTCAATAATCAAATTACCAGCTTTAACACATACATATATGTATGCATGCACCAAAATATAGGTCATTTGAGCAGAATATCAAATTAGCTGAAATCTATCTTAATTCCACCATATGCAAGGCAACGTCCAAGAAATATTTCTGCAGTTGTTATCATTAGCTTGCCATCATACATGAATATTTATTCAATACTCACCCTGCCTCTGGATGCCTTCCTTAGCTGCCTTTCCAAGCCTCGAGGCCCCTGTTGCCTTCCTTTTCTTCTACAATTCTCTCCCTTATGATAAACCCATTATACCTTGGAGCAAACATTCTCTCCATTGGAAATTGCCTCTTTCCAGTTGGCAACCCAGAATGTAAGCATCAAAGAACAGAAGGACAACATTATGGCTCAATCAGCCAACACTTCACTAGTTAATCAAGTTTGAGGTTCATAAAGCAGTAGTGCATGCATGCTTAATATTTACTGCCAGATTACTTCATGAACACCCCATCAAAGCCTATAGGTGGCCTGTTTGAACAGTAAGGCTGAGGGTTTGTGTCTGTGCACAAACAGAGACACACGGGTTTTATTTCCTGAGAAGGTTATGTTCTGGGAATTCAGGGAGCTGATGCAAAGTGTTTGGCCCACTCCAATTAAGCTGCTTGGACAGCCCAAGCTCAGTTTCAGCTGTATAAAAATTTGGGTCCCATTCAGTTGGCTTACACAGCAGAATAATAGAAAAAAATTGGTCTGGGCATTCATGGCTGCCTTTTGCCACCTGCCATTTCATACAATCAAGCACTGAAGCTGCTGCCATAAATGAAGTTCCCTGCATTGATTTATTTCTTGTGAAATGTGGAATTACGATCTTTCACTTCTTTTTTCTTTCTTTTATCAACTAGACTGTGTGATGTGTCCCCACCAAAAACGCCCCTGTGAGCACTCGAACTTTTCAAGACAACTAATCAATCTGTATTGCCTCAAGAAATCTTCCCAGGTAGAAGGGACTAAATCAGACTATGTCATATTGTGTGTGTTCGCACCATTGTGTGCTCGTGTGTGTGTGTGTGTGTGTGTTCTGTCCGTGGATCTTTATTTTGGGCTTTTTTATTGTAGCTACACAGAACGAAGACATTTCAGAAGCAAAAAAATCAAAAGTTTGTTCAAGATTCTGAAGACAACAAGGGATGAAAAATAACTCTAGAGTTTCCAAAATTTCTAGACCCCTAAATATTCCCAATTGACTTTTTTTCTAATAAATGTCTTTTTAGAAAGACAGACACAATCTTTACATGGCAGATGACACCAGTTTAGCTAACATATTTCCCTTATCTCTCAAATCAAGTCAACCTCATGTCATACTAAGAATCTCTCACTAATATGAAACAGTCTGTGTCCTGTCAACTTCTTGCTCACCTAAGATAGATTTTGCGGCAGTGGTGGGGAAAGGTGGGTCAATAGCACTCTTCTATATGTGATGCATTGTTTCTGGTGGTGTTGTCTTGGTTTCCAAACTCTATGCCTGTGTTAAAGCTCATAGATCATAGGACTAGGTTTCATATATACAAACTGTATTTTGGCAATTCTGGCTTTTAAAGAATGATCCAGATTGTATATTGTGATTCTTTTTGTATGGGATTCTAAATCAGGCAGTGTTAGCCTTCCACGAGGTTCTGACATTCATTATTATTGATTTTTTTTAGAAAGTAATTTTATTAAATTATAAAAGTTTCCATTTCCGCCCCTCCTCCCAACACCCTCCCACTCCCCCTATTATTGATCTTTTTAACTTGACCAGTCTTCATGGTGCACAGGCTACCCTGGTTGTATCAGAAAGCTCAGGTTTTTTGAAGAACCCTATGCTTCTCTTCACTACAACCATCTTGAATCTGCTAGCAATTTGATCCCCGAACACATTTTAAAAGACTCATTTTAATTATGTGGATATATGCGGATGAGTGCAGCTGTCTCTAGAAGCCAGAGGCATCAAATGCCTGGAGTTTGAGATACAAATGGTTGCAAAGCCATACAATGTTAACGCTAGGAGCTGAACCTAGGTCCTCTGCAAGAGTACTCTCTCCTAACTGCCCAGGCATCTCTCCAGCCCTAAACTTACATTTTGTAAATAAATTAAAAAGAGATCATTGGACATGCACATGAGCAGTGGAGAGATACCAGAAGACTTTGGCCTTGTGTGTAGGCTCAGACACGGACCTGGTCAGTAGCAAACAATAGGAACTCCTACCAATGCCCAGCCACACCTATGGTATTCTGAAGAGTTATAGTAACCCAAAAGGATTCCAGGTACAGGATAATGGCAACAGAAGCAGCAAATGGCAGCAGTGACCAGGCCCCAGGAGACTGGAGGAATTTCATGTGGGACAGTCCTAGAACCCACAGGGGATGAACAGCTTGCTTGTCCCCAGAGCCCAGCCTTGCATTATCTGCACAGATGTTAAATTCATAATCCAAATATTAGGACAGAAACTGCTGGCATTCTGGCAGTAAAACTTTTTCAGTAAATTATCAGAAGACAAAAGCATTGGAGCGGCTACAGCTTGAGTCACTCCTTGAAAGTATTGACTTTGAAGGGTTTAGAATGTTGTTTTGAAAACCTCTAGCACTGAAGCAACCTTGAAAAATAAGTGTGTGTGGGCTTCAATATAAACATCAAATTTAAAATGTGCTATATTGAGAGGAAATATAACACATTTTAATGTGAAACCTAGATGAGCTGAATCTTATGTGTATTTATGTGTGAACTGTGTGTGCGTGTGTCTATTCGTGATCCCATGTGCGGGCACCCGTCTAGCTAGTGTGAGTGCCTTCCACTATTCTATTCACCTTATGTAGTAACACAGAGTCTCTCATTCAAATGCAGAGCCTGCCAATTTGGTTAGCCCCAGCTTGTTTTGGGACTCCCCTGCCTCTGTCTCCTGAGCAATTAGGGTTACAGGTAGGCCATCTTATCTACCTGGCATTCATGTGGGAGCTGGGGATTTGAACCCCAATCTTCACTCTTCCATAGCCAAGTGCTTTCCCCACTGATCCATCTCCTCAGTGTCAGGGTGAGCCAGTTTTTAATGAGGAAGGATCCTTTTGCTTTTGTTAAATGAGGATATCTTTAAAAGTAACATTTGCTTGTAATTTAGTCAACTGTGATGGGACGTATTTTAAACTATTTATTGTAACATGAGGGCCGGCTAGCTTGTTGGGGTTTCTGTCCCTCCCGGTACCCCATAGCCGGCATGCCCCAAAGAGAAATCACACACAGGACTCCATAAGATTATAAAGCTGATTGGTCCATTAGGTCGGGCTACTTATTAGCTCTTATAACTTATGTTACCCCATTATCCTTATCTACGTTAGCACATGGCTCAGTACCTTTTCCAGCAGGGCAGCTTACATCTTTCCTCTCCCGTGGTCTGGGCAGAACTGCGGAGGGAGCTTCCTGCTTGCCAGAATACTCCCAGTCTCTTTGCTCCACCTCTACTTCCTGTCTGGCTTTCCCGCCTATACTGACTACCTGGCCAATCAGCGTTTTATTAAAATATGATTGACAGAATACAGATAATTCTCCCGCACCAATTTATACCAATAAAGCTGCTTTTGGTTTCACATGTATAAGGAGACACTAAAATGTGTGCTATTAAATTCATATTTAAAATCAATTTCATACTTAGGGTAAACTCATTTATATAAATAACTGATTCTAAAGCAATTTACAATCATTTTTGTGTCTGTGCGTGTGTGTGCTTGCAAGCATGTATGTCTGTATACCACATGCATGCAGTGTTCATGAAAGCCTGAAAAGGGAGCCAAATACAGACAACTGCCCAGTCTCTGGAAGAACAGCAGCCTGTGTTCTTATACACTGAGACATCTCTCAGTGCCACAGTTGAATCTCTCTAGAAAAGCTGTTCTTCAGGAATGTGAACTCACAGGGCTGGAGAGATGGCTCAGTGGTTAAGAGCACTGCCTGCTCTTCCAAAAGTCCTGAGTTCAATTCCCAGCAACCACATGGTGGCTCACAACCATCTGTAATGAGATCTGGTGCCCTCTTTTGGCCTGCAGGCATATATGCAGATAGAATACTGAGAATACTGTACACATAAATAAATAAATAAATCTTTAAAAAAAAAAGAATGTGAACTCACTAAAATGTGTATTTTGAACTAATTTATTAGACGTTTGTCCTAATGCTGTCATAGCTGTAAAGTCATTCAACTTGAGTAATGGCTACTTCAGATGATCCTTCTCAAAATAAGAAATTATTCAAAATTATCTGTAGTCTTGTATTTGACGAGTGACTAATGTAACTTTCAATTATACCAACTGAAAATGAAGTCACTGAAATATAAATTTTGATGACTTAATAATTTGCATAAAAACAAACCAAAAACAGTCTTATGATGAAGCAGGATTACGTTAACAAGATAGTATAATGGATCATGTAATATAAAATTAAGACATCACACTATGTTTCTATCATGACTACCCCTCATGTTTTAAAAACTGTGAAGGTAAATGAAGGCTTGAACAGGGATTTTTGAAAACTGTTTTCATTTCCAAATTCCATGGTTCACTCATCAATATATCTGATACAGGCCTTTCAAACAGAGCCAAGCCCAGCTTCCTAGAAAAATGCCTACACATCTTTCCATCAGTTTGAGCCCAGAATCAACATTTGTCAATACCTTGGACACAAACACTGTGGCTCACAGTCTGTTTATTCTGGTAATAGGGGCACACGTGACTAAACTAGCCTTTTGAAACCCTATCTGTGAACAGGCTAGTGAGTAAAACATTTTAGATCATGTACATACATCTCACATCCAAAGCAGAGAAATACCCGTGGCCGGGTCTTGTGAATCTGGTGCAGAGTTTGTAGGCAGCAAGCTGGGTTTGTAAGATGAATGGATGAAGATTCTTGATTCCCACACCAGCCAAAGGTGCACTGCTGACTCAACTGGAAGTTCCTCTCTAAAGCAACACCTAGCATGTTTACTTTAGGTGGGAATGTCTCCACACGTCAACAGGTCAGCGGTGGCGGACCTTTGTGTGTATGTTGGAGAGGAAAGTGTACTTATGTGTATATGGTTATGAAGGACAGAGGTTAAAACTGGTGCCTTCCTTGACCGCTCTCCACCATATGGCACTCACCAATTCAGCTAGACCGGCTGACCAGTGGGCCCCAGGAGTCCTTCTGTGCCCGATTCCCCAGTGTTGATGTTACATGTATACGTTAACATGCCTGACTTTACTTCATTTTCCTGACAATTTATTTTGCTCTACGGTTGAATAATGCTCAGGTTTTTGCTATTTGCTCATCAGTTGATGGACAGGCATCTAGGTTGTGTTCATATATTGTCCCTTGTGAATAACAACACACTAATCATGAATTCCAAGTGTTTAGGATAAATTTTAGAAGTGGGTTTGTACTTCAACACATTCACATTATTTACGGCCTGTCTTCCTGCACTGATGCCCAGTTATCACACTCTTTACGGTTCTAGTAGAAAGTCCTCTCCAGTAGTCGTGAACACCGCACATAGTGAGCTTTTTAACCTTTGGCGGTCTGAGAAGGGATGTCACCTCCTGGAAAGGCCATCTGTCACCTCACCACTCTCACTGTCACTAATTTATCTCAGACTACTAATATCTCTCTCTCATGTTGTCACCGCTCCTTAGCAGCAGGGCTGTTCCTAAAGTCCCTTTCCAGCTCTGGGACACATGGACAGGGCCTAACTCTCCTCCTAAGGTCCTAATGACAAACCAAGGCGTGGTTCTACCAACATTCACTCTGGGGAACTGAAGAATTTTTTGGGCTTCCTTATAGAGCATAGTTGAGGGGTTACTCACATGGAGCATGAATGCTCCTCCTATGATAGGTTACACCTGGAAAGCCTTTACCCACCGGGCATGATGACCTCACATAGCTGTAGAGTGGGAGCCTCCTGCCTCTAGCCCTCCCCAGCCTAGATACGCTAGAAACTCTCTGGGGCCATCTGCAATTAAGGCAGCGTTGCATACAGCAGGTGGGAGGGAGAGGCTGCTTATCAGGTGGGCATACACAGGTGAGGGTCTTGCGACCCTCCCTACCTCTCTGTGAGGGGATGTGAACAGTCAATAGGCCCAGCTGGACTGATTCTTTTGCAAAGGGGAGACAGCTGAACTCTCTAAGATGGTAGTTGCTGGGCTCAAAGGACAGTCACACAAAACCGTGATCCAAATGCAGCCTGTTAGAACATGGCAGCAAAAGCGGGTCCATCTCAAGATGTCACTTCCTGCCCAAATCACCCGGATGCTCCGGAATTTCAGGCTTGCACTCAATCTCCATGACTTGCATTCTTCCTCCTTCAGCTAGTAACACCCCCACACTCTGAGCTGTATTGTCTAAGGCTGGCCATGGTTTCTGTTGCTTCTAGAAATGGTCCCATGCCTCTTCTTGGCCCCAGTGCCCTTCACCTTCACACGTGTGTTCTCTTCCTGACAAGTGTCCGTTTGCTGCTACTTGAATTCAGTGAAGGTAAAGCCTTTACCTTCCTGAAGCCCGGTCACATGCCCTCAGGTTACCACAATGCCCCCTTCTCTGTGTACACCTTTCTGCTTACTGGTCGTTTAGATGAGTTTATTTGGCTCTGGTTTTTCCTGTCATGCTTCCAAACACTGAGAGCATTCAGTTTCTTCTAGAAACCCTCAGGTTTCATCACTTTCAATAACTTGGATTACTAAGACACCATCTCCAAATATTAAGAAGCACAGCCTTCACACCTTGTATCTCAGTTTCTGCATATGGGCCAGACACCTTTCCTTGGAAGGAAGGAATAGGGTGAAGATTGATTGATTGATTCATTCATTCATTCATTCAACACTGTAGATTGATTAGCAAATATTCACTCACAAGCTCTGGCTCCTTCATGGAGGTTGCTGGACTCTCGGATGATCCTTGTAGGCCTCAGCTGCCTGTAATTTCTTCCCTCCTTGCGTCTGCTGGAGAATCACTGGTGTCTCCTTACCCCCTGATCTTGCCGAGGGACCTTTCAGGACTGTAAACAGCTATTTTCTGCACTGTCTGCTTGTCCCATGGACAAACTTCTATATTCTGAACTCATCGAATCCCAGGCACACAGACCATGCCAGTTACAACCATCTGCCTTTTGTAAACCACTGCATCTTTCACAGGGAACTCCACCACTTGTACCCTGGACATCCCACAGATCCAGAAAAAAGACGTGGGACTCTGTTCCTTATATGGAAAGGAGCAAAATAAAGCTTTCCCTTCCTGGGAGTCACCTTCATACAGGCTTCTCCTTTATGTGGTGGATTTAGATGAAGACGTCAGAGCAGCAGGGTTAACTGTGGGTTCTCAGACGTTCCTGCAGACATGATCCTTGCCCTCTGTAGAATATGAAGCCACTTGTCAACCACTGAGGGGGCAGGGAAGAGCCTACTTCAGAGGTTGGAACACTAGTTTGTCTCTCCTTGGGGAGCAGATGCATAGCCTTCTCAACTTTGTATTCCCAATGTCCAGGACAAAGTGGCAGTAAATTTTAGAAACTATTGGCTCGTTTCCCTAGACTATGGTAGATTTTTTTTTTTTTGCAGAGTCACAAATTACGGAATAGTTAAATCCACTTTTAGACAGCAGGAAAGACTCATAGATGTGAAGTCTGCCCCCTTTTGTGTCCTGTTATACCCCCGTCTCTCAAGAGATGCAAAGGTCTTCTTCCTTATTTTTAGTCTTTTATTCACTTATTTAATTTTGCTAGATAATATATTGACTCAGAATGACAAGATGATAGATTTTGTAATATCATCTACCACAATTTTAACAACCCCTAAAAAATTAATAGTAATACTCACATATTAGGCTAGTCTGAACTTAAGTATTAAAATAAGAAGGATTTTAGCTCTAAGCAAACAGCTATAAAAGTTAATTTCCAAAGGTATTATCCAGAACTTTCCAGGCAGAAAGTAAGAAAAAATAATGGGATTTAATTTTGGCTGAAGGTTTATTTATTGTGAAGGTAGGTTGTAAGGATGGCTTTGTTGAAGCCAGAGGCAGAGAGATAGCTGAAATCAGAAACACTTGAGACACAGATGCTGCTGCACATTGTCTTGGTCAAACTCCGGAGCTTGCCCCTTGCCTGCCCCCTCTGGAGTCCACCACTGAGGCTTGCAGGTTCTTGTTGTGTGGTGTCTTATTCTTTTGGCTTTTTGAGGGACCCACCACCCAGCTCCCAGATAAATCACACACTGAGGCTTATTCTTAGTGATGAATGCCTGGCCTTAGCTTGACTTGCTTCTTGCCAGCTTTTCTTAAACTATCCTGGCTACCTTTTGCCTCTGGGCTTTTATCTTTCTCTATATCTGTATACCTTTCTTTACTTCTTTCACTGTGGCTTTCTGTGTGGCTGTGTGACTGGCCCCTGATGTCCTCCAGTCCTTGTTCCCTTGCTCTTCTTCCTCATTTTCCATATTTATACTCTGGCATGGGAAGTCCTTCTTTACATGTGTTGCTTTTATTGATTAATTAATAAAGCTCTTTTTGCCAGTGACTTAACAGAATAAAGCTATGCGGTAAAACTAAACTGAATGCTGGGAGAAAGAAGGTGGAGTCGAAGAGAAGCCATGTAGCTGCCGTCAGAGACAGATGTACTTGAACATTGCCAGTAGGCCACACCCCTCATGGTAAAATATAGAATAATGAAAATGGGTTAATTTAAGAAATAAGAGCTAGCTAGAAATATGCTTAAGCTATTGGCCAAGCAGTATTGCAAATAATATAGTTTCTGAGTGATTATTTTGTGGTCTGGGCAGCCAGGAACAAACACACAGCCTACTAATACAATAATCTGCCTGCCAATCCTGCCTATCCTTGCTCCTGCCTTGCTATTGGCTGTTCAGCTCTTTATTAGGTGTTTTAGACAGGCAAAGAATTATAACTTCACAAGCAAATGCAGCACATACAAAACCAACACACCTTAAAATAATATTTACAAGCAGGTTCCTACATCAGTGGCTTTCTCGACCTTGTTCCTGCTTACTTTGCGTCTCAGTTCCCATTTGGATCAAGCATCCCCACCCACTCACTGATGGTTATCACCATAGGTATGGATGAGGGGAACTGTCCCCAGAGGTAGAGGTGGGTAACTAGACTTCTAAAATAGTAGGCATGCAGGGCAGATTCTCAATGACTCACCTTAGGAAAGTTTTCATCTCAGAATCTTGGCAGTTGGTTTAGCTACTAAAACTGGCATCACCCACTCTGTTACTCTGAAGTGATTTCTATTCTGTCCAAAGATTTAGGGATCTCCTTGCCCAACAGGAAAGCCTCACTGTGGAACTTCCTGCTATTTATACCACAGGGTTCAGTCCACGGCGGCTGTTCCACATTAAATAAAAGACAGCAAACAACAACACAACATCTCCAAGTATAAATGATTCTTACAATCAAATCTGAAACTCAACCAAACTCCAAATTCACTGGGCATCTTTCTTGGGCATAGCTGTCAGAGAGCTCAGCAGGAGTCTAATCAGAAATTATTTTTGACCCAGAAAAGAGTAAATCATTTATTCTTTTTCATTTGAGGACAGATGTATAATATAAACATGTGGTCATTCTGGCAATGGCACTAATCTCTTTTAAATTAAATTAGGCTCCCTGACTATTAAACACCACCAAGCAGGCTCCTCCTTTACTTGGCCACATTAAAGTCTGCAGAGCAATCCTGCCTTGCTCCCTGGAACGTTTGTCCACATTTCCTTGTGTTTCTCTCCAGCTCTCAGTTGGTCCCAGCTCTTGCAGAGTCCGTCATTCTGCTTTGCACCAAGTTCCACGGTCTTAGAAGTATTACGAGTGTAGTGAGCCCTAAGAGGAGCCGACCACTGAGAGAGCCTTGAAGAATATCCAGGTAGTTGATGACCAGCATAGGGCTGCTCTTCCAGCAGAATTTATTCCCAATTAAGCTTCCTTTCATCATCTTCAAGCAAATGTGTTCTAAGATCTGAGTTGCTGGGTGAGTTTTAGGGGCATGCATGGCTACCCAGAACTTTAAGTATGCTTACAGCATCAGAAATAATAGGCAATCCTGAGCTTGTAGCAGCTATGGCTGCTGCACCTGCCCTGCGCAAGACTGCCAGTCAACATCCAGTCACTATGGAGGAAGGATTCCTAGAGCCCTACCCCTTTGGGGAGAGCTATTTAGCTGTTAATAACTACTAAAGGGTGGGGATATCGTAGTCTTCAGTGCTGTTGTGGAATATTCGTACACTGTGTGAAGGTATGTAGCTCTGATTGTTGTAATAGAAAACTAAGCAATCAAGAGATAGGCAGGAGGCATAGATGGAACTTCATGGTAGACAGAGGAAATAGGAGGAGATAATCGTGACCCAGAGGAGACGCCAACAAGATATGGAGGGAGTTGAATATACAGAATGAAAGTAAGGTAAAAAGCCACATGGTGGAAGGTAGATTAATAAAAATATGGTTAATTTAAGTCATAAGACCTAGTTAGGAACAAGCCTAAGCTATAGGCCAAGCTTTCATAATTATTAATAAGTCTCTGTTTCATTATTTGGGAGCTGGATGGTGGGACAGAGAAAGGTTTGCTACACAGTGCTGTAACCACTGGTGAGTTTCCCATGTTCCAGTGGAAAGTTTCATGCTCATGTTTCTTGGTCCTTGTTAAACTCAGTGAGTCACAAAATAAAAACAAAAAGGCACAAGGAGATGGGAAGATGACTCAGTGGGAGTCATGAGGCTCTGAGCTAGCATAGCCAGCTAACGGGATTCATGAGGACCTGAGTTATGAGGCTCTGAGCTAGCATAGCCAGCTAACAGGGGATACATGAGGATCTTAGTTAGAATGCTCAGCACTTAAAAACCTGAACATGACATAACGCCAGCGCTGGGAAGGTAAAGACAAGTGAATCCTGAGAGCTCACGGTCATCCAGACTGTCCAAAAGAACCAGCTTTCATTCACTTAAAGACTGTGTCTCAAGACATTAGAGAGACACCAAGGGAGATACCCTCATTCTGCTCTGGCCTCCACGGGAGTGTGCATGGTATGTCCTTGAATAGTCACATGCATGCACACCACACACACACAAATAAGAAGGAGAAGTAGGAAGGGGAGTTGGGAGGAAAGAGGTATAGGCAATGGTGGGAAATCATAATACATTATATACATGTATGAAATTTTCAAATAATAAATTTCAGAGTTTTGAAACAACATACAAGTTTAATGAAGCAATTCTGCATTTGCTTTTTTTTATATGTGTGACTGACAACAGGGACAAATAATTGTAGTATCACAATGTAACCCCTATGGGGGGAACATACAATGCAAACCCCAGGGTCTTTCTGTTTCTGAACACTTGGCTGCGTTATTGGGTATGAAAATACATATCCATGAAGCTGAGTGCTAATCCTCTCAGTGTCTCATGAACATGTCTGATTGGAAAACCACAGCGTAACCAGCCATTCCTATAGCATTTTTGCATTCAAGTCAGAGACTATTTCTCATTACAGGCATTTAAAGGCATGGAGGCTGGCAAGGGGGCTGTTATGTGAACACTGTGCATAATCTGACACTATAATTGTTGTCTCCCTCTGTTTCTCTGTGCGAAACCCAGACCCTTTGGGACACAATCTGTAGCTCTTTGTGCTAACACATTGCTGTCTTTTTAACTTTAGGTGAGATCACGTTGACCTATTTATATTTATGGGACATCTGTCGCTCTGAAAACCCTTGGTAAGAAAGAATGAATCAGGCCATGTGAGACCAAGCCAAGAATGAGCAAGAGCACATCCTCTCCCTTTGAGAGGACTAAGGATTTCCCTAAAGAGAATCTCCTGTTAGTCCTGGGATCTGGCAAAGCTGGAAGGAGATTTGATGGCTTTTGGAATAGGAGAAGGAGGGAACTGTTTTTTGCTAGGGCCTTGGCCTAAGCTTTAGTGGATCCTAAATCAATTATACTGGAGAGGGTAGACCAGGAAAGAACAGAATACAGAGAACCCCTTGGCAGCCCAGACCCGTGAAACACCAGGAGAAATGGCTAAGCAGAGTGCTGTGAAAGTCTTGCTGGTGGACAGACTTCTAGAGAATAGGCAGCAGCCCTGTGATCTAAGGTCCAGCTAATCTGACATCATTATTCCAGGCCCTAAAGTGTAAGTGTGTCTCACAGGTAATGTTTCTTGTTGTGAATAAATAATGCATTACCCACTACTTTGTCTTTCCTTAATCTATAAATAATAATCCCAAGCTAAAATTTCTGATAGGCTGTCCGTCTCCCACTTTCTGGAAACCACTCTTGAAGCTGTGTGAGTTTTGACTTACTAGAATCTATGTCTTGTTCTGAGTGTAGTTTACAGTCTTTAGAATTATGCCAAAAATTTCAAATATATATAAAGAATAGGAACAAACGAGGAAGAATTTAAAAGTTGTATGGAGAAATTGTTTTTTTAAATATATTGTCCTAATAACCGTAACACGCCTATTAAAACTATGGCTTCCAAGAATATATGATGTTTGAAAATGTGATAATTTTTAAAGCACAGTAAAATGTCTGTATGTATTGATTTAAGTTTCCAAGTGAGTATTTATGTACAGAGAAAAGGGCACCAGAAAGGAATCAGCAAATGGCTAATAATAATCCTTGCTCAGTTAATACAGGTAAAAAGGATATTTCATTTCTTCTTTGCTTTTTCAGTTTTCAATTTTTAAAGTAATAATGGATCCTGCTCTCTCAATGAGAAAAGTTATTTCTATCCACACAGCTTTAAGACAGAAAACTGTAGAGCAGGTGGGGCATGTGACTCGGTGATAGAGAGTTTGCGAGGCTCTGTGTGAGGCCTTGAGTTCAGGCACCCTAGAATCAGAGGCAAAACAAGAATAACAAAGCTATAGGGATTTGTCATTAGGAAGTTGGTGAGCAGGAACAAATGAACGTGTTAGACAAGACTTGGAAAGCACACTACAATTTCAATGGCAATTAATCAGTCTCTGAAGTCAATTATTTTTAGGCATTAAATACGTGGGCAGCTGTCTGTATGTCAAATACACTTCAGTAAAATGACTTTTCAGAAATAACTTTGATGAAAAATAAGTGCTGATTGGATTCAGATGGAGAGACGCTGTTTTAACTTCTCAATTTATTTTGATGTCAGGATGCTTCTTTTATAATGTAAAAGCTCAAACAAAAATAACCCTTTAATGTAGTCTGTAGAAGCAGTAAATTAAAATTTTAAAGTATAAAAATTTAATTTGTAAACAGAGTGAGCACCTTGTGCTGGAGGGAAGGGAGGGATGTGAAATTCTTTTCTCTGTAACACTAGCGTATCTACAACGAAACAAAAGCCAGCCTGTCTGGGCATGGAATCTCAGGAGTGAGAGAAGGTCACCGGCTGTGGAGGCAGACTTCAGAGGACTGAGCCACCACAGGCTGGAGCGAGCCTCCCTGGGCTTTAGTTGAGGAAATAGAACTTACTAGAAGATGCCACACCTCGGCGACTTGCTGTCCTGAGTGCCAGTTCCCTCACCCAAAGGCAGAGGTGTTGAAGTGGCCACCATCAAGGTTGAGGAACCTAGTGAGCAAATGTACAGGAAAGAGCTTTTTAACATTTCCAGATGGTTCTAGATCTGCGACTGTCATTCCTACCTTCTAGCTACCAGTGTGTCTTCGTGAAGACAATGTCTCCCTTTGCCTTTTCCTGGGCCTAAGACTTCCTGTCACATCAGTCCTAAGTGCCAATCACATAAAAACTGGTTTCTCTAGCCCTGCAGTTGCTCTAGAATCCTGATTTTTCCTGAGCCACACTTTCCACAAGCTCCTGAAAGTGGAAGTATAGCCAGGCACAGTGACACACACCTGTAATCTGGCGCTTGAGAAGCAGAGGTAGGAGGATCAGAAATTCAAGTCTATCCTTGGCTACCTAGCAAGGGTGAGGCTACCCTGGGCTTCCTGAAACTCTGCCACAGCAAGCAGGAAAAAATAAAAACCACAGTCAGAAAAAAAAAATGAATTGCATGTGCAGAAGAACAGTGTTTTAAATGATAAAGGTAAACTTCAACGACATTTCGCAAGGTGAAGACACCCATGTGGTCATCGTCCAGATTTAAACATGGCTCCCTAGTAGGGTTCCTAGGAGCAGCCTGGCTCCTGTCATTCCCATCTGGCCCTACCCCTGTTACTGAGAGGCAAGCATCCTTCTGGTTTTTAACACCTGAGGCTGGTTTTCATTTTCCTAAGCCATGGAATTAATTTGCATGTGAGAGATTTATCCCTGTGTAAAGCAATAATCTGCTCATTGCTGCTGCCAGATCGTGGTCTGTTGAACCCCACACGGTTTGTGTATCCATAGGCGATCACTAGTGAGTGGAACTGCTGGGTTGGAGGAGACACATACTTGTGTACGTCTTTAATTGATACTGGCACACATTCCAAGGCAGCTCCCATTTCCTCGAACTGTAATGCTCCATCAGCTCTCTCTATGAGTCTGACATCATAAGCACCACATGCAAGCAGAGTCATACAGTATGTGTGTTTTTGCACCTGGCTTATTTCACTTATCACAATGGACCCATATTGTAACTTGTGTTTCAATTTCTTCTCTTTTCAAGCTTGAATAATTTTCTACTGAATGTATACACCACTATTTTGTAATCCATCCATCCACCAATGGACACATCAGTTGCTTCCACTTTTGGCTATAGTAAATGCTACTGTGAGTTCAAGCACAGAAATGTACGAACCATGGCTTTTGACTCTAACTACATACTCAGAATTGGAACTGTGGCATCATTTGGGGGGGGGGTATTATTCTTAACCTTCCAAAGTAGCTGCCATACTGCTCTCTGTTTTTAAAGATTTGTTTCTTTTGATTTCGTCTGTATGGGTGTTGTGCCTGCTGGTATTTCTGTGCACAGCACACATGCATGCAATGCCCATGGATACCAGAAGAGGGCATTAGTTCCCTAGATCTGGAGTTACAGATGGTTGTGAGCCACCAACTGGGAACTGAGTCCAGGTCCTCTGGAAGAGCAGCAAATGCTCTTAACCCCTGAGCCATCACAGCCCCGTACAGATGTATTTAGCTCCTTCATCATCTGTCTTCATTTTCACAGCTGTCTAAAACCAGATCAATGGCCCATCCATTCTTCAGACTTTGCATGTGGCAACCCTGGCTGTCTGTACAGCATGGCCGAGGAAGGAAACCAAGGTTGTCCATGGATGAAGGACCTTCTAGTTCTGTTCCCACTCACACCGTGTTAAATATGAAACAAAAGCATGCCTGGGCATTCTGAAGTCAGGGTAAGACAAGGAAACCCCTTTCTTTAACCCGGGTATTCTGAACATGTTCTTATGTTCCTTAGAATTTACTCCAGCTAGACTGAGTCACATGCACAACCAGAACTACAGTCTACTGAACTACAGTTCCACTCCTTAGTCCTCTTACCTTGTCCTCTCCGGACTCTAAATTTGGATGTCATACACTCATGATTCTGCAAGGACATGGATATTCAAAGAACCAAGGGAGGAAGGACTCTTCCGTTGAAGGGAAAACAAAGTGTGACAGGTGCTGTGTTTATTCCTTCTCATTCCACGTCTAAGCAGCGAGGTGTGGTCATCACGAGGTGGGTGGTTCAGATTTTCTTCTAAAATACTTTCTGAGAGAATGAAAACAGTTGACTGACAGGTTCCAGTTGTCCCCTCAGGATGCACCATGGTATTCACACCAAGACTATTCTTCTACATGGTTCCCTAACAATGCCTGGAAATGGTAGTGTCCAAGATGTTCCTCCCTGACATTCCTGGTCAGCCATGTCTCTAGTACTAGCACTCATGAGATGGAGGAAGGAGGATTGTTGATACTTAGAGGCCAGTTGGAGCTAAATAATGAGTTTCAAGCCATTCTGTCTCAAAAACAATAGTTCCCACAACATATGTATAATATCTAGGGAAGGATAAACCTTTCCCTCCTCAGTCTCTGCTCTTCTTGGACAACTGTCATGGCTGCATCATGGTCTGTAGGCTCTCCCTGTCTGCTTTCAATCCATTTTTCCACTGGCATTTCTCCCAA
This sequence comes from Myodes glareolus, assembly GCF_982192425.1. Lineage (NCBI taxonomy): Eukaryota > Metazoa > Chordata > Mammalia > Rodentia > Cricetidae > Myodes > Myodes glareolus. The sequence goes on from NC_142029.1 coordinate 62,604,293, forward strand.
CAAATCTCTCAGAAAACTCACTTCTATCTTCACATTTGCTTCTCAGAAAAATATGCTCTCGGAGTTGAGTGCAGGGCAAGAAAAAAACCAATTATCATTTCTGCCTTTAATGATCTCAGTGATTGGCTGAAAGGCCTGACCCTTAGAACCAATCAGAATTCTTCCCCGAGAGTTAGTCAACCTAACAGAATCTCTTAGTGAGAGTGGTATTCAGAAAAAGTGAGGAAGCAAGTGTGCCAAAGACCATATTTTCAGGTAAACAACTCTTCCAACTAGAAAGAGCAAGGTCACGAGATGAAGAAAAAGGGGAATGAGGGAAAGGTAGGGATAGTACGGTAGGTCATGCGGATATGTAGAGCTGGATTCTGAAGATTGGCATCCACTCTTCCTGTTTGATGACGTGAATCAGTGAGTTTTCCCATTTGAATTATTTTAACCTCTTTTCAAAATTCATCTTACTCTTTTAGTAAATAGCTTTCCACAGTTTCCATTGACTCTAGCAGGGAGCCCAAATGCCCTGTATTTCAACTTAAAAAAATATAGATTCAGCATACATGGGGTTTAATTTCACAAAGATAATTTCTTTCAAAGACATCATGACCATATGCACCGCCATACATGTTCCCCCACTTCTGGCTAGTTGCTTTTCTTTCCTCGGTCTCTCTTCTGCTTTCATGTCATATTATAAGTCTTCTTATGTTTTGATTAAAAAAATACGAGTTCCACAAATGTTAGAAAATATTTGATATTTGTCTTTCTGAGTTGGTGTGTTTCACTTAAAATTTCCTCTAGCTGTGTCCATTCTTAACAAAGTATGCAACGCCATTCTTTTTTATGGCTGAATAAATGTCCTCTGTGTATCCTGTCTCCTCAAGGTTCAGGGAACACTGCAGAAGAGGGGGTGGAGAGACTGTAAGGTCCAGAGGCCTCTGAGGACATCCATGAGGTAGTATCCTCTGGACAGGACAGGAACATTGGACTGTGAACTCTTTGCAGCCTTCACATGTCCTGTTCCAAATCCCATAGGTCAACACTTCTGCCTGGATGGGAAAAAGGCTTACAGGCCCCACCCTTAACCAGGAAGCTACAGGCAGCCAATGACTGCTGGAGGAGAATCGATTTTCTTCATGGATGTAGCCCATGTTTAGTGGCCAACCTTACACCTATGTACTTATGGGCAACACTAACTTGGCAAGGAAGATAGATAGATAGATAGATAGATAGATAGATAGATAGATAGATAGATAGATGGATGGATGGATGGATGGATGGATGGATGGATGGATGGATGGATGGATGGATAGATAGATAGATAGATATAGATATAGATAGATATAATTTTTAAGTAGAAGAAAAAGACATAGTTGAGAGGATAGAGGGGAAAATCCAGGAGGGCTTAGTGGGGCTAAGTGAGGGATGGGTATGATCAAAATGAATAAAATTATCAAAGAAAGAGGAAAGCTCATGGGTCTATATAGCACATTTCCTTTATCCCTCCCCTCACCCTCTGATGAGCGCCTAGGCCGATTCCATAACTCGGCCACACAGATACGAAGGGACTTCTGTGGTAGGCTGACTTACACTCCTTTGGGTGTGCACCCAGCAATGTTAGTTAGGTCGTATGGCAGTTCTGCTGTCTGGTTTTGTGGAAGCCTCCACAGTGACGTCCACAGTGACTGGACGACTTCACGTTCCCTGAGCAGTGCACACGGGCTCTGTTTCCACAGGATCCCTGCTAGTTTTCTTGTTTGTTCTCTTCATGATGAGCACCCTGACTGGAGTGAGGTGAAATTCCAATGTAGTTTTAATTTTCATTTCTTCCATTGACTGTCTGTGCTTCACTTTGTGAAGATCATCTGTTCACTTCCCTGGTCTCTTTACTGACTGGGCTGTTTGATTTTGTTTTAGTTCCGTATATGTTTTGGATAATATTCCTCTGTCAGATGTACATCTGGCAAAGAATTTTCTCATACTGGAGGCTGCCTCTTCACTCAACTATGTGTTTCCTTGGTTGTGCCAAACAATTTTTTATTTCATAAAATCTAATATTTATTCTGAAAAAAATTCTAAATTCACTGAGAATTTGCCAAAATGCTCTTACACCCTTCATCTAGACATCAACTGCTACATGTCTTATCTTTCTCTGTTTGTGAAAATAGGTTTTGATGCATCATTGAGAATTGAACTAGTCATATTCATAAATATCTCAGCATATATCCATTCAGAATAAACACTCTTCAGTGTAACCCCAATGCAACACCATGTTTAGAAAACAGAACATCGATTTGGTATTTAGCACATATCCACATTCAGATTTCCACAGCTGTGCCATTACTGTCCTTTATGGTTAGTGGTTGACCTAGTTTGGTTTCTATGGCTATGATAAACACCATGACCAAAAGCAACTCAGGGAGGAAAGGGGTTATTTCAGCTCACAGTCATAGTCCATCATGAAGAGAAGACAGGACAGGAACTAAAAGCTGGAACCTAGAGGCAGGGATTGAAGCAGAAACCATGAAGGAATACTGCTTACTGGCTCTTTCATCCTGCTTTGCTATGCCACCCAGGATCACCAGGAATGGTACCACCTCCAAGAGGTTGGGACCCCGACAGTAATTGTTAATTGAGAAAATGTTCTACAGACTCGCCATAGGCCGGTCTGATGGAGGCATTTTCTCAATTGACGTTCCCTTTTCCTGGTGGTTTCCGAGTGTGTGAAGTGGTGGTAGATGTTTAGGTCTGAATATCTCTCCCACATTCTTGTGTCCGAACAATCACCAGTGATGGTGTTAAGAGGGAAAGTCTTTAGGAGATGATTAAGTCTTACCAACAGAACCCTGAATGGGGCCAGGCTTTTCTAAAGGACACTGAAGGGAGCTGCCTTGCCCTTTACCACATGGAGATGGAGAAGGGACCATCACTGAACCTGGGAGCAAACTTTCACCAGACACAGCCTGCTGGGCCTTCACGTTGGTCTTCTCAGCCCCCAGAACTATAAGCAATGAATCTCTGTGGTTTATCGCTTACATAATAATCTAAGGGGTTCTGTTATAATAGACCAAGAGGACCGAGACGCTGTTGTGTTTTGTTTGGATGTGCAACATCCAACCAAGGATGGTGCGGTACACGAGTTGTCCTGTCTCTTTAATCTCCTGTTCTTTATTCTTTTTCTGCCTTTCTAATATCTTGGCATTTCTGAGGAGTCTAGGTGAGTGGTTTAGCAGAATTCCCCCTCAAAATGGATTTGTCTGGCTGTCTCCTCATAATTAGATACAGGTCCATGTCTTCAGGAATGCACTGAAAGAATGAGATCGCCTCTGCATTCTCAAGGTTTCTCACAAGTCCAACACTGTCCAGCTGTCAAGACCCCTCCCCACCCCTTTATTACTTTCTGTTCCCCACCTTTGAAGGCCTCGTCAAAGTATCCTATATGCTCAAACTGCCTTTCTTTCATCTTCTGCACCACCATCTGCCTGCCATGCCCTTTCCCTCCACTGCCCTTTGCTCAATTCGGTGAGCATACATGCATGTTATATGTAGCCTTAAACATCACTTTACCCAGGAGTCCTTCCTCGATGTGTGGATCAGTCTACCCATATGCATGTTTAACTACCTTTGTCCCACTGGTCTTCAAAGTCTGATCCTTAGATCTTTTGGATCTGAAGGCTACTTCATGGGGCTCATGAATTCAAACCTATTTTCATGGTAATACTCGCATGCTATTTCTTTTGCTGTAGATATCTTTTTTCACACTCTGCACGACAAAATGGAAAGTTTTACTTGAGCTCTTTTGCTGCTGAAGTGAATGGTGAGGTCAGTGGTGATCCCAAAGAACACTGTGTCTGTTTGGATTTTGAGCTGGACCAAGGACTCTTTTCATGGAGTATCATTGTTAGCTGAAGGGCTAAGAGGCAGTTAAGCTACAGTTATTTATTTGGCAAATATTTTCTCAAAAATTAACTGAGCCTTCCAGACGAAGACAGCTCTTTCCTTTCCCAACTGTTCAGACCCATAATTACACAGAAACTATATTAATTACAGCACTGTTTAGCCAACGACTCTTGTGTATTCCTAGCTAGTTCTTACATCTTTAATTAACCCATTTCCATTAATCTGTGTATCACCACGAGGCTGTGGCCTACCAGTAAGATTCTGGCTAGCAGCTGGTGTTTTCTCTTTCAGTAACTACATAGGATCTCTCTGACTCTGCCTACTCTCTGTATAGAGAATCTCTGTTCTGATTTTCCACCTGGCTTTACTCTGCTAAGCCATTGGCCCAAACAGCTTTATTCATCAACCAATAAAGAACCACATATAGAGCAGGACCTCCCACATCAGGGCCTGTTGTATCAAGACAAACAACTCACATGTCCTAGAGATGCTCAGTTGGTATGAGACCTGAGTTCAGATCCTCGACATACATATAAAAAGGCAGGTGTGGTTGACTACTACAATCCCAGAACTGGAGGACAGAGACAAAAAGAACCCTGGAACCCACTGGTTAGCCCGTGAGTTCCTGGTTCAGTGAGAGAGCCTGGCTCAAGAACTAAGGAGGAAAGCAATAGAGGAAGACATGTGATACCAGCCTACACACACACACATGCCTATATGTACACATGCATACATACACCCCCCACACACGTGTGTGCATGCACACATGCACATACATGTACACACAACACAAACATGCACAATGCATGCCCATGCAGAATGAAAGGAAGGATGGTATAAAGGAAAGAGTCAATCTGCAGTGTATCATCCCTGGTAAAATTCATGCATCAAATAAGAATTAGGGTTCTAAAAAGATTGTCTCTGCCACAACTGGCTTCACAGTTTCCTGGTACTTGATGGGTTTTCTAAATCAGTCAGTGTTGGTATTAATGAGTATGATTTTAAAATATGGTATAATGAAATGTGTCGACATTGGAAAGTTCCTACAGCTCAGTGAATCAATATTTTCTAAATGAGCAATGGGTGTTGTGACAAAAATCACATGTAAAGTGCATTGAAAGCACAAGGTGACACATGAATAGTAATGTAATTTTTAAATAGAAAAAACATATTGCTGAGGTTTGCGGCCAATCTTTATGAAGTGCTCGCCCACTGGGCTTCAGAAATACATGAGAAAGAATTTGCAGTTGTCTGAATTGGCTTTTAAGAGACTTCTCTCTTTTCCAATCACACATCTGGGGAGAGGCCAGATGTCCTTCACCTACTTCATCCAGAACAACAACAACAACACACACACACACACACACACACACTCACAGGATACCCCATCTTGTTTTTTATTAAGCTATGCCCTACAGAGGTCAGCAAGCATGGAGTAATGCCATTCTTCCTAACAACTTCCTCTTTGGGGAGATGTAAGATAAGAACGCATTCTTTGTATCTCATTACACAAGTTTAAGAAGAGTGGATGAATAATACTCTAATTTCAAGTTGTAATTTCTTTAACTTTTTACCTGCCTTTGTTGTGAATGGGTCAGAGGACAACTTGAAGATGTCCATTCTCTTCTTGCATCACATGGATCCTGAGGATCACAGTTGGGTCTTCAGTCTTGGCTGCAGGGGCCTTTACTTATTGAACCGCCTCACCATTTCCCAAGTTTTCATTTGTAATGAAATGAAAATAAATAGTTACAACTCATATCATCCAAGGCTCTCTATGGCACTACAGGATCATAAGACTAAAAGAAGACATAGGAGTCCCACTGGAGACTCAACTTTGTGAGGGCAGAGCTGGGTTTGCTTTGGCCACTAAATACATCTCCTCTAACGGAAAGTATTTGAAACATGGCCAGTCATGCTTGTTGAAAAAGTGACTGAATTAATCAGTGAAAGAATGAATGAATGACACTTAACCTGAACCTCACAAGACATTCCAGCCAGAAGTCAAGAGCTGATAAAAAAAAAAAAAAAAGACAGATGGGTTCAGTAGATCATCATGAAGGAAGGATGTCAGGAAAATTTTGAGTGATTTTTTATGACAAACAGCACAGTGGCTAAGGCATAGGCTAGGGAAACAAACAGTTCTGAGTTCAGAAAATTGTGGCTCCAATCCTTGTTGGCCAAGTCACTCTGGGCAAATCAGCTACTCTGAGCTTTAGCTGATGAACTGTTGCTACCTCTCTGTGCCTCTAGTTACCTCCAAGTAGTCAAGTGCTACAGAGCTACACCATTGCCCATGGCAGCCACACATGTGGTAGGCTGACTGAGAAATTAAAATTGTATTTAGTCTTAATTGATGGAAGCAACGCTTCCTGTTTTAAATTGGCAATGCAAGTGAGACTAGAAAATAAAATTTTGAAAAGCCTTAATTTATTCTTTGACAGTTCCATACACTGATCACATCTATCTTCAACTCCTCCTTCCCACGCCTCCAAACACCCCCAATACAAATGTCCACATTCATGTCCTCTGCTTTACTTTCTTCTTCTCTTTCTTTGTTCCTTTCTTTCCCTTTCATTTTGCAACCCATTGACCCTAATTAGTGCTGCCTGCGGGATTCTTGGCTGATCTTACTGTCCAGGGAACCACAGCTGCTGTGAATTCAGGAGCGCTTGGACCTTGGCTCTTACATTCTATCTCCTCTTCCGTAATGTTCCTTGAGCCTGTGTGTGCATGTGTGTGGTGTGTGTGTGTGTGTGTGTGTGTGTGTGTGTGTTGGTATCAATGTCCCAATTTTGTTAGAGAACTCTTCATTTATTTATTCTTAGCACTTCAATTAGTTACAAGTCTCTACATTAACTGTTGCCCATTTCAGAAGCTTCTCTGGTCAAGGTTAAAAGCCATCCTAGTCCATGGGTATAAACACAAATACTTAGAAGGTAGTTTGATAATGTGCCCATTTAGGAGGCAACAGCAGAGGGTCATTACCCCTGCAACGCCTATGATCTTCCTAGTCATGGGCTTTTGGCTAGGTTTACAGTATCAGGTGTGAATTCTCTGTCTTTGGAACCGGTCTCAGATCACATCAGAAAGTGTTTGGTTACTTCCATAACCTTCATGCCACCATTGCATCCCTGGGTCAGCTCACCTGGCAGGTTTGTGCTGTATTATTCATAGTTTGCCACTTAGCAATATCATCAATGGCTTTTCTCCCACAGATGCCTGCATTTGCACCATCTGGTGCTACGGAAGCTAGCTAGCCATCAGAGTTGTCCTGGCGCCTCAGAAGCTAGCCATCAGAGAAGTTTTGGGCCAGCTCCAGATCAACTTCTCTTTGTCTACAATAAAAGCATGTATGTCTTCAGCAATTGGAGTCTTACCATATAGCTATGGTGTAAAGTCTAAACCAATAGGAACAGGCCTTGTTGTTTCGGGAGTGCCTGCGGCCTTCCTGACCAGCAGTTCAGTAAGAGAATTCTCACGCCTGGCAGCAAAGTTTTCATTTAATAACCTGTGTTTTCTAGAGAAAATACCCACCTATGAAAAGTAAATTACTTTTTACATCAACTCATGTACTGAAATTCTGAGTGTGTTTGGAATAACAACTTGTGTAAATTATCTACTACTCTTACTGTGCATTTTATGAAAGGTAAGATGTTGATCACATATTTTCAAAGAAAATTAGCATCTAAATTGAGATGTGCTTTAGGTATACAATACCTACTACTTCAAATGACTTTATATTAGAAAGAAGACTAAAATATCTTAGTTATAATTTTATATTAGTTATATACTCACTGGAAACATAGATTATTAAAATCAATTGCATCTGTTTCTGCTTTTAATGTGGTTATTTAAAACCCAAAATTAGACATATGTCACACATATCCTATCTGGATAACAGTTTATTATATTTCAAGTAGGATATAAAATGTAAACAACATTTATATTATTATTGATATTTGCTTCAATGTGTTTATTTCTTATTTTTATTGTATTATGATTTGTGTGCATGGGTATGGGTGTGTCGTGGCACCCGTTTGGCGGTCAGAGGACAACTTTCTGGAATTAGTTACCTCCTTTCTCCTGTTACGGGAGATTCAAGGATTCCACTCAGGGCATCAGATTTGCACAGCAACTACTTTCACCCATTTGGCCATCTTGCCAGTGTCCTGTTCTTCTTATTTATTGTAAAAAAATCTTATAAAGATGAAGTGTGGTACTATGGGGAAACTCTTAGTACGCCCTAAGGGCACGGGGTGGTAACTTTGCATTGGTGAATGCAATTCATGGAACAGTCCTAGTGGATGATGGAATTAGCACTCTGGGTAGGGAGGAGGTAATGTAAAAGTTTGGAGAACCAGGCAGAGGAGCTAGGGCTTAATTCTCTATGCAGCTTGGAGCCACAGAAGCGTGATCAGAGATGTGTTTTAGAATGATAACACTGACAGTGTGTATCCTCAGAAGGGGGGCGTGGGCTCTGAAAAGAATTCTCAGGCATTCGGAGCCCAGTCTGCTGAGCAGGTTGGGTGATCAAGCTGAGAAACCCTGTCGGGAGTCACACGCTAAGTCTCAGCTTGAGGGATGAGTCTAATTTCATGGACGGCTCCTAATCCAACATTGCGGCTAATTCTGAAAGAGCACTTTTGAAAAGTGACAGCATCGTTGCCTTAAATAAATCACTTTCCACAGTGATGCCAAGATGTGTGAGTGTGTGTTGATGCATTTAAGCAAGCAAGCAAGTCCACGGTCTCGTCTCGTCTACTTGTTACAGCAAAGCAGGGGCTCTTACGGCAGAAAATGCCCTGATCTCCAAACCCCCGTTTGTTCTAGTTTCTGGTTTTATATTAATGAGCTCGCTCTTTCCAAGAAGATCCAGAACATCTACTCAGGCAGAGCTGGCCTGTGTGTGACTGTGGTATGTACAGTGTATTTTACCTAGACATTTGTTATCTTGATTTACAGCTTTTGAATAGGTAGGTATGTGGTTCCATAGACCTCCATTTGTGTCCTTGCCTAGGTATGCACAAGGCTTTAGTTCCCGATTCTGGGGAAGAGGGGCGCTTACCTGTGTATTATGTTGCATTATAATACAAATACTGAAGCTGAAAAGGGTGGGTGAAGGCCTATGGTGGTGGCTTTTAGACTGTGCTCTGTCTTAATGTGTATTTATAGGACATTTCCCAAGACTAAGAATCCATAGCTATCCGTATATATGTAGTAGAGTAACTATTCTACTTCAAAATTATTATTTTTTTATTAAAAATTTCCACCTCCTCCCATTTCCTTCCCCCTCCCCCACTCCCCCTTCCCCTCCCCCACTCCTCCTTCCACTTCCCCCCCTCCCCCTCCTCCTCCCTCTCCAGTCCAAAGAGCAGTCAGGGTTCCCTGCCCTATGGGAAGTTCAAGGTCCTCCCCCCTCCATCCAGGTCTAGGAAGGTGAGCATCCAAACAGACTAGGCTCCCACAAAGCCAGTACATGCAGTAGAATTGAAACCCAGTGCCGTTGTCCTTGGCTTCTCAGTCAGCCCTCATTGTCAGCCACGTTCAGAGAGTACGGTTTGATCAAATTATTATAGTTTAACTTTTGCTTTACAAAATGAAAAAATCATTTTCAAGAGACTACAACATTATTGAAAAAAATTGTACAGGATGCACTTTGAGATAGAGAATTATGGTGATCCCTGTCGGTCATCCAGATGGGTTCCTCTTATTGGCGTGGTGTTTTGATGTCCCAGGCTCTTTGGGTATTGGCTGTTGACTGACAGGGACAAAGCCTGTTCCCTTCTCCAAAGCATTGCCCATGACTGACAGGATTTAATTCCCCCAAAAGGCTACTTTCCACCTATTCCACCCTATAGGCAGATGACGCGCGCGGTCCCCTCCTCTGGAGGTGGGACATCTGTGCAGTATTATGTTGCACAGTTCCTTGTGGGTAAGAACACGGCTGCTCTTCACCAGAGACCACATCTCTGCTGAATTCTTCCCCTGACCCACCCTGACTCCCTGTCTTCCCTATAGATTTTTTCCACACGGTACATTTAGCACATCTGGACACCTGAATTCCTGACTTGGTCTCAGTTTGCACAATTGACAAGACCATTAGGTTTAGTAAGGTACAAGATAGGAAGAGTGAGTTCTTCCATGTCTCCATCGGACACCCATGTTGGTGATTTCAGACTCTGAATTTAAAACTTCTCCGCTAGGTGTGAGGCACGCCGAAGGCCCTGCAGTGTGGAAGGACGCAGAGGGAAGGTGGATTTCATCATTTCCCTTCATCATTTCATCCACCCACAGTCCTGCTCCAGGCTCCCCATGCAGTGGGACGGACCGAGATAAAGAAGAGGGAAGCCTGCTCCTTCGTGGGTTTAACTGTGGTCCGACTCCACTGTCTCTGGGTGGGAAGGGTGTCCAGATGCTGCCTCTCCTAGTGACACTGTCTTGGCTTTTGCTTCTGTTGTTGTAATAAAATATCCTTCCAAAAAGTGACTGAATATAGAGAGGATTAATTCGGCACATCATTCGGTCCATCATTGTGGAGAAGTCAGGGGAGCAAGAACTAGTCATAATCCACCCATAATTAAGAACAGGGAGCAATGAATTCATGCATGCACGTGTGTGTGTATTCAGTTCCCTTTCCCCTCTCCATCCATCCCAGAGCCCAGCACTTGGGAAGGAGTTTCAGCCCAATAAGAAAATCTCTCACAGGCATACTTACGGGTCTTCCTACTCTAGACAATTCATCATTGATACTCCTTCCCAACTGGTTCTACATTGTGTCAAGTTGACAAAACTAACCATCACAGACATGTAGACACACACACACACACACACACACACACACACACACACACACACCCCAGGAGTTAAGGGTAAAAGAGAATAGAATGTGTTCAATTGCTGTCCCATTCTGTACTGACACCTCCTTTCCATACCCCTACCCCACTCTTAGCTCTCTCTATATGTAGTGGTACCCAATTCCTTTTCTTCTCATCCTAGGAAGAAGCTGTTACTCTGGCGGGAAGCATTCCTTCTGAGAGTTCTATGCCTCCTCCCTCCAACTCCACACAGTGGCTTCCCTCCCTGTGTTTCCCTTCTGTTTAATCTGCTCTGGTCTCTTCGGCTCCAGCACCCTCCCATAGGTTTTCCTAAATATGTGTGAAGTGTCTTTCCTCACAGGGCACAGGCTAAGCTCTCTGGGTAAATTACTAGACCATTATTCTTATGTTTTGACTATGACACGGATGAATCTCTCCTCCCAAAGAAGCAGAGGCACTGCAGTCCTGTGGCAGTGCTTTCTGAAATCTTTGGTGCCCCTCACTTGTATTTCAGCCTTCCCGCGACTAACAGATCCCAGCTCTTGCCACCTCCTTTTGCAACACAGGTGGTGTGCGTAGAAGCCCTGGCTAGTATCAGAACTCCTGTTCGGATATGGGGCTCTTGACTCAGTTTTTGGCTTACAGGCGAACAGGCCCAGCACCCTAATCGATAACAGCTAAGCTTATCGCATGCTTACTAATGCCTCAGATTCCTAATCCCTCCCCACATCAGATCGCCTCTCTCTGCCTAGCTCCAGCTGTCATCTTTATTTTACAGATGTGGAAAACAAGGCACAGAGGAGTCAATACGTCCCAGGGAATAGACTCCAACTTCTCCATGGAGTAGAATCCAGACAGTGGGCCCTGGTTCAACTTCCCTAGGTAGCCTCTGAGTTAGCTTGTCCCACTGGGAGTGACCTTCCTGCAAGGTGCCTACTGAAATAGCCAACCATACACTGGAATTCTCCTTGAAGCAGCCTGCTTCTTTTCTGCCTGGAATGTCCTTAAACAAAACTGCCTGTCAGCACTTGGCACAAGGCGAGTCACTACCAGTTTTCCATTAGTTTTAGAAAGTATTTTGAGCTGTCCTGTGAAAACTTGCAGCTTCTTTGGGTGATGAATGTCCCTAAACCCATATGGTCACTGGGGTGAGAACCCAGATCCCTGACTACACAGAAAAGCGCCCTCTGCTCTGCAACTTGGAGTTGGAAAGAAAAGCTGTGCCCTTGGGCAAGGGCTGAGGTCCTTCCCACATCGCAGGGAGAGGGCGCGTGGCTTTCTCTCTTACTGTTCCTTTCATCCACACCCTGCTGAGCTGGAGACCTCTGTGGCAGTAGTACAATGTGAACCAGTTTATAAACATGGCAGGAGTCATCTAGACTTTGAGACAAGAAGGAAGACTTAACAGATATGTAAAGCAACTTCCCTTCAAATTATGCTTCAAATAACCAAACGGCTAGAAAGATAAGTACACCATATAAAAATACATATGCTGTGTTTGTAGGGGGTAGGTTGTTACTATGTAGCCCAGGCTGGCTTTAGGTTTGCATTGATCTTCTGCTTCAACCTTTCAAGTGGGTGGGATTACAGGTATGAGGCACTATAACTAGCTAAAACATTTGTTATTGTATATACTAGCAAACTTACATGTAGTCATATATAACGTAGCATGCGTGTGCAATATGAAATATGCATTGGGCAACAAGAAACAAATATGGCCATCACAGTTAGAAATGAAGCCAGAATTGTTGCTTCCCTGGAGAGGGAAAGCTGCACCGAGTCTCTGAGCATGTGCGGGAGCCCTATAGGTGTACTCAAGCAGAAACTGAAGGATTTACACCAGTAAAATGTATGAGTCTGAGTTCAGATCTCTGGCTGTCCCAAGAAGCAATGTGACTTTTTTGTCCTTCCCTGTGACATAGGGAGCCTGATTTGTCTAGAACCCGACTGTCCGTTTTGCAGTGAGGCCTGGGTCAGTCAGTAGATGCCCAAGGGCCTGAAACATAGCATGTTGTTCTTTAACACTCTCCAGCGGGGAAGGAAAACTCACAGGACAAAGACACAGAAGTAAAGGGGACTGCAGTAGCACGGGAGATAGGAAGTGACGCTGCGAGGTCTCTGTCTGTGAAGTCCAGGTCCCTGCTAGGCTCTAGGTCTTTATTGCAGGCAGGCAGCCAGAGTCAAACTCTGTCTGCATAAGGCTGAAGTTGGATGAACCCATCTGCCCTGTGATCTGGAAGTGAAAATGACATCTTGGTAGCGTGCTTTCTGTTGCAAGGCCCCGTGTAGAACATCACAGGATAAAAGCAGAACCTAGCCCAGAGCCACATCCCCTAGGACCTATGTGTTGAGAGCTTTGGGATTGTCAGAACCAGCCCCAAGTATACCCCACTCCAAACAGGATAGCCCTCAGGATTCTCAGGGAAGATGAACTCTCTGACATCTAACATGATCCTTGGGAGCAGGGCTTCAAATATGTAGTGTGAGGCTTTCTGGAGTTCACTTACCTGATCTTTTAGTCAGCACTGGGTGTCAGGTTCTTTGCCATTTGCTGTCTGAAACCTTTCCGACAACCCCATCCTACAGCACACCCTTGACCCGGGCAGGGTGACCTCCTAGCTGCAGAAAAGAAAGCAAGACAAAAGCTTCCACTCTTTGCACCTACCTAAAATCTTCCAAGATTCATTTGGGGTGGAGGGGGTGGAGTTAGGAAGCTTTTCCATATCATGGACACTTGCAACTCCATACTTAACTACAAAAAAGAGAGCACAGTGGGAAGGGCTCTGAATAGCAGCCATGAGACCCGGGTTCTGGTCTGGCTTGGTGATCCTATGGTCGTTGTCAGCACATGGTGATGGTCAGTAAAAGACAGTGTAAATTCTCGTTGTTACTCTGCATACCCGACCAGGTACTCAACATCCCTACATTGTGGTCAATCCCACCAAGTCATAGATGTGAAGGAAACCTGTTCCTCTACATCGTGAAGCAGCACATGCCCAGCCTGGTTATAGGCCAGTGTCACAGAAGACAAATGTCAAACCTTCAGAAGGTAGAGAGTAGGTACAAATGTTTCCATTCTGTGCCCTTGTCAATACTTCATACGCTATTGTGCTGTGCCATGAAAAGTATTGGGGTCTCTGGTTTATACGAGACTGATAGAAAAGTAAGTGTTGGTTCTAACCATCAAGAACACATTGCAAAATGATAGTCCTACTTCTCAGAATTTATGATGGAATGCGATTCAAAAGATCCAGGCAGAATCGCTCAAAGATGAGTTCTTTGCTTCGAAAGCCCTTCTTGTAGATGCTGAGCCCATCCTTGACTCAGACGCTAATCCTTCATGGTTCTCCCTCTGGCTTGGGAAAGGAAATCCAATGCAGTTGCTTCCTTGTGCTAACCTCCTCCTGTACCTCCATGCAGGATCCTGCTCATCCTGCGAGTCAGTGGAGGCATCCTTGCAGCTCCTTGTGCTATGGTGCGCAGCAGGCCTCCAGTGTCCCTGGCAACATGGAATTAACCACCATCTCCTAGCAACCTCCTCAAATGTTGTCCTAAAGATACTTCACAGCAAGCAGGGGGAAATGCCAAAGACAGAGGTGAGAGATTACAGTTGGAGGAAGAAATAAAACCACGCTTAGGAGGCAGGCCAGATTAGAGAACGGAAGGCAGATTTTAAAACCCTCATTCAGAGTCAGACAGCAGTGGGAGTCCACCACAGACTGCAGTGGGGACATACCGCAGCATGCATGCGTTGTGTATGAGCGTAGGCCCTTGCAAAGCCCTTTGATGGAAGCGAGGAATGGAGTGATGTGTGTATGATACACACGTGAGCTTGAATTCACCTGCCCCAAACATTCAGACACTAGTGAATGCTCATGCTTAACATGGCGAGAGCTGCCATCTAGATATTCCTCAGGCTTTTCAACCTTCACATCTTTAAGATCTTATTAGCCTTTATTTGACCTCTGACCCTCTGCGTTCAATGCCTGGTCAGCTCAGGACACCACTGGACTCGAATCACTGTGGCTATAAAATACAGCCTCTTTTTCGTCTGTCATCAATTCCACACCCATGGATGGTTAACTGACCTCATCACTACCCAGACTCCCATCTTTGCTTACCTGATCCCTGTCTGCAGTCTGACTCTTCCCTTTCCCATCCGTTGTTTTCACGAGTCTTTCTAGAGAACAGTCGCTGTGTGCTCAAATACCTTCAGTAAGTGTGTTCTTCCTGGAGTTCTTTCCCCCAAGCCATCGCTTAGAATCATTCTCCAGGTAACGTCTAACCAACCTGTAAGACACTTCCAGCCTCCACCTCTCCTGCTAAGCAGTCGGTTTCAGGAGCTTCACCATTCCACGCCTCCATACTGTAAGCACTTACTCTTTTAAACTGAATCTACTACCGGGGCCAGTGTGTAGACTGTTTACCTGTGAGAAGGTGTGGAGCTGGGTGTGGGGCTCAATGGTAGAGTGTTTTCCTGGCATGCATAAGATCGTGGGTTCAGCCCCTAGCACCGTGAGAAGAAAAGAAGAGAAGAGAAGAGGATAGAAGTGGAGGGAAGGAGAGGGCAAAGGAAGCAGGGAAAAAGAGAGACTGGGGTCAGGTATGTTCCTGTATCTACTGCCTGGCAGAACTGTGGGCTCACAATAGCTACTTCAAAACTTCAATTCCTTCATATTTCGTCAGCTCCAGAAATAGCACTAATCTAGAACAGAACATGACCAGACATCTAAATCTATCTGATGAAGACAAACAGAGGCGGGCGGAGATGGAAGCCCCATGTCCTGGACACACACTAGGGCTTTGGGCTGCAGCTGTATGTGGCCGATGCTGAACTGGGACAGCCAACCTGATGTTGGCA
Source organism: Myodes glareolus (assembly GCF_982192425.1). NCBI lineage: Eukaryota > Metazoa > Chordata > Mammalia > Rodentia > Cricetidae > Myodes > Myodes glareolus. The sequence goes on from NC_142029.1 coordinate 62,619,863, forward strand.
CTGCCTTTGAGGCTGAGTCGTTTTGACAGGCATCTCTTTCCAAGTGAAAACTGTATATGACAGACGCTGCATTAGGGTAATTATCTTATACAAATGTAATTGATTTCTCTGTCTGCTTTCTTTCCAGAAAATGGTTCTATACAAAGCAAAGCTGAGTGCTTGGCTTGACAAGATGCCTTTTTCCAGGACAGCAAACAAAATGGTCTAGAGACCTTGCCAGAAATCTCCAGGTATCACCACACGATGTTGGTCAGTTTCCATTGGCTCCCACCTTCCCAGGCAACTCAGTTCCCTGGTACATCCTCCCTTATTCCTTCCATCTGCAAATTGAGGATGGATTAGGTTATCTCCAAGATGTCTTTCCTGCCCTTAGAGTCTAATGTTGCAGGATTCTTCATTCTGTTTTATACCTGATCCCTTGAAAGTCGGTGGGTGGTACTGAAAAACTGGCAAAATAAATTAATTTGAGGATTATTCTTTGTATGAAACTAATCCTTTTTTTTTGCTTTATAGGATTTACCTCTATATCAACCCCCTGGCTTCTTTTAAATAGATTTGATTACAGTACTTGACTTGCATACCCAACCTTTTTATACAAAGCAACACTTATTTTCATGACAAGTCACATGACTGGTGGTACCCAATACAAAATAAAAATGCCAGGTTCTGGTTTGAAATTAACAAAAGTTTCAAGTCGTGATAGCAGAGCATTTCCAAGACAGAGCCTTGTGTGAGGAGCAGACCCTGAGCACCTGCCAGCCCTGTTCATCTGGCTAATCTCCATAGACCTCAGTGAGGCAGCTAAACTGTCATTAGAGATAAATATATATAATCATTTCCCCCAAACACTATACTCCAAGTAAACCTGATGATTAGGAATAGAAATTCACAGGGTAAGATCAAGAGATTAAAGTTGGGTCATGATCTAAGTTCCTATATGCACATTCAATAAAAAGCCCTGCCTGAAATCAGCCTTGTGGGTCATGTGTAGTTGGTCTCCCTCGCATGACTATAGCTGATTCTCTGGATTCTCTGGCCACGTGGTTTTCCCCTCAATAAATAAGGGCCCTTGGTTTTAACATCAGCAGTTTGTGACTCTTGGCGTTCTTTCTGACCCCAAGGCTCGTCTTCCTGATCATGTGTTTTTTACACCTACAGAAGGGTGCTCATGTTGTGTGCACGGAGTTCATTGTGTTCCTATAAACAGCACGCTGATGCAAACAGATCCAGAGTCAAAATCTAGAAGACCCAGATCTCAAAATCCCATCACGTGTACCTCCAGGCCAGAGCTCCTAGCTCCCGTAGGGTGGCCTCTAAGCAGGCTTTTAATAATCTATCTCAAACTTGCTCATCGTTGAACTTTAAACACGTTGGATCATGCAGTGCGCATGCTTCTGGCTTCTCAGGCACATATTAGGCTTTAGAATCAGACACAGTCACTGTGGGTCCGTGATCTGCTGATGTTGAAGCGCACCCTGGGGGCCTTCCTACGGGTGATGGACATCCTGATAGGTCTCCCTTGGGGCCGCTCATGTGATTTTGTAACTTCCTAAACATATCTACCATTTCTGATTCTCAAGAATTTTATTATGATTGAAAATCACTTTACTTTCTTTTAATTTTTGAACAATGAGCTGGCAATGCCTTCATCTGGGATTTTCACAAATCTTTGACACTCTTTCTTTATAACCAAAAGTGAACAATAGGCAGAAGATAAAGTTCTCATTCCTCTCTCAGTTCAGTTTCAGGGTGACACATCAGTCCCAGGTGAGACTTCCTAGGCAGTTATGACCAACCCCGCATAATGACAGACAAATGGCTTCTGTGCTTCTGAGGAGAAAATCCTTCCTTCCAAAGCTCACCAGCTCTGTGGTAAGCCTAGAGCTTACATCGTGGTTGCTCTAAGCAACTGTATCCATCCGTCCCCCTGCCCAGGACTGACACTTGTCACAAGACCCTGTTCTGGTCAAGATAATAGGAGGCATGCATCTGGGAAGTTCTCGAAAACTTTTTCACTCAGGTAATAAAAAAGTAAATCCACTTAAGGGGCCACTGATACATTTGTAACTAGAATTGTCAATATTATCTTGTGGTTCACGAGTTACTGACTGGGACAAGCCTTTGAGACTCGCCAAGGCCACGAACCATTCCAAGCAAGGAGAGACTGAGGCTCAAGACTGCCTGAATCACAGCCTTGCCTTTGTGTTATGTCAGGTTTATTCCTGCTTCTGAGTGCTCCATCCTGCAGCTAGAAGGGAACCCCCCCCTTTTTTCCCATTTAAAACTCAAGATTCTTCTCAAATACCCATGATTTTCTGAGAACCTTTGAAATACTCATGACGGTTAAAACCACACCTCTGAGAACCTAAACACGCTTTCTACTGTTTAGATCATTTGAGGTGTGCTAATCAATATGTTCAAGCCATTTTTATGATTTTTCGAAGATTTCTTTGTTATTTTGCATTATGTGTTTGTGGGAGGTGTGTGTATGGCGTGCAGTTGTCAACAAAGGCCAGAAGAGGGCGGTGGATTTCCCAAGCGCTGGAATTTCTGGAGGTTGTGAGCCAACCAACACGGATACAGTTGAAGAGCAACGTGCACTCCTGACCACTGAGCCATCTCTCTGATTCCTCAGACAATTTTTAATTTCTTACAGGAAATTTATATGGTTTCAAGATGGTTTTAAGATGGAGCTACAACCCTTGATCAGTCTTTAGACTTTCACATGTGAAGATCAAAAGGTCTAAAAATGGACTTGCTTATTTATTGGTGTTACTGTCCAATTCTACACGCTTCTTTGTAGTTTAAAAATAATACTGACTGGAAGATATATTAGATAGAATTTAATCTTCTCATTTGTTGTGCTGCAGAAGAAATAAGGCAAAGGTTTAATTAGTTTTAGGAAAGTTCCCTCTTTAAATCCAAAACTAATTCTCTCTCTCTCTTTCTCTCTCTCTCCCCCCCCGTGTGTGTGTGTGTGTGTGTGTGTGTGTGTGTGTGTGTGTGTATACCTAAAAAGACACACAAATATACAAAATTATCCAACCTTTTAAAAATCATTTTTATTTAGCTGAACAAAAACTGTGAAATATTAACCACAACTATCTCTAGGTGGTAGAAACATGACTCATTTGTAGCTTATCCCTTTTTTTATGTCTCAACTTTCTATCATGATGGGGTTAATTTTTATAATCAGAAATCAAAATAAATTCTTTTGAGATACCCCTGCTTAACTCCTAAAAGAAATGTTGAAAATCTATAGACTTGCCCAAATCAGTTGCCACCACTGAAAAATGGCTCATATTACCATGGTAACAGCCACTTTCTTCCCTATCTATGACTCAAAATTCATCTCAGATACCAACTTTCTACTGAGAACCCTTAAAATATTTGTGTAGAGAGAGCCTATTAGAAAAAAATCCCTGTATATAGTGCTAGGTTGCAAAGCTGTCCCTGAATGGATGGCTTATGGGCCAAATATTTCATTTTTGGTAACTCTGGAAATACAATTTCCAAAAACACTTCATGTATAACTAACTGTACATATAGGTGAATATATAACTATTTTAAACTAATAATATCTTAGTTTTCTGAGATGGACTACGTGGGTTTTTTTGTTCAGTTTTCCCTAGTTGAGATTTGTAGATTCCTTTCTGAGAAGTTTGGCTTCTACCCTTTTAATATCTAAGTCAGAATCTTTTACTCCGAGCGAGGTTCACATGAGGAGATTGTATTGAGCTTACGTGGGTCAGGACTCTGTAATCACAGACTCCAGAATCAGAAAAGCCTTCAAAAGCAAAAGCAAAAGCAAAACAAAACAAAAAACATTTCTCATGTCTTCTTTTCAAAAAGACATTTCCTGACTGAGACTTATACTCAGCCCAGAAGAGTGGGGGATGGGAATCAGATTCTGTCTCTCATTTAATGAACTAATAGAGAATATTCAGCCAGGTTTAAATGTCAACAGTCAGATGAGCCACTATGGAGTTTGTTGGGGTCTCCGTGATGCTGATACAACCATCTGTCACAGAGAAAGCGAGAGCAAGGGCAACAGGCTGTCCACTGGATGGTATGTCTCTTGCCCTGGCGGATGGATGCCTCTGAGTGCTTCAAGTGTCATACAGCCTTGAATTGAATGGAAGGGCATTGGTGTCAAGCAGCTCTGAGTTCGAATCCCAGTTCTGCCACTGACCCTTTGAATCACTTTAAGCATTTTGTTGGATAACCCCACACACACCTGGGAGGGTCCAGCATTCCTGAAACTCCATAAAAACACGCAGATGAGAGATGGTAGCCAATTTTACAGAATTGAACGAAATTGGAGTCGTTCCGTGAGCCTGTGTTCCTCAAGAGAGAGGTTATAAACCTCTCTGGGATGTTTAGCCAAAGTTCACAGGCGAGACTCTCAACTCTATATGTTCATCTCTGTTCTGACATTTCCCCCCTTCTATTTCATTACAACTCAGGTTCTATCAGAAATAGTTGAATATCCAGCAGGTGAGATGCACTGTTAGCCATCAACAGTGGATTATACCTAATCCCCGTCAAAAACAGTAAGGTTTCCAGAAAATTCTGGGTTTATTGTCATCTCTTCATATTCAATGGCTAGGTGGACAAGGTTTTATAGATTCATTGGGAGAACTAAGGTAAAGGTAAAACATATTTTATTTTATTCTATTTATTCTTCTCCCATGCAATACATCCCAACCACAGCCTCCCCTCCCCCTCCTGTCTCCCCTCTCCCAGAGATCCACTCCTCCTTCATGTCTCTTCAGAAAAGAGCAGGCCTCCCAGTAATATCAACCGAACTTGGCATAACAAGATGCAATAAGACTAGGAATATACCCTTATATCAAGGCTGCACAAGGAAACCCAGTAGGAGGAAATGGGTCCCACAAGCAGGCAAAAGAATCAGAGACACCCCCTACAACTCCCATTGTTACAAGTCCAACAAAAACCCCAAGCTAAAGACTCACAGCATGTATACAGAGGACCTGGTGCAGAACCAGGCAGGCTCTGGAGTTGCCGATTCAGTCTCTACAAGACCCTATAATCCTGGTTTGGTAGGCCATGTTCTCCTGGTATCCTCAAACCCTCTAACTCCTACAATCCCTCATACCCTCTTCTTCGGAGTTCCCTGAGCTCCATCTAGGGTTAAAGGCAATGGAATGATTCCTAATGTATTCTGCTCTAGTCATAGGATTGGTAGCTAGCCCAGCTGCCATCAGTGGGGCTTCTGCCAGCAGCTGATGGGAACAAATACAAGGCAAAACATTTAAAAGGGAAATATGGATTATAATAAGTTAGCATTCTTTAACATGTGAGGAAGTGCAGAACAATAAGATCAATATTGTGAGGGATGTTTTTGTCTCAGTGCAAGAACACAGGCTTCACTAGTAAAGAGTAAATGGAATCGAAGGTTCTGTGGGATTTGAATGAGAAGTGTGACCCAAGAGCTCAGTGCTTTGTCCTTGGTTGAGGACTCTGAGGACGTTTAGGGGGTGCAGCCTGGTGGAGGAAGTACACTCCTGGGACAGGCCAGTATCTTCTGACTGTAACTCTAGTTTGCTCCTCTGCTTTGTGTTTGCATATGAGAACAATGAGAACAGGAGCTCTCAGCCTCCTGCTTCTGCCACCATGGCTGTGGCTTCCTGCCGTGCTTCCAACCATGATGAACCCTTACCCTCTAGAATAGTAAGCCAAATAAAGGCTTCCTTCTGTAGTTATTTATGGCTAAGGTGTTTTATCACAGCAACAGAAAGAAATGACTGGTACAGCCTTGGAGATACTGAACAAGAAGATTGAATTGGTTTCCTCTAACATTTGGTCCAAAGTTCCCGTGATGATTTAGAGTACCATCTTTCTCACTTTTCCTCTGCCCTCTGCATTTGGTAAAGGCACAGTTGGAGGAACCCTCTCATCTGTGGCTTCAGCGTGGCTATCAGCAGCTCCTAGGGCTAACGGTTTCTAGGTTTAAAACTACAGGAGATCCCCTGCTGCTTCTCAGAATTTCAGAAAAAGTCAAAATCATCTCAAAAAGACAATAGACGTTAAATTTTATATAGAAAGGTTCAAGAGGCAGAAGAGCTGAGAAAAGTTAATAAAGACAAAGAAAGTTGGAGGAATTGCATTATCCAATATCAAGAATTACTAGAAAGTTGCAAAGTCAGCACAGTATATTCTGACAAAAGGACAGGAACACAGATCAGTGGAATGGATCTCTAAGGGAGTTCAGAAACAGTCAAATAGGGCTATTTGATTCTTGACAAAAAATAATGTCAAAAAACTCACCTATCTAAAAAAAAACCTGAAATTCAAAATATACAAAGAACCCTCAAAACTTAGCAAGAAGGAGATAACTCAATTCTTTTTTAACAGGCAGATTTTAGAGATTTCTCTAAAGAGGAAATAAACTGTCAAATAGGCTCATGGGAAGATGTTTAACATCATTATAGAAATACAAATTAAAACTAATATTCTGACACTAGACTAAAAGAAACAATTGTGCTCCAAAATGTGGCAAAAAATGTGGTACAATTAGAACTCTCACAAGGTATGGATGAGAGATGTAGCAGCAACATTGCATTCACGTTCTGGCATGCTGCAGGATTTACAGAAACATCTCCACTTCTCCCCAAAGCTTCCCTGAAAGTCTATGTCAGCTTCTCCTTTGTCATATCAAAATAATTACAGCATCGGTCTTACTGAGTTATTAAGAAAAATATATAAGGCCAGGCAGTGGTGACACATGCCTTTAATCCCAGCACTCGAGAGGCAGAGGCAGGTGGATCTCTGTGAGTTTGAGGCCAGCCTGGTCTATAAGAGCTAGTCCTAGGACAACTAGGATTGCTACACAGAGAAAGAAAGAAAGAAAGAAAGAAAGAAAGAGAGAGAGAGAGAGAGAGAGAGAGAGAGAGAGAGAAAGAAAGAAAGAGGGAGGAAGGGAGGGAGGGAGGGAGGGAGGGAGGGAGGAAGGAAGGAAGGAAGGAAGGAAGGGGGAGGGAAAGAAAAGTAAATAAAAGTATACACAAATATTCTAGTTCATAACAAAACTGTAGAATTATTTGACTTCCTTGTGTTTAGCAACTTATGATATGCCTGAACTCTATCATGTCTCCTTTTCTCTAAGTGTGAGCACTTGCTAAATTAGGAATAACCTAAAGCTGAGAGCAGACAGATCTATGTTTTTAAAGAGAGAAGAACAGGGTCACACAATGTCACAAGGGATGATCCTGGAATGTGGTAGCCTCCAACAAATAGAAAAGCCTGTTTATGAGATGTATTTTATTCCAATCATTTAATGTAAGTAGCCTCAAGAACTTTTAAGGTAAATAGATATATTCTCTCTATATCCCCATAGTTCTATATCCCCAACATCCCATGACATGCCTTTTCCATGGATATCATAAGCAGCAAGTGAGACAGACTACACAAAATGTATTACTTTGCGAAGTTTTTTGTTTATTAGTTTTTTGTTGTTTTATTTTTTGCCATTGTGATACATACCTGTAAGAAACCATTTAAAAGAATGAAAAATGCATTTAGGTCACTGTTTCAAAGATTTACTTCAAGGTAAATCTTTAAGTTTACCATCTCTTTAAGTTTGTGGTAAGACAGACTATCAAGTATGAGAATGCCTCTTGGTGGCCAGAAATCAGAGCAGGGTAACAGAATGGGGTCAAAGATAAGATACGCCCTTGAAAGCAACAACTAGGAGACCACTTCCTCCAACCAGGCACCATTTAGTTCCACAATTCTGTCACCTCCAAATAGTCTACAAAAATTTTGAATCTATCAATGGATGAAATTGTTCACTAGATTAGAGTCCTTGTGATCTACCTGCCTCTGAAAATTTAGAAACATCGCCTTTGTTAGGGACATTCAGATCTCCTAAGTGTCTCCCAATCCAATCACATTGATCATCAAGACTTACCATCATCACACACTTGCTCTTTTATCCAAATACCACTTGCCTACCAGTTGCTAAGCCTTGAATGCAATCCCAGGAACACAAACACAGATCATTCTCCATCCTGACTCTACCCTGAGAGCACAGTTATGGGCTGTAATATGCCTGCCAGTCAGAGATCCTTAATAAATCACATGTAAACAAAATGCAACATGAGGGAAAGAAGAAAATGGAGATCCTAGAAGATCCTTGGAAAGAGCGTAGGTGAGGGACTGTTTGGGACTTCTCGGCCTTCTAAGAGAAGTGTCAGGGCCACTGCTGAGAGGGAAAATGGCCAGAGTGGTGTTCCTAGTAAGGAAAGTTGGTCAGGAATGAAGAAGAGATACAGTAGCAGCGGGGACGGCCTGAGCAATGCTGGACAGCATGCCTTAGGATCAGAGCAGCAGGGCTTTGAGCTTTCCTTCAAGAATTCCTGGCAGTCCCAGAGAACAAGATATAACAGCTGATGGGAGTTGCCAAGAGCTGGAGCTGGCACACACAGCAAGGCAAGGTGGGCCAACCTTTCTAACCATCCAGCACTCCCATACCTGATTTATGATGTTCACGGTGTTGGGTGCCTAATGCAGCCTGCTTGTTTAAAAAGGATATTCTCAGAAGTCTTGCTAAGGGCTGCCTAGTGAAGACATCCGTCTTGGTGGTACATGCCAACATTCTCATCTCATCTCAAGGCACAGACCACAATATGAGGGAAGAACTGTTCTTGGAGATCAAGGTTGGAATGTTTCCTTCGAGCTCTTTGATTTTCTGGGGGCACATGGGAGGCCTTGGAAGCGAGCGAGGCAATGAGGCAGCTGGAGGGAGGATCAAGGGTGGTGTTGGTTATCAATGCCCTACAAAGCCTGGGACACGTTATCTCCCAATTCCTCCAGTTTTATCACAATACTCCTAAAATCTTTGCACCAGCAGAGTTACCTTGGATGCTTGTCTAACCAATCCTCCACTCCCAGCCCAGAGTTAGGAATGTTTAGGTCCTGACTGGGTCTTGTTTCCTTTTGAATACACACATACACACATTACTAAATACAACCTGCACTGTCTGTATGTTACTTGTATGTATATTTTCAGGACTACCCATCTGGTATTGGATAAGCAATCAGTGTACTCTTCCCTGGGGAATATTTCCCTCACTCTCTGCATTCAAAACATTTCTTGAGTGACTTCTGTATGCACTTACTCTGACCCAGGGTAGATACTGCTACCCACTGGGGACACTAATGAATAATGAGCAATGTGATTGGTCCAGGTCTTGATGGAGCTTACTAACGACAGGGTCCAATGATTATAACCACCACCACCACAAATTGCAGTGTCTATGAAATAAAATTACAGAGGCTTGTTAGAGGGCCTATGTGGTGGTTTGAAAGAAAATGCCCCCCTCCAAAGAGAGTGGCACTGTTAGAAGGTGTGGTCTTGTTGGAAGAAGTCTCTCACTGTGGAGGTGGGATTTGAGATCACATATATGCTCAAGCCACACCCAGTGAGACAAGACCACTTCCTGGTGCCTTCCAGTCAAGGTGTAGGGCTCTCGGCTGCTTCTCCAGCACCATGTCTTCCTGCATGCTATCAGGTGCCACCGCGATGATAATGGACTGAACCTCTGAACTGTAAGTAACCAAATTAAATGTTTCTCCTTAATAAGAGTTGCCATGGTCATGTTGTCTCTTCAAAGCAATAGAAATCCTAACTAAGACAGCCCAGGGGATGAAGGCGGGACTTATATGATGAAATGGAAGCCGGAATTCACCCTTGAGGTACAAGGACTTCATAGAAAGAAAAGTACAGACTTTATGGCACATACACCTATTCTTCCCTCTGAATCCCACTGTGTCCCCTGATGTAGGAAGTCAGCAGTGAGCTTTGTCAGCTGAAGGACATATGCCAACCAGTGAGTAGCTGGTGTATCTGGACCAGCAACTGACACTCCTTGGGCTTTAAAGTCCTCATCTTCAAATTTCTATAATTGTTTCTATAATTTTCCTAGGGTCAGGCTTCTGGAGCTTAGTGGGAATTGGAATCAACCTGTTGGAATCCTCTGGAATGATTTTAAAAAGAACTCTCATCTCCAGATACTGTGATTTAACTGGTAGAAGATGCAGCCTAGGAACCAGGCTTTTTAAATCTCCCCCAGGCAATTCCAATGTGCAGCCAAAGCTAAGCATCACTAGCTGGAGGGATCTTGACTGACTCCTCTGTTTGACTTTAATAGTCTACTTCTGTGGCAATGGCTACCAAAGATCCCAAAGTCATGAGTCTGCACTATTGGCTTCTAAATCAAAGTGATCCAAACTTTAGCTGAAATTGATTCTATCTTCAGCAGGCCTCTCAGAATGCATCCATGTTTCAATCTGAGTGCAGTTCACCTTGCTGTGTAAATATAGAATATTATGAATATGTTATATTATGAATTATGAATATAGAATATTATGCAATTTTATTCAACTTGAACTCTCCCTGCAGTGCTCCACAGAACTTGACTATGATCGAAGTTTCTTGTCAGATTCTATGGGTCCTGCTGACAGCACCTGTTATCAGTTTGTTCAAAAGTTAGGAGCTGCACAAAGCCAGTGCTGGAGAATTAGCTGAAGACACACTTCTCTCTGCAGTTTGCCTGGGGTGCTTGCTTTTCAGAGTTAGTGGAAGCTATAAGCTAAACTCTGACACCTTCTTTTTACTTTGTCTCAGACTTAAGCCCATTCTGTAAATGTTTCCCATCCTGACATGGGCTCAGGTAGAAGTCTATGGTTCCAGGTCATCTGCCACTGTTTAGCTTAGGGCTTAGCCACAGGACTAACACTGGCGTTGTGAAAGCTAACAGCGTTTTGCCTTGATCAGAGTGACTGTCCACCTCCTCGCCTTTGTTACGATCTGACAGTGCTACCAAGCCACGTGAGTTTTTACCAGCCAGAGCTAGCACTCCACTTAGGCAGAAGACAATCACTAGGATATGATTATCTGGTATCAGTTGCACCCTTTAATCACCTTCTCCAAAGGCACCTTCACATCTTCATCCACCAACAAAATGCATACCTGCCTAAGCCTTTCCACCAGTTCAGCTGAGAAGGCTGTGGTGCATGAGTGGCTTCATGCACTCATGGAGACAAACCCTGGACCCTTGGCTCAGATTCACACGTTGCCACCATTAAATCTTCAAGTGAATCAACTCTCAGAGTTGCTTGTCAGTAAGAGAGAAATCACACCCATCCACCCCAAGCACTGCTGAGCTCCCGACACAGGAGCGTCAGCGTGATCTGGAGAGGAGACACTGTGTCTCTCCCTCATACTCAGAGTGTCTGACCACAGCTCTGGGTGGGAAGTGAGCATCTGCAGTACCAACAGGCTCCCAGCGATGCCGCGCAGAGGTGGGATTACAGAGCAACAGGTGTTCTTTGCCTTATCCGAAAGAGAATCCAGCTTTCGGAAGGTTAGAACAGGGGTTGTATAATCAAACCAGTTATTGCTTCCCGCATTTTAAACTCAGAACCTACTCTCGATCGTCACGCCTGCAAAGATCATTCCATGTGGAGGAATATCAGGTCTTTGTATCATTCCACATCTCTTCTTCACCTGCAGATCTCACACCCACTGCCTGGAATATTCCCTCTTCCCTTGGTCCCCAGACAACTCCACTTTTCCTTCAGACTCTAGCTCAGTTGTTACAACAGCAGAGAAGCCGCCCCCAACCTGCTACCTAGATCAGATTCCGTAAGTCGTCCTCTCATTGCGCTGTGTGTCCCCACCTTGAGATACTTAGAGTTCGAGTTTGTGTCACATTTAATGTAAAGCTGAATGTAAACCCATACGGTGGAGGATCATATCTATATTTTCTCAAACACTTCTTACTCTGGCCTTGGTAGCATGGTATACAGTAAATGCTCAATAAATTAGGATTTCTGACATCTTAGGACATCTGACATCTTGCAGTAGCATCAGAGGGAGCTGCAGACCCAAGGTGGGTCTGACTGTCCCTGGGCAGACTCGTCCTGAGCAGCTCAGACCTCATGAGAGGCGCACGCTGGATGCTCACCACACCAACACATACACTCACAACTGGTCCCAGCGCAGAGAAGAGGATGCTCTTAGTCACAGATGAGATATCTATGTTACCTTCTTCTGTAAAGTTTAAAGACCATCACAGGAGAGAGGGTCAGGGAGAGCCAGAGGTCAGGGAGGACCTGATAGGAACAGTGTCTTCTGGATAGGACAGGACGGTTGCACACATGAGCTCATGGCAGCTGTGGTCGCCTGCAGAAGACCTGCACAGGATGGAGCCAATCAACATGCTAGCATTGGGGGTGCTCACGAGCCCCTCACTCCTGACTGAGGAATCACTGACAGATAATGGCTTCTGGGGGAAGAAGAGTCAGTTTTCTTTAGGGGTGTGCCCTGCTAGGTTGACCACCCTCCAATGTATGGATAGCACACATTAGAGTCAATGGGGTTTGGGGGATTTTTTTAAGAGACATGAAGTTGGGGGTGTAAGGAGGTGTAGTAAATCTGAAAGGAGTTAAGGAAGGGAGTTGGAGATGAAAATGACCAAAGTAATTGTATGAAATTCTCAAAGACTTAAAAAAGGTGGTATGTTTTAATTGGGTCTTCCACATTTGGGATTTTCCTACTGATTATGAATTGATTCCCCCCAGAAGAGGGGCAGAAATACTTTCTTTTTCTCGTTATCTCTGTTTGACTAGTGAAATCAGAAGCACTTGTGTATTGGGAACCTGTACAATTAATAAGTGTGGGGCTGGACGATCAACCCCTGCTGACTGGGTCACAGTGCCCTCCCCACCCCACCTCCTATCTCTATGAGCCGAATAAATCCCTGTGGTGAAAGAGCAGACATTGAAAACTCACAGAGGACTGGGGAGACAGTTCGGGGAGGGGGATGATGCTTGCTATGCAAACGTGAGGACCTAAAGTTGGGTCCCCAGCATCCATATGAAAGCTGGGCAGGGTAGCATCCAACTGTAGCATCAGTGCTGGGGGTGAAGGATTGAGAACAGACAGATCCCAGGGTGCTGGCCTGCCAATCTAGGGAGCTTCTGGTTCAGTAGAAGAATCTGCTTCAAACATAACATAAGGAGTGACTGAGGAACGTAGTCAACACCAATCCCTGACTTATATACACATAAATAGAGGTGGCGGTGGCGGGGGGGGGGGGGGGGGTAGGAGGGAGAGAGAAGGTGTAAAGTTTTCTAGGAAGAGAAAATTGAAGAAAGGCACAAGCTCCAGTCTTTAAGCAGCTGCACTCAGATGTCTGGGTTGGGAAATGTCAGATGGGAGAGTCCCCAAGACCTTGGAAAGGACAGAGATGACAACCTCCACGATTACATAACCAACGCAAAACTGCGACCGTCTTTGTTCAGTCTCTCTCTGCTGGAGATAAGCAGACATCAAAGCAGGCTGACGGTATTGCTGCTGGTTTAAAGCTGGGAGTTTAAGAAGTGGGCGCCTGTTTGACTTCACATAATAAAACATTAATTGAACTTCACAGTTGAGAAAAGCAAGGATACGCTTTCTTGCATAATGAGGACTGTCTCGTGTCTTCAGTAAATCTTTGATATCAAGGCTCAGCACAGGCTTCCGTGGGGATGGTGGCTGGACCAGGGTGAGGCTGCTATTTAGGGAAGCAGCGGGTCGGGGTACTTTTCCTCTGCCAGCTTCTCTTTGAAAGCATCAACTGCAGACTTAATCCTGCAGGCTGCTCTGTACTTGTGCTGTATGATTTGATGGGAGAGGCAGTGTGCCCTAGTTTTGGCTGAAGCATAGTGTCTCAAACTCTGTCTTGGCAATTTCTACTCACCTACAAGAAAAATGACATACACTTAGGTTTAATTGCCTCTGTGTGTTGCTCAGAGCCTAGAGTCTGAGTTTATCAGGAATGAACAGCTCTAAACACATCCAACCTCAACGAATCCTCCCTTCCTTGATTTCTAGTACTCCCTGCCATCTCTGCATCCTTGTGGATTGGTGGAGTGAGGGCCAAGTCTTGAACAGAACCTCACTTAGGATGAGTGAGGGCAGTGAGAAGTTGGGGTGATCCAAATAGCTGTTCCAACTGCAGGTCATCTGGGTGTGGTGGTACAAGCCTGTAATCCCAGCTCTTGGGAGGTAGAAGTAGGCCAGTCAGGGGTTCAAGACCAGTCTTAGGGACATAGAGAGTTGCAGGCCAGCCTGGACTACAAGAGACTTTGTAGAAGAAAAAGAAGATGGAGGAGAAAGAGGAAATGGGGGAAAGGGAGGAAGAAAGGAAGGAAAAGGCAGAGGAGGAAAGGAAGCAAAAAGACTCAATGACTTAAGCCACCCTATCCCTGCTTGCACTTGACCCTGCAATGGGACAGTAAGAACCACTGCGATAATTTGGATGTTTGCGAACTTCATGGAGTAATGAGTGAGTCATTTTGAAGGACTCTGGAGTTGATCGAGTACGAATATAGCTGTATGGATATTGCTTTGTGGCACATAGGCTCAACTCAGAGAGTAGACATCAGAGGCACGCCGTCTCAAGGACAATTTTCTCTAAAATGATACAGATGATGAAGATGCCTGTAAGTAGATCTGTGGGTATATAGAGAAGATAAAAACCAAAGGGAGCCAAGGAAAGCTGCCATACAACTTTAGGATAAAAATTAAACTATTTTTAGATAAGGGTTAATTGCTAAAGTGTGTTCCTTGCTGTTTTCCCTGTCTCAGTGGGAAATGAGTCACTTGAAGCAGCCCACATGGTTTCAGTGGGGCAATGGGAAACAGCAACCTCCCAACACAGGTCAATGGGACCTTGTCTTGGGAATCTGGAACCAGAACGCAGAGATGCCATGTGTTTTCATTTTTCTGTCTGCAGTTGGGACACAAGCCTGGGAGTTGCCAGTAGTAGCTATTAACCTTCCATATGTTCTAAAGGACAGAGACAGCTAGAATAAACCAAGTAGAAAAGCAGGTGTGCAAAGAAAAATAGGGACCTGAGACAAAAAGTTTTCTGGTCCCCATCATCTTCCACACCTGGATTCCTGAGACCCAACAGTATCCTTGTACTTAGATTCTGTGAAATGCACTTCTGTCTTTGGGCACATCCCCACATCTGACCATGCTGACCTGTGAGTCTTCTTGCTGTAAGCTACACCGATGGAGTATTCTGCTTACATGTGTAGTAGCTAAGTACTAGCTACAGTACTAAGAGTATCCTGTGAAAATAAACCAAGATCACCCTAGTGGAAACTTGAGTCTGTTTGTTCATTTTGGTATAGAGAGAGCCAGCCACCATCTCCCATGACTGACAGTCTTCAGAGGCAGACAAGGCAATAGGAAAGTTTTAATATGAAAACAAGATAGAATGCTGTGCTCTGATTGGAGGCTTTTCACATAGGGATGCTAGCACAGGCCAACCAGAAGCAGGACAACTTTCATAATTTATATGGGTAACATTTTTAACTTCCTCTGGTTGGCCCTGAGTTGAAGGATGGGAGAAAAGGGAAACTGGGAGTTATTGATTGGGTCTTGACAATTCTAGGTTGATTACTGTGGGTAGGAGCTCTACTGTCATTCAAAGTCTGACCTCTATCTGCTTCTCTGTTCTGTCTCTAAGAGCTTATATTCACTGAGTAAGTTTGAACCAATGAAACTGCCAGTCTCCGGGCTGGAGATATGGCTTAGTTGGTAAAGTGTCTGGTGTGCAAATAGACAGAAGGATTTCTGGAGGTCCCTGGGCAGCCAGTGTAGCCAATCAGTGAACTCTGGACTCAATGAGAGACCCTGCCTCCAAAGACAGTGTATAGAGTGTTAGAGGAAGAGATTCAATTTCAACCTCTGGCCTTTCCACACATGTATATGAGCACTCTTGTGCATGTGTGCACAAGACAGAGACACTCCCTCTCACACACACAACCATCTAACAGTTTCACAACTGAATTGACTGCATATGAGAATAAGTGGGGAAGACTTTAACAGCAATACCTGATCTAAATTAAACCTGACCCTCTGAGACTACAGCCACACTTCGTGTTCTATCGGGTTTCCAAACGATTCCAAGGCACAGCCAGGGTTAACCAGCAAAGAAATGAAACCTGAGCACATTCCTCAGGAAGGATGCTGACTTCTTTGCTGATCGCTGCTGAAAGAAGCATGATTGGCAAGGGCTTACAAAAATGCAGCCTGCTGGTAATACTGGGGAGCCACAAAATGAGGGAAGTGGCTTCACCAGCATGAAGCAAGCTCTTCCTAAGCATGTGCTCCACAGAGAGTCCATGCACTCCTAATGTTGTGCATTTATAAGCCTGTTCCCTCAGGAAAGAAGCTCCACAGGGCTCTGAGAAGGAGGTGTGGAGGATTTCGCACCATTCCTGTCATCTGTTTGGCACATTCTATGGTCTAGTCAGTATACCAAACATTTTTCCCATTGTATACAGAAATGGAGAGTTGACACTCAGGTACTATTTGTTTCCCATTTTAGATAATTGGATCATTTAATTAGCATTCACTTACTTAGCACTTACTATGTGCCAGCATTATGTCAGATTCTGGAATATGATAGTGAGAATAATGGACATTGCTCTGTCTTCCTGGAATACTGTGGTATGCTGTTCTCAACAAAAGAAAAAGAAAAGAAAATGTCCTGAAGCAGGAGCCACCATGATCCACAGAGGAAAGGGAAAGGAGGCATCTGTTGGTGGCCACCTGGGCACATTCAGAATAACAAGACAGTCTTCATCTGGACTGTCGCCATGATGATGGTGTACAGTTGGAGCTTCAGTGTGAGTGAAAAAAATAAGACTGGCTAGTTTTATGTCAACTTGACACAAGCTAGAGTCACCAGAGAGAAGGAGCCTCAATTGAGAAAATGCTTTCATAATATCCGGCTTACAGGATATTTTCTTTTCTTTTTCTTTTGTTGTTTTTGTTTTCATTTTTCAAGACAGGGTTTCTCTGTATAAAAGTCCTAGCTGTCCTGGAACTAACTCTTGTAGATCAGACTTACTTCGAACTTACAGAGATCTGCCTACCTCTGCCTCCCAAGTGCTGGGATTAAAGGCATGCACCACCACCGCCTGGCTTACAGGGCATTTTCTTAATTAGTGATTGATGAAGGTGAGTCCATCCCTCATTGGGTAGTCATGGACTCTATAAGAAAGCAGGCTGAGAAACTCATGAGGAGCTACTCCTCCATGGCCTCTGCATCAGATCCTGCCTCCAGATTCCTGCCTTGTTTGAGTTCCTGTTCCGACTTCCTTCAATGATGAACTGTGATGTGGAAGTATCAGTCAAACAAACCCTTTCCTCCCCAATTTGCCTTTGGTCATGGCGTTTTATCACAGCAATAGTAACCTTAATGAAGACATTTGCGGAGTAGGAGGTTCTTCTATGTGTTGGCCTTTAATAGGGCAGAACTTAGATAGGCGGAGTAGACTGAACTGAATACTGGGAAGAAGGGCAGTGTGACAGATGCCACGAATCTCCTGCCTGAGATGGACGCAGGTTAGAATCTTGCCGGTAAGTCACAATCATGTGGTGATACACAGATTTAATAGATGGGTTAATCAAGACGTGAGAGTTAGCAAATAAGAAGCTAAAACTAATGGGCCAGGCAGTAATTTAATTAATACAATTTCTATGTGATTATTTCAGGTGTAAGCTAGCAGGGC
The DNA here is from genome assembly GCF_982192425.1 of Myodes glareolus. Taxonomy (NCBI): domain Eukaryota; kingdom Metazoa; phylum Chordata; class Mammalia; order Rodentia; family Cricetidae; genus Myodes; species Myodes glareolus. The sequence continues at coordinate 62,637,464 of NC_142029.1, forward strand.
AACCAGGACCAAAAGCAGGCCCTCTCTCCCTTTCAACACATTTGTCCTTTCATATATTGACATATTGTAAATAACAATTTTGCCATAGTGCAATCAGACTGCATGGAAGATGTCCATCACAGAGAATAGAATTTTCATAGTGAGGGATATTGAGCAGGAGTAACTGCTGTAGAGCTGGTAGAGACCAGGAGAAGGGGAAGGGAGAGGATAATAGAAAATCAACTGTTGTGATCCAAAGACCCTAAACTCAAATTACTCATTGTGATGTTTTTCACTACCAATTTGCCTGGATTGAGAAGCATCATAGAAATACATCCTCCCCACAGTTATGTGTTTTGTTCCCTCATAAACCACGAACCAAGATAAACCACCCCTCCCTTAAATTCTTTAGGTCAAGTATTTTGTCACAGCCAAGAGAAGAGCGAATTAATTTGATCATCAGATTAGCAAGTTGCTGCTTTCCTAAACACAGCTAGATAATATTTGAGTCCCTCAGCTTGAGACTTTTTGCCTTCCACACCACCCTGTTGAGTTTCAGGTGAAGGAAGTTCTGCCCCAAGAGCTTATAAACCCAGTAAAGATCTATCTAGCACCCGCCCCCCCAGTCTGTTGACTCTTCCATCCCCCAGGAGGCAGTCAGGACTACTTTGGCTGACCTACCAGGGCACCCTGCTTTTTCTGTCTTAGGCATCTTCCTTTCTGAGTTTGTGTTGCTTCACACTTCATGCTGGTCACAGTGAAGTGAGGTTCTTCCTTGATGGGCTCGTGCAGGGTCAACTTTGGAGAACATTCTTATCATTTACCCGGGCCAGATATTTCTTTCAAAGTATCAAACATATAACTTTACATGACCTATTGTGGAGATGCCTCTTGAGGGGATCCATTCTAAATGGGTGATGATGAGCTGCCACTTCCCCTCTTCACCCAGCATGTATATCTCAGTCCCCAGGAACAGGAGCAGTGCAATTCTTTCTCTCTAGTGGAATAATCTTTTTGTGCACTGTGAATATGTGTCTCTCTGATTGGTTTAATAAAAAGCTAAATGGCCAATGGCTAGACAGGATTTTTGAGCCACAGAGGATACTGGGAAAAAGAAGGGAAGAGCTGCCAACTGAATATGGAAGAAGCTTGACATGTAGGAGGTGAGGTCACAAGCCATGAGCTATGTGACAGCACAAAACTTAATAGAAATAGGTTAATTTAAATTGTAAGAGCTAGTTAGAAGCAAGCCTAAGCTACTGGCTGAGTTTTATAATCAATACGAAGTCTCCATGTGATTATTTGGGAGTTGGCAGGTGGGACAGAAAAAGATTTATTACAAATGGTATTCAATGTGGGGAATATATTTCCACATAAGACCTGACAAAGCTTTTGTAAAAAGGTTCCAAACACACAAAAATGGAGGCAAACATGACTTCCTAGTACCACAGTCTCTCATGCAAGTTGTGGTACAGAGATTGCTGGCTTGAGCGATCAGCCCACCATGACCTAAGCTGTGTGGCATCTTAAGATTATGCTCATGAAAACAGAAAAGGTTACAGATACGAAGTAGAACAGGTTCAGATTAGGGGGGAAATTCTAAACATGTTACAGTGTATTTAAAAATATGTATAGGCTTAAGAAAGAAAAGAAAATAGGTATAGACAGTCAGAAAAAGGTAAATCATTTATAAATAATTAAAAAGAATAAGCCATGCAGAGATGGGAAATACACAGAGAGTCTGGATGTTATCATGTTGTCTTTGAATCTTTTGATTGCTGATTAATAAGCAATAGCTACTGGGAGACATTGGATTGTGGAGACAGCTAAATTAAACCAACCTTTATATTTTAAAAATGTTTTAACTTCAAAATAGAAGTCAAAAAATATGTTTCACTAGAGAAGAGATTATGTTTTGGTTTCCATTGGAAATTAAAGAGTGTGAATTCCTTCCAGGTAAATAGAGATCAGATTTGATTGAGGGAACCTCCCGAGTATCTTGGCTACAAATATGGGGGTCTAAGCCAAGAAAGACTACAGGACAAGTGATGTGTACGCTGCTCCTTCTGCATGGGAACAGCTCAGAGACAAGATGAGACATGATAAATCTCGTTGGCAACAGAGTCTTCATGATTTATTATTACATACCATCCTTTCATATGGCATGGATAGAGATTTACACTACAGTGATTTATATTCGTTATGCAGTCCAAATAGACTATAAAATTGACAGATGCCTTTTCCCCTGCTCAAACATAAAACAAAAATTTCTTAACTGACTTATACACAACACAGTCTTCATACTTGTGTTAATGCAGATATGGTATGTTACCTTTAAAAATTTGAGTGTTTTCAGAGCAAGGGGACCAGACACCAGTGAAAACAGGTGACCCAGGTGAGTCAGCCTCTCAGATTGTCTCTGTTGCAATTTTTTCAGAGTTCTGCATCTAGAACAGTATCAAGGCAGCAGGCTGAAATGGTCCAGCCTCACAGACTACTCCGGCCAGGACTTCAGATAAGCCTTTCATTTTTCCATTACACAGAGACTGGACAAGTGATACAGCTAGCTCTCCTAGGACTTGACCATTATCCTAATTTTCTCAGAGTCCCTAAAGATGCCAATGTCCCCAGACATCAGAACACAATGCTCACATTCCCAAGAGGTAGGTGGGTGGCTTTTGGTCATTCAATGGGTTAGGAATATTTGTCATTGTTTAGGGTATTGGTTGCAAATTGTCACTGGTAATGGTCATGAAAAAGCTGAACAAAGGAGATTAGATTCAGGAATCTCATTCTGAAAAGAAAAGAGGGGATATAGAAATAATAGGATAAAAGGAAAGATTATTGAATCTATATTTAAACTAAAAATGTAACTACTACCCTTAAAAATTTTAAATTGCTATGGATTTTTCATATTGGTGCAAATTTAAGGCTATTTTTAAATATACTCTATATGTGTTTCTTCTCTTGTTTAAGGTATTTTTATATTGATACAAATTTAATGTTATTTTTAAGATCATTTTGTTATAATATACTATACGTACATTTCTACTATTGTTTAGGGTATTGTACATTTAACAATAAAATAAAATTGTATAGCTCATTTAACAATGTAATATAAATTTCTAGTCCTTGAAAGTTATTTAAAAAACTATTTAGGATAATAAAGAAATGCAGGTTAGTAGTTGGTTACCTATAGCAATCTAACATGTTAGGCACGTTTTCCAGGTCAAACAGATATATTTTAGATAGACAGGTGATCTTCAAACACTTTAGAGGTATATAGAACATTTCACTTAAGATATTTTGATAACATAAGGCTTTTCATGACAATGATAAATGTCTCTTCCTAGTAGCTCCCATCTATCAGATATTATAGGCCTGTAAACCAAAGATGGATGCACCAGTGTTACAGAGAAACCTTGGGTGACTATCCAGTCAGATGTTTCTGTCATTTCTGTAGTTTTGGAAGTTGTTTGCTCTGCACTTCCTGTTTACTCTGGTAATTCTTGGGTCTCTGATGTAGTTGAAGACTATATAGTTATAGCTACAATTTTCTTTTTATCAAATTCAGAAAAAAAAACCTCACGAACGAGGTGTAAAGTGTATAAGGTTGAGAGACATAAAAACTTAAATTGTTTATCTAAGAAAATGTTTCAAGACTAAAAAATAGTTTTCGGTTGGTAATACAAGTTAGTAAAGAAAGTGAATTAGGTACAAAACTTTGGACTCACCAAGATAGGATAGATAATGGAGTATTTTCTCTGAATTTGTCAAATTCAAATGGACAAGATATTGTAAATGTAATTTTTACTTGATAATTGTCCTTATTGTATATAGTTCATTTGTTAAAGTTAATACCTTTCCTTTCTATTTAGACACTACCTGATAATTGTTCTTATTGTATATAGTTTTACAATGTTAGGGATAAAACCCTTCCTTTTTATTTAGACAAAAATGGGGAAATGTTGTAGAATAATTTTGTACACTGTGAAGATGTGTCTCTCTGCTTGGTTTTAAAAAAAAGCTAAATGGCCAATGGCTAGGCAGGATTTTTGAGGCACAGAGAATGCTAGCAAGAAGAAGAACAGAGTCACCATCCAGACACAGAGGAAGCATGACATGTAGGAGATAAGGTAACAAGCCATAAGCCATGTGGCAGCATGCAAATTAATAGAAATGGTTAATTTAAGTTATAAGAGCTAGTTAGAAACAAGCCTAAGGGGCTGGAGAGATGGCTCAGAGGTTAGGAGCATTGCCTGTTATTCCAAAGATCCTGGTTCAATTTTCAGCAACCACATGGTGGCTCACAACCATCTCATAATGGGGTCTGGTGCCCTCTTCTGCCCTGCAGGCATACACACAGATAGAATATTGTATATAAATAAATAAATAAATAAATAAATAAATATTAAAAAAAGAAACAAGCCTAAGATATCAGCCAAGCTTTCATGATTAAGTCTCCATGTGATTATTTGGGAGCTGACAGTCAGGACAGAGAAAGACTCGCTACACTTTTTAGTTGCTATAGTGATTTCAGTTGCAGGCTGAAGCCCTGAGCCCCATCCTCCACCCACTCACTGCAGCCTGGGTCATCTCAATCTCCCACAGGAGATGGGGAGCATCCCTCCATCCCCACAAAGGATTTACTTCAGATCCATGCAATAGTTTCCCTTTCCCATCCTGATGTCTTTTATCTTCAATGCCTTGAGGATTCTAATATTTAAATCTGATTATTACTTTGGGATTAAATTGCCGAAAGTGTGAGTTTGTATGTTGCACACAAAGCCGTCATTCATTCATTTTTTTGTATTCATTCATCAAACATGTTTGTTGTAGGAGGCTGCTTGTTTGTTCCTGGCTGCTCAGCCCCAGAATAATCATACAGAAATCATATCATTTGCAATACTGTTTGGCCCATTAACTCTAGCTTCTTGTTGGCTAGCTCTTACATATTAATTTAACCCATTTCTATTAATCTGTGTATTGCCACGTAGCTGTGGGTTACCGGGTCAAGTTCCCGGATCTGTCTCCAGCAGGGCTACATGACTTCTCCTTGACTCTGCCACCTTTCTCCCAGCATTCAGTTTAGTTTTCCTCCCACCTACCTATAGTACGCCCTGCATAGGCCTAAGACAATTTCTTTATTAACCAATGGTATTCATAGCATACAGACAAGAATCCCACAACACGTCTTCAGTGTTTACCCTCCACCATCCTCTCTGCCAGCCAGAAAAGAATAATCCATGCACTACCTACCCAGCAGCTTGGGAACAGACTCCTAAGCAGATCATTAGAACACAGGGACCTTGGCAGTAGGACCACTTCCTGAATTTTGTTCTGATACTTTGCATCAAGCTTCTGTTGAAGTAGATTGCAGTTCTAATTTGCTTTTCTGGCAGGTAGGCTGCATTTTATGAAAGTGTTTGTAGAACTATTTATTATCAGAGATCTTGATTTTAGAAAAATTGTTGGGTATTTTCTGCGAAAACAAACAAGCCTTGAAAGTGGTTTGGCAGCTGAAGCCAGAGCCATCAGCCACTTAACACCTGGCCAATCTATCATGTCATGGGACAGCTGTGGAGAAAGACGTGCTTGTCTGAAGCAATTAGTGAAACATTCATCTTTTTAAAAAAAGAGAAAGAAAAGAAACAATAGCGAGGAACCCACAGAGGGGGCCAGAGTAGCAGTTTTACTTAGGTAATTAATAATCACAAACAAATGAGTTGAAGACTGCCAAAATTATCAAAATAATTCACCTTCTAAGCGGTAGGCAGCCCAGCTCAGCTCTGAGGTCAGCCAAGCTGAGACGAATGTAACTCGAGAAACCACCTCCCCAGATGTTGTCCGGAGTAAGGTTCTGTGAAAAGCTTTAACAGATTCACCAGCTCAGCGCATTTCTGAACAGTCCAGAGAATGACCTAGGACAGCCATACTCTCCGTCTTGAGTGAGTGAGGTCATTAAGTGGTAGAGCGTGCCAAAGTAAAAGAATAAATAGCAAGGGGTTGATGGATAGATTTTTTCTTTCTTTCTTTCAGGATGGTTTCTCTGTGTAGCCCTAGCTGTCCTGGAACTTGCTCTGTAGACCAAGCTGGCCTCAGGCTTACAGAGCTCCTTTTAACACTGCTTCCCAAGTGCTCAGATTAAAGGCACGTGCGAAAGCTCATCAAATGGGCACTCAGAAGCTGACAGTTCTGACCGCACTTTCTCTCCATGGATGAACTTCCGGGGGCTGAACTTCCAGCGTCTTTCTCACTGCAGACATTATATCACAGAATACGTAATACTAACCTCTACTGGAAAAGTTCTGGCTTCTGGTTGTTCTCAAGGACATGAGACTTTCTCTCAGTTCTTCTCTTCCTTCCCTGTCACAGACTTAGGAGGGCCGGCCTCCCCCAGCAAGGAATCTTGGCAAATACTTGACATACAGCCTGCTTGGATTTACAGGGGGAGGTTACTGTCCCCAACCTAGCAACCACCATCTTGGTGGTTGCTATATCCCTTGCTAAAGGATTATCCCAGCTGGGCCTGTTCACTGTTTAAATCCCTCACGGAGGGGTTGGGGGAGGGAGGGCCGTCAAGAGACTCTCACCTGAGTACACAGCTGCTTCCTACCACCTGTCATATGCAACTCTGCCTTAATAGCTTGTGGCCTGGGGGGTATGGGGGGCTAGATTATATAAGCCTGGGGCTGGCTGGGGCCAGGAGGAGGCTCTGTCTGCAGGCTCTTGGCACAGCTGGGTAAAGGCTTTCCAGGTGGCTGGTCGGGGGAGCAGCACCCACACCTTTCTAAGTGATCCCTCTCCTAGGCTGTGAGGAAGTCTAGTAAACTCCCTGGCTCCCCAGAGTGAATGGTGGAAGGAATGGTGCCTCCATTTGTCACTGGAACCTCAGAAGGAGGGAGAGACATTGGTGATATTCCCCCTCAGAAAGGAATTTTAGCAACACAGCCCCACTTCTGGGGCCAGCATCTCAGTGAGCTCCAGTATGTCAGCTCACTAATAATGTACATTACAGGTGGGCCAGTGCGCCTGAGACTTGAGTTTACTCCTGAATCCACTGGTGAACTTGTATAACATGAATCTCTAGGCCCACCTCCAGAGTTCCTAAAACAGCAATTCTGGAAGAAGTCTGTCGGCCGTCCCCCCGCCCAGCTCCCCACCAGACACACATTTCTAATAGGTTCCCACGTGGATCTGCTGCTGCTGGCCAGGAACCGTTCTTTGAGGACTGTGGTTACAGACCCCGACTTTCCAGGAACCTCACCTAGAGAGCTTTTAAAACAATGACCGGGCCTTTCAGAACAATCAAATCAGAATTTGCGAGGCATACCACGGCAGCAGTATACTTTGAAATCTCCCAGGTGATCCTACTGCACAGCTGATGCTTGAGAACCTCTAGGTAGTGACTATGCCAACAGGAAACACACGGGCAACTCCTAATTCATGAGAGAATGCTTATATGGCAGAAAAGAACAGCTATGCATTAAAAGTTCCATGTGAACCCAGCTTGACTTTACTACAGCCATCATGACTCCTAACTACCATGATTGCCTCAGGATAACCTTCAGCAATTTTCCTGCAGAGTTCCCTAGCAAACCATTAGATGGTCTATGGAGCTTCCCACCTAGGCCCTCCCTAGCTTCAGGAATGTCCCTGACTCACTGATACTAGTTTAAGATAACCAGGCATGCTTCAGTCAGGATCAAATCACTTGTGCCCTTAGCCACAGATAGACATCTCTTTCTTTTCAGATGGGGTGAGGGGTGGAGGCAACTGGTTTTGCTTCTATCTGGGAGCATGCTTCTGTGAGTACCCCCAATAAATTAGACCCTGTGAACCTGGATCTGGCTACTTGTCTTTCAGTTCCTCTGTCTATCTGTCCTCACATACTAGGACTAAATTTTTCTTAATCAGACTCAATCAAAACCCCAGGTGGGGCTTTCAGAAGCTGAACACCGTTTTAGGGTAATTCTGATTCTCAGAAAGTTCCAAGCAAAAATGTTTTTACTATGGGAGCAGAAAAAGAATTTTCCTAAATCTGACTTGCAATGCAAGGGTGTATTAGCTAGGGTTCTCTAAAATAACAGAACTTATAAGAATTTATAAAATGAATATGTCTATGTATTATATGTTCTCTATATATGTGTATATATATAATAAATCCCAGATATATGTATGATATATGTGTGTATATATGCATGGGCTATATGGTATATATGCATATCTATTTTATATATATATATATGCAATTTATTAGAATGACTTATAGACTGTGGTCTAACTAACCCAGCAATGGCTGGCTATAAACAAAAGTCCAAGAATCCAGAAGTTGCTCAGTCCACAAGGCTGGATATCTGAGCTGGTCTTCTGTATACATTGGAATCCTGATGAAGTAGTCTCTAATGCCAGTGGAGAAATACACTTGCCAGCAAGGCGAGGGCAAGCAAGCAAAGAGCAAAGAACTTCCTTCTTCCATGTCCTTATATATAGGTTTCCAGCAGAAAGTGTGGCCCAGGTCAAATGTGCGTCTTCCCTCCTCAAGATCCAGATTAGAAGTGAATCTTCCTACTTCAAATTAAGAAAAAAAAACACCTCACTGGTGTGCCCTCCACTTCTTAATTTTAGTTAATTACAGATGTTACAGATGTAGTCAAATTGGCAACCAAGAATAGCTTGGTTATGAAGTCACAACAAAGGGTAACTTTGTGTGAAGCCATCACAAAGGGTGCCTTCGGGTTTCTATTGCTATGATAAATCTCATTACCAAAAGCAACTTGGAGAGGAAAGGGTTTATTTCAGCTCACAACTCAGGTCATTCTCTGTCTCTGAAGGAAGTCAGGGCAGGAACTTGAGACAAAACTGAAGCAGAGCCCATGGAAGAACACTGCTTACTGGCTTGCTCCCTATGGCTTGCTCTGCCTGCGTTCTTATACATTGCTGGACCACCTGCCCAGTAGGCTGGGCCCTGCTTGTCAGTCATTAACAAGGCAATATCCTACAGCCTTGCCTTTGGGCCAATCTTATGGAGACATTTTCTCAATTAATATTTCTTCTTCCCTAAAATTCACCTGTACATGCTATGATTTTAAAAGCGAGTTTTGAAAGACGGGAGCTATGGTTTTCAGTTCCTGTACACTCACCCAAAACTGTAGTCTTTGTACACTGCACATTGGATGATCCAATTATTAACAAATAAGCATTTTCTGTGTATCTAGTGGTTGCTTTGTACTGAGAGAACAGCTTTGAGATGCGATTAAATGGTAAACTCTGACTGTATTTGGGAGAAACAGAAAAGGATACCGTTAATCTCTAATTTAAATTGAGCATAGTTTCCCAACTTTTACACTTAAATATAATTTTCAGGATGTTTAAATAACTGTGTCTTATGTTTAAAATGTTCTCCCTTCCCCCAATATTACAGTTAATTCTTTGATGCCTTTTACACTTGGACATGACAGCTTATGCTTTAGATTTGCCAAAGTAAGTGCTACTGTGTTTCAAATTTAAATTACCCACTCCTAATTTGTTTAAAGAGATATTTAAAATCCTAGTTCTAATTACGAGCCTGTATTTTGGTATTAGGACATAGATAAGCTTTTACTTCACATTAAATATAGCTGGGTACTTGAGAAGTCTGGATGATGGCCACTGGGTGGATGCAGTTTACTAGGACCTGACCAGGGCCTCAGTCTTGAACTTCAGACCCACCTCTAACTGGTGTAAACTTCACCTGGGTACATGACTGAATAAATTTGGATACTTGTCTTCAACATTAAAAACTTAGCATACATTCATTTCTACAATATGCATTCTTGGAGTTGAGAGCTTTTATTGTTAATTTTGTGACATACTAGCTCATACATCATGTGTCATCTTCACAGGTAAAAAAGATTAAATAATAAATTACATACATTTTTTTCACATTGAGATTATAGAAACATCTGCTAAATTTAAAACCTCAATAAGAGTGAGCATGACACAAGAGCCTCACACCCAGAATGGTAACGAAGGGATGTGTTGTATCCTGCCATGGAGAAGAGATATTTGCAAACTCATGTGTAACCAAGGTTTCTGATTCTTTGTTGAAGGGTAAGTCCATTTGTCTCAGTTTCCTGAGATTCTCCAGCAGATCAGCCCAGGGTCAGGCTGGTAAGGCTGTATCTTCCAGGGTTGGACTGGTAAGACTGTATCTTCCAGGGTCGGACTGGTAAAGACTGTATCTTCCAGGGTCAGGCTGGTAAAGACTGTATCTTGCCACTGTTGCTATTACTCTGCCAGACTTTTTGAAACCCAGGAGGGGGTTGGGATCAACCACTATTCAATCTGGGACAAAAAGAGAGGAATTCAAATTCACAGCATCTTGGCTTTATTCGAAGAGATTAACCTGATACAAGTAATCTTTTATGACTCCATTGAGTTGTCTTCAATTTTTTTCCTGCTTCAAACAGCTACATTACTTGATTAAAAATAATTCAAGTTCTCTTCCCAGATATGTCTAGGTTTGTATCAAGCTGACAAAAACCAACTAGGACAGAGGTGGTGGTGACACTGAAAGGAAAATCCCTTTGACCAATTAAATGGGGTAGAGTTGGAATAAAGTAGAATAAAAAGCAAAATTTAGGAGATTTAACTGCTGCTAAGGCAAGTTCTGCCAGCTCCAACTAGTGAGTGGGTCTGGCAGAATTTGTAGAAACGTGTCAGAAATGTCACAGAGGTAAGCCATTGACACCAGCTAGAAGACAATTTATCTGGCTGAAGTCCAGGTAACTAGTCGAGGAGTTGAAGTTTAACTAGTTGTCTATGGCATAATTAGCTAGTTACACTGCTTCCTGAACACCACCAAAGCTCAGTCACCAGGGCTGGACTCTGTTGGTTTGGTCTGTGGGGTCTAGGGCAGGTTCCAGGACCAAGTGCAGAGCCTTCCATAAAATGTTATCTAACACTACTGCCTCAGTTGGGCTTTCTATTATATTATTACTTATTATATATTTATTATATTATTATATATTAATATATATTATTATATATTTATTATATTATTTCTATTCTATTCTATTATATTATTCTATTATATATTCTATTATATATAATATATTATATAATATTCTATTATATTATATTATTCTTTCTATTATAAAATACCATGACCAAAAGCAACTTGGGGAGGAAAGGGTTTATTTCAGCTTCTAGTTCCACATCACAGTCCATCATAGAAGGAAGTCAGGGCAGGAACTTGACACAGGAACTGAAGCAGAGGTCATGGAGGAACACTGTTTACTGTTACCTGTTCCTCATGACTTGCTCAGCCAGTCTTCTTACAGCACCCAGGACCACCCACCCAGGGTGACTCACAGTGAGCTGGGCCCTCTCATATCAATAATCAATCAAGAAAATCCATCATGGCTTGCCCACAGGTCAGTCTGGTGTGGGCATTTTCCCAATCGATGTTCCCTCTTCCAAAACGACTCCAGTTTGTGTCAAACTGACAAAACCGGACAGCACAAGTACTTTTGGTTGATTCACTGTAGAAAGAATTATGCAACCTGGAAAAAAAGACTAAGAGATTACCTTTCTGAATGCAAACACCCGCTGAACAGGAAGGGCTTGAAATCTTGATTGTGTAAACTTGCGGCCTCCCTTTGTAATCCATACACCAACGGCAATGCCTGTCGCTCTCAGCCCATTCTGCTGAGGCATTGCTGCAGACGAATGGGTCTATAGAACCCAGATGTCCCATCCTTGGTCTGCCCTGCTCCTCCAGCCCAACAGTTGTGCCTGAGATGAACATATGACAAAGAAACTGGGTTCTGCCTTGAAGGTGCAACACAAACAGGGATGCAGGCTCTGCTGAGCCAGTCAGATCTCTTCTTTCTTTATTGAATTTGGAAACAGCAGCAGCAGTAGCAGGTAATTTATGGAGGATGAATATGAATGCAAGAAAAGTTGGGTCTTCACAACTGGAGGGCCCCAAAAGTAGATGCCTCAAACTTCTTGAACTTCCTGCATCCCTATTCCCTGTCCACCTTCTGGATCTAAGACATCCAGATTCTCTGGGTGGATTCAAATACAATTGTTTTCCTTTTGTCCCTTTCTTAGTTAGGGTTTCTATTACTGTGAAGAGATACCATGACCATAATGACTCTTATAAAGGAAAACATTTAATTGGGGTGGCTCACTGACAGTCCAGAGGTTCAGTCCATTATCATTATGACAGGAGCATGGTGGCATGCAGGTAGATATGGTGCTAGAGAAGTAACTCAGAGTCCTGTATCTTACAGGCAACAGGAAGTCGACTGAGACACTTGGTGGTATCCTGAGCATAGGAAACCTCAAAGCCCGCCCCTACAGTGACATGCTTCCTCCAGCAAGGCCATACCTACTCCAATAAAGCCACACTTCTAATAGTGACATTCCCTATGAGATTATGGGGGCCAATCACATTGAACTACCCCAACCCCCCTCCCCATGGAGCTGGAGAAGAGCAGTCCCTTTTCTGAAGTTACCTTGTGGACTAGAAGACTGGCAGGGGTCTCCCATCACACTGTCTTCTCTCACATCTGAGCCGCTGTCCTGTCTTGTGCTCCTCTCTTGTCTAAGGACCAGAAAGTAGATCTGTTGAGATTTGAACCCAATCTGTGGTGCTGGGAAAGTTTGTCATTTTTAAAAGTCTTGTTGGGACTTTTTCACCCACACAAGACTACAGTGATGATGTGGAAAGTCACGATGAGCATTGGAAAGGATTACGAGTCACACAAAATACACTCTGGAGCCAGAGTCCTCAGGTTCAACACTCAACCTGATGTCTTCCTTGCAGTGTGGCTTTTAGTAGCTGTGCATCCAAAGCTAAGAACAAAAACATCCCCATCAAGGTGGGAAAGTGAAATAGCTATGTCAAAATTTAGAATATAAGAATTTCATCAGAGGTAGCCATTATGACTGCTCAATTCCAGGGAAGTATTTACACATGTTTTAAGGTTCTCTGGAGAGAAATGCATCAGCCGTTAGTGACTGATACAATGCCTGACAACTGGATTAATCTTACCTACAGGCCTCTTCCCTTTGAGTTAAAATGGCGGCCGCAGAAACCTTCTGGAACTTCTACATAAGCAGCAATCAGTCATGGCTGGGCCTCTGAGGGCCTGTGTGAGTCCTTCATCTAGGATGCAAGCCTGCCCCCCAGCAATTAAAATACCACTGAGGGGATAAGAAAAACCCGCGAGCTAACACGTAGTACGTGTGGTCACAGGCAGCTGAGCAGCCCACCTGTGAACTTACACTTGTCTCATCCTGAGATTTGAAGCTCCTGGTACCACCTCTTGGGACCTGATGCAGACTCCTGGGGTTCCAGACGGGAAACACAAGCAAGAAGCCCGCCAGGCTGAGACACTTTCATCCCAACACCAGCCTCCTTCCCTGGGGGAGCTCACACAGTCAGAAGTGACAGTCCCTAACAGCTCCTTATATAGAAAGGCTGGCTGTGAAGAGGCAGCAACTGGAAACTAAAGCAGAGCTGGCTGGATCTCCATCCATAAAAACTGCTCTTCTAGGTTCTGGTTGTTAGGTATGAAGGAGGAAGCTGGGAAACATCGGAGAAGGGCTTGCAGCTGGGCATGAGATAGCCAAGCGGACCACATAGAAGGAAAGAGAATTCAGGGGGCCGGAGGGGAAGCAAAGTCAGTCTCTGAGGACTCTGGCCAACGCCTGTGAATGTCCCCCTTCCCAGGAATACAACCAAGTCATCATTGCCCTTCACTCTAGTAAACTTCTCAAATGTCCGTCCGGGCAGTCATGACTTTCTACATTTTCCTGTATCTGATGCACTAATTGTGACAGGCTGAATTGTGGGTAAGAATCTAGCAAGTCTTCTGATAATTCGAGAAGGAAACCAGCCCAGAGATAGAGAAATGGTAGTTGAAGATTTAAGTCCAGATCCCAGAGGCGGCACTTCACAGCCGGCTCTACGTGACCTTCGTCTGCTCTGGAAGACCATTTCACTTTTGCTTTCCCAGCTACCAAAAGTAAACCCTGCCGTCTCTCTCTAGATCTACCTGCCCCTGGTGTGAATGCTGGTGTGAACTCTTCTCCTTCAGGACCACAAGCACCGAGACTGTTCTCATAGTTGGGCTCAGAGGGAAGGAGAGGGAAGGCCATCTCCTCCCAGGAGCATGATCATCCACTTAAAAACTCAAAATGAGGTTGGAAAATGCACAGTGAGGCTGGAGGATGGCTGTGCAGTGGAAAGCACTGGCTGCTCGTCCAGGGGACCTGGGTTTGGTTTCCAGCACCCGCAGGGTGACTCACAACCATTTGGGGATCCAGTCCCCATGGGCACACCGCTTACATACATGCAGCCACGCATACACAAGCAAACAAATGATAAAAAGAAGTTGCCAAATGCACACGACATCATTTAAAAGTTTAGGCTTCCTGAACAAGAAGGCAAAAGGCTTTTATGTCTGGGCGGCTAGATAATTAAAATACAGTGACATTCTCAGTACTAAAATTGAGTTGAGTTTGGATCAGTTATAAAAGGAAGATAGAGGTCACACTGGTAAATAGTCTATAATAAGATGTCCCCTATCTGCTTAATCCAATGTGGCAGCAAATGTGTAGCAAAATATGACTAAAGTTATTGAGACACTGTATTTTCACATTTTACTTAATTTTAGTTAGCTTGACTTTAAATTTAAATAGACACAGAGAACTGGTGGCTGCCGCTTTTGTAGATTATAGAATTGTTGAAGAACAGGTCAAATCCAAGATCACCCGATGAAGGGTTTTGTGACATTTCAGAACCAATACTTAATGCAGGAAATCTACTGATCCTTGATCTTCTCAACACATCAAATAAATCTGTACATGATATCCACACATTCGATCACAAATCGGTCAACTGCGCTTCCTGACAGGCTTGGGTTTCAGCTAAAAGGGGATTTGATATTTTCATAATGACCAAAAGAATACTACATGAGACACAGAATTCTAAAACTGAGAGAATCTTTAGAGATTATGCCGGGTCTAGAAAATTCAGATTGTTTGGATGTCCTGGGAGATATTCAGGGCTATTTCATTGCCCAGGAGATGGCAATGGTGAGAGACCAGGTATGTTAAATGTCCTGCCAGACACAGGGCAGTCTCCTGTGTCCCACTTCATTCTGCCGCACTGCCAATTATCCCCCCACTGTTAATACTTTCTGCCCAACAGCTTCTTCTACAAACTGGGGATCTATTAATCCCCAGAAGATTAATAGATCCAGTGGCTGGTAAAATTCAGTTTTCTAGGTCACGGCAGGGGAAGTAGGGGAAGCTGGAGCAAAGTGCACTGGATTTCTCTAGGAAATTGATGTTTCTACCCAGCTCAGGATATTTACAGTCTGAGTAAAACCCAAGGGAAAAGGCAGCCTTCTGGAAATGTACGATGCCCAATAGCTGGTGCATTGGCACCTAGGGAGAGTGCTCTTCCTTAGTGACAGAGTTAAACGTGGTGACAGTGATAGTTCGGCTTAAAAAGTCTCAAGTGTTTACTACTTGCCCCTTTTTCATTCCTGTAATTCTAGCACCCGGGGAGTCCATGGCAGAGGGATCTCAAGTTCAAGACCAGGCTGAGCTACATGGTGAGACCCTGTTTCAGAAAAACCACATGCTGTGGACGCAGGTTAGTGGTAGACCCTGGGTAAAATCCCCAACACACGCATACACAGAGATTACACATACATACACACACATGTGCCTTACACACTATGATGTCAATGACCAAACTGCACAGCTTCCAAGACACTGTATAAGAACCGAGGACTATGGGAGTGTGGCAGAGCTAGTACAACAGGGGCCGAGCAGAGAGTCCCAGGGAAATAAATGACAGAGGAGGAAGAGTTGGGCAACAACATAGCCCAACCTCAGACTCAAAGCCAGACTCAAAGCCCTAACCCTTGTATCTCACTAAGGTCAATAAAGAGAGGATGAAGGTAAAATCAGGTTGTCTGAGTTGAGGCTATAGCTCAGTGGTAGAGTACTTGCCCAGGATATGCAAGGCCATGGGTTTGGTCCTCAAAGACTGAGAGAAGGAAAAGCTGAGATTGTTCACATGTGCCTTAAAACTTAATTAGACTGGTGTCCTCTTAAGAAGAAAGGAGGGCAGACCCAGGGACACCAGAGATCCCATATATAGCAGGGAGAGACAGCAGGAAGCGTTGTCCGCAAGCCACGGACAGATATCCCAGAGGAAAACAGCACTGCTAACACCTTGGCCTGAACTTTCAGCCTCCATACCAGTAAGAAGTACATTTCCAGTGTGTTTAATACTCACAGGCTCAAGCCATGCTTGGTGGTCAAGAGCATGCTGCTCTTACAGAGTGCCAGAGTTCTATTCCTAGTACCTATGTCAGGTGGCTCATGAACTTGTTACTTCAGCTCTCGGGGATCTGACTCCCCTTTTTGGCTTCTGTGGGTACATGCACAGACACACACATATACATCCACACAAACACACACAAATATACAGAGGGAGGGAGGGAGAGGGAGAGAGGTGGGGTAGGGAGGGAGAGGGAGGGAGGGAGGGAGGGAGAGAGAGAGAGAGAGAGAAAGAGAGAGAGAGAGAGAGAGAGAGAGAGAGAGAGAGAGAGACTATTATGACCATTCTTATAAAGAGGACATTTTGAATCAGAGAGATGAGCATGGGGAGGTCCTCAGGTCCTAAAAGTGAAGACACTGTATCAAGAGGTGAAACTGTATCATTGGAGCATTGAGAGTGCAGGAGATAGAGAGGGAAATGAGAAAGAAGAGGGACCACAAATGCCACAGTAGTCACTGGACTCCCCGAGCAGAGAGTGAGCTAGGATTTGGCTTCTAGACTGTTAAGCCTGATGACAGAGGAGAGAGGAGAGATGGAAGATCAGCAGGGCAGGGAAACTTAAAATTTTTGAGCATGAAATGAGAACGTGAGCTATGGAGTTCCCCAAGGGAAGCACTCAGAGGGAACAGACTGCATGGGTTTGGTTGGCCGAGAGCATTCTGTTGTCGGCGATGGAGAAAGTGGCACAGCAAAGCTCTGTCTGCGATAAAAGCCTGTGGCCAGAAGCCTGACCACTGCCTTCAACCCAACTGTGCATCCATCCCTTGCCCCCAAAGTTTTGGAAATGACATTAAGAAACACCAAAAAATTACCCTGACCTTTTAAGGTGGATTAGAATACTAAATAGTGTAATTGGAAAGAATTTCTGAATAGAGGGGAAATAAGGTATTTTATAAATGAGAGAAAGAGATGAATGAAACAGCTATTTCAAACTACTTATAAGAACAAAAGATAGTCCATCAATACGAGTATTTGGAAGCGTTGAAATGATGGTTTACGACTTACCAGGAAAACAGAGACGGATGGCAGCATTAAAAATGAGCTAGGATCTTACGAAGCTGGCGTAGGAATTTATTACTCTAATATAAATTTTCAACAGATGCCAGAGTTTTAAATAGTAACATTATTACTGCACAAAACAGGAGTGTCTCATCCTACATGGAAACATTTGTCCTGGGAAACTGACAGCCTTGAATCCACAGATTTCATTTCCAGGTGAAATGGAGCCAAAAGGAAAATGAGCCTGAGGCCCCGAGGCTTACAGCAGTCTCCTCCAAAGGGCTCCCACTTCTACCCACCAGCACAGTTCTTTGTTGGTTCTGCTACAAATGCCTGGTGAGTTGTCATCAGGGTTGCGGGTTAGAGAAGAAGCTCGACCCCCCACACCCCAGGTTCCAGTTGGTATGACGAGAGGAAACGTAACATAGAGAAATATACCTGACCCTTCATGCTCTCATGAGTGGAAATCATTGTACTGAGGTCTTCAGCGTCTCCCAGTCATCTTTATATTCGCTGGGGCGGGGGAGGGGGGCTCATGAATTTTTCACAAGGAACCCATCTTAAGTTATCATTTTAAAAAAAATAGAGGGAAGGCATGTAACAACGTCTTTTAACCATTATCTATAATCTCAAAGAAAGTATTAATAGTCAAAAGAATAAAAATGTAATTGCTGGCATTTACTGAATATCAACTGCAAACTTGCCAGACCCTATTCTAAGCACTTTGCTTATCCCAGCTAATCTCGTCACAATATGCTACAGTATTATCACCACTTTATAGGTAAATAATCAGAGGCATATGGAAATTAAGGATTTTATGAATATTATATCCATATAAGTAGTAAAGTTGAGCATTCAAAGCCAAGCAAAATACCTCCAGGACATAACTGCTTAGTCATTCTGTTTCTACAATTAACAATAAGGAATACCACAGTGGGCGAAACGGTGTTAGTGATTTAAAGCAATAAGATAGATCTACAAGTATTAATGTGGATTAATGTCCTTAATTAGATGCTGGCGTCTGCAATGGTTAATCTTGTTGACTCAATTAGACTGAGAGAGATGCCCAGGCAATTAACAGAGAGCACACAATGCTGGGCGGGCTTCCTTAGAAGGTAGGTATAAGAGACATCAGTATAAAGCAAAGGTCAATGATAAATGAAATCCTGCCCTGAAGATGAGAGGCCCCATCAAGCAGGCTGAAAACCCAAATGCAACAAAAGCAAAGGAGGGAGCCAAGCAGAGTGTGCAAGCTCCTTTCTTCTGGAACAAGTACACTTGATGTCACCATTGTCCATGGACATCAGATGCCAGCTTCTTTAGTCCTCAGTACAGACTCACACCATTGGCTCTCCAAAGAGCACACAGGAAGGCAGATTTGGACTGGTGGGGCTGCATCCTTCCTCTCCCTTCTTCTGAAACTTCTACCTTCTTGGGCTGAGCAACTTTGTATTCTTTGCTGCTGCTATTCAGTTTTCAACAATGTAAGTCTTTTTATAAATCAAAAATAGCTCTGCCACACGACCCAGCTGGACCACTCCTGGGTACTTAGTCAGAGGACTCCAAGCCAGCACATCACAGAGACACTTGCACATCAGTGTTTACTACAGCACCTAAGCCACAGAACCACCCCAGGTGTCCTTCTACTAGGGGCCAAGGAAGAAAAGTGGTGTAGATAGATACACAGTGAAATTTTTCAGTCGTAAATCACTGCAAGAGGAGATCAAGGTATCATTCAAATTAAGTTCATCTCAGAAATGCAAATGCTGCGAGATTTCTGCATTTGTGGCCTTATGTGATATATCATATTCATGGGTTGGACAGAGATCTCAGCAGTTAAGTGCATTTGTTGCTCTTGAAGAGAACCAGGGCTTGGTTTCTAGCAACCACATGGCAGCTCACAACTATCTGCAACTCCAGCTCCAGATGACCTGAGGTCCTCTGCTCACCTCTTTGGGTACCCAGCAGGCACATGGTGCACATACACACATCCAGGCAATGCACTCACCTTATAAATAAACTAATGAGCCTAACTTGTTAAAATCATGCATTTATATATGGTATAAAAACAGGAGTGAAATTGTGTGGTGCAGTGCTTCTCAGCTTCCCCAACGCTGCCACCCTTTAATTCAACTCCTCTTGCTGTGTTGACCCCCAACCCTAAACTTATTTCCTTGCTACTTCACAGCTGGAATTTTGCTACTGTTATGAACTGTAGAGCAAATATCTGAAATGCAGGCTATCTGATATGTGAGCCCTGTAAAAGAGTCAGGTGAGCTGCAGAATGGTCACAACCCACAGGTTGAGAACCCCTGGCCCGGGGAAACAAAGAGAAGTAATAAGAGAAGGGGAGGGGAGTGGGGTGAAGGAGAATATGATCAAGGCAAGTTATATAATTGTACAAGAATGCCCTTGTGTAAAACAACAGCTACAATGGAAACAATGGAGCAGAGAAACAAACGCCCTTCTAGAATACACAGTATGTGTTCTGTTGGCCCAGCTCCTCTAGAGAACCCTGACAAACACAACATGCTAAAAGAAAAAAAATGCTCATTTAACCTAACAGTCACTTAAAAAGTTGGAAGAGAGCACAACAAATAACCATAGCAACCAAAGTTAAGTGCGTATTTGACTGGAGCAGTATTTCAGTAGTAGGGCAATAAAGGGGGGATTGTGATGATTTGATATTTCCTTTATATTGCCATCTCAATATTGACACATTGTCAGAAAATATACATTGTTCCTGATTTGTTACATCACCTTCATCCTTATAATAATCAAAAATTAGTTTTTTAACATTCCATTTCCCTAATGAACTATTTGATATTCCAAGCAGCAAACGTATTGGGTAACTTATATGTAATTTATCTTATTGGTAATAAGGTTCTGATTCCCTTAGATTAAAGTGAAGGCCAGTTCCTGCTGTAACCATGCAGTAAGCCCTCCACTTTCTTCCCAGACCACCCTTCCCAGCCTCTGTCCCACTCCCAACATGGTGTCTCCTAGACTACTATCTTGCACAAAATCTGGCTTCGGTTAAGAGGGCCAGTGACTTTTACACACTATCCAGGCCATCGGGTAAGTTCCAGAGGGTCTGGTCCCTGCTGCCCACCTGTCCTCATCAGGAATTTAGTACCTGAAAACAAAGTGAGCCCCATCTCTCTGCAAGTGGCTAAAACAAGAAGCAAAAAATCTGGGTAGAGTCTATTAGCAGCCATGTTTTCTTCTCGTGAGAGAAGAGCAAGTCAGGTGAAATAATAAGCTAGAAATGAGGCAGAAAAATAAAGGCCACCTCAGTTGGGTTTCCATTGCTGTGATAAGGCGCCTTGACCAAAAGCAATGGGGGAGGAGAGATGCATTTCACCTTACCCTTCTAGGTGATAGCCTGCCACGGAGGGAGGACAGGGCAGGAACCTGGAGGCAGAAATTGAAGCAGAAGATATGGAGGGGCCCTGCTTACTGGCTTGCTCAGCTCTTTTCTTACAGAATTAAGCCAGCCTATTGGGACCATTTGGAGTCCTGGCCTCCAGCTTCTCTTCCCTGCTAGAGATCTTTACTTTCCTTCTGATTTGAGTTACTGAAAGCTGTGTCAAAGTTGTTTACCAGCTCTGCTTCATGAGCACGTGTTGCCTTGGTCTTGAGGATCAGAGGATAAGGTTTTCACCTGTTGGCCCACTTGATTGTTGGGTATATAAGCCTCCGTGGTACTACTGAGAAAAGGGCTTCTTACTAGTGACTAGAGGTCCGTGTCTCTGTCTCTCTGTCTGTCTGTCTCTGTGTGTTTCAACCTCCAGCCCCTTGCCTGAAGCTCAGAAACTGTATGGTAGTGCATAGAGCGCAGACAGGTGTTTGTGCGCGGCATCAGCCTGCCCTGGCCCTGACAGTGATGGGCTGGGCCCTCACACATCAATCATTAATCATTAAAATGCCTCATAGGCTTACACACTGGCCTCTCTGGTAGGGGAGATTTCCCAGGTGAGCTTCCATTTCCCCAAATGACTATGACTGGAGTCAAGGTGACCAGATAAACTAAGAAAGACAGAGGCCAAAGGTCCAAAGACCTACAAGATGTTAGCCACCTCCCCCACTTCACCTCTGTCCTTGAACCTGTGGGAGGGCACATCATCTCTGCTTCATTCACTCTACTTGGCTTTCTATTGCTGTAACCAAAGTCATTGCAATTACTAAACCAGTGTCTAAGATTCCCTGTGCACGGCTATATGATTAAAAGGTTTCAAAAGGAAACATGTGCACTCATGGTTCTTGTGACTCATCGATAAAGATGAAGTGATCTAAATGGAACAGAAGGCAAAAGGGATCCCGTGATGGATAATCACCCACACAGTGTGACCTCAAGGAAAAGGGTGATTCCAGGTTTTCTCAAGGTTTTTTTCCCTTGTGGAAACAAAAAAGCATAAAGAAACAAGAACCAGGCTGAAGAGAGATGGCTTAGTGGGTAAGAGCATTAGATGTGCAAGTGTGAGAACTTGAATTTGGATCCCACAGCTAAGTAAGATGCTCGATACGACTAGATACATGCCCATAACCTTAGTGCTGTGGTGAATAGAGACAGAACAATCAGTGGGAGTCTGTAAGCAGAAGCTGCTCATTCGTTCCCAGTCACCCAAACCTGAAATAATCACACAGAAACTATACTAATTGCAATACCATTTGGTCAATAGCTTAAGCATGTTGTTAGCTAGCTCTTATATCTTAAATTAACCCATTTCTATTAATCTATGTATTACCACAAGGCTCGTGGTTTACTGGCTAGGTTCCTGGAGTGTCTGTCTCCTTAAGGCGGCTACAAGAAGTCTCCCTGACTCCACCTTCTCTCTCTCTCTCTCTCTCTCTCTCTCTCTCTCTCTCTCTCTCTCTCTCTCTGCATCTCTGTTTGGATTTCCACCTGGTTATACCCTGTTAAACCATTGACTGAAAGTAGCTTCTTTATTGACCAATGGCAATAAAACATATTCACAGCATACAGAGAGAAATCCCACATCAGGAGTCTGTCTCAAAGAAATAAGGTGAAGAATGACATAGTAAGACCCTCAATCTCTTTCTCTGGCCTCTCTGTGCACACAGAGGCATGCATACCTGCACACATATGAATATACACCAAATACACATGACAGAAAGAGGCAGAAACAGGCAGGGAAGGAACCCATGTGGTCTCAAATTATTACTCAAAAACTAGCATTAGTACACTAGCAACCATTCAGAGAAAGCTACCAAGTGAGTACGACACAATTTGAACATCCCTAGTGAATGGAAATTTTTAAAGGGCCCTCTCCTCTGATGCTTCCTGTAGCCAGTCCATACTACTGAAATTACAATGAGATTTCATCTTTTGAGGGAGGTTGCTTCCTCCTCAAGAACTGATTATGAAGATAATCACCAGGGCTCCCCCTCCACAACTGTGAATCTGCAGAGTTTGGTAAGGGTCAAGCTTTACCTGTGAAGTTCTTCTAGCCCTCTTCCCTCTCTTCGCATGTATGTGAGTGTACATTTGTGCATGTTCAGAGACCAAAAGTCAATGTTGGGTATCTTCCTTGATCACTCTCTATCTAATACAATGGTGCAAGACCTTATTTGGCCAGGAGCTCACTGAATCAGCTCTCCAGAATGCTCTGGGATCCTCTGTCTCTACCTCTCTTTAAGTGGGTTATAGGTGGGCCACCACAGCCACATGGCATTTTCTGGGTTCAGGGGACCCAAACTCTGGTTCTCACACTATAGCAAGCACCTATAGCTATAGGTGCTATATAGCTATAGCTATATCGGTATAACAAGCACCTAACCAGCAAGTTATGTCCCAGCCCCAACTTCTCCCTTTAACACCCTTATATTATATGCTTTCAGTAACCATGCTGACAGTGTATGGAAGGGCTAATTAGATGAGTTTCTGGTTTTGAACAAAAAGAAGTAATATTACATCATTATCAATTTAGCCAGTCTTCAATTCTTTCTATTGATGGGGTAAAAGTATAAACTATCTCAAGCAGCAATGATTCCAACTTTTCCTTTCAAAGCAGCTGATCTGCTTCATAAGTGTTCTAGCATCCTTCCCCAAATGTTCTGCCACAGGTGTCGAAATGGAAAGAACTTGAACTAAGAATAGAAAGGGAACATTGGGTTTGAACCCCCAGTAACTGTGAGACAGTGCATGTTACCATCAGATATTAAGTGATGTTCGGGTCATTCACTTCTCTTTTCCTGTCAATGGTCAAGAAATTACTGCATCCATTTTTCTCACGTAGTCACATGCTCAGACATAGCCGTTCACATACCTATAACAAACCCAGGAATGCTTACTCGAGAAATTTGTGAAGAATTCTATGCTAGCCTTGGTTTACACCAAAAAAGAATGTGAAGCAAAACCATTTCTTTGCATTTGGGGGGACTATGGTTCCCAGGCAGTAAGAGCGCACAAGACAGGAAGGAGTTAGAGATAACACAAAGGGTGTTACTGAGTTGGTCAGTTCTGCTAGCACCCTCTGCTTGACCTGCCAGAATACCCCAAGGAGCCTCAGGATCTGCATCTTACAAGTGTCTGCCTAGAGACCAACTAGGGAAGCATGTATCCACAGTCCTCTCTCTCCCATTGGTCAAGGGTGGCTCATATGAAAAAGTAAGTTCCAGAAATCGCTGAGCGCTAGGCTATGATACCAGAAAAGCCTCATGGCAGGGAGTCTGACTATAGTAAGAGCCCATAGGAAGGCACCTTCTAACTCAACCTGCTTGAGGCAGATTAAAGTCTGAAGAAACTAGTAATCACAAAAGTAGACTAAATAAGAAGTGGCCCTGGATAACCTTTGTAGAAATGCACAAAACCTGGCCAGCCTAAAGAAGGAGATTTCTTACGAGGCAGTTTCTGGGAATGCAGCTTTCATTACAAGGCATATGTCTGCTCACAAGCATGCTCCAATGTCCTTGTGTTTGCTGAAGGCAGGTGCAGCATTTCCTTGGGGGCTGTCCTTGCAGCGGCTCTCATCTAGCAAGCTCTTCTAGCATCTGAGAGTTCAGAAGGCAGATGGCATTTTTCTAAACTATATTTGATTGTTCATTGGGAGTTCAAAGACAGAATATCTCAGTTCAGCAAATATGAGATCACAAATGGCTAAAAATACTCAACATCAAACCAAAAAAAGAATTAAGAAGCTCTTGAGTAATGATTATTTGTATAAAGGGCAAGTAAGAGCCTCCAGGCCAAACTGTCTTCAAGACTTAAAAGCAATAACACTCCCTGAGGATTGGTTTGAAATGATCTGTGGACATCTTATTGCCCAGAGAGATGGCTCAATGATTAAGAGTACTGACTGCTCTTTCAGAGAATCAATGCTTGGTTCCCAGAATCCCCCACACCACTCACAGGGATCTGTAACTCCAGTTCCAAGGGCTCAATCACCCTCTTCTGACCTCTGTGGGTACTGCATGCACACAGTGAATAGATATATATGCAGGCAAAACACATAAAATTTTTTTTAAAAAGTCTTTTTTGGTTAAAGAAAATATTTAGCATTGATCATTTGAAATAAAGCTCTATAGCAGTTGTCTTAGTTAGGGTTTCTATTGCTGTGAAGAGACATCATGACCGTGGCAATTCTTTGAAAACATTAATGGGATAGCTTAGGGTTTCAGAGGTTTTATCATTGTGAGACATGATGGCATGCAGGCAGACATGGTACTGGAGAAGGATCTAAGAGTCCTATATCTTGATCCACAGGCAACAGGAAGTGAACTCTCTCACTGGATTTAGCTTGAGCATAGAAGACCTCAAAGCCCACCCCCACAGTGACACACTTCCTTTCTCAAGAACACACTTACTCCAACAAGGTCATACCTCCTAATAATGTCACTCCCTGTGAGCTTATGGGGGCCAATTGCATTCAAACTACCACAACAGTCTTGGGGGGGGATGACAATGGTAAGGATATGGGGGGAAGAAAATCCTTATATATTGCTTGTGGGAGTATAAATTTGTATAGTCACTGGGTGTGTGTGTGTGTGTGTGTGTGTGTGTGTGTGTGTGTGTGTTTATCCTATCAGCTCTGTTCCTCTAGAGAATTCTGACTAACACACCCACTTTCCCTTGACCACAAAATACTTCCCACTCTTTATCAAGTAAGTCAGCCTGGACCCCACAGTCTTCTTATAATGCCCTCCATTCTCTTGGATGCCTGCATTAGCACAGCCAAATCTCAACATTTGTAGAACTCAATGCTCCAGTATTATAAGAAACCAATATTTCAGGATTAAGTAAAATAACATCAGATGATGAAATTCAACATCACCTGTTTGATACTATGAAAACTAAAGACATTTGTTCATGTCAATTCCATGGAAAGTTGATATCAGTGGTAAATATTTGTCAGTTATAGATCTGGAGATTAATAACCAAAATAAAGAAAGAACCCAAAACACTAACCATCAAGAAAATAAATATTCAAATCAAAAAAATGAGCCATGTAATTAAATGGTGAGTTCTCACAAGAAGAAATGCTAATGACTAATAAATGTTTAAAAGTGTTCAACATCATACCAAGTATGATGGCACATGCCTTTAACCCCAGTATTCGGGAAGCAGAGACATATAGATGTCTGTGAGTTCAATGCCAGCCTGGTCTACACAGCCATCTCCAAACCAGGTAGGTCTACATCGTGAGATCCTATCCCAGTAAAATAAAACAAAAGTGTTTAACTCTTTAGCCATCAGAAAAATGCAAATGAAAATGACTTTGCTATTCTGTCTCATGAAAAAAAGTTATGACAAATGCTGGTGATTATGAGGAGAGAGAGAAACCCTTCTATGTGGTGACTGGGAGTATAAACTGTTAAAGGTCACCATTTAAATCAGTCTTAAAAAGTTAAAAATTGGACCTGCCCTGATACAACCACTCCTTGGAAAAGAGCTGTAACAGAGATACCTACATATCTGTATTTATTGCTGCTCTTTTCACAAGAGCTTGAAAGTAGGACCACCTTAGATGTCTCAGATGAGAGGACAATAAAAATATAATACATGTAAATAGTGGTATTCTCAGCATTTAAAAGTAAAATCTGCAAAAAAAATTAATGCAACTAGAAATTTAACTGAATGAGGCAACCTGGGCCGAGAAAGAAAAGTGCTGTAGATTCTCACTCATATGCAAATTTTAGATCTACATCTTCAATAACTGTGTTAATTGAAATGAGTGCCAGAAAAAGCTACATATCAAGGGACGTGCCATGGGAGTTGGGAGGAAAAGAAGAGATCTGAAGAGTGGTGCACATAGTAAAGCACATGATATGGGAAAGTGGTGGTGGGGACACTAGGGGAAGAAAGGCTGAAAGAGGAGAAGGTAGGAGAATAAAAGAAAGATGTATTGAGGAGGAGGTTAACCCCAACTAAGGATATATGAAATAGGCCTATAGAACCCTACTTCTTTAAAAGCTAACAGACTGTATATTTGAATGGATGTATTCATACCTGTTTCCCCTTACAATGTGGTTGGTACTTCTGCCACTAAAATGTGGCACCAATATCCCTATCACTAATCTCGGATAAGGTTAAGAAAGACCCTACCATTATAGTATGTCAGAAGTGATATTCTGTGACTTCTGATGTTAGGTCACAACAGAGCATGAAGTATCTACCTGGTTCTCTGCTTAAATACAGTCATTCTTGAAAACCAACTGTCTATTATAAGTCAGACCCCACTCCTGGTACCAATTTGGTATTAGTGTTTCTATTGCTGTGATGAAACACCATGACCAAAACCAACCTGGGGAAGAAAGGGTTTATTTTATCTTACAGTTTTCAAGTCATACTCCATCACTGAGGGAAATAAGAACAGGAAACTAGAGGTAGAAACTGAAGCAGAAGCCATGTAAGAGGGCTGTTTACTGGGTTGTTGTCATGACTTGCTCAGATTGTTTTCTTATGCAACCCAGGACCACTGCCCAGGGTGGTACCTCCCACACTAGGTTAGGCACTCCCACATTAAACATTAATCAATAAAACACCCTAAAGACTTGCCTATAGCCAATCTGATGTAGGCATTCTCTCAATTGAGGTTCCCTCTTCTCAGAAGTCCCTAGCCTATGTCAAATTGACATAATACATAACAACCAGCACAGAAGATTATTTGACATGTAGAAACTCGATTGTCTAATAGTCTACAGTTCCAATATTCCAAGGCTGATTAAAACAAACCCAATCAATGAAATTCAGCCTCAGCACGATACTTTTAAAACTACAAAGTTCTGGTCTGTGAAAATTCCATTAAATTTTGGAATCAATATCAACACTTTATGAGCTATGAATTTTTGAGGAAAAAAAAGAATCCTGCTTTCTATTTTGTGTCACCTCACTCGAGAGGCCTGATAGGAAGCCTAGTACTTTCTCTGATGGGAGGGTGCATAGGCAAAGCTAAGAATACAAATACATGCGAAAGAACTATGGAGAGAAGCTGTGCTAGTGTCTGCTGGGTGAGGCAGGTAAGCTAGTCAGCAAGTGAGCCTCCAGAAGTTTCCAGCTGTCAGACGTCCTGTCTCCTATCCCGATGCCCCTGACATTATGGAGTGAGATAAGCCACTCCTGCTGTGTCTAATCCAAATTCATTATCCACAGGATTTGTCTATTTTATTTCACTGAGGTTTAGAATTGTTTATATACCCATAATGACTAAGAAAAAAATCAACATGTGCAGGTACATTATCTTTGGTTCATCTTTCTGTTATTCGCAGCGTGACCTTTTCAAGCAACCCGAAGATCATATGATGGGAGCTAGGTCAGTTGGGGGATGAGTTCTGTCTATATACAACTCAACATCAAGTTTTATCTCTCTGACTGGAAGAAGAAGGTGGCTCCCAAGGTCGTGGATTAAAGCAAAGCACTTGGCATGCTTCTTATTTTTTCTTCTCAGAGGAGGACAGAACCTTTTTGAAGGTTCCTCACACTGGTAAGATCCAAGAGACCATGAATGATGTCTTTGTTTTTATGCCACCCTCCATGGCTTCTCCTTAACTTCTAAGGAGTTGAAAGGAATAGAGACCAGTTGTAGTTTCGGTGCCTATTAATCTATGAGGTCTCTAGAGGAAGTGGTATACAGTGTTGGTTTGTGGCGAACCCCTTGACCAGCAAGGAAGAACAACCACGAATCGAGGATTCTTCTCAAATCACACTTTATTGGAGCCTCTTGGTTGAAGGGAGAGCGGGAAGCGAGAGAGAGCAAGAAGTGAGAGAGAATGAGAAGTGAAAGAGAACAAGAAGAGAGAAAGAGTAAGCGAGAGAGAGAGAAAGCCAAGCGGCATCTGCTTATAAAGGGTGAAGGAACTCGGGTACTGCCCTGATTGGTAAATACCAGTCTGCTGATGCCCGGAACCTCAGGATTGGCCAGGGACAAGGCTCAATTGCGCATGTGCAGGCAAAGGCCTCTCAGCCCCACGCAGCAATACCAAATAAGGACTTGATTACCTCCAAGCTGCAGGAACGCCAGCGCCATCTTGTAATGGCGATTTCTCCGGATGGCTCCCTACATTGGTTTTCATCTTAGATATAAAATTAAGAGACTCCATAGCAAGATATGTGTAAATGAAGAACAGGCTAGAAAGGGCATGAGATACTCAACAATAAGAACAGAATAAAGACTTTCCAACAACCTTCCAGCAATCCACAACAATTTGTACTTTAACCCACATGTCATCAGCTTGGGAGGTCTCATTGCTCTTTTTTCTCTTCCTACCCATCCACTCCTTGAAGCATGCTCCTTTAGGCTCTACTTTCAACCTCCCCTCATCTCTGAAAACTCTTGTCCTTACACACCAGCTCACACATATGTCCGTCCATCCAGCACCTCTGTTCATCTCAACTCACTCCCGATGCTCTTTCCCAAGCCCTCTCTGTTAGTCTTCTGCTGCCACTTTAAGAACTAACCACGCCCACCCCAGCCACTTTTGGACCTCCCCCGCAGCCATCTTCTCTCTCCTCTCTCTGGTGTGTGTGTGTGTGTGTGTGTGTGTGCGCGCGTGCGTATGTGTGTGTGTCTTTGTTCTCTCTATGTTTGTCTATGTTTTCCTTTCTTTAAGTAGTAAATGTCTAGCTTTATGTATAGCCTTATGTCCATTTATTCTTCCGTCCACCGCATCCAGCCACCTGACTCTGCCGCTCGTCCGGGGACCCTGCACTGCCCTGGTGGCAGCCAGGTCTGACTGGCTGCGAGCCGCCCAGGCCATCATATCATCATATTTTAAAAAGAACAATATTGGTGCCAGGACTGTAAAGATTCACCCGCCAAGGGCCAGAGTTCCAGCTTCACATATCGTCCGGGACTCTGAGCTCCAATTTCCAGGATTGAATCGGACCGAGGGCCTTCCTCAACCCCACCAACTGCCTGGACTCCTTTCTACAAACAACACCGGCTTCTAATTGTAAGTTTCCTCACTCCAGCCAGCTTATCTGAGCCTTTTTAACCCGGGATTGACCGGTCCTCCCAGTGTTTCTGGGCTCGGGGAGGGGTACTTCACCCCGTCACTGGCGTACGGCTTGCATCCTGTTAAGCCCATGCATTCCCTTACCTGGTGGCCTGGGGCCTCCAATCTCCTTCTTCCTCTTTATTTCATTCCGTTCTTCTTTCTCATCTTTCTCATGGAAAAGGCTGATCTGGTTCAGCCTATACCCCCCACACGTGGATTGAGGACGCTCACCCACGTGTCCTGGGTGGTCGATTATTTGCATCTCACCTAAACGGGGAGCCGTTCCCCATAGGCTCGAGATGCCACGGTTTTTGAGGGATTTTCACGGTCTTGACCTGGAAAAGCAAGTCGTACCAGCCTAAATATGCCTTAAATTATCTGTTTATATGGGTTCTTCATGATTCAGACTCTGCATAACAACCAGGCAGCCCCCGGCTTTTAAAATTCCTGCGGTCTTTCCATTCAAGCCACAACACGTGGCCGCCACCATGTTCATTGGGGTCAGGTGACTTTATCACTAGATTCACTGAGAGCCAGATCATGCGACCAAGCTTTCCCACTGTTATGTATTCCCGCTTTCCCCTCCCCCTCCTCAGTGATCACTGAAATCCTCTCCTTAGCTGTGATTACAGGTGTTTTGCATAGTGACGTGCTTTCTGATAGGGCCCATCAGAAACATACACTTTGCCTAATTCCTGTTCTCTATGTATAATGATTGTTCATTTCATCTCGTTTCAGACTACAAAATCATAAGTCTCATATTTTAAACTGGTATGTACTTTTAAGCTGTTTTCTACCATTATCAGTTCTGCCACTAATCTTAATGTTACAAACAGTTTTTTTTCTTTCTGTCTGTCTTTTTACAAATGTAAATCTTACCTATTAAGAGTCAATACAATCAAACTTAAACCCAATCTTCCAGACAGATTCTATACTGCAGCTATACCTAATAATCAGCCCTCAACTGCTCAGAGATCTGGGGAATGTGATATTTAAATGTTTAATTATTTAAAAAACTTTTCATAACAAAAAGAGACAGGTTGGCTCCTAGCAAGCACTCTGTTTCCTCCGAGAAGACAGAAGACCAACGTCCATCTGCAGTTTGCTTCGACTGCCAAGCGCTGACCATTGAGAAAAGACTGCCTTTCACCTAAACTAGAGACCTCCAAACGTGGACAGGATCACTGGAATCGACAGCCTAGCTGCCCAGGGTCAAGGTAGGCCTGTCTTCCTAAAGATTTCTTGGTCCACAGGGTCTTCAAAAGCCTGGCAGGCTCTACATTAAACAACAAAGGTCAAATGCAACCTTCAGCGACCAGGGAGGACCAAAGAGTAGCTCTGGGTGCCAACCAAGTAAGTTCTCTGTCATTTTTTAATCAGTAACTCAAGTAAAATCTTATCCTTCTCAAAGATCTCTGACAGTCTGATAGCTAAGAGGTTTTGCCAGGTTGTCTCACCAAATAAAAATACTTTTCATTGTAATTTTTATTTTTACAAACCCAAGGAGTTCTTAATATAATGTATATGTCTAAAACTTCTACAAACCTCTCAATTCCCTGGTCCTAAAATTTTTTTCTCAATTTAACTTTGTCCTCTGTTCTGCCAACACCCTAACCAGGTACAAGGGACACCAGACATTTCCATGCCACAGACACCTGTCCTGTCGGGAGCAGAGACCAACTATGCCAGGATGTGACCAGCACCCAGCTTCTCTCAGATCTCCCTCATCCCCACACCCCCCAAAGACGACGCCCACAAATCAGCCGGAAGCAGTCTTGAGAATTCGCCGCCCCAATTCCTTCAACCTGTAATGTCTAACCTTCTACTTTTTATTATAAAAAGGATCTGGGAATGTTAGTCTTCTGCTGCCACTTTAAGAACTAACCACGCCCACCCCAGCCACTTTTGGACCTCCCCCCGCAGCCATCTTCTCTCTCCTCTCTCTGGTGTGTGTGTGTGTGTGTGTGTGTGTGTGTGTGTGTGCATGCGTGCGTGTGTGTGTATGTGTGTGTGTCTTTGTTCTCTCTATGTTTGTCTATGTTTTCCTTTCTTTAAGTAATAAATGTCTAGCTTTATGTATAACCTTATGTCCATTTATTCTTCCATCTACCGCATCCAGCCGCATGACTCTGCCGCTCGCCAGGGGAGCCGCCCGGGCCATCATATCATCATATTTTAAAAAGAACAATACTCTCTGCCACCTCAGTCATAGTCAATGGTGATTCCATTCCACTGGCTCAAGGGAAAACACCGACACAAACAGCAGCCCATCTGCCTGCAAGCCCTGTGGGTCCTATACAAACTCCAGCCACTCCTCATGACCCTCGACCACTGCTGAGTTCACCTAGACTGAGCCTCTTGTCTAGACAACTGTCAGCTTACTAACTGGTCTCCAGGCTTCCATGAGTTCTTTTCAGAAGTCAGAATGAGCCCATAGAATAACAAATCCAATCTCCACTCACAATCCACTCACAATCCTCCAGTGGCTTTGGATGTCACTCAGAATAAAATCCAAACTCCTTAGGTTGGTTCAGAATCTATGATTGGTTCACTATGGCTCCTGTCGATCCCTCTCTTCTGGCTCTGCCTGCTCCCAGCCTGCTAACTTCCCAACTGTTCCTGGAAAATACCCAAGCTCCCTGCCCCACTGCTCCCAAACTCCTGCCCTCTCTGGCTAGAGCCCCCATTTCTCTCTCTTAACTTGTCCCAGGTCTGTGTAGCTCATTTCTCTCTTCCTCCATTTGTGAGTTCTACAAATTGAGAGAGTGGCAATATCTTCCTCCACTTCTATAGAAAGACAAACACCATGTTCTAGAAACCTACGTTTCTCTTCTCTGTTTTATATTTCTCCAAAGTACTTGCGTACTTGCTGATCAAAACACAAAATAAGTAAATGAAGTCACTGTCTATCCTCCTGAGTCAGAATGTGAGTTCCATCGGGGCAGAATTTCTCTCTCTCTCTCTCTCTCTCTCTCTCTCTCTCTGACTTTCTTTACATACTGCTGACTTTCCAGTGCCCAGAATACTTTCCACCTTATGGGAGTCACATAAGTGGCTAGAACAGCACAACCTGTTCATGACTGAATCAATAAAGAAGGACTCAGTGCACAGCCAAGCATCACCTGACCAGGAGGCAGGAGGCGTATGGACTGCTTCCGTGAAGGCACTCATCTGTGCAGGTTGGGTCTCAAGTTGCTCTGAAAACTCTCCAGGGTGCAGAGCAGTCACAAGACCAGAGGGTCCTAGACTCCTACCCACCCCACTAGAAGTGAACTCTTTAGTGTTATGGGTCTGATTCTTAAAAGTCCATATTGTGTTTCCGTTACCTGAACTATAAAAGATAATGGAAGCTACCTTTCATATGGGGGTGCAGTAAAAATTAAATGAGGGCTCTCTCTCTCTCTCCCTCTCTCTCTCTCTCTCTCCCTCTCCCCCACACACGTGATTGTATAAGAGAATCATTTTGACTCAGCCTACTTAGCAACTGAATCTCATATATCCTGACTGTAAAGAATGAATATGCTAGCATATGGCCCCACAATTGGCCAAAATGACTTGTTAGTTCCTGCTGCAAAACATACTCATCTAAAAGGAGGAAGGGACAATATTTTAGCACTCCACCAATCATGGTTATTTTTATTTTATCCTGGTAAAAATGTTGAAAGGTAATAGTGTAGCAGTCTTTTTAAAGTGGTAATTGAAGCTCAGAGAGTCTAACTAACCTGTCAAAACCCAGTCATGTAGTCAGAAATTAGAAACCTATTTTCAAAAGACCAAGTCATTCTCTTTATACTTTTAAAATTAGCCTCTTACCAATAATTTTTCCAATGTTTTGATGTTTAATTAAAATTTACAGAAACTGAAAAGTGCCGATACAAGAGGATGTGTGCTGTGTGACTGCATTGCCGTGGGACTGCATTGCTGTGTGACTGCATTGCCGTGGGACTGCATTGCTGTGGGACTGCATTGCCGTGGGACTGCATTGCTGTGGGACTGCATTGCTTGTGACTGCTTTGCTGTAAAATTCGAGATGAGCTGTAGTGATCCATCGCCATGTGTAGAGGAGCAAGGATGGACTGGGGAAGGGTGAAGTGAACTTCCTAAGGAGACACAAATCTCCTACTGCTTGAATATGAGTTATATGATATATGTGTTTGTCAAAACTCATCAAAGCATATACTAAAAATATGAACATTTCATTGTACATAAATTACATTTCCATTTTTAAAGTTTAGAGCCATAGAGGAGAAAAATGAATTAGTCTTGAATCTCAAGTAAAAAATAATACCACTGTTTTTGGGAGCTTTTATTAAACCTTAGAAAAAGCCAAGCGCCAAACCCCTCTTTGCTGGAAAGAAGCTGAAAGATGGCATGTTGGGGGACTTCCTGGTCAGCACTGTCATGTGATGAGCCATCCCACGTCAGCCGTCACTGCAAAGGGCTATCCTGATGAGGAAGACGATATTTGGATTCAGTATTCCAAACGGTTCTCATGATCTTAGCCTCTGTGCTGTGGGCGAGGAGGCAGCATAAATGATAGGAGCGAGGACAGACTGTATTCCTAGAGGTGATTTAATAAACAGTCACAGGACTGATATCAATCTGTGAAGCTGAGGGATAAAATACAAAGATGAGGTTTTCTTTCACATGCCACAATTTATTTTATTTCTGCTTATTCCTGTTCCCTGCTATTTAGCACTTTTTAAGATTAATCTCATCTTCGGGTATTCCTAGGAGGCAAACACATGACTTTCGGTTGAAATGAAGAATAAGCTTTACAGTGGGCGACCACGACAACCTGCCTTAAGTCATTTCAAATGAACCTCATTCAAAACCTTGGGGAAGCTTTAGTCGCACTGAACTCTGTGGTCTACTTTTGGTGCCCACAAGCTCTTATTTAAGTTAGGAGAAGAGGTAGGGATAAAAGATGTCACCGAACAGTTAGGAGCCTTACAATGCATCATTTCCCAGCGGCCCCCTTTCTTGAATGATTGCATTCTCTATCGCTTCCATATTGAGGCAATTTAAATTCACACAACCACGCAAAGGCACGCAAAAAATAACTCATATGGATTGGGGAAGATACTCCCCACCGTAAAGAAACAACAGAAAGTAAATAAGGGACTCTTGCTTGCCACGCCAGCCTCCAACTCTGATAGGTAAACAGCCCCTTGATGTTTTCCTCCGGTGGCACAATGGCCAGAAGGCCGTAAGGAAAAGGCATTTATTTGGCTGAGAGAAACAGCAAAGTTGCAGGATGTGAATCACAGCCTCTTAACCTGTGGGCTGCAATGACCAGATGTGGGAGGGGGTCACATGACTGAAGGTGGGAGTGGCCACATGGTTGGCACACGATGACCAAAAATTGATTCAAAATCAAACAAGCAACCAATCCAAGGTGTTTCTGTGCCATTCAACCATGTTGCACCCAGATGGCTCTACAGCCCTTGTTCTGAACATACAACATTCAACCATGTTGCACCCAGATGGCTCTACAGCCCTTGTTCTGAACATACAACAGACACGCTCGTACACTGCGTCATTTCACTGTACAGACAATATGGCCGCCGCTAGCCATACAAGCTAGCAGAGCCCTTGAAATGTGGCTAACACGACTGAGGAACTAGGTTTTTAATTTCATCTCATTTTCATTCATTTTCACTTCATTTAGTTTTGTGCTGACTGGCCTTCATGTGGCTGGTGGCTGTTGAGCTGGGTAGTTATAGCCCAAGAATGCTAGCAGAGAAATTAACAGTTGACACTGACCTTATGTTCAGAGCAGCCTTAGTGTCTCTCGGTCATTTCTCTCACGGACTTTGGAACATTAGACTTACATCTGCGTGGCTTTGACATGACTATTTGTTGACACCTGCTATTCCCAGGGAGAGACTTCAGCCATGTCTGATGAGCACTTCCTCACAGTCATGAAATGGGTTGTGACATGCGGAAACATTCTCCTCTCCAGAGCACGTCCTTATACATACTTGATACAGTTTTTTGCCCGTCTTCAGTTCTAAACCACAAACATAACAAGGTCTCCCAGCAGGACTCTCGAGAAGAAAGAGTAGGCACGACAGCTTGCATCACTTTGGCAAGAGTACATTGATCTCCCTAGCAGCTTCCTCCTGTGTGGTCCTCTCTGCACATGCCACACCAGCAGAACAGCACAGCCCTCCTAGGCTCTGCCTGCCCAGCCTCTCCTGGATAAAAGCGGTCCTTGGTGGGAACCACCTCCGCAATCGACACATGAAATTCCCTGCAAGTGAGCGAAGGATTAAGCTTTGATTATGAACAAGGTCTCAGAATTAGCTAGAGAAGGAATCATTCTGTTGAATTGACTAGTCATGCTGCTTGGATGCTGTAGACATTTAGCAATGTCTTCTTGTGTTCATAGATAAGGATCTGTGTTTGCAGCTTCTGTGTAGCCTCTGTGCCTTCCCTACAGGTTGTGACACAGCAAAGACACACAAAGGAGTGGAACAACGCAAACACATTGGGTACCAAACAGCCTAAGGAAGCGCTGCAGCGGCAGTAGGAATAGAGAGAGTCCAGAGATCAATTGTAGCAGAAATTGTTGTGGCGGCAGCATGGGAAGGATGAGGAAAAGGTAAATAAGGAGAGAGAAGGCATGGCCAAGGATAAATGACACAGTGATGGGAATCCATGAGACAGCTCAGCAGGTAAAGACACAGGCTGCCAGGTCTGATGACCCGAGCTCTATCCCTAAGACCCACGAGATGGAAAGACAGGACCAACTGCTACAAGCTGTCCTCTGACCTAGACAGACAGACAGACAGACACAGAGAGATACAGAGAAAGACACACACACACACACACAGATACAGAGAAAGATAGACAGACAGACAGACAGATAAATAAATAAGTAAATAAATGTGATCTTTAAAATTAAATAAAAAGACATGGGAAGGAACTGCAGGGTGGAAGGAGAAGCTGTGTGACAGAGCCAGAAAGAATACCTAACAGTTACTTATCTTATCGTTGTGACAAAATACCTGAAGGAAAGAAAGGCTTGTCCTGGCTCACAGTTCAAGGGTCAAGGGTTCATTTCATCATAGTGCAGAGGGCGTGGTGTCAGGAACTTAAAGCAGCTGGTGACATCATGACAATCCAGAGGCAGAGGCGGCTACATGCTGATAGTCACCTTTCATGCGGCAAAGGATCCTGGCCCATGGAAGGGGGCTGCCCCAGTTGAGGGTAATCTTCCGATCTAAGTTAACTAATCTAGAGAAGCCCCTCACAGACATCTTTATCTCTCAGGGTTAATAATAAAGCCAATGCTTTTCACCAAAGTTATAGTTAATCTTCTCTGGCGATTTACCTGAGTTTAGAATCTCTCTCAGAGACACACCTTTGGGCATGACTGAGAGGGTTTCCTTAAAGATTCACCTAAAAAGGGAAGGGAGATCCACTCTGAATTTGAAAAAACAAATATTTCTTACATTATATTTATATAAATATTACAATTATTTTATATAAGGCAAAGACAAGACATATTTAGTCCAGGTGCCTAAAGTATCAGCTATGTGTATGAGATACCTGGAAAAACAAGATAACAAATAAGGTTTTAATACACACACACACACACACACATACACACGTGCACACACACATGCACACACACACACACACACACACACACGAAAATGATAGTGGAGAAAGATGGAAAAATGGGTCTTTGGTCACTGGGGAACTTCCATTACGTGAAAGGACAGACAGAGTGTGCTGATTAGGCTAATGTTAGTTACAAAACTGTGTATTCTTCTTACATACATAGTACAGGAAATGTGTATGTACGCATATAGTCTATATCTGTATGTGAAAGACCCAAACCATTTATAAAAACCGCTACTGAGTTTATCACCCTGCAATGAACATTTACTAAACTGGGCCAAACAGGACACCTCGGTTTTGAGATGCTGGAAACAGGTAGTGTGAGGTTCTAATCCCTAAAAAGAAGGAAACCCAGGGGCTTTGACTCATTCACCCACTCTTTACTTGGTAGTGCTGTCTTGACCTCAGGACCAACAGATGAAGGGTGAGCTGGGAGTAGTATATTGCTGTGTTAGGTTCATGCAGGCCAGACTATAGTGTGGCTGTGTGGGACTAGATTTTTATGTTAATTTGACACAAGCTAGGGTCATCTGGGAAAAGGGAAAACCAATTGAAAAATGCCTATAGCAGATTGCCTGTAGGCAAGGCTATAGGGCATTTCCTTAATTAGTGATCAATATGGGAGGGTCCAGCCCACTGTGGGTGGTATCTCACATAAGCAGGTGCTTCTGGGTTGAATAAGAAAACAGGGTGAGCAAGCCTTGGAAAGCAAGCTAGGAAACAAAGTTCCTCTATGGCCCCTGCATGAGTTCCTGCCCTTACTTCCCTTCCTAATGGATAATAAGCCTTCAGCTGAAATAAACCCTTTCCTCCCCAGGTTGTTTTTGGTCATGGTGTTTCATCACAGCAATAGAAAGCCTGAGACAATGACTGAGGGAATTGGAATGGGTATCAGAGAGGATAAAATTGTTCTGTTGTGGAAAAGACTCTGTTTTTTTTCCTCTGGTTGTTGACTAGACAGCTAGTCTCCGGGTTTAGGGTAAGACCTGAGACGCGACGGGAAGCTGTGGTTTGCTGTTTGCCATGCAAGCTTTTCAGTGTTGACAGAGGCACCGAAGCCCTGCTAGAACAGAGAGACTGTAGGGTTGGCTACATAGACAAGGAGGGAGAGCACATACCTGACATGCGCAAGGCGCTGGGTTCGCCCATGAGCACCGCCGGAAGGAAAGAGAATGATGCCGTCAAGACTTCACCTACTAGCGCAAGTGGTCCAGACATGTGGTGCCGCTGGGCAGAGAATTAGATCATCGAGACAGGTCAGAAAGGCCGGAAACAGACTACATACTCAGACTCAAATTGATTTGAAACAAAGGAGATAAGATAATTCGATGCGGTACAAACAAATACATAGAGAACTATGAGCAGGAGATGAGTCATAAGCCTAACCACAAAAGCCACCGAGAGACGAGACAGACTGGGGCTGTTTGTCTTTTAAACCGGTTTCCCAGCTTTTGGTCACACCACTGACCCATGGACCAGTTTTTCCTTTTGTTTGAG
Organism: Myodes glareolus; assembly: GCF_982192425.1. NCBI lineage: Eukaryota > Metazoa > Chordata > Mammalia > Rodentia > Cricetidae > Myodes > Myodes glareolus. The sequence goes on from NC_142029.1 coordinate 62,676,381, forward strand.
ACAATCTCTAATGAGTGCCAAACTCTTGATCCTCCTGGCTCAGCCTCCTCAGTGCAAGGATTACAGGCATGTGCCACTAAGTCTGGTTAGAAGCCATATTTTTCACTTTGACATCACTTCCTAAAAAAAAAAAAAATGTTTCATTTATCTGAATGCCTTGGCTGCATGTGCATCTCTGTACCATATGCATGCATCAGATTCTCTGAAATTACACCTATCAACAGTTGTGACTAGAACCTAGGTCTTCTGGACAAGTGGCCAGTGCTCTTAACCTCTGGGCCATCTCCCCATCCTATCCCAGGACACAGTTTTTGGAGATGACTGATGACTAGGATACTATATCCCAGGAGAAATTTATTGCATCTTTATTGCAATAGTGGCATGCCCCAACTCAGAGAAAAGATAACAATGCATTTAATATGTGCCCTTGCTTATTATAAAGAGTATGAAGCTAAGATATTCGAAGTGATCCCTACCCCCGTGACTGTTGTGCTGTGTTGTGTTTCATTGGGAGATACCTCTGTTATTCCCTGAGTTATAAAATGCCCTTTGCCTACAGATTTTTATGTTCCTCTACATTTGTTCTTGCCATTGCTGGCTGTCCACTCTGTGTCGTGTTTAAGTTGTATGTACCCCTGCTGTCTGCATTGTTGTAGGCTTCTTGCAGCAGCAAATGGGCTCCAAACAAGTAAGGAAGCAGCCAGAAATGTCAGAGTTTCTTCCCAGTAGATGCAAAGGTTGTGGAAGGATTGGAACCAGGATATGGCTCGGGAGGTCCTGGATTTACATTCTGAGCCACTGTTTAGCGAGAAATGATTCAATCAGCAATCTCTCCTACCACTTTCAGCCTTGGTTTCCCCATCTGCTGCATTTCTCTCTTGTGAAAATTAATTGGGAAAATGTACAGAAAGTCCTCAGTCTTTGACCTGAGCCACAGTGGGAACTATATTAAGTGTAAGTAGGGCAGTAGAGTGAACCAAATAAGTGACCTTTTTATTATTTTTTAGGAGGTTTTTTCCTTAGCCAGGATGAGCATTGAGCTGAGGGCAGAGATGACAGGGCATGAGGGGTGGAAAGGGGAGGTAAAGCAATTGGAGAATTGCTGCAAAAATGTGAAGACATTCGGTCCCTATTTAGTTTCAGGCAGCCAGATAGAAGACTGTTTTAAGCACACAGAGACTCAGGGACTGGATTGGATGTGGGTATATTTGGGGCAGAAGAGGATTTTCTAAATTCTTCTCACTCATCTTTAACAAATCACACAGTACGCCTGGAAGGTGACAGCACACACTGTTACGTGATGCCCAAGAAGGAGAGAAAGAGCATATGGTCCCCAGGAGTCCCGAGCTTTCCGCAGCTGACCCTGTGATTGCTGGAAGACAACTGGGAGAGGTGGTTCCAAGCCAAGTGCACCAAGCATTGAAAGGAGGGGGCTGCTTGCTCCTTGTCTGGGGCAGAAGGAGATCATCTCACACTGCCCCATGATGCCCTCACCAGAGAAGCCGGCGGCTGATCACGTGACAAATACTTAAACTGAAACAGAACTAGAAAGACAAGAGGGGAGCCAGTGAAGACTCCAGAGCAATCATTGCTAGAGAAGCCTGCATCGAGCTCTGAGGTTACCTTAAATGCCCTCGGGAGGTACTGGGCCAGAGAGAGGCAGGAAAGCACATTCTAGAGCAACCAACATGAACAGCATGAGCTCCTGATCCTCATTTATGATGGGGAAGAGAGATGGATGGGCTTTTCGAAACAGCTGCTGGTCTAATCACTGCTTTGTCTTCTGAGCCTTCTAATCACTGCGAGGGAAATAATGGAGGACCCAGCAAAGCTGAGCCGACTTCAGCCAGGCCATGTGGAATGGGGCCAAAAATATTAGAGAGAAAGTGACTTAGGATTTAAAAACACCAGGAAAAAAATCAATAAGACAGAAATGGCTTAGTGGAAATAAAAACTGTGAGTTATGATTTAGAAAGTGAGGACTCTTGCCTCTTTCAAGACCAAATGTGTCACGCTATGAAGATAAGTTTTCTGCGTCCCAGTCTTCTCAAGTTTTTAATAAGGGAGTAGATTTAAATTATTTATGCAGAAGGACAAAAAGGAATTTGATGTCTTCCTAAAAAGAAGGAAGGAATGAAAACATGATACATTGAGCCTGCTCAAATCTAGAACAAAATCTGCAGCTGGGGCTCAAGATAGTCCGGGGGAGTCCTAGTAACAAGGCCAGTGTCTTTCACCTCAAAAATGGGTCAGAGGTGAACCTGAGCAAAGCCCCGAGTCAGGAAGTGACTTTGAGACCTTGGATAAACTCATCGGTCCACGAAGCCGCACTTGAGTGAAGTCATTGTACCCGTCATGGTACCCTACCTGAGGCCTTCAGACATTTGTTCACGTCTCCCCAGGGAAAGTCACAAAACAGAGAAACTGGCATCTTAAGTGTTAATGTTAGTTGGTACAGATTTAAACTTACACAGTTATGATTTTAAAGACACAAATGATCCCGAGCAGGAAAGCCTAGTTCCCAATCCTCAAGGAAGAGGCTTTACACACACATGCAAGGTGGGAACTCACCCTGCTGGGCATCAACAGAGATCTTTTAGAATGATAGAAGGGGCCTCTATTAGTCCAGATGGGCTCGGTCCAGTGGTCCCAGGGGTCGGACAATTAGTGGCCACCTGAAGCATGCTCTGAGCTAGAGTCTTCAGAGTCCATTGTCTCACTTCTGTGACGAATATGGAACATGAACATGAGAGGGTCAAAGTAAAGGCACATTTATTAAGGAAAAATTTTAAAAAGGGAGTCCCAAGGAAGAACCACCACTGGACAATCAGATACGGAAGTAATTTCTGTTGAGATTTGTTAATTTTCTGGATGCATGTTGGGCCAAGCCAGTAGGAGGCTGACACCATGCATGCCCCTCTAGCCCAACAATGGAGATGATTCCACCATAGAAAGTAATGCAGTCATTACAGTTGGAGGCTCATCAGCGAGATCAGGAAGCTGGGGAGCCCCTGAGAGATCACCCTCAGAAGGCTGACCAGAAGGTAAAAAATTGATGATGAGGGTAAATTGAAGATGGGTGCTAGTAATTCTGTTCAAGTATTGATGGGCCAATTGATTGATGAGCTAATTGATAGTTCTTTTAGAGAGGCAAGGCAAGCAAGGCACCAGTATTAAGACTAAGAATGCTCAAGAGTTCGTTAAGACAGTTTTCTTTTGTGTAAGGAGTTTAATGTCTAATTTTATTGAGAGAGTTTAGTCCCTGGTTTCCACAAGCAGGAGGCTTTAATATTTCTAACTGGGAGCAGGTAAAAGGAAAAAAGCAATTAGAAAATTTGGCAAAAACCTTTGAGGAGATTCTGGATGAAGAATCTGTGAAGTCTATTAAGAGCTTTGAGGATGGGAAAATTAAAAGTATTAAAAGGGATATAGAAGAGGAAGAAGAAACTTGAGAAGGAGAGATTGTATTGTTAAAAAGGACGTTGGAAGAAGACATTAAGCAACTAAAAGATGCAGCGGTTTTAATAGAATCCTTTGTAGATTTGTTATGGAGAGGTGAAATGCAGGAAAATTGTAGATACCGCATGACATAATGCTACCGCGGGTTTCCCCCAGAGAAACCTTGACATGTTAACTGGTGCAGGACAGGATGCGGACTTAGCAGGACAGATTAATTATGACCCTATTTATGCTCAGATAGCTGCCATGGCCATTAAAGCGTGGAAAGCTTTACCTAACAAATGAGCAGGAGAACAACTGTCTAAGGTCCCTCATGGACACTCAGAACCTTATTCTGAGTTTGCTGACTGCCAGTTACAGCTGGGAGGTCACAATTTGGGGGTGTGGACACTGCTATCTCTGCCTGTCAAAAAGCAATTGGCCTACGAAAATGCTAACAAATACTGTCAGGAGGCTATATACCCCAATAGAAATAGGAGTTTAAATGACTATATCCAGTTATGCAAGGACATTGATGACAGTCACTTGCTGGGATAGGTAATTGTTTCCGCCCTTAGGGGAGTCAAAGTGGAGCTAGATCAAAGACTGGTTTTCAATGCAGCAACCACAGGTAAAGGGGCAGTTAGTCAGCCCAGGGGAAATCCAAGAAATTCCAAAATATCAAAAGGGGACCCATTGGGCTAATGAGTGCCACTCAAAAACTGACATTCAATGAAATTCCAATCTTGTGTCAGAAAATGGGAGGAGGGGCCTGATGTGGACCCCTAAAGCACAAGTATACAGGGTAATGAGCAGACCGGTTGTTCCCATCAGATTCATTCCTCAAAGAAATACCTCACGGCAGCAGGATCTTCGGTGTTCCACTGGAATATTCCCTGCCCCCACTGTTGCCCTTTTGTCTCTTGTGTCCTTGGAATACCAGCTGTCCCTATTGCAGTGCTGAGGAGTTCTATCCAGAGCTGTCCCTATATCAGTGCTGAGGAGATCTATCCATAGAGCTGTCCCTATTTCAGTGCTGAGGAGTTCTATCCAGAGAGCTGTCCCTATTTCACTGCTGAGGAGTTCTATCCAGAGAGTGCTGAGGAGTCCCATCCAGAGAGGAAGAGACGGGCAGGCGCCAATGCAAGAATTCCTCCAACAACCTGAAAGGCAACATGACATCACCAGAATCCAGGGATCATGAAACTAGAGAAATTGAACACCCTACCCCAAAAGAAATGGAAGAAATCGACCCTAAGCGGAACTTTATGAAAATAATAGAGTCTCTTAAACAGGGTATGAATAACTCACTTAAAGAAATAGAAGAGAAATATAACAAAAAGATTGAAGAAATGAGTAAAGCAATGGAAGAGAAATATAACAAAAAGTTTGAAGAAATGAGTAAATTCATAAATGATACCCTGGGAAACCAAGAAAAAACAATCAAAGAGGTAATGGAATCAGTTCAAGAATTGAAAACTGAAATGGAGGCAATGAAGAAAACACAAACCAAGGGCCAGCTGGATATAGAAAATCTAGGTAAACGAACAGAGACTTCAGAAACAAGCATAACCAATAGAATACAAGAGATAGAAGAATGAATCTCAGACTCTGAAGACACCATAGAGAAAATAAACGCTCTGACCAAAGAAAAGAGCAAATCCAACAAATTCTCATCACAAAACATTCAGGAAATGTGGGACACAATAAAAAAAAAAACAAATCTAAGAATAATAGGGGTAGAAGAAGGAGAAGAATTACAGATCAAAGGCCCAGAAAATATATTCAACATAATTATAGAAGAAAACTTCCTCAACCTAAAGAATGATATCCCTATGAAGGTTCAAGAAGCATACAGAACACCGAATAGACTGGATCAAAAAAAAAATCCCCTCGCCATATAATAATCAAAACACAAAACATTCAGATTAAAGAAAGAATTTTAAGAGCTGCAAAGGAAAAAGGTCAAGTAACTTATAAAGGTAAACCTATCAGACTTACACCGGACTTCTCTATGGAAACCATGAAAGTCAGAAGGTTCTGGATAGAGGTACTGCAGAAACTAAGAGACCATGGATGCAAGTCCAGACTACTATACCCAGCCAAGCTATCATTCACTATCAACGGAGAAAACAAAATATTCCAGGATAAAAATAAATTTAAACAATACATAGCCACAAATCCAGCCTTACAGAAAGTATTAGAAGGAAAATCACAACCCAAGGAATCCAACATTGCCAATACTGCCTACAATAACTCAGACATCTAGCAACCCTTCACAAGCAAAACTCAAAGAAGGGAAATAAACACACTCTACTACCCCCCCCCAAAAGAAAATAACTGGAGTCAACAACCACTGGTCACTATTATCACTTAATATCAATGGAATCAATTCACCTATAAAAAGATACAAACTTAGAGATTGGATATGAAAACATGATCCAACATTCTGCTGTTTACAAGAAACACACCTCAACCACAAAGACAGACTCCTACTCAGAGTAAAGTGTTGGGAAAAGGTTTTCCAAGCAAATGGTCCTAAGAAACAAGTGGGTGTGGCCATTCTAATATCTAACAAAATTGACTTCAAACTAAAATCAATCAGAAGAGATGGAGAAGGACATTTAATACTCATAACAGGAACAATTCATCAGGAGAAAGTCGCAATCCTGAATATCTATGCCCCTAATGTAAAAACACCCAGTTATGTAAAAGAAACACTTCTAGAACTCAAGGCAGTCATCAAACCATACACACTAATAGTAGGAGACTTCAACACACCTCTCTCACCAATGGACAGGTCAATCAGACAGAAACCTAACAGAGAAATAAGAGAATTATTGGAGGTATTGAATCAAATGGACTTAACAGACATCTATAGAACATTCCACCCAAATAGGAAAGAATATACCTTCTTCTCTGCAGCTCATGGAACCTTCTCAAAAATTGACCACATACTCGGTAACAAAGCAAACTTCCACAGATACAAAAAATATTAGAAACCACCTGTGTCTTGTCAGATCACCATGGATTAAAGTTAGAATTCAACAACAATGCTACCCCCAGGAAGTCAACAAACTCATGGAAGCCGAACAGTCAACTACTGAATCACCCCTAGGTCAAGGAAGAAATAAAGAAAGAAATTAAAGTCTTCCTTGAATTTAATGAAAATAAAGACACAACATACTCAAACCTATGGGACACTATGAAAGCAGTGCTAAGAGGAAAGTTCATAGCACTAAGTGCCCAATTAAAGAAAACGGAGAAAGCACACATTGAAGACTTAACAGCACACTTGAAAGCTCTAGAATAAAAAAGAAGCTAATTCACCCAGGAGGAGCAGAAGACTAGAAATAATCAGACTGGGGGTGATACGGGAGAATTGTCTGTATTCTGTCAATCATTTTAATAAAACGCTGATTGGCCAGGCAGGCAGTATAGGCAGAAAAGCCAGACAGGAAGTAGGGGTGGAGCAAAGAGACTGGGAGTATTCTGGAAGCAGAGCTCCCTCAGCACTCCTGTGCAGACCACTGAAGAGGCAGCATGTAACTTGCCCAGCTGAGAAAGGTACGGAGCCATGTGCTAACATAGATAAGGATAATGGGGTAACATAAGTTATAAGAGCTAATAAGTAGCCTGACCTAATGGGCCAATCAGTTTATAACCTTATGGAGTCTTGTGTGTAATTTCTCTTTGGGATTTGCCGACTGTTGGGGTACCGGGCGGGACGGAAACCCCAACAAGCCGGCCCTCATGCTACATGGGGGCTGAAATCAACAAAATAGAAACACAGAAAACAATCCAAAGAATCAATGAAACAAAAAGCTGGTTCTTGGAGAAAATCAACAAGATCGACAAACCCCTATCCAAACTAATCAAACAGCACAGAGAGAACATGCAAATAAATAAGATCAGAAATAAAAAAGGGGACATAACCACAGACACAGTGGAAATTCAGAGAATCATTAGATCTTACTAAAAAAGCCTTTATGCCACAAAATTGGAAAATGTAAAAGAAATGGACATTTTTTTAGATAAGTATCATATACCAAAGATGAACCAAGACCAGTTGAACAATCTAAATAGACCTGTCAGTCGTGAGGAATTAGAAGCTGTTATCAAAAATCTCCCTAGCAAAAAAAGCCCAGGACCAGATGGTTTCAATGCAGAATTCTACCAGAACTTCCAGGAAGAGCTAATACCTATACTCCTTAATGTATTTCACAATATAGAAACAGAAGAGTCATTGCCAAACTCCTTTTATGAAGCTACAGTTACTCTGATGCCAAAACCACACAAAGACACAACCAAGAAAGAGAATTACAAGCCAATCTCACTCATGAACATCGATGCAAAAATTCTCAATAAAATACTGGCAAACCGAATCCAAGAGCACATTAGAAAAATTATCCATTATGATCAAGTAGGCTTCATCCCAGAGATGCAGGGCTGGTTCAACATATGCAAATCTATCAATATAATCCATCATATAAATAAACTGAAAGAAAAAAACCATATGATCATTTTATTGGATGCTGAAAAAGCATTTGACAAAATTCAACACCCCTTTATAATAAAGGTGTTGGAGAGATTGGGGATACAAGGATCATACCTAAATATAATAAAAGCTATTTACAGCAAGCCAACAGCTAACATCAAATTGAATGGAGAGAAACTCAAAGCCTTTCCACTAAAATCAGGAACACGACAAGGCTCTCCACTCTCTCCATACCTCTTCAATATAGTGCTTCAAGTTCTAGCAATAGCAATGAGACATTAGGGGATCAAGGGGATTCGAACTGGAAAGGATGAAGTTAAACTTTCGTTATTTGCAGATGATATGATAGTGTACATAAGCGACCCCAAAAACTCTACCAAAGAACTCCTACAGCTGATAAACACCTTTAGTAATGTGGCAGGATACAAGATCAACTCCAAAAAATCAGTTGCCCTCCTATACACAAAGGATAAAGAAGCAGAGAGGGAAATCAGAGAAACATCACCTTTCACGATAGCCACAAATAGCATAAAATATCTTGGGGTAACTCTAACCAAGGAAGTGAAAGACCTATTTGACAAGAACTTTAAATCTTTGAAGAAAGAAATTGAGGAAGATACCAGAAAATGGAAAGATCTCCCTTGCTCTTGGATTGGGAGGATCAACATAGTAAAAATGGCAATTCTACCAAAAGTAATCTATAGATTCAATGCAATCCCCATCAAAATCCCATCAAACTTCTTAACAGACCTTGAGAGAATAATAATCAAGTTTATATGGCAAAACAAAAAACCCAGGATAGCCAAAACAATCTTATACAATAAAGGAACTTCTGGAGGCATTACCATCCCTGACTTCAAACTCTATTACAGAGCAACAGTATTGAAAACAGCTTGGTATTTGCATAAGAACAGAGAAGTCGACCTATGGAATCGAATAGAAGACCCGGATATTAACCCACAAACCTATGAACATCTGATTTTCGACAAGGGAGCTAAAGGTATACAATGGAAGAAGGAAAGCATCTTTAACAAATGGTGCTGGCATAACTGGATGTCAACCTGTAGAAGAATGAAAGTAGATCCATATCTATCACCATGCACAAAACTCAAGTCCAAATGTATTAAAGACATCAACACTAATCTGTCCACTTTGAACCTGATAGAAGAGAAAGTGGGAGGTAGTCTACAAGACATAGGCACAGGAGACCACTTCCTATGTAGAACCCCAGTAGCACAGACAATAAGAGAAACAATGAATAAATGGGACCTCCTAAAACTGAGAAGCTTCTGTAAAGCAAAGGACACTGTCAGTAAGACAAAAAGGCTACCTTCGGACTGGGAGAAGATCTTCACCAACCCCTCATCAGACAAAGGTCTGATCTCCAAAATATACAAAGAACTCAAGAAACTAGACACTAAAACTCTAATTAACCCAATTAAAAAATGGGGTACTGATCTGAACAGAGAATTCACAACAAATGAACTTCAAATGGCCAGAAGACACTTAAGGTCATGCTCAACCTTCTTAGCGATCAGGGAAATGCAAATCAAAACAACTTTGAGATATCATCTTACACCTGTCAGAATAGCTAAACTCAAAAACACCAATGATAGCCTATGCTGGAGAGGATGTGGAGTGAGGGGAACACTCATCCATTGTTGGTGGGAATGCAAACTTGTGCAGCCACTGTGGAAATCAGTGTGGCGGTTTCTCAGGAAACTGGGAGTCAACCTCCCTTAGGACCCAGCAATTCCACTCTTGGGAATATACCCAAGAGATGCCCTATCATACAACAAAAGCATTTGTTCAACTATGTTCATAGCTGCACTATTTGTAATAGCCAGAACATGGAAACAACCTATGTGCCCCTCAATAGAAGAATGGTTAAAAAAGGTGTGGAACATATACACATTAGAGTTTTACTCAGCGATAAAAAACTATGACATCTTGAATTTTGCTTGCAAATGGATAGAAATAGAAAACACTTTACTGAGTGAGGTAGCCCAGACCCAAAATGAGGAATATGGTATGTACTCACTCATAAGTGGATTCTAGCCTTAATTAAAGGTCTTTGAGCCTATAATTTGTGATCCTAGAGAAGCTAAATAAGAAGGTGAACCTGAAGAAAATCATATAGTTATCCTCCTGGATATTGGAAGTAGACAAGATTGCCAGGCAAACTTGGGTGCATGGGGGTGGAGGGGTAGAAGTAAGGGGAGAGGGCTAGAGAGAAGGGAGAGGGGGAGGATTGGGGATAGCTTGTGGGAATGGGATGGGGGGAGGGAGGAAGGATGGTTATGGGAGCAGGGAGGTATATATCTCAACTAAAGGAGCCATTTTAGGGTTTGCATGAGACTTGATTCTGGAGGGGTTCCCAGGCCCAAGGAGGCATCCCCAGATTGTTCCCTGGGCAGCAGAGGAGAGGGTGCCAGAACTGGCCTTGGTCCATAACCATACTGATGAATATTTTGCATATCACCATAGAACCTTCATCTGGCAATGGATGGAGATAGAGACAGAGACACACATTGGAACACTGGACTTAACTCCCTTGGTCCAAATGAGAAGCAGATGGAGGGAGAACCTGAGCAAAAAAGGCAGGATCAGAGGGAACCCTCATCTGACGATAGATGGAGATAGAGACAGAGACATACATTGGAGCACTGGACTGAGCCCCGAAGGTCCAAATGAGGAGCAGAAGGAGGGAGAACATGAAAAAGGATGTCAGGACCGTTAAGAGTGCGTTCATCCACTGATACATGGGGACTGATCTAATGAGAGCTCACCAAGGCCAGCTGGACTGGGACTGAACAAGCATGTGATCAAACCGGATTCTCTGAATGTGGCTGACATGGGGGCTGACTGAGAAGCCATTGACAATGGCACTGGGTCTTGTTTCATCTGCATGTACTGTCTTTTTGGGATCCTAGTCTGTTTGGATGCTCACCTTCCTAGTCCTGGAGTGAGGGGGGAGGAACTTGAACTTCCCACAGGGCAGGAAACCCTGACTGCTCTTAGGACTGTAGAGGGAGGAGGAGAGGGAGTGGGGGAAAATGGGAGGGTATTGGGAGGAGGGGAGAAAGTGGAAATTTTTATAAATAAATAAATAAGTAAATTAAAAAAAAAGAAATACCTCACTGTCCAAGACCTTGTCTGAGGCACCCAAGGAAGTGCAGGACAGGATCTCCTTCTGGGCAGTAATGATCCCACAAATGGGTGTGCAGGCCTTGGGGTCTGGAGTATATGGACCTATTCCAGAGGGTTCAATAGGTATAGTCTTGGGTAAGGGTAGTTCAGCACTTAAAGGAATTAAAATTTTTCCAGGAATTATAGACTGGGATTATACTGGAGAAATCAAAATTATGATTGAAGCTGGAGTGGGAGTCCTTGTCATTCCTCAAGGAGCGAGAACCAGTGCTTTTGCCCATGTTTTGCTCTACTAATTCAGTCTCTTAAAAAAGAATGAGGGGAACGGGTTTGACTCCACAGGACTTCCTGGAGGTTTTAGGATTTCTAGTTTGGAGACCCGCCCCATACTTACATTAACAATTAATAGGAAAAGGTTCCAAGGTCTTCCAGATGCAGGGACTGATTCTTCTCTGATTGCTAAAAACATTGGCCCGGGGCCTAGCCTCTGCAGTCAACCTCAACGATATTACAGGGGGTAGGAATGGCCAGTTCTCCAGAGTGCAGTACCCAATGTTTAGATTGGAAGGAGAAGAAGGCCATAAGGGAATTTTTAGACCATTTGTCCTGGAACACCTTCCAGGGTGCTGTTGGAGCAGTTCTGAACACTGAACCTGTGTAGTGTATGTTAACAGACCAGGGCTTTGTCCCTGGGTGGGGGTTGGGCAAAGATCTTCAGGGAGACATGCAAATTTTAGTAGACAAGAAAATAATACAAAAGTCACCTGGACAGTATGCAGGGTTGGGAAATTTTTTTAGGGCCATTTGCAGAGCAGCCAAAAAGCATTCCCATAAAGTAGAAAACTGAAAAACCTGTATGGATAGAGCAATGTCCCCTAAGAAAGGAAAATTACAGGTTGTTCAGACCCTGGCCCAGGAACAGCTAGAGGCAGGATGCATAGTGTCATCCATTTCTCCCTGAAATACTCCTATCTTTGCTATTAAGAAAAATTCTGGTAAATGGAGGCTGTTGCAAGATCTAAACACAGTAAATGATTGCATGGAAATTATGGGGCCAACTCAACCTGGGTTGCCTCAGCCTGTGGGTATTCCTGCAGGGTACCATCTTTTAGTTATTGACCTGAAAGATTGTTTTTTCACCATTCCATTGCATCCAAAAGATTCTGATAAATTTGCTTTCAGTGTACCATATATGGATTTCAAAAAATCATATAGATGCTACCAATAGGTGACATTACCTCAAGAAATGGCTAATAGTCCTATCATCTGTCAAAAGTTTGTGGCTCAGGTCATTGTCCCAATATGATATGAATATCCTCAACTGTATATCATTCATTATATGGATGATATACTATTAGCTGGACAGGACCCAAATATAGTTCTTGAGACTTTTTCTGACTTGCAAGAATGCCTAGCATGTGCTGAGTTGATGACTGCCTCTGAAAAGATACAACAACAATTTCCATATCAATACTTGGGACATCAGCTGTTACAGACAGGAGTGAAAGCACAGAAAGTTACTCTTTGCTTTGATAAACTACACACTGAATGATTTTCAAAAATTGCTTGGAAACCTCAATTGGGTCTGGCCCAGTTTGGGAATTCCTACGGAAGCCTTAAGATCACTTTTTGACATTCTGCAGGAGAATCCAGATCCAACCTCCTTCCATAAGTTGGCACCTCGGTCAAGGCCATATATTACTTTAATTGAAGAAAAGCTTGCCCCTGCTCATATTCATTATATTGACTATAGTCAACCTCTGCTGATGATAATTTTTCTCCACTCAGCATAGTCCTACTGGAGTTTTTTGGCAACAAGGAGCCATCCAATGGGTACATAAACATGGATCACCTGCAAAAATTGTACTTTATCATCCTGCTAATATTTCTGGAGTTTTAAAATGTTCTGAGTAGGTTTGTCAACTGAAGGGTTGCTGGGGTCCTGAGGAGCTGGCTGTGGTGGTCCAAGTGCAGAGGATTGTTCCTCTACCTGTCAATACATCCCATGATGATCAGTTCATCCTACATCAAGCAAGAAGAAATTTTGACTTTACAGCAACCATAATGGTGGCCATTGTAGCTGTCACAGGGTCTATAGCTGCTGGAGTTGCCATTAGTCAGTCAGTTGCTTCTGCTAGCACAATGGATACCTTATGGGGCAGGTTGTAAATACCTTGGTCACTAAAAATGAATGTTGCAGTTAAATTTGCTGTTGGTTTTGGTTCAAGACCACTGCTAGGTTAGAACTTAATAGATACAGTAAAAAATCTTAATGCCACTATTCATATTCTAGACCCTGGAGTGCACAATTTACAAATTGGCTCATAAGATTATTCTAGTTAACAATACCAGGGTTCCTCCACCAGTGCTGAGACCTTACTTAAAGGGCTCCAACTTGCAGGCAAACTCATTAAGGATTGAGCAGGCACAGCCTACTTTGGAGTGACACATCAGAGTAGATGGGGTGGAACTGGAGGACACTGACACACAGGCTTGTCTGTTGGCATACAGATTTCCCTACAACTGCAGAATTGCAAAGAGAAACAGCAAGGAGACTTGGAATTCAAGAAGTATCACCTGGTAAAGAAAGAATCAAGTGGAAATTGCTTTGAAATATTCACTAAGATCAATTTTTAGAAACTTTCTGTCTTTATTTTTGCACATTATGTTCCTACATGTGGAAACCAAAGACTAGCCTTGGCTATCACTCCTTAGGTGCTATCCACTATTTTTTTTAAAATGGGCTTCCTCCTGACATGGAGTTCACTGGCCAGTGAGTCTCAGGAATCCTCCTGTCTCTACTTCTCAGCTCTGAGATGACAGGTGCATACCATGCCTGCCCAACTTTTAAACATGATTCAGAGGATCAAACTCAGGTCCTGAGGTTTACAAAGCAAGTTCTGTTACTGGCTGAGCTATCCCCACAATTTGCCAAAGACAATTTTTCTCAGACTAAGTAAAGTTTACAGAAAGGTAAGATTCTAAAGAAGATATGGATTACCCTCAGAAGGGGAAATGAATGAGATCTTCTGGGTAATTGAGGGTGGGAATGGGGCTATAGGGTAGAGGATAGGGGATGAGAACATGAGGGAACAGGATGGGCAAGTTGGGGGAGGGACAGAGAGGGAGAGCAGTGAAAGAGATAGAGGCAGCCACTATCCCTATGGCGTTAGGGAGAAACCTGGTTCTAGGGAAATTCCCAGGAATCTACAAGGATGATACATTTAAGATTCTAGCAATAGTGGAAAAGATACCTGAACTAGCTTTCCCCTATAATCAGATTGGTGACTACCCTAATTGTCAACATAGACCCTCCATCCAGTAACTAATGGGAGCAGATACAGAGATCCACAGCCAAGCACCAGGCCGGGCTCCAGGAGTCCAGAAGAGAGGGAGGAGAAATTACGTGAGCCAGGGTAGCCAAGATCATGACAGGGAGGGCCCTGCCAGGGAGGAGTGGAAGCATGAGCAGTGGCCAACATCCATTCCCATTATCTGTAGCTCAAAGGCACAGAAAATATATTCAACAAAATCATAGAAGGAAGCTTTCTTAAGTTTTATAAGAAGTACATGCCTACAAAGTACAAGAAGCTTACAGAATACCAAATAGACTGGAAAAAAAGTAATAGTAAGTCCCCTTGCCACATAATAATCGAAACACTAAACACAGCATAAAAGAAAACTACTAAGAGTTACAAAGGAAAAAGATCAAGTAGCATATAAAAACAGACTTATTAGAATTACACCCAACTTCTCAATAGAAACAATGAAAACCAAAAGGTCCTGGACAAGCGTCATGCAGACACTAAGAGACCACAGAGCCCAGCCCAGACTACTACACCCAGCAAAGCTTTCAATCACCACAGATGGAGAAAGCAAAGTATTCCATGACAAAACCAGATTTAAACACTACCTTTCAACTAATCCATCCCTACAGAAAGTACTAGAAGGAAAACTCCAACTGACGGAAATTAGCTACACTCACAATAACAGAGGTGAAAGATAATCCCACACCAGCAAATCCTAAAGAAGGGAAACACACACACAATACCACTAACAACAACAAAAAGAAAAATAACAGGAACTAGCAATCTCTGGCCATTAATATCCCTTAATATCGATGGACTCAATTCACCTATAAAAAGATACAAGCTAACAGAATTGATACAAAAACAGAATCCATCCTTCTGCTGCATACAAGAAGCACACCTCAACATTGCCATAGAGTAAAGGGTTAGGAAAAGATTTTCCAATCAAATGAACCTAAGAAACAACTTGGTAAAGCTATCCTAATATTTAACACAATATACTTCACACTAAAAGTAATCAAAGGAGATTAAGAAGGACATTTCATATTCGTCACAGGAAAATTCAACAAGATGAAGTCTCAATTCTGAACATCTATGCCCCAAATACAAGAGTACCCACATTTGTAAAAGAAATATTACTAAAGTTTAAATTGCACATCAAGCCCCACACACTAATAGTGGGAGACTTCAACATCCCACCCTCACCACTGGACAGGTCAACCAAACAAAACGTTAACAGAAAAATAAGGGAACTAACTGATGTCATGACTCAAGTGGGCTTAACAGACATCTATATAACATTCCACCCAAACACACACACACACACACACACACACACACACACACACACACACACACAAAATACCTTATCAGCACCCCATGGAACCTTCTCTAAAATTGACCACATACTTGGTAACAAAACAAATTTCAACAGATAAAAAAAAATTGAAATGACCCCCTGTATCTTATCAGATCACCAAGACTTAAAGTAAGAATTTAACAATAGTAATTGAAACTGAGAAGCTTCTGTAAGACAAAGGACACAGTCAACAAGACAAAATGACAGTCCTTGGAACAAGAAAAATCTTCACCAACCCCACATCTGACAGAGGGCTGATCTCAAAAATATATGAAGAACTCAAGAAACTAACCACCAAAATACCAAATAAGCCATATAAAATGGGATTGAAACAAATAATTCTCAATAGAAAAAGCTCAAATGGCTGAAAGACTTTTAAGGAACTGCCCAACTTTCTTAGCCATCAGAGAAATACAAATCAAAACAACTCTGAGATACCATCTTACACCTGTCAGAATGGCTAAGATCAAAAACACCAATAACAGCTTATGAGGGATAGGATATGGGGAAAGGGAACACTCCTCCATTGCTGGTGGGAGTGCAAACTTGTATAGCCATTTTGGAAATCAATATGGCAAATTCTTAGAAAACTGAAAATCAGTCTACCTCAAGACCCAAAAAATACCACTTTTAGGCATATACCCAAAAGAGGCACACTCATACCACAAGAACATTTGCTCAGTTATGTTCATAGGAGCATTATTAGTAATAGCTAGAACCTGAAAACAGTATAGATCCTCCTCAACTGAAGAATGGATAAAGAAATGGTACATTTATACAATGGAGTACTTTTCAGCGATAAAAAAATAACATCTTGAAATTTGCAGGCAAATGAACAAAAGTGGAATGAACCATCCTGAGTGGGTAAATCAGACCCAGAAAGAGAAACATGGTATGTACTCACAAGTGAGTGAGTATTAGGAATGAAACAAAGGATGACCAATCTACAGTCTACAACCCCAGAGAAGCTAGGTAACAAAGATGACCCTAAGTGCAGAGTGGTAGTTGAGGAACTAACCACTGGACAAAGCTCCTGAAGTCCTGCCACGGAGACCATGATGGGGAAACTCACAGAAAAAAAAAAAAAAAAAACCCTCACCCGAACTAGTAGAAGCTCACTGACTCTGGACAGACAACCAAAAAACCTACATAAGAATGAACTACCCCCCCCCCCGCCCCGAAAGCAAGTGACAGTGGGTGGCTTGGGCAGTTTGTGCAGTCACTAACAGTGGGACCAGAAGCAATCCCTAATGAATGATTTGGGGTTTTTGGAGCACATTTCCTAAGGAAAGAAACCTTGTTTAGTCTGCCTCAATGTGTTGATATGACAGAATTCGTTGACGCCCCATGGGAGGTCTTACCCTCTGAGGAGCAGATGGGGGTGGGGGAGGAAAGGTGGGAGAAGCAGGAGAGGAGGGAGAGGGAACTGAAATTAGTATGTAAAAAATAAAATAAAAACAAAACAAAAGATCATGACAGGGAAAGCCACAGAGAGAGCTGGCCTCATGAACTCTAGAGCAACAGTTGGGGAGTCTGCGTGGGACTGAATTAGGCTCTGAATGTGGGTGACAGTTGTGTGGTTTGGTCTGTTTATGGGGCCCCTGACAGTGGGACCAGTATCTATTCCTGGAGCATGAATTGGCCTTTTAAAGCCCATTCCCTATGGTGGAATGCCTTGCTCAGCCTTGATGTTGGGGGAGGGGAGGCTTGGTCCTGCCTCAACTTGGTGCACCAGACTTTGTTGACTCCCCATGGGAGGCCTTACCCTTTCTTGGGGGTGGATGGAGAGTAGGGTGGCAGGAGGTGGGGGGAGCCAGAGAAAGGGAGGAAGGGGCAACTGTGGCTGGTATGGAAAATGAGTAAATCTTTAAAAGAAAAAAAAAAGAATAGGCAAATCCAGAAGGTGGGGAGAAAAAAAAGGAAGGGAGCTAACTTGATCCTTTAGAGCGACAGTTCCCAACCTGTATGCCTCCACCCCTCAAGGTTCACAGAGTAGATAACCTGCATATCAGATACTTACATTACGACCCACAACAGTAGCAAAATTACAGTTATGAGGTAGAAATAATTTAATGGTTGTAAGGTCACCACAACACAAGGGACTGTATTAAACAGGCACAGCATCAGGAAGGTTGAGAACCACTGCTGTAGCTGGAAGAGGTAACCTGGTTTCTGTGGTTCCCTCAACCCTCTGCAGAGATGCCCTGGGGTCATAATTTACAGTTCTGTCTGGGCTGGGTTCTGTGTTGTGTTCTCTCAGCTCAGTAGCTATCCTTTCTTCTTTAATGGATAACAAGTGCTTAGATATAAACTAACCCTTAAAATTAGGTAATGTTAAATCCCACAAGTTTATAATTTTTCAAATTTTTTACCTCTCTCTCCTTCAATTCCCTGTTTTAAAATCTTATTTTAGTACTTGATGGGATTTTTTTCAGCTTATTAAATATAGTTGGTTCATTTGCCTTTATCTAGAACAGAAGAGAAATTCCTTAAAATATGAGCCATTGGCAAGTAACCATCCTTCATCTCAGAGCCTTAAACCAAGAAAGACTTATGTTTTGCCAAGGGACAAGAAGTCACAAGGCAAGGCTGGGCTAGCCTTGGCATTGGTTCACCAATGTCAGTACTAAGTTCTTGGGGTTGGGGAGCAGTGTATAGGGTGGTTCTTGGCCTTTGTGTTGGGGCCACAAAATGACAACTACAGCCATATTATCCTACCAAAGCAGGGAAGGAGACAGAGTTTATGTTGCCTTATCCGGAACTCCCAAGGATATCAGAGTATCCTTGTGCTTTAAGGCCATCATTTCTGCTTTTCAGCCTGTTTTACACACTTAGGCTAAGAAGAGAGAGGCTTATATGGGAGTTGGGGTGGCAGTCTGTTGCCTCTGCCACACAGACCAGTGAGAGGTTACAGGAAACACATTTTTATTGACGTCAGCCTTTAAAAAAAAAAAGTAAAATCAGCAAGAGACTCATGAAAGGAGACAATCTTAAGTGGCATTCCTTTCCTCTTGATGCTCTGTGGGATCCTTCTCAGAGCCTCCTGATTTCAGCCTCTTCCTGATAGACCTCATTCTCCACCAACCTTTGAGAGTAGGAGGGATCGACGAGGACAATAAGCCTTGTCTACTGCTGTGGTAGCTTGAATAAGAACAGTCCCCATATGGCTCATAGATTTGAAAGCCTGGTCATTACGGAGTGGCACTACTTGAGAGGGATTAGGAAGGGTGGCCTTGTTGGAATAGATGTGTCCTTATTGGTGGAAGTGTGTCACTGGGGGTGGGCTTTGAGGTTTCAAAAGCTCAAGGTTCAGTGTCTCTCTCTTCCTGCTACCTGCTGACCCAGACGTAGAACTCCCAGCTACTTTTCCAGCACCATGTCTGCCAGTGCTCCGTCATGCTTCCCACCATGGAGATAATAGACTAAACCTCTGAAACTGTAGCCAGTTCCAATTAAATGCTTTCTTTGATAAGAGTTGCTGTAGCTATGATGCCTCTTCACAGTAATAGACCACTAACTCAGACAGTTGTTGGCAGAGATCGGGTACATGCAGGATAGCATGTGTATGGACCTAGCCTGTTGCTTAAGGCCAAGAGTGGTATTGTGCTCGGGAGAGAGTATGGCTCTCTTTAATAACTTTTTGAAGAATGCTGGAGTTCAGTGCATATTTATGGATCACCCACTTCAGTCCCTGAGTGTGAGAACTGGGTGTGTCCTATCTCTCAGTCATCATATTCCTGGGGGGCGGGCACTGGGGGAGGAGGGCATTTCTCTTTCCTTTATTGTTACTGTTTTCTGTCTTGTGGTCTTGGATTATGTTCTCTGAATGTCTATATGGCTATGCATATGTGGAAATGTCAACGAATCCATCAGATCTTCAGAGACAAGGGCATCATTACTGCAGCACCTCCCAGCCTCCTTCCCAGGCTATGAGAAGCAGTGCTCATGCCCTGGCAAGAAGGCAGGCATGTTGCAGGGTTCTCTGTGAAGAGTGCTGCCTGCTTACAAACATGTGCTTAATTATGTATTTCTTTATCCAATGAATATTGATTAAATCTGCTTGCCAGATTCTGTGGGTGTTGTAGGAAACACGCAGACATAGTGGCTGCCTTCATTGCATTTGTATTTGCTGTGGGATGAAGCTCTTCAAATATTAACAGATGTGACTTTCTTGCTATACTTACTTTTTTCTTTCCTTCCATCCTACTTGTGTAGCTATGCTGTGATTGTGGCCTTGGGAGAGAGTTGTAGAAAAAAATAGGGACATTTTATGAGAGTAGACAGGACATTCGATGAGGCTAGGGTGTAGCTCAGTGGTAGGGCTCAAACCTAGCAAACACAAGACCCTGGCTTCCACCCTCAGCCCCACCCACAGAAGGAGAGCAGTACCAGCCATAGACAAAATATTAACAGACACAGGGCTTTAGCCTCACCCAGATCCTATTGGAGGAAAGAAAATTCCCCGGAGCTGAAAGGGAAAGATGAGATCCCAATGAAAATATCACTGAGGAACAAACCATGACTAGAGACCATGAGTACAAGGTGTACCTCTGCCAAGGATCAGGAAAATGTCCCCGAGTCTCCAGTGAGGACCAGCAATGGGATGCTATAACTGGAGTATGATGTATGACTCAGCTCCCACCTGCAAATTGTGGTTTTGCATTGAGGATTCAGAAGCTGCATTCGGCTTATCCAGGCAAAGTAAGGTGGACAAAGTCACAGATGCTAAGTGCCTCCAAAACACAGAGGTTGTGTGACTGAAAGTGGATGCTGGGAGGGAGCCCCTCGAGCAGCTCACGCCTGGTGAAGTATTCCTTGATCACTCTGTTTACATTAGATGATGCATCCCGGAGGAAAACATCCAACTTAGAAGAAAAATGAAAATCGTAATTGTCTCTTATAATTTGTACAGGATGTCCTATCGACTGAATGTTTGCCTCCCCCAAAATTCATAGGTTGACATGCTGCCAACAAAACAATGGTTGGGAGATGGGACTTTGGGGAAGTAATTAGATGTCACTCCCGGCCTCCAGAACTGTGTGCAATAACTTTTTGCTGTTGAGAAGGCACCCAATTTGCGGTGTTTTGTTAGTTTCGAGGACAGACTGAGATATCAAATGACTAGCTCTATTTTTCAGGGCAATTAACTAGAAAGAATGGTATTTAAAGACTATGGCACACGAGGGCCTCTAGACACCTTAACACAAAACTTCTAACAACATTATATATGATTGAAACCCTTCATTGGGAAACTCTGCCCTTCAGAGCTCAACAAGGGAGTCACACAGAGCTGGAAAGTGGATCCCAGGATAAGCCACACTTTGAGTTGTCAGAAAAAGAGACACACCGCAACCGAAGTGTGTCATCTGCAGAAACCAAAGGCTAACTGGTGGGAGCCAACCCTGTGGCTCCCGAACGCTCTCCTGAGAAGAAAGCGCTTTAAACTATGATGGCGACAGTCCCCTCTGTGTGCTCTCCCCTTGCTCCAGTGGGGAACTGGGCTTTTGTATGTAATTTGCTCTTTTTATGTCACCAAATGCCTTGTGATATTGCACTTGATGGATCTCTTATTGGCAAGTTTCCAGGAGTCCAAAGCTAATTAGCTCAGCCTTCCAGGTATGTAAGAAGAGAGTGGACTATGCATCATTCATGAGCAACACTGACCAACTGCTCCAACCTCCATGAAAACTGCTGAGGCCGTGTGTGTACCTCATGTGTACATGTTCATGCATGTGCAAGTGCTGAGGCATGTATATGCAAATACACGTGGAGGCCAGAAGTTGATGTTGGTGTCTTCCTCAAACACGTTCCACCTTGTTTTTTGAGATGGGGTCTCTCACTGATTCAGCTAAGTTAGCTTTCAGCAAAGCCCAGAGTTCCTCCTTTCTCCACCTTCCCAGAGTCGGGACTGCAGGCACATGCTGATGCACCCAGATTTTTCATGGATGACAGGGATCTCAACTTACACTTCCATAACATAGACTTTACCTAATGAAGTATCTTCCCAGCACTGAGCAATTCCACATCTTGAAGTTCTGTGCAACTAGCATAAGCTGAACAGTTCTCACAGCTGACACTCTCTTCCTTGAATTCTGGAAGTTGAAGGTCTGGCCTCAGGGTGCAAACAGATTTCATGCCTGGTGAGACCTTTCCCAGGATGCAAACTGCTAGCTTCTCCTTGTAGCGCCCCATAGTAAATGATAGGAGAGCTTCCTCTGTGTCCTTTCTTAGTTAGTCCCCATTCACAACACCTCCACCCTCAAAGGTCCCACCTCCAAATGCCATCCCATCAGGAATTAGAGTTCAACACATGAACTTTGGGGGCAAGTAAACGTTCAGTCGATAACAATAGGTAATCAACAATTGTTCGTGAGCTGTCTACTCAGTCGGGCATATTGCCAAACTCCAAGGATCTAAAGAAGTTTGAGACCTAAGGGTTTTAATAATCTGCTCAGAGAGGAGAACGCAAATCTCACAATGAGCAAAAAGAAAAAAAGAAAATCAGTGTGTGTATAAATACATGTGTGTGTGCACATTCATGTGGTATATATGTGGGTGGGGTGGGTGGGTGGAAATTTGTTACAAATGAAAATTCTCAACCCCACTTAACCAGACCTGGCCACCATCACATGCATAGGCATTTGGAAATCATTGATTTTACAAAACATTTCTTCCTCCAGCATAAATAGAAAATGCAGGTAAAGGGAGGGAGGGAGGATAGGCCTGGTTTGGGGAGAAAGTGCTGTAATTTGTACCAGTACACAGTTGGGCGGGGAGGGAATTTGGTTCCAGACCACCTGTGGAGAGGATGGCCCCTCTCAAAGACCAAGAATTATCCATGTGTCACTCTTGGGCTACAAGGCTCCAACTTTATCTGCCGTCTTCTGGCTGTGGGTCTAGGATTCTCTTCCAGAACCTGAACTGTGACAAATTGGAAACTGCAGATATTAAACACCTGCTTGCTCCTCGCTGGATTTCAGATGGTTGCAGAGGTCACATCTTAGCATAAGGCATCTATTCTTCGCTGAGGCTCTTGGCATCCTCGCCGCCGCAGTAGAGTGTGCCATGTCAGCACCAGCATGAGAATTTACTGAGCACTATGTGGTGCCAGCCGGTCCATCTGAGGTTTTTGGCAACAAGGAACCTCAAGGGACTCTGGAGAAGGCAGAACTCTTCAAAACTTAAAGTCACAAAGAAAGGATGGGCCTAGATGCCTGCAGTTTCCCTAATCGGAGTCTATCATGAGCAAATGACCTAACTCAACTGCTTTATGCTTGTCTTTGTTTCTAGGGTGACTGTTCTTCACAGACAGGCACAGACCGTTCACTTGACTCAAAGGTCTACTCCCAGGCACATACCCTGGCAATACAGGTCACAAGAAATTCTTGGCAAATACCCTGGGGAAGCACAATTGACAACAGTCTGAAGTGGGACCAATACAAACACCCATCCCGTGCTGGCTAGTGATTTGTCCACTTGACAATAAGAAAAAGTTTCCATCAGGTTGACCTATGGACACATCTGTAGGGTGTTTTCTTGACTAATTAATAGTGGAGGTTGCCACCCACTGTGGCAGTGCCATTCAGGAAAGGTAGTCCTGGGTTGAATAAGAAAGCAGTCTGTGCAAGCCATGGGGAGAAAGCCAGTAAGCAGCACTCCTCCATGGCTCTGCACCAGTTCCTGCCTCCAGGTTCCTGCCTTGAGTTCCTGCCCTGTCATGGCTTCCCTTCATGATGGACTCTAAACTTTAAGGTTAAATAAACCCTTTCATCACTAAGTGACTTTTGATCATGTTCTTTATCAAAGCAGTAGAAAGGTAACTAAGGAACTGGGGAAATAGTTCAGTGGTTAAGAGCACTGGATGCCTCCTTCAGAGGACCCTGGTTCAATTCCCAGCACCTACATGGTGGCTCACAAACATCTATAACCCCAGTAGCAGAGAGTTTAATGCCCTCCTCTGACTTGATGTACCAGGCACACATGGTGCAGACATACATGCAGGTAAGACACATTCATATACATGAAATATTTTTTTAAAAAGTAAGAGTTGCTAGTGGACACAGTCCAACATGATGGGGAAGGCACTGCAGTAAGATCATGAGGTGGCTGGTCACATTGCATTCACAATCAGGAAGCAGAGAGAGAGGGATGATGGTACTCCACCTCCATTCTCCTTCCAGCCCATGGGATGATCACATCCATCAGGTTGGGTGTTCCCTGAATAAACTTCTCTGGAAACACTCTCACAGATAGGCCTAGCAGCTTGTCTCCTAGGTGGCTGTAAATCCTGTCACGCTGACAATCAAGATTAACTATCACACTCAACAAAACTATTAACAACCACCAACAGGTCTTTCCCTTTCCCCGCTCTCCCATTTCACCGAGTTGTGCAAATAACCATCATGAAGACTGGGTGAGCTATGACTGTCGTGTTGGGAATAATACACAATCCTACCTCAATCATCATTTTAATCCTCAAACAATGTGGACACAGCATAGATTAGGCCATCAGATAATTGTATTTTGTTTTTATTAGAATCTAACCTCTTAACAAATGCTAGAAGCTGGCTTACATTTTATGATTATAGTAAAAATGACCATTGCCAGTTAATAGCACATGACAAATTGGCATAAATCATAACATCCATGAAATGAGCAAATGTCTTTTTCAATTTTTCCTTTAATTCTTAAATTCATTAAACATGAATTATAAACATTACTGTGAATTTTTTTTAGGAAAAATGAAGAAAAGAAACTCTATCCCTCCTGAAGTTCATTTTTAAATCACACACACTTTGAAACCCTGTACTAAATTATTCATGTGAAAAGAAACAGTAATCTAAGAAGTAAAGTTCTGCAAGACTGCAATGATGTGATTTAACGGCCATCATAAGTCAGGATTTGTGGAGCACGTGGAGAACCTGCAGTAACTGTCCCTCCCTACTTTATTTTTTCAGGCTTCAGGTAGGCCAAAGACATTCATTGTGAACGGTTCCACAACTAATTTTTCCTTAATCAAATCAGAAATGTAAATTCCCTTCCCTGCTAGTACAGAGCCAAAGGATATGATCTTCATTATAGAAGGCTCTGCATGCATGAGAACATTCTATAAATCTGGGCCAAATAATATTTTAAGACATCAAGAGCTAGTAAGAATTTGTATTATATTTAACTGCACATTACAGTAGAGTAGAATTGCTAAGAAGTGAACGCATAAATAGTTGATTCCTGTTAGTTCATTATACCCTTCCTATCAGGCTGCCCAGAAGTTACATCTTTAGAGATGTTCTTTGCATAATTTGAATATTTGAGGAGATGAAGGACTACATTAAGAAGATACTATTTGGGACAGGAGAGATAATACAGTCTGTATAATATTGCCACACAAGGACCTGAGTTTGATCCTCAACACTCATGAAAAAGCTGGTCAGGGGCACCAGCTTATAATCCTGTTTGTGGGGAGGCAGAGGCAGGATTCTGGGGACATGCTGGGCAGCTAGTCTAGCAGAGCCAGTGAGCTCCAAGTTCAGGAAAAGATCTCAAGACCTAAACTGAAGAGTGACTGAAGACACGCAAAGTTGACCCCGGCCTCCACACATGCATGGAAAGGCACATCTGTATGTACACACAAGCATAAACACACAAAAAAGAAAGCTTAAAAATGTACAGGCTCCAACCTCATGAAAACATAAGGAGGCAAAAAAATTAATGTAACTTAAAGAACATATCTCCAGGAAGTTCCAGAGATACCAAGAAAAATCCAAGAAAAAAAATTAAAGAACCAGATATACTTACTGCAATACACATCTGGGCTACCACGAAGAGGTGATAACACCGAATGTTAGGAAAGATACAGAAACATGAGGACTGAATTTCCCATACACTTCAGAACACTGATAAATCACAGCATCTGTACTGTGGCTGGATAATCTCACCCTTGGGTATCTATTCAAAAGACTGAAGACACATATTCATACGAAGTCTTACATAAATTTGGGTGCATTATAGAATATTTACATAGAAGAAGTGGTTTTCTGCAAGGACAGGATGCAACCCCTGAGAGGCCTGCTTTCACAAGGTAATCACATCCACAGTATCCCATATTCTAGTCCCTATGTGTCAGGAGTTCGCCGTCTATGAGTGAACATTTCCAGAAAGAAATTGTACCCTCTGCAAAGCTGACTAACTGATTAGAACATCAATTATTGTGAAGAAATTTGAATGTTACAAGTCCAGAGCCTAATTACGATTCCTCTTGAGCTATCTTAGCCCCTGAATAGCCGTCCCTCACCCACCCCCACTGTCTGGTCTAATATCAGTGTGACTATCAAGTGAAACTCTTTTGAATATATTAGTTTTAGCAGACCCATAGCTTTTATCAATGCAAGAGCTACGAAACCACAGGGTGCCCAGGCATTGGCTCACACATACTCTGGCTATGTCTAGAAGGGTGTTTTAGAATGAGATGGAGGATGGCGGGCAGCTGATGGAGCTCCATGATGGAGCCTCATCTAGATCAACATTTGACTCAATACAGCAGCTTGCTCTCCTCCACGGAGCTAAGACTCATCTAAGCTAAAAACAAAAAATGCTGATTTTTGAAGAGAACATTAGTGGACAGAAGGCTGCGGAACCACAAGAAAAGTTGATGTTTCTATAGGGGGATAAAAGAGCTCCTGCTGCCTGTCTGTCTTCATCCGGAGCGTCAGTGAGAAAGCATCCCTCTGGGTCTCCAAACTGCTCTGGACCTGGAACTGCAACATTGATCCTCCTGAGTTTCTGCTACAGATCTTTGAACTCAGCAACAGCAGCCTCCATTAGCCCAGTGTGTGTGTGTGTGTGTGTGTGTGTGTGTGTGTGTGTGTGTGTGTGTGTGTGTGTTTTCATGTATTGGAATGGGTAAGTGCAAGCAAAGGTCACAGATTAATCTTCGCCTTTCTCCTCGGTTCAGAGACTCTTTTGCTCTTTGTTTCTGCATACTCCAGACTGGCCCTTGAGCTTTCCCAACAAGTCTCCCATTTCTGCTTCCTGTCCCTAGTAGGGGTACTCTGGGGTTACAGATGTGTGAACTGCTGCATCTGGCTTTTATATGGGCTCTGTAGGTCTGAACTCGGGCGATCAGGACTTGCATGGCAATCACTTTACCCTCCAAGCCATTGTCACAGCCAGAGCTGATTCTTTTTAATGAATCTATGTGTGCCTCTGCATTCGGTGCTGCGTCTATGGAGAACTCTGACTACTACAGGGGCTGTGGCAAAGCAGGGTGAACCCAGGATGGGAAAGGAGGCACCTGGGTAACACTTCCTGGTTCAGAGCAATGATGGAGTCACCTGAGGTTTATGAGTTTACTTTATATAGTAAATGGATTTTATATTCTGATTCATCTCCATTTTATATCACAACCATTTTACGATTTTCATTTTCCATGGACTCCTGTCTCAAAAATCTGAGAATTCTGGGTAAGTTTTCTAAATACAAATCCATTACTACTAAAAGCGTTCCATAGATGGGCTTCTGCTAGTAAATCTCATTAGCCTGTTTACCACAAGGTCAGTTGTCTACATGTTTATAAAAATTACATCAGATAGCTTTTTTTCTTTTTTCCTCTCAAGAGTGTTGTCCTAGCAACAAAGAGAATTGGACCATAGGCCAGCTGCTTGACTTCTGCCCATGCCCCAGGATTGACATGAAGCAGCACACTATAAAGTACCACCCACCCTACCACGTAAAAATTCTCGGAGTCTCTAGCCACTGGGGGTTTTCCATGAGGGGTCTGGAAGGCAGCTCTAAGCACAGCTATTCCAAGGGTTTGGGAGCAGAAGCCTTTGTGCCCATGGTGATTTAGGCAGGAGAGCAAGGAATCCAGTGGCACCTAAGCAAATAAGAGACTATTAGAATCTCTGTGCTAAATGTATTCATTAACACAAGCTTATCCTGGAGTAGAACCTTTATTCCCCTGTGGCATATTTGTGGCTCAGAGTTCAATAACTTGCTCAAGGTCATTTTCGA
Organism: Myodes glareolus; assembly: GCF_982192425.1. Taxonomy (NCBI): domain Eukaryota; kingdom Metazoa; phylum Chordata; class Mammalia; order Rodentia; family Cricetidae; genus Myodes; species Myodes glareolus. The sequence goes on from NC_142029.1 coordinate 62,704,144, forward strand.
GGATTGTATATAAACCATACAGGGTGCCATCTATTATATCCAATTTATTTCATTCAGTATGATTTTAAGATCTATTTGTGTTGTTGTATTATAAACTGGGTCATCATCATTCAGTTTAAGGAATGGTCCATTGCATGGGGACAGCACACATTATTACTGGTTCATGCACTCATTGACATTTGGGTGATTGACAGTTTCGGTTTATTAGAATTAAAGCTATTGTCTGTGGATAGTCATGTTCACAAAAAGAAGTGTGGCTCTTGTTTCATTCTGTATTTGGTTTGACTGGTGTAGTCTGTGGTCTCTGCACAGAACTGCCGCTCACTACTGAGCAGCTATGCTCCTGGCTAGGCTGTGCTTACAGGTGCCACCCAGTCCCCTCATCAAAAGCCTCCAGTGACTGGGGACAGAGAGAACTTACATTCGGCAAGGGTGGAGTGTGGTCCTCATTGTGTCACTTCCTGTCAATCCTGGGGCATGAACAAGCAGCTGACCTGTGGTCCAGTTCCCTCCTGTTGCTAAGACAACAGTCTTGAGAGAGAAAAGAAGCAAAAAAATTGATGTAATTTCCTTATAAACACTTCAATAACTGACCTTGCAGGAAATAGACTAACAAGATTTCCTAAGAGAGGCCCCTATGGATCCCAGCAAGCCCTGGCGATCCATCTGTCTTTGCCTTCTGAATGCTGGGATTACAAATGCGTACTGCCACACCTAGGGCTGGGGACCCAACTCAAGTTGTTTACTGGATCATCTTTCCAAACCAGGGAGATGTGTAAAACTGAGAGACAAATATCCAGAAGAGAAGGCGAGTGGTGGTTTTGGTTGTGAGCCTAGCCTTTAATGGCTTAGTCGTCTCTCCAGTCCACTGAAGGATATTGCCTGTCAGTTCCTGATGTTGGGTTAGTATCAGAAAAAATACACGAGTATGTCCCTGCTCACTTGGGTATTTGATCCAGTGCTTTGTCTTTTGTTGGCTTTTTTTATTGTTATTTGTTTTGAAACTGGGATTTCTTCTGTCACAAGACTGCCCTTTCCTTATGACCTTCCTGCCTTAGACTTTCTTGCAGCTAGTGTTTGCCGGTCTCTGCCACCATGCCGGGCTGTGATGTGGGATGTCCTTTTGTATGTGTTGTTTTTATTGGTTAATGAATAAATCTGCTTTGGCCTATGGCAGGGCAGAATATAGCCAGACTGTAAGGGATACAGAGAGAGGGTAAGCGGAGTCAAGCAGACACCATGTAGCTACCGAAGGAGACAGACACTGTACCCTTACCAGTAAGCCACAACCTCATGCCAATATACATATTAATAGAAATGGGTTACTTTAATATATAAGAGTTAGCCAATAAGAAGCCTGAGCTAATGGGCCATGCAGTGTTGTAATTAATATAGTTTCTATGTGATTATTTGGGTCTGGTCAGCTGGAAAATGAACAAGCGGTCTCCGGTTACAGGGCTGGTCTTACTCTATAGAAACAAACTGGTTGGGAGCTGGAGTGATGGGCTCAGAGGTTAAGAGCACTGATTGTTCTTCCAGAGGTCCTGAGTTCAATTCCCAGCAACCACATGATGGCTCACAACCATCTGTAATGAAATCTGGTGCCCTCTTCTGGCCTACAGGCATAATACTGTATATAAATCTTAAGAAGAAGAAGAAGAAGAAGAAGAAGAAGAAGAAGAAGAAGAAGAAGAAGAAGAAGAAGAAGAAGAAGAAGAAGAAGAAGAAGAAGAAGAAGAAGAAGAGAAGGAGGAGGAGGAGGAGGAGGAGGAGGAGGAGGAGGAGGAGGAGGAGGAGGAGAAGAAGAGAAAAGAAAAGAAAAGAAAAGAAAAGAAGAAAAGAAAAGAAGAAGAAAAGAAACAAACTAGTCTACAGAGTGAGTTCCAGGACAGCCAGGACCGTCACACAGAGAAACCCTGTCTCGAAAAGGCACAAAGAGAATAAACAAAAAAGGAATAAATTAATAGGAAAAGTATAATATTTGATGTCAGAAGACCATGTCAAGCTCTGACACACAAGTGTATAGTTTGAATGTGGTTTTTTATTTTTGTTTTTCTTTGTTTCATAGTATCTACTGGTGCTGAGACAGAGTGTGGGACTCGGCAGGAAGTAGACTCTCAGACTTTAAGTAATTTCATCCATCCTCAATCTGGAAACTTGATCCAGAGCTTTTCACTCAATGCAAAACAAGTTAGAAAATATAGACCTACAATCAACTAAGCATCTGCTTATCTGCTTCTCTCCACCCTAAAGTCCAAGGGATGGGAGTGAATAGAGGTGGTACTCCTTGCTCTCTGTCAAGTATAATCTGTGTCCCAAACAGCACACAGATTACGATAATTTCAAACAATGATGAGCAATTTTTGGACAAAAATAAATAGCACAATGTTGCCCATGCTTGGATGTGTGAAGAAAACTCATGAGAAGGAAGAATTCAGATTTGCTTAGGGAGCAATCCCTGGGGTGGTGTGGGGGGTTTGTTTTGTATATTTTTTAATTATTAAATTAACAGTCATTTACAGTTATATATTAAGACAGGACACAATGAACTGAGCTTACCTCTGCTGTCTAAACTTAAGGCAGACAAAAATTAAAATCTTAAGACAAGAATGATTCACGTGGGGTTGTGAATGAGGCCGATAGGTCCTTAAACTCTTGTGGGGGAGAGGGTGGAGGTGGGTTGAGGGGTGGAAGTGGGGGGGAGGGGGCATTGAGAATGCTCCTGGAGTAGGATGTTGGGAGATAAATCAGCAGAGTGCCTCTAGCAAGCAAATAAGGCCTTCCTGATTTGGTTTGGTTTTGTTTTTCCTTCTGGAAATTTACTTTAAAAAATTTTTTTTTGGATCAAAATTAATTAACTTTCTTGGTGCCAGGAGCATATGAACTGTTTCTTTATCCCAGAATGACTTCAGTAGTAAAGATTTCCTGGTTAAATCCTCAGTGAAAATTGCGGAAGGATCCCTCCCACCTAACTCAACCCACTAGACGGGGCCAAGGAAATGTCAAATAAGTTCATCGGAAGAACAAATGGTCTAATCAATAAATGGACAAATGAACAGAACAGACAGTTCTCAAATGAAGTACAAACAACCCGTAAATACGTGGAAACATGTTCGACATCCTTAGCTACGAGGGAACACAAATCAATACAACATTGAGATTCCATCTCCTCCCAGTCAAAATGTCTGTCATCCAGAAAACGAGAGAACAATAAACACTCGTGAAGATGGGAGACCCGAAGAGGAAGCCTTACACACCGCTGGTGGGAATGCAAACTAGTGCAAACTAGTGTGGGAACAAGCACAAAGGCCCCTCAAAACGTGAATAAAATTACCATGTGGTCTAGCTCTATCATCGTGGGTGTGATTCCCCATAGCCAAATCCTGCAAACAGCCTGTTAGAAATATTTTCTAACGTGAACTCTCTGCCGAAACAAAATAATCCCAATCAAGCCAAATCAGACCAGATTAAAAAATACCCAGGTTTAATTAGACTCCAGCACTCCCGGGTGGCCCTGAGGAAACAGAAAGTTGCCAACGCGACCACCGGAGAGGAAAAGGGAAAACCACATGTTTATTTTCTGGGGAGCTGGTTAAATAGCATGTGGGAGTGGTCTTGACCTTTCCTGGGGAGTTTGGCAGGTCACCTTGACCTTCCTCAGGGAGAGGTCAAAGTTCAAGGGGCACAGGGGAGGGGCCTCCAAAGATTGAGGCCAGAGGCTGGGATTTACGTTCCAGACTGTTTGTATAATGGATGATAGGAAGCTGAGGTGATATTTATGACCAACATTTTAGGCTGTCTTTGGAAAAAGGGGCGTCAACTCAAATCTGACTACTTCCTGCGGCATGGGTGATGTGGGGGAGGGGAGAGCTGGGTGTTGGTGGGTTCACACTCAGTGAGAGGTGTGGCTAGAAAGGTATCCTGTTCACCTCACCGTCATCCCTGAGACACCAGGGAGGTAAAAAGGCAGGTGTCTCGGAGAAAAAATATTGTTATTACCCGTCTTGTTTGTATCACCAGAGATGAGTGTGCCAGGCTGAAGAGCAGGTAGGCCCTTCATTGTGGATCCTGGAAAGCCAGAGGGTGGAAGGTCCTAACTGCTAGACAGACCAAGTGTCCTGAGTAGGTGCCCACTTGAGCCTAAAGAGATGGTACCAGCATGGGTGTCCCAGGAGCTTGGCAGCCAAGGGCGTGGTGAGGATTACCGTGTGAGGTCCTGTTCATCGGGGTTCAAGAGACCTGGGAGTTAGATGCTTTAAGAGTACTCTGTTCCCTGGGGAAAGTGGGGCAGGTTCAGGGGCGTTAGGGTCCACTGGTGTGGGGGCAGGGAGACAACTGTCAGCGTGTGAGTGGAGAAGGGACCTCAGAAGGGAGAGGTAGGGTAGGTACCCCGCCAGTGGAGGAGTTTGGACTGGGAGGTGATGGTTAAGGAGAAAGGGCCTGCCATAAAGCAGCTCAAAAGGGTTCAGGCCCTTAGAGGAATGTGGGGTGGCCCTGAGGCAAGTAAAGGCAATGGGGAGAAGGGAGGGCCAAGATAACCTGAGTTCAATGGAGAGCTTGGTTAGCTGTTGTTTGATGAGTCCATTGGCCCTCTCCACCTTTCCCGAGGACTGTGGATGGTAGGGGATGTGGAATTTCCAGGAGACGTTGAGAGCTTCTGACCCAAGCTCCATGACCCTGAAAGTGAAGGCCACCAGAAAAAGTTTGTAACAGATTACACTTCTGAAGCCACACCAAGCAGGATTGGTGTACTGTGCATCATTGCAGAGATGGAGCACAGATTAGGACTCGGGAGAAAATGTAGACTGGGGAGAAAACTCCATGGCAAAGTGGTTTCCTAGTGTGCACTAGGTCCTGGGTTCTACCCCCAATACTGCAAAAAGGAAAAACGCGATGTGGAGTGTCACAACCCACTCTTGCCTCCTACAGTCTGTTTTCTACCTTATGGCCAGAGTGGAACATCTTTCAAAACTGCAAATGGGGTCAAATTATGCCACGGTCAAACCCTTTAAAGGTCTCCCTTGGTGTCAGGATGGGAGGGGACACCTTACTACAGTTTTCGAAGCTGCAATTGCCCCGGCCCTGCCCCTCCTCCCCCCTCCAGCTTCTGTGTTCCACTCTCTCTGCCCTTCCGCAGTCTGTGCTATTGTGCTCTTGAAGTTCTTTGCACTCAGCTACATTCCATTTGGCTGAGAGTGTTTGCCCATTTAGGCCTTTCTGGTCTATGCTGGGATAGTTTCTCTCCAGGACAGATTTTTCTGGTGGCCCTGCCTGGGTCTTAGGACCCTCTCCTGCATGAGTTCTGTTCACAGTTGTGATTGTACATTGGTCCTCATGATTTGCTGTTTGTATTAGCTAATTTATTGCCGTGACAAAATACCTGACATAGCCACTTAAGGAAGGACGGGGTGATTTGGGGCTCAGTTTAAGAAGGGATGGAATCCATCATAGTGTAGACAGGAAGTAAGGTCAGGAGCTAAGACTTTAACCTCTCCTCCCCCACCCAGTGAGCCACCTCTTCCAATGGAAGCTTCAACTCCTAAGAGTTCCACAACCCCTTAAAACAGCACCACCAATTAAGAGTCGAGTGTTCAAACACAGGAGCCTATGGGGAAACATTTCACATTCAGACTGTTACCTGATTTAGGGGTCACAGCCTATGACCCAACAAGCCAGGTTCAGCACCAGCCCTCAATAACCCAATTAAAAGAGCCAGATTAATAGGGAAAAATAGAAAAAGGAGATTTGGTCAATGTGGACACGTTGAAAAGAAAGAAAAGGAGACTCGGTGACTTACCCCATGGCCATCTTCAGGGGCCCTGACAGAGGATAAGATTTAAGTAGAAAGCAAGAGGTATGCATGACTGTTCAGTCCAGTCAGGGTGTGGACCCTGGCCACCACTACCTCAGCTCTAAGTCTATCCTGCGGGGTCATCAAATGAGCTGTGATGTTTGCTCCAGGGCACAAATTCCCCCTCCAGATGCCACCAGGGCTTCAGCCATTTCTTCTTCCTAGGGAAGATTAGGGGAATTCTAATTTCTTAGGTTCATTCCTTCAATAGTCTGACAAGAAAATGTGCCCTTAGGTTATAGTCACCCCTGCCAGACAGGTGGGTTATAAAACCACAACACTTTTATTATATTCTGCTATTCCTCCTTAGACAGCATTCTCAGAAGATAAGAAACGGTCAAGAACTAATGGAATTAGATGAGTCTCACAGATCATAACATGTGGGGACCATGTCATCTTCCCGCATCCGGTCTCTTTTCTGCAGGGCTAGGCTAAAGCAAATGCCTGAGTATTTGGCCATGCAGCTCTGTCCTGGCTTGGGAACTGCTTGATGAGCAACCTAAACTTAGCTGCAGCAGAATGAGGTCCCAGAATAACCAGTCGGGAGAGAAGGCTCTGGCCACTCTCTTGGGATTTCCCACCCTCTGAGATGGACGAACAATTTAAATGGCAGAACATTTTGAGATGCTTAGGATGCAAACCCTTTGAAATCTAGGATAACCAAGAAAAATTCTTGTTTTTATCATTATAGGTAAGAGATTAAAAACAAAACCTAAAGATATTTTAAAGCCCTCTGGGAATGGGGAGACAGGGGTTAGGAGTGAGTATAGCAACGTACAATGGTAAAAGTGTAAAGAATCATAATGAATCCCATTATTTTGAACACTAACTGAAAATTAAAGGTACAGAAACCAATGAAGACCTTACTAATAAAACTATTTAGTGGTGTGGGATTCCCCTCTGTATGCTGTGTTAATAAACTGTCTTGGGCCTGAGCAAGGAATAGAGGTAGGCAGGGACATGCTGGGAGGAAGAAGGTAGAGTAAGGGAGAAGCCATGTAGCCCGGCTGGAGACAGACACCAGAACTTTGCTGGTAAGCCACTGCCACGTGGCGATACACAGATTAATAGAAATGGGTTAGGTTAAATTAATATGTAAGAGTTAGCCAATAAGAAGGTAGAGTTAATGGGCCAAGTAGTGATTTAGTTAATACAGTTTCTGAGTGGTTATTTTGGGGCTAAGCAGTTGGGAACCTACAAGTGGTGGCCCCCTCCTCTTACAATTTAGAAGAATCATTTTTAGAAAAAATACTTAAAGTAAATGTAGCACACACACATATATTATGCTAGACTAGAAATTCCCTTTTAAAAATGTCTATATTATCAACTCATAAAGAAAGAACTGGTGAGTATCATGTGCTCTGGTTGCTTTAGTTCATCTATATTCATGTTTCAGACCCAAACCTTCTATTTCTATCAAAGTTCCCAAATTAAATATGCAACTTTCAGATAATACACAATAAATATTCATAATATCAATCTAGTTTACTTTGTTTGTATCTGTATATATGTGGTATATAAACATGCATATATACATATACACATATATACGTGCATGTGTATATGTGTGTGTAGTGCAGTGTATGTGTGGTTCCCTGGGCCTGTGTGCATGGAGACCGGAAGAGGACATCAAGCGTCCTGCTCTGTCACACTCTACTTCAGTCCCTTGAGTTGGGGGTGTGCCACTCAACCTGAAGCTAGGCTTTCACTGAACCTGAAAACACCAGCAATCCTCCTGCCTTCACCCACAAGGGCACTGAAGTGTGTGTGTAGCCATGTCTGCCTTGTTAGGGGGTGCTGGGACTTGAATGCAGGCCTCATGCTTGCACAAAACGTGTTTTTATTCACTGAGTGTCTCCCCAGCTCTCTACTTAGCTTTTGAATGTTCATTTATTTGTTTTAATTAAGTCTGCTCTTGTTACCTGTTTTTAGAAATTCCAAAAGAACTTATACTAAAATATCAAACTATGAAAAAAGAAACGTGATTTATAGGAAACACCAGGGCATGCACCCATGCACAGTCATCCTTGCAGCTTCACAGATCACTGATAACACAAGAAAAACCATTTCATGGATACATGCTATGCATGAGTCTCTGTGTTGAAGCTTTACGTCTTACATTCTATTTTCTACTGGTAGAGAACTACAGAGATTGGATCCATTAAGGATAGCCCCTTCCGCATGCTACACTGTGGACTCCCTTTCCTGTTTCCTGGTAACACAAGAAAAGTAAACATTAAAACTGCTCCACCTGGGAATTTAAAAGACCATATGAGAAAGTAGAGATACTAGGGTTCTGCTGAGGGTGGTTAAGGAAAGATACTTCCTGTTGGTCAAAAGAGTAGCGTCTACTTCTGGTCCTAGGTAAAAAGAGGACATTTTGATCCACAGATTAGAAGGTTATACTACTGTCTCCTCCCTTAAGAGTTAATCTGGGTCTGTCAATCACCTGGCTAAGAGTCCATTTCTCAGGAAATCTGATTCACCAGAAGACATACTAAGGCGATGGGCGGAATAATTAATCCCTTAATGATAAAATGTACTTATCCTTCCAGAAGCCCTTCTTCTGAGGCGGTTTCTACCGAACTCTTCTCTTCTCCTCTCCCCTCCCCTCCCCTCTTCTCTCTTTCCCTCTCCTCCACTCTCTTTCTTGCCTCCTTTCTTTCTCTCCAACCCCTTGCTACCTAAACACACTTTCCCTGACTCTGGTCCTCAGAGTTGATTCAGGGATCTCTGAGACGACAGTGATAGCTATACAGGGATAGCTAAACTCTTTTGCTGAAGCCACGCAGCTGTTTACTGACTTTGTCACTTCACATGCCAGCTTTCTTCAACTCTAACTCCAAGAGGCATGGCCACCTCCCTTTCTTTTCGCCATCTCCCTCCTCCAGCAGCTGCTGAGACTTAAACTGGCATCCATGTTGTTTCCTCTTAAAATGAAATAAAATGGTCCTTAAGCTCCCCCCATAGATAATTTTTGAACCCCTTTATTAAATTTCATTTTTTAAATGTGTGTGTTGTTATGTGTGGATGTCGGCATACCATGCATGTGCTATAACAGGTGTAGAAGACAGAGGATAACTCCACAGTTCCCTCCTTCTACCTTTATGTGGATCCTGTGGATTGAAATCGGGTCCTTAGACTTGTGAAGCAAATACTTTACCCACTGAGCCATCTTGTTAGATCCCATTTTAAATTCTTTTGTCAACAAGACTAATAACCCACAAAAGGGAACTCTTATTTTCTCCAGTCATATTAGGCTTCAGTTAGGGACTAATCCTACCACATTTCCCTGCAGACTTACAAGTACTAGCAGGTACCCCACCTGAAATATGTCTATAAGTCTGGACAAGCTCCCTAGGATCCCAGACTTCATGAAGGAAATGCTAAATATCCGAGGCACCATAGCTCTCTGTGCCTGTTTTGGTTAGGATCTCTACTGCTGTGAAGAGACACCATGACCACAGCAGCTCTTATATTGGAAAAACAATTGATTGGGATGACTTACATTTTCAGCGGTTTAGTCCATTATCCTTATGGTGTGACGTGGTGGTGTGCAGGCAGACATGGTGCTGGAGAAGTAGCTGAGAGTCCTATGCCTTGACTTGAAGGCAACAGGAAGTGGTCTGAGTGTCACATAGCACAGCTTGAGAAAAGGAGACCTCAAAGCCCACCCCCACAGTGACACACTTCCTCCAGCAAAGCCACGCCTCCTAACAATGTCACTCCCTATGAGTTTATGGGGGTCACTTTCGTTCAAACTACCACAGTGTCTTACAATCCTCAGCACCCAGTCCTCATAATGGATTCTGGGATCTTCCAGGCTACAGAGATAGCTAAATAGTCTATCTGCGTTTGTAAACTCTCTAGATGTCCAGATTCCAAGAAAATGACAGCTGATATGAAACCAGACCTTGGACATCTAAAGGCTGAAGCACATCCCAGCCCATGTTGTGCACACCTGAGGTACCATTCCTCCACACCTCTGCTGCAGACTCTATATTCCTGCCTCTCTTCCCCACAGCGCGAGATATTCCCTTCCTTTCCTGCTCTTAATGCCTTAAAGTGGGCTTCTTTATTGTCTGTACTCCCTCTGGCATTAAGGCATGTGGCCCCAAGGGGTGATCTTGTGTCTGATACCTACCACCAACGACACCTTTGTGAAGCAGCTATTTCTATGCTATTTCTGCTCCTGTTGTCTCATGTTTAAAAAAGAATTCTGACAAAATGCTAAGACTTCGGAGTGCCAAATCGCTCCGGTTTGTATCCACTGAGGGTAATAACCTTGCTGAAACACAAGGTCAGCCGGAAATGGAACAATTACCGTGTGAATAAACTAGATTGGTGATTGATGTTAGCAGAGTTGCTGAGGGCCTGGCTTTACCATCCAAATGTGCACGGCGACCTAAAATGAGGAGGGAGAGAAGGAACTAACTACAGAACAAACAAGATGCTGACGAGCACATCTTCCCTTCCAACCCAAATAAAGACTTCCATTTTTTTCTCACTCATATAATTATAATTCAAAAACTCAAAAAAGAACCCTGTAGAAAATACCAATTAATGTTTTTCTATGGGTAAATTTTAACTTGGTATTCTGGAAACATGTGGATTGGTTCCAGCAAAACGGTCTCTCCTGGTTGCTAAATTTCAGGCATGACAAACCTAAAATGCAAAAGAGATGAGGATATAACTCAGCAAGGTGCCTTTGGCCACGGGGACCTGTTCAGCCCCTCAGAACCCACATAAAAGACAAGTGTGGCAGAGGGAAAGTCATGTCCAATCAAAAGAAAAAAATATCTCCGGTTTGAGTAGAGACTCAATGTTTCATTTGGGCTGGTTCCATCACCTGGCCCCGAGAGCACCCCTAGGAAAGCAGCTCACCTTGTCATGATGAAGAGGCGGGTGGAATGATTCAACCTCGAATAGGATACTGTGCTTTTCCTCCCCAGAATCCCCAGTGCAGCAGCCTGCTGGGCCTCAGGATGACAGCCACACAACCGTCATATTGCTTGCAAGCCTGCTGCTCTTCTGAATAGTTGGGGAAGCACAGTTTCTCCTTTTCTTCTTTCTACATCTTTTCTAAGTGTGCCTTCCTTAACACTTTGTACTTCTCCCAACATTGTGGACTTCCCCCCTCTTATTCCCAAAGCCTCCATCGCTTCATGTGGCGGCCTGTCTGCCATGTATGACCTCCATGCCAGCTTAAATGCCAGAGTCCTTTCCTTCTCTCCTCTGTTGCCCTCCTCCAGCTAGCAGCTGAAATTTAGCTAGGCTGTCCTGGGGTTTTTCTTTCTTTTTATTATTATTTTTTATTTATTTATATTTATTTATTATTATTATTTTTAAATTTTTATTATTTTATTGTGTCTATAGATGTTTGGTGGCTGTGCACAGTGTGCATGGTGTATGCAGTGGCCAAAGAGGCCAGAAGAGGATGTCAGATCCCCTAGAAGTGGAGTTACAGATGGTTATGAGCTACCATGTGGGTGCTAGGAATTGAACCCAGGTCCTCTGCAAGAACAGCCAGTGCTCTTAACAGCTGAGCCATCTCCTCGGCCCTAGGATTTTTCTTTTAAACTCCAATAAAATTATCCTTGAGCTTCCGTCTGAGTCTATTCTTAAATTCTTTTAACAAGCTATAAGCCCCAAAAGGGAACTCTGACATCTGCTTTATCATCGGCGTGCACCTGTAACCCCAGAGCCAGCAGAAATGGAGGCACGTGGCTCTTGTTGGCCAGTCAGTCTCGCCAAGCTGGTGAACTCTGGGTTCAGTGAGAGACCCTGTCTAAAAAGGTAATGTGGAAAGGGATTAAGAAAGATGTTGTAGAATATCAATGATGCGTTCCAATTGTTTATGCTGCAGAACATTAACTGTGTTAAGGTGTGTTACATTTGTTTATGCTGCATTTGTTTAACGATGTAAGGACGTGTGTTTAATTATGTAAAGATAGGTTGCATTTGGTCCACGTTGCCTGCCCAAGGCATCTAATTGGTCTAATAAAGAGCTGAACGGTCAATAGCTAGGCAGGGAAAGGACAGGTGGGGCTGGCAGGCAGGGAATCTACTTAAGAGGAGAAATCTAGGCTAGGGAGGAACGAAAACAGGAGAGGGAGAGAACTAGGGAACTGTCTGGAGCGAGAAACCCGGCAGACGCTGCCGGCCAGACATAAAGAAGTGAAAATAAGATATACAAAAGTAAGAAAGGTCATCAGCCCCAAGGCAAATGATAAATAAAGAGAAACAGGTTAATTTAGATGAAAAGAGCTAGCCAGAAATGTGACTAAGCTAAGCCTAGCATTTAAAACTAATAATAAGTCTCTGTGTCATGATTTGGGAGCTGGTTGGTGGCCCAGAGGAAAGAGCCTGTACAGAATTATACCCAGTGCCAACCCCTGAGCTCCATACACAATTACACACATGAATGTGCACTTTTGTGCAGATATGCCCACAAATAAACACATATGAAAGCAAAGAAAATTTAATAGAAATAAATTCACTCATTGTGGCCTTGGACAGTAGTCACCATTGTAGCAACAGGCCGCTTGTTTGTCCTGGTTGCCCAGAACCAAAATAACTACACAGAAACTATATTAATTAAAACACTGCTTAGCCCATTAGCTCTAGCCTCTTACTGGCTAACTCCAACATCTTAATTTAACCCATTTCTTTTAATCTGTCTATCACCACGAGGTCGTGGGTGGCCTATCAGCAAAGTTTCAGCACATCTACCTCCAGCCGTGGATCCATGGTGTCCCCCTCACTCTGTCCTTCTTTCTCCCAGAATTCAGTTCTGTCTTCCCCATCTACCTAAGTTCTGCCCTATCAACAGGCCAAGGCAGTTTCTTTATTCATTAATGATAATCACAGCCCATGAGGGGACTCCAAAATCACACCATTCTGTTTGCTGAACTCCCAGAGTTTAAACTCTGAGGAGGTTTCTTATTAGACTGCTGTCTTCGCTGACTTTGCAAGGTGCTGCATTTCTGGCTAGAGCTGTGAAGTAATCAGTCAGCACGTTCTTCCAATCTTTGTTAGAGACCATCTTTAAGTCTACATAGTATGTATCTGCACCCCCTAGGTGCAGATACTCAACCGTCCTAGGCCAGCAAGACCTATGATATCCTTCTTGACACAGCCAAGAACCCTGCTTCATAGGAGCGTCATAAAGTACACTCCAAACATTTCTATGGCAGCCGCTCTGCCAACCTGTACCTGCCCCTTGCTAATATCAAAGCAAGACTATAGGGTTCTAGAATGTTCTAATATGGTCTGCCTTTCTTTAATTGTCAGTTAAGCAGCCACAGTTCTGGATTTAGAATTCTCTCTTGGGAGCACTTCCAAATCCCCAGAGACAGAGTGCAATATTTTTCTTTTGACCTAGAAAAAGGAAACTATAAAAGGTTTCCTGCTGAGTTAACTCCCTAAAAAAGAGCTGTTTGGCAAATTTAGCTGTTTAACAACATCTCTGTTTCCATTTTCATTAAGAAAAAACTGTGGCAAGATGAAAAACTAAAAACCACCTCAGTACGACCTTGCTCAGAATTGGAATATCTGAAACCAACCCCCCTCCTTAGCCTGGGGTCACAGGGTCAACTCTAGATGGTCTCTAGACACCGACTCAATCATTCATTCTTTCCACCTTCCAAGGACTTCATAGGAACTGTCTGTCAGGGCTGAGTTTATCTACCTTTCAAATGGGCTCAGAGTGGAAGTCCCATAGTAACTCATGCAGATTACCTACACATAGAGACACTGGCTCAAATGTTTTAAAAAGTAGACACTTAATTTAGTAAAATTGCCAAAGTGACTGCCAGTATTGGCACTGCAATTTATTCTGTGAGAGTCTAATCGGAAGCTTTAATGTTCTGTAGGAGAATGGGATGGGATCAAAACATGGCATTTGCTAAGCCGAGCTCATTGACTTAAACACAATGGATGTGCTTTGAACACAGTTTACTCGGAGTCTCACTTCTCAATCAATTTTCAGAAAGATCCTGAAAGAATTTTAGTTTCACCCATGTTCCATTATTTCCCCAGCTTCTGTCTAGGTGGAATACTTCGTCGCTAATCCACAGCTGCTAGAAACGTAAATACCTTGGAAGAAAAGGGCCTGGGGTCTCATGAAAATGACCTTACGATCCAAACCATGTCAACAAGGGAAAAAAGCTTCATTCCTGCAGAAGGATGCAAACCTGTGTCAAATCAAAACGGCAAGCACGCCCAGTGTGGGTCCAACTGAGTTTCTCTTCCTAATGCAAAGGGGTCCTCTGCCTCTCTCTGAGTGGTCAGAGCTCCACCTCGAATTCTTGCAAGGCTGGCCGACTGAAAGCAGCACAGCTGATAACCAGAGTGCGATTTTTGAGCCTGGAGGGCAACCTTGAGCATGTATATTTTGATTTCAAGAAATGCTGACCCTGGAGGAATTTGAATTTCTGCCAAGTGGCTTCTTCACCTTTCTTATTTTTCAATATGGAGTTTGTCTCACTTAACCCTTGCGTGGGAACACATTTCATTTTATTTACACTTTCCACATTACCTGTCATAAGATACATCTATAGCGACAGGCTTGCACAAGACTCCCAGAAAGCCACTTGCTCCGCAAAGGTCAACGGCACTGGGCCATCACTCCTGCTCCGTGGTAATTAAGAGTGTGGGTACCGTGTGGGTGCAGTGTTTGTTTCTTCATCTCAGCTAGACACTTGGGCAGGCAGAACACAGCGGAGACTCAAGAGTGCAGCACTGGGTGTGCTTCTGATTTAAAAGCTGCATGCCTCTGACAGCTCTGAGCGGTGCTTTTTATGGCTTTGTTTACCTTGTTCTAAAATGAAATGACAATTCATTTTTCACAAACAAGCTGAAGACTCTCTGCAGCAAATATTTTCTTTTCTTTGAAGTAAATTTAAGAGAGGTTTGGGGATGCATTTCTAGTTTCTCCTTAAACAGCAAGTGGAAAATCACCCCCAAAGCTTTGCTTTCCGACTTCCGGTAGGAAGATCTGCAAAGCGAGATCCAGTCCACGGGCAAATGGCAAACTTCCCAAAGTCCTCGTTTGTTCTCCTTTATAAACACCGTTTTTCACATGCTGCGTTGTGGTAGCCTCTTGTATTAGTTATTTTGTTGTTGATGTGGTGGTGGTGTTTTTGTTATTGCTGTTGAGAAAGGCTCTCGCTGTGTAGTCTAAACTATTCAGGAACTATATTGCCCAGGCTGACCTCAGATCCTCCTGCCTCAGCCTCCTAATCGCCGGGATTACAGTGTGAGCCACCACACGTGTTAAAATCATTGTTTTAGAACGAGAAGACATGTTAGCACTTGGACTGATGGGCTGAGTGCTTAATAGTGTGAATTTGAGGCTAAAAGTACATCTATCATGACTCAGCAATACCATTCCTTGGCATGTGCCCAACAGACTCAACATCCTGCTCCACAGATCCTTCCTCAGTCACACTCATTGCTGCTCTGTTCAGATAGATAGGAATAGAAATGACCTAAATGTCCTTCAGCTGAAGAAATGTGTTTTGAATTTGTGTACAAACTGACCTTATTTAGTGGGGAGCTAAGGAGACAGTCAGAGGAGATGGCAAGAGATTTAAGGTTCTGATTGAAACTCAACCAATTTCTTTTTCTTTGGGTCCATCTTGTTTTTTGGCTTCTCTAGGCTTAATGTCCTTTGTTTATGGCTAGAGTCCACTAATGAGTGAGTACATACCATATTCATCTTTTGGGGTCTGGGTTATCTCACTCAGGGTGGGGGTAGGGGAGGGGGTAGGGAAAGGGATAAGGGAAAGACTGGAGAGAGCTTGGGGGAGTGGGAGGGTGGAGATGGAGGAAGGGCAGATATAGGAGCAGGGAAGAAGTTATCTACATTAAGGGAGTCATTTTAGGGTTGGCAAGAGACTTGGCTCTAGAGGGGATCCCAGGTGTCCATGGGGATGTCCCCAGTTAGGTCCTTGGGCAGCAGAGTAGAGGGTGCCTCAATTGGTCTTGCCCCACTAACACATTGATGATAATCTCGAATATCACTTTAGAATCTTCATCCGGCAGTGGATGGAGATAGAGACAAAGTCCCTCATCAGAGCAACAGACTGAGCTTCCAAGGTCCAATTGAAGAGCGGAAGGAGGGAGAAGGTGAGCAAGGAAGTCTGGACCATGAGGGGTTAGTCCACCCACTGAGACAGTGTGCCTGTTCTAATGGGAGCTCACCAAATCCAGCTGGACCGGGACTGAATGAGCATGCGATCAAACCGGACTCTCTGAATGTGGCTAAAGTGGGGGGCTGATTGAGAAGCCATTGATAAAGAATCTTCATCTGGCAATGGATGGAGATAGAGACAGAGACCCACATTGAATCACTGGACTCAGCTCCCGAGGCCCAGATGAAGGGCAGCAGGAGGGAGAACATGAGGAAGGATGTCAGGACCGCAAGGGGTGCGGAGTCCCACCCACGGAGACGGTGGGACTGATCTAATAGGAGCTCACCAAGGCCAGTTGGACTGGGACTGAACGAGCATGTGACCAAATCGGACTCTCTGAATGTGACTGACAATGAGGGCGGACTGAGAAGCCAATGATGATGACACCGGATTTTGATTCTACTGCACGTACTGGCTTTTGGGGAGCCTAGTCTGTTTGGATGCTCATCTTCCTAGACCTGGATGGGGGGGGGGGCTTGGACCTTCCACAGGAAAGGGCACCCTGTCTTCTCTTAGGACTAGAGAGCGAGGGGGAGGGAGAAGTGGGAGGGAAATGGGAGGATGGGAGGAGGTGGAAATTTTTAATAAATAAATAAATAAGAAACTCAACCAATAGTTTTTAGAAAATACTTGCTTGTGTTTAGGAACAGTATTTAGGAAATACTGACACCCCAAAAGCTAAGCAAAATCATCTTCAAATCTTTCTGGTACACAACAAATATATGATGTCATAATTCAAAGGAAATAACTTTATATGAGTACAATATTTTCTATATCTGATGAATATTTGTGGATCTGGTTTACCTAGCAACAGAGAGAGCACTCTTGGTAAGACTTCAAAGCGCATAAGTGATGGCTAATCTTGATAGCCAACTTTACATACCTGGGAAGAGGGAACCTCCACGGAAGAACCTCCTCCATCACATTGGTCTGCGAGCATGTCTCTGGGGGCATTTTCTTGATTCATGTAGAAGGGTCCAGCCATCTGTAAGCAGTGCAACCCTAGGCAAGTGCGCCTGAGCTGTATAAGACAGATAGCTGAGCAAACCAGAGAGAGTGAGAGCAAGCTAGTACACAGAATTCTTCTGTGGCCTCTGCTTCAGTTCCTGCCTCCAGGTTCCTTCCTTGCTGGCTTCCTTTGATGATGGGTAGTTGGTCATAAGCTGAAATAAACTCTTCCCTCACTAAGCTGCTTCTTTCTGGCCATGGTGTTTATCACAGTGGCGAGGAGTAGCTAGGAGAGAGCACAGAGTGTCTTCAGCATGCTAGGAGAGCACGTGTGTCTTCAGCATGCTAGGAGAGAGCACAGTGTGTCTTCAGTATGCTAGGAGAGAGCACATGTGTCTTCAGCATGCTAGGAGAGAGCACAGTGTGTCTTCAGCATGCCAGGAGAGCACATGTGTCTTCAGCATGCTAGGAGAGAGCACAGTGTGTCTTCAGCATGCTAGGAGAGCATAGTGTGTCTTCAACATGCAAGGAGAGCACATATGTCTTGAACATACTAGGAGAGCACATGTGTCTTCAACATGCAAGGAGAGCACGTGTGTCTTCAGCATGCTAGGAGAGCACATGTGTCCTCAACATGCAAAAAGAGCACAGTGTGTCTTCAACACGCATCTTCTTCCTTAGTCTTACCTTCTTTCCTTAATCTCCCCAGCCTATTACATATAATGGCAACTAAATCTGTTTTTAGCAACACAGCTTGTGTCATTGGGAAATGTTTTTATAACTTTACTTTGCTATAAAAGTGAAGAGATATGTGCATATCTACTACATGTTTATCTCCTACCAAGATGTAAAAGGGAAGAAATGGGGCTTGCCTAGCATATGATATGTACTCTAGAATAACTTAAGGAGGAGCACTTTGCATTCAATTATACTCTCACCCAGGAATCTCGTAAATTTTTAATACTGATCTGTATTTCAGACATAGAAAAACAAGCTGCGGACCAACATTAGACTCATGAATGTACAGCCATTGCTGAACAGATCAAACCTAGAGAGGCCTCACTTTGCCATCCTCGTGGTGATGCTACACTTCACCTGTTGACCTTCCCCATCTCCGAGTTCTTACAATTGTACACTCATAAACATCTTCATAGCAATAGCAAAAATTTTTTACTAGGTCCACTAACAACATTAAACACCACATGTAAACAATCTCACCAAAAACTGAAATATGTGGTGTGAAATAAGTGGTTAATATCCTTCATCTGTTTCTGGAATAGACTCAAAAGGAGTAAAGTAGGGTCCCTAAAAATAAGTAATGCCTAAGTGAACAGTATATATAAATGAGCCATTCTGTAAGTTCGAGGCCAGCCTGGTCTACAAGAGCTAGTTCCAGGACAGGCTCCAAAGCTACAGAGAAACCCTGTCTTGAAAAACCAAAATATAAAATGTAAAAGCTATTCTCATTCTGAATGAGGAAAGTGAGGCTGATAAATCTATTTTAAAAGTTCAATTTGGGACTGGAGAGATGACTCAGCAGTTAAGAGCACTGACTGCTCTTCAAGAGGGCTCAGGTTTAATTCCTAGCACCCATATGGCAGCTTACAATCGACTGTAACTCCAGTTCCAGGGGACCCGACACCCATGGCAAAACACCAATGCACATAAAAAAGTTCCAATTTGATAATAAAAGAAATATTAAGTGACATTGCAAAAAATACCTCCTTAAACACATTAAGAAAGGTAACACTTGAAGGCAGGATGCAGTGAGCTAAGTATTATCATAATGCTCCAAGGAATTGATTTTATTAATTAATTAACTAGCTGGTGCCGGGGATTAAGTACAGTGCTTTGCATATGCTAAGCACACAGTTCACTACCTAGCTACATCCTTCATCCAAGCTGGAAGGCATTTAAATGATTAAATTTTTTTTCTGGAATGCATTTGAGAACATGATGATTATCCAGAGTCTCAAGATATTTCATACCATTTGGCCCAGTAATTCATCTTTGAGAAATCAGTCCAAAATGCACATCCATATGCAAAAAAATTGTTGCAAATATTATTGAGAGAGAACAACCTAAATATTGCAAAATAAAGGAAGACTTAAATACATGCTGTCTTATCTGTGGCCTAGGAAGTCAGAACAGCCTCTGCTGTTACTTAGCAAGTCTCCCCAATGATGTGTGAAGAGGGAGATGAAATGACCTCAGGTAGAAGCAAGAGTCAAAGTTTTGTAAACAACATGATCTTAGGTTTGTTCATATTAAGACATGCTATAGGCCTACACAGACAAGTGAAAAAGAATCCCAAATCTTTTCAAAGGAAGCAGAGACAATGTTTTCATAATGTTATATGGGCCTTGTGAACAGAATGTAGACAGAGACAATCAAGAAGAACTTCTTGAAAAATTGGATTTCATCAAAATTTAAAACTCATGCTCATCAAGAGTTAGCATAAGAAAAAGAACAAGCAGGAGGTCTACCTGAAACAAAGGGACTGTGAAAATGCACTGAAGCCTACTGACATATGGCCCAATTAAAAAAATCATTAAAGGGCTGGAGAGTCGGCTCAGTGGTTAAGAGCACTGGCTGCTCTTCCAGGGGTCCTGGGTTCAATTCCCAACACCTACATGGCAGCTCACAACTGTCTGTAACTCCAGTTCCAGGGGATATGACACCGTTGCAGATGTATGTGCAGGCAAACCAGCAATGCACATAAAAATAAACAATCTTAAAAAAAAAAGTAAAAGAAAACCATTTTAAAAAGAGATTTTAAAAAAGGTAGTTTAAAGATAAATAACCCTTGTAGCGAGATAATGCTGTCCCTGGAAGCAGTGAGACACTAAAGACCCCAGTTCATGGATGGCGTGGGCAGTCTTCTTAGTAGCTGTCGGCCAAGTGACCCCCAAAGACCTGATATTAGTTACTTTTCTGTGGCTGAGATGATAATATAACCAAGAGCAACTTATAGAATGAAGAGTTTGTTTGGGCTCACAGTTCCAGAAGTGTGGTGGTGTGAATGAGAGTGGTCTCCACAGGCTCCAATGTTTGAATGCTTGGTCCCCAGTTAAGAGAACTGTTTAGGAAAGATTAGGAGGTGTGGCCTTGCTGAAGTAGGTGTGGCCTTGTTAGAGGAGGTGTGTCACTGGGGGTGAGCATTAAGGCTTAAAAAGCCCATTCGATACAAGGGGACGGATCTAATGAGAGCTTACCAAGGCCAGTTGGACTGGGACTGAACGAGCACGTGATCCAACCAGATTCTCTGAATGTGGCTAGCCCGGAGTCTTTCTGAAAAGCCATTGACAATGACACTGGGACTTGTTTCTTCTGCATTTACTGGATTTTGGGGATCCAGACTGTTTGGATACTCACCTTCCTGGACCTGGAGGGAGGGGGAGGAGCTTGAACTTCCCACAGGGCAGGAAACCCTGACTGCTCTTTGGGATGGAGAGGGAGGAGGAGAGGGATTGGGGGGAGTGGGAGGGTGTTGGGAGGAGGGGCGGAAATGGAAACTTTTATAATTTAATAAAATTACTTTTAAAAAAAAAAAGCCCATTCGAGGCCCAGTCTCTCTCTCTCTCTCTCTCTCTCTCTCTCTCTCTCTCTCTCTCTCTCTCTCTCTGCAACTTGTAGATCAGATGAAAGCTTTCAACTACTGCTCCACTACTATGCCTCCCTGCCTCCCTGCCTCCCTGCCTCCCTGCCTCCCTGCCTCCCTGCCTCCCTGCCTGTTGTCAGGCTCCCTGCCATGATGATCATGGACTAACCCTCTGAAACTAAATGCTTTCTAAATTAAATGCTTTCTCTTATAAGTTGCCTTGGTCAATGGTGCCTCCTTACAGCAATACAACAGTTACTAAGATACTAAGTGTAATCCAAAATGATGAAGAAGGCATAGCAGCAGGTAACCGGAGCAATAAGCTGGCTGGTCACATCTGCAACCACAAATACAAAGCAGAGAGTTCAAACGGGACATGGTGGAAGCTATGTAGTTAGGATATAAATTCTCAAACCCCAACCCCAGGGGCATACTTCCTCCAGCAAGGTTCCAACTTCTAAGGGCTCCATAACCTCCTCAGTCAGTTCCACAAAGTGGGGACCAAGTGTTCAATACCTGAGTCCATGAGAAACAGTTCTCACTCAAATCACCACAGGTCCCCCCAAACAACACAGACTCTAGCCTTTTCATTTGGTTACCCTCAAGAACAAATGATAAGAATTCCATTGTTGATGATGTTACATGCCTTGTTTGCAAGACGTGAATAAATCAAGAAGCTGGAAACCCCCTTCCTGCTAGCTTTCAAATGCCCAAGACAATGGGGGGCATCACATTTAAATCACAGCTTACTTTTCAGGAATGGAGTCATCATACAGAGGTATTAAACCACGCATAAATTATAAATTCCGGCTCCCTTTCTTTTGATACAGCTGCTTGTCATAACTTTTTACTCTTTTTTACCTTAACTTTTACCTGTGGAGGTAAGATTCTGTGGGCCAAGATAGTAATCATCTTCCAACAGAAATGTTTTTGAGTGGAAATCTTCTGATTTAGTGGGGTTTCTGAGAGATTAATAAGCTTAAGAAGACAGATGACAGTGTGGAGAACGTTATGAAATGAAAAGACTATTTCAGTGAATTAAATTAAAATTCTAGTACAATGGGCAAATACAACTAAACAAGTAAATCCAATATATGAATTCAATAGATTATTTTAAGGCAAGCAAGACAAATATTGCCAGAAGGAAAGAGAGCTCATTATAAAATATTCAGACTGTAGAACAATCTTAAAATTCTGGCAGGAAAAAAAAGGCCAAGACAAATAAAATAGAGTAAAAAGGTCACACATATATTTAACCAAAGAACCAGAATAAGAAGAGGTAGGAAGTGGAGTAAAGACGGGATGTGAAGAGGAGCTGGCTGAGAATCTGCAAAAATTGTCAAGCTAAAATATCAAACCAAATTCCAAGCAAGATGCCCGTAGTCTGAAAGTGAGAGATAACAAGAAAATTTTCTAAAGCACCCAAGAGAAAAACAAGAAGCATTAGCTTCGGGGACTCAACAGCAAGACTTACAGACGACGTCAAACAGGAGTAATGAAAGTTACGGGGCTGGGACTTAGCCTGTTAAAAATAATAAGGAAGGGGCCAGGGAGAACTGCCTACCTAGAATCCTACGGCCAGCAAAAACATGCTTCAGGAGAAGCAAGCGAAACAAAGAGAATTTAAGACCAGCGAAAATGGGTGTGTAGACTGAAATGCTACGGGTACACAGATTTTCAGGGACACAAAAATGACCCCAAAGGAAAGCAGGGAAATGCTGCAAGGAAGGAAGAGCCACAGAAAGAGGGGAGGGGCATAAATATGAATGAGCCTTGACTACGTAAAGATGATTATAGTATAGGATTTAAGATTATTATAGAACTAAGATGTACCACAGGAAGAGCAAACACACACACACACACACACACACACACACACACACACAAGAAAGCAGGGTAAAGGACACATTTTCAAGTTCCAACATTGCTGAGAGGACTTCAAAAGTTGGTAGCTCACAGAAAATTCAGACAAGCCAAAGACACATGATGAGATGCCCGGGGAAGCAATGAAAATTGGAAGACAGGAAGGAATGTGCGGTGAGCTAACATGCAGAGGAAAAGTGATTGTTAGCATTGATGGTTAATCTAGAGGAAGCTAAGGTATTGGAAAGGCTAGTATGGTCAGCATGACAGAATTTAAGATCACCTAGGAGATAGGCCTCTCAGAATACCTATGGGGGAATTATCCTGATTGCTTTTTTTGAGGTGTGAAGACAAGCCCACTCTGGGCAGTCCCATTCCCACTGTGGGAGTCTGGATTGTGTTGGTAGAGAAGGGAGCTGAGCAACAGCACACATTCCTTGCTCTTTGTCTCTCAACTGTAGGTTCAGTGTGTCCATCTGCTTTAAGCTATGGAGTCTACTTCCTTCCCCAACAGAAGCAACTAGACCGTGAACTGCCAGCTAAACCCTTTCTCCTTTAAGTGGCTTCTTGTCAAGATGCTCTATCACAGCACCAAGAAATTAAGCTAAGACTGAATGCTTCCATTTATTAACTTTTTTTTTCTTTTCCTTTTAAACAGAAGCAGAACTCGAGAATTTGTTAGATGTATGTATGAGAGAGGAAAGGAAGAGAGAGATGGAGAACTTACCGTTGATGGCAAATAATCAAATATACTAATATATTGACTTCTGTAAACATTGTTTTTAAATCCATGAAGACACAGAAGAGAAATGACACGTTATAACTTTCTGATAGAGCCCATAATATGTGGGAAATATTTCTAAGAAAAGAAAAGGAATTCAGAAGCATAGCTAGTTCTGGGAAAGCCAATTTTCTCCTAAAAGCCAAAGCCTTCAGAATAATTTAATGTTGTCAGGAGGACAAAATTACTTTTCAGGCAATGATGGGAAGCCTGAAGTTTTATTTCTTAAGGTAAAGATGGATCTAATTTACTCAAAGAATGTTTGTTTCTATCCCAAGGAAAGGGACTTGATAATGTGGTTCTGTCCTCTGAGGCTTCACTGTGGCAATGTTCTACGAAAGTGTACTAGAATTAAAATTGCTTATGTGCTAGTAATTGAATCTCCTAGTATAGAGTCCAAAGGCAAGATTCTAGTTCAATATATTATATAAAAATCTCTTACAGGAGGTTATATTCCCCCCTCCCTTGATATGACTGGAAGTAGCTAGCATCACAGATGTTTTACACACTGAGCTTTCAAGATAATTGAAAGTTTTCTGATGAAAGACCACTAGTATATTTCTAGAGAAAACATAGCCAAGGGATGTGGTTCACATCTATAATCCCAGGATCGAGAAGGCTGAGGCTAGGGCATTGCTGCAAGTCTGAAACCAGACTGGGTAAGATAGGTTCCAGGTCAGTCTGGGCTACAGAGTGAGACCCTGTCTCGAAACCCCTTTAAAACAGAGAAAGAACGATTCTAAGTGACAAATGGCATGCCACAGAAGGAAAAACAGAGATTTTAAGTGAATCTAAAGTTTCTACTGGGGTGGGTTTGCTCTTGCTTGTTGGGTTTTTGAATTTGGTTTGGTTCTTTATTTTTTTTTTAATTTTTTGAGAATTGAAAGCATCCACCCTTCCCACAACCACTGGAGTCTGGCTGACTAACTACTTAAAGAAACCTGACCCTCTCTGCCCTAGAAGTCATTGAAGCCATCAGTCACCAGTGGCTTCTCAGTGAAGGGTGAGCTAATCTGGGCCTCCCCATCTCTGCTGGGATGTCAATGGCCTTGATCTCCTGCTGTCACTCCCAGCTCCATGACAGTTTTGTCCCCTATCCTCCCTGACCTCTGGCTCTAAAGATCTTTGCACCGCCATCTTCCACTACCCTAAAGAGAATCGCGAGTAATCATGAAGGATGGGAAATAACCTGCGTGAGGTATAGAACAAGGCCAGGCCAGTGGACTTGAATCTCCAAAACTCACTCTAGTGACCGGAAATCTCATAAATTTGCAGAAACTGGCATGAGTAGGTGTTACCAGATCCTATGATTAGGTCACAAACAGGGACAGGATACTAGATTTGAGGGGAAAGGCTGTGGTTGCTATTTGGGGGGACATATTAGAAGACAGGCTTTTGCAGGTTTTATAATGTGAGTATAAATGGATGTTTTGTGGAAGAAGGCATTTGGCAAGGAGCAAGGTAAGAATGAACAAAGGGATGAAGTTGCCGTAGGTGCTTGGATTCAAACATCACCTGTATACACATTTCAAATATCACCTGCACACACAGAGCAGCCGACCGCACCGCTAAAGATAGAACCATGCAAAGCCCAGAGGAGCTGAGAAATGCAAAGGGCACAGTTTGGGGGAGAGTTCAGAGACCCACGGAGTAGATAAAACTTTAATTATAGATAATAAAAAGAGATTAAGCAAACTATTCCCTATGCGTTTTTACAACCTGTAATTTTGTACTTGCAATTAGTGCTTAAGAATCAAGGTGGAAACCATATTTTATCCTGGTTGTGTTTCCTCCACCATAGAACATGACCTTTCCTTCCACTTTCAGGGTAGTGTTCGTGTGCGGGTGAGGAATGATGCTTGTTTCATTTTGTAGATAGATTTTTGAGGGTTTCGCTTTGTAGCCCAGGCTGGACTTCTGCTCAGGATCTTCCTGCCTCAGCTCCCGGAGTGCTGGGTCCCACCACAAGCACACACCCTCACCATAACCTGGTTTGGAGGACTCTGCTATTGTTTGTATGAGATTCGGTTTGTCAGTCTGTGTACTGGCTACCTTTCCGTTGCTATTGCTATGACCAAGTTACCGAAAAGGAGCAACTCCCAGAGGAAGGGCTTCTTTCGTCCAGGACTTAGGGATACATGGAATTACGGGAAAAGCAGCTGGTCCAAGAAGCAGAAAGCATTCAGGATGTAAACCCACGCTGTAAATTCAGAGTCCACACCCAGCGCCCTGTTTCCTCCAGCCAGGCTCCACCTCCAAAGGTCTTGACAACCTTCCAAAACAGCAGCTCCTGATAAGTTTTGAATCTCCAGTTATTGGATATCTGCCACTGATGTAATGAGTCAATTAAACCAAATTATTGAATTCAGGTTTAATGAACAGAGCAAAGCAACTCATGGGTAATCCTCAGGAGGGCACGAGAGGAATCACGAGGCAAATATGGCCACCAGGTCTTAAGCAGCCTATAGGTGTGGTCTTGAGCAGTCCGCAGGGATGGAGCTGACCCTTGGTGGGCTTTTTGAGGGTGCGGGGCCTGGAATGGGAGGAGTGAGATATAAAAGTGGAATGGGGCTCCAAGCTGGAGATTCTCAACAGCTTCATCTGAGTACTGTCCAAACCCATGAGCCTTAGAGGGTAGTTCACACTCAAACTACAATAATTGGTCATGTCTAATAAAGTGGTGTTTGGAGGCAACTCAGAGCTACCAAAAAGAAATTGGAGAGGTGCTGGAGGGATACCTCAGCAGCTAAGAGCACTAACTGTTCATACAGAGGACCTGGGTTCAACTCCCAGCACCCGTATAGGAACTCACACCTGTCTGTAATTCTAAGATGTGACACTCCCACACAGACATATATGCAGGCAAAACACCATTGCAAAATAAATAAATAACTTTTAAACAAAATAAATTAGAGAAAGCGTAAGAAAAGTGGACAGTTATCCTGTGTTCACAGGAATTAGTAGTCAGTCCATACTGACTCAGATCTACAAACACAGCATGACCCCATTAACACTGACTCCTCACACAAGTAGAAGGGGAAAGAAATCCTAAGAGCCATTTCAAACCACAGAAGACCCCAAAATCCAAAGCTATCTTAAGCAGAAAGACCAAAGCTGGAGGCATCATGTTATTGGATTTCAAAATCTGCCATGAGGCTAGAGTAACAAAAGTAATTTTAAAACACAAGGCAGGATGGTGCTGGTACAAAATTAAGGATGTAGACAAATAGAACAGAATGGAAAGCCCAGAAAGAAGCCCATGAGTTGACTGTACTGGCTGTTGGCAAAGGTGCCGGGAGCGTATAGTCGGGAGAAGGCAATCTCTTCCATAATGGAGCTGGGGAAACTGGGTGTCAACACACAGAAGTAATGACACTGGACCTTGCCACCCCTGAATGTACAAAAATCAACTGGGAAAGGGGAAAGACTAAACTACAAGAACTGAAGCACACAACAGTGAGGGAATAGGAGCAAAGCTCCTTGATGCTGCCCTGGGCATTGCCTTCTCAGGAAAGGCACAGGCAACCAAAGCAAAAGCAGACATAGGAGGCAACCGGATGGTTTCTGCGGAGCAAAGGAGACCATCAGGAGAGTCAAGAGAACAGCTAGGAGTAGAATCACGTGCAAACTGCGCATCTGCAAGAGGCTAGGGTCCTGACTACACATGGAAGCCAACTTAATGGCAAGATAACGAACATCTTGCTTTTAAAACGGGCAATAAACCTAAGCAGATATTCCTCAGAAGAAGTCTGATAGCCAAGAGGTATGCAATAAATGCTCAACAGCACTAATCAATAGGGGAAGCCAGCAGCAGCACAGTGCAGGGACATGGCTCTCCTGTTAGGCTAACTGCGACTGAAAAGATGGTGGATGAGCGTTGGCGAGGTTGTGGAGAAAATGAAGGGCTCACACACAGCTGGTAGGGATGCCAATAAGTGTTTCCATCAGGGAACATGGTGCTGGGGTTGCTCAAAATATTAAAAGTAGAATAAACATATGATCCAGCCATCCAACTATTGTGTGTATCCCCAAAGGAAATGAAAGAAGTATGTGAAAGGGGATAGCTGTATGCCCATCTTATGACATTCTTAATAACAGCCTCAAAATAAAACCAACCTGGGTGTCCATGCAGAAGAGCGAGAACCACCTGGCCTCACTTACATGTGAGATCTGAAAAATAACTAAGGAGAAGTCACAAAGCAAAGAGAGAGTGGCCTCAAGAAGGCGGAGTCATTGGCAGGGATGAGAGAGTCATTGGCCAGTGGGTACCAATTTTCTGTTAAGCTGGAGTAATAAATTTAAGAGACCTATTATGTTATGATGACTATAAATAGAAATGTGTTATATTCTTGAAAATTGCTAAGAGAATAGATTGCAAGTGTTCTCAACACAAAAATTATGAATATATAGGTTATTAAATATATACATAAGCCATTCCATAACATATATATAAAGATAGCATGTTGAACAAAGTGAATATACACAATTTTTATTTATTAATTAAATATTAAGAAAAGGCAGACTCTGATTATTACAAATAAAGCTACTATTATATAGTTATATAATTGAGCACATGTCCTTGTGGTATGATTGAGCATTTTGGGGGTATATACTCAAAAGTGTTATTGCTTGGTCTTGAAATAGATTATTTCCTAATTTTCTGAGAAACCACCATACTGATTCCCAAAGTGGCTGTACAAGTTTGCACTCCCACCAGTAATGGAGGAGTGTTCCCTTTACCCCACAACCTCTCCAGCATAAGCTGTCGTCAGTGTTTTTGATCCTGGCCATTCTTACAGGTGTAAGATGGAAACTCAGAGTTGTTTTGATTTGCATTTCTCTGATGGCTAAGGATGTTGAGCATTTTCTTAAGTAAAATAACCTAGATACCCCTCAACTGAAGAATAGAAAAAGAAAAAGTGGTACATTTATACAATGGAGTACTACAAAGTGGTAAAAAAAAAAAAAAGTAATGACATCTTGAAATTGCAGGCAAATGGATGAATCTAGAAAAACACCATATTGAGTAAGGTAACCCAGACCCAGAAGGACAAATATAATATGTACTCATCATAACTGGGTTTTAGACATAAAGCATAGAAAAACCAGCCTGCAGTCAACAACCCCAGAGAACCTAGACAACAAAGGAAGGAGAAAAAGACAAGATCTTCTGAGTAAACTGGGAGCATGGGGGTCATGGAAGAGTATAGAAGGGGAGAGTAGAGGAAGGAAGAAAATTGAATAGCTCTATAAAAGCAACAAAAAAAGAACTCATATATACTAAAAAAGAAAAGAAAGGCAAGATGGGCGGGGTTGGCACACGCCTTTAATCTCAGCCCTGGGGAGGCAGAGGCAGGAAGATCTCTGTAAATTCTAGGCCAATATGGTCTACAGAGTAAGTTCCAGAATAGTCAGGGCTATATAGAGAAAACCTGTCTCAAAAAAACGAAAGGAAGAAAGAAAAAAGAAAGAAAGAAATGGTGTTTGCTGACTTTTAACCTCAGAATTCAAGAGATTCATCTCTGCAGAATAGTCTTTCTTGTGTTCAAAATAGGATAGCCAGAACCAGCAAAGAGACGCCGTTTTAGGATGTGTTGTCTAAGTGAGGGCGCAGATACTCCAGTGTCTGTCAAAGGGGCTGGATCTTAGTGAACTGTCAAAACGTCTCTCAGTCCTTTGAAGATGCAGTACACCTGTCAGTGTTGTCCTGGGGCTTTTCGTGGGGGTTGCCTGGCTAAGTTACACAGAGAAAAGCATAGAGCTAAAGAAACAGGGTTTGGGGGTGGATGCATGGTTTTGGTCTTGTTCTGTGCATCTTCAGGGAACAAGCTAGGACCAACTCCAAGTTCCTGGTTTGGCTGTCTGTAACTGCCATGAAGTGAACTATTCTTGTTCCCTTTTTCAGAGGAGGAAACGGAAAGATGAGAAGCCAAATGACATACACAAAGAACTTGCTAGAATCTACACCCAGAGACTGTAGGACAACCTGTTTCCTACCCTATCCTCGATATCTTCTCCCTATAGCAACTGGTGGGTTATACACACTTACCTGTGTAAGGTGTACTCAGTTTTTAAATTTTTATCCCGTTCTATTTTAATGAAATGGGCCACATGTGATACCAGCTGGTCTCGAACTCACTCTCTGTATATGAACTCCTGGGAAGAAGTTGACTGCATAGGCCAATGAGTGGTGAGCCTTCACGACTATGGGGAGTTTGTAGTGTTCCTATAACCTAATTACCACTTCTTTTGATAGCCTCCCCCAACATCCTTTCCTTGCCCACCTTTGCATCAGACCTAACATTCTAAGAAACAGATAGAAACTTCTGGAAGCTGTTAACAGAACCCTATTCCCCACCCATGGAAGGGCTAAGAATGCCATCAGATACCATCTGAGGCCTATAGTTGAGACTCCTCGGTCTGACGTAACTGCCCACTTAATACTTCCACCAATGTGTTTTTTTAAAAATGCCTCAATTTATAGATTTCTTTGTTCTGTCTCTATAAAAACTTCATAAAAAACTATTTCCGTGTTGGAGCACTGCATTTGAGAAGACCTAAATATACGTTCCTGGGCCACGGTCACTCATGTTTGACTCCGGTATGAACTATCTCTCATTGCCTTTGAGGTGAAGCTCTGTTTTTTTGCATCAACAGTAGCCATGGGTAACCTTTAACTCCTGATCCACCTCTCTAATACTGGGATTACAGGTGTGTACTCCCATGTCCAGTTCCAGTATCCAGGATCTTCACAGAACCTAGAAGGCACAAACATGGACAAAGAGCTGACTCAGATTTCATACCCTAAGGGCAGACGCATTTCTGGGTTCTCAGAATTAATCTGCAGAAAGCACACATCTGTGCAGTGAGTATAGGGATGGAGTTCCAGTGGTTTTAATTCTGCACTTTCTGTCCATAGTAATTATTCAGCTCTGTGCTGAATCAGCCACAGGCTACCTTATTTAGCTTGGTTTCCCTGGCAATACGCTGAGAGTACTGAGAAAGATTATTGGGTTGGGGCCATGGCTCAGTGAGTAAAGTGTTTGCTACGTGGCCATGAGGGCTATAACTCCCATCCCCAGCACTCATGTTAAATAAAGCTGGGTGTGGCAGTGCAGAGGGAGACTTTTCTCCATCCTGTGATCCTACTGTACTGGTTTCTCTCCAGTCACTGGGTCCCTACAGCTGCTTATGAAATAACCACTCTGAGGCGCATTATCAGTTACAACTCTTTAATCAATGGCTTAGGCTTCTTACTGGCTAGAGTTCTCTTTCTCCTATAAATTAACCATTTCTACTGATCTGCGTATCACCACATGGCCATGGTGTTACCTCTGTTCTGACATCTTTTTCCTTAGGCTGTTGTTGGCATCTCTCTTTTTGGGTAGCTAACGGGGCATCTTCCTGACTTCATCTTCTCTCTTTCCCTATCTTTGTTTCAATTTCCCACCTAGATATATTCTGCCTAGCCACTGGCTGAAACAATTTTATTCATCTACCAATAAGAGAAACACATAGAGCATACAGAAGGACATCCTACATCAGCAGTGTGCCTGTAATCCCAGCCCAGAGGCAAGAGGATCCCTTGCGATCCAGCCCATCTAACCAAATTAGCAAGCTTTAGATTTAAAAAAGAAGCTTATCTCAAACAAGAAGGGAGACGCATAACGTATTTTCATTATTTGTTCTTCTGTGGAAGTCTTGACCAGTTCCCTTTTCCCTGCTGTTGTGAACCATGGGCTTGCACTACTTGGGTTCTGCTGTCTTTGGGGTATACCGTTCAAAAACACTGTAATGACATCTAATACCTTGTATGCTAATTCTTTTAATTAAAAAATATAAAAAACTAAGGTGAAGCATGATGCGAAGAAGATGTCTGCCATCAACCCCTGGCCTCCGCATGTACCCACACACTCATATGTTCACACACAGAGAGAAAATAGAGAGAAAAAAATCTTAAATTAACCATCCAACACATAACTCACATGAAAACAAAATCTATAGATTCATGATGATAATTATTAAAATTTTAGTCATGAATGAGACTATCTAAATGATGTATCCTCCCATTGTTAAGCTCGAAGTTAAGGTCAACCATTTTAACACACACATCACTTGTGAAGAGATCTAGTTTTCATTTGTCTGTTGCAGATGGGGACAGCAGCCAACTCTGAGTATTGTGCGGTGGGTGCTGCTTTGTGACACTTCCTCCCCTCTCCTGTTTCCTCTGGTCATCTCCCCTTCCAGGAAGGACGGAAAATTGTTGCAGGAGGCCGCTTGTTTGTTTCCTGGCCGCCCAGACTCCCGAAATAATCACACAGAAACCATCTTATTTGCAATACTGTTTGACCAATCGCTTAAGCATATTTTTGGCTAACTCTTATTTCTTAATTTAACCTATTTCTATTCATCTGTGTATGGCCATGAGGCTGTGGCCTACCAGATAAAGTTTTGACATCTGCCTATGGCAGGGCTACATAGCTTCTCTCTGACTCCGCCTTCTTTCTCCCAGCATTCAGTTTATTTTCCCCCACCTAGCTAAGTTCTGCCTTGCTATAGGTCCAAAGTAGTTTCTTTATTAATCAGTGGTATTCACAGCATACAGAGGGGAACCCCACATCAGAAAATAGTCTAGGTTGTGCCGAGGGGGAAGACATTCCCGGTACCAGGCTTTGTATAGACATCTCTCCCTTTCCTCATCCTCCTTGAGACAAGGTCTTGTGTAGCCCTATAATCACCTTTAGGGTGTGAAATTACAGACTGTTCCACCACACCATTTTTGAGGTGTAGTTTTTGATCAAGCATGGGGCTTCGTGCATGCCAAGGCAGCACTGAACCAACTGAGCTTCATCCCAGCCCCAAATGAGCCCTCTCTTGAGAGTACCTATAACCGAAACCTTAGCTTTCTGTTTCTATCTTTTATATTGTGGGAAGTTATTCGGATACTGAGAATATGATATTATGCCAAGCAGGGCCTTATCCACAGCTCCCCAAGAGACAGTTAACTTTATTTGGAGCTTAATGTTTCCTTCAGTCACAAGGAGGGTTTTTCTTTATTTTTTGTTTTTATTCCATTATATGAGCACCACTCACAAATATTTTGATCTAGTAAATTTGATTATGTAAGTTTTAACCAGTTCTGAAAGCCACCCAGGCTTGAGGAGAATGGACTCGAGCTCACTCCCACTCTTAACTCAGCCGGCCACTTGTGATTGCACATAAAGCTTTACTGGACTATAACCATGCTTTTCTTTTGTCTATCGGTAGGGCCATTTTGCAATATAATAACAAAATTTAATGATTATGGCAGAGACCATATGATCCTCGAGGACTTAAATATTTCTTATCTATTTAAAAAGAAATGTGAAACCCTGCTCTTGTCTGTTTCAAACCTTTGGCTGAGTCACGTTATTACTTCTGATGTATTACAGCAGTGTAGTCATTAGTGACTAACACACCAACCTAGCTGGATACCTTCACATCAGAAAGATGCTCCTTCCTAAAGCAGGCGACATACCTGCCAAGTTGCTTTGTCCTAAGTTATACTGCCACCTACTGGTAGACGTGTGAAATTACCGATGGATGAACTCATCCTCAATTGGTGATTCCCCACATTGGACTCTTGCTTATGGACATTGTAATGAGGAGTCCTCAGTTGCGAAAATGAAAAAGACTGAAACAATTAAACAATAAGGTTTTTCTCTAGAAAGACTCAATTATAACATTTCTAGACCATAAGGTGCTTATTGTTTGTGCTAAAGACAGGTGCCTCTTTTTAAGGTTCAAGTTAAATGCCATTGAAGGCATAAATTTTTCAGATTCACTCCCTATCTCAAGCTGATAGAGAAAGAATATTAGAGAGACAGAAGCTTACCAAAAGGGACTGTGGACACATTAGCAATAAGAAAGCAGAGATGAAACTATTGGTTTTCAACCTGGATTACTAATTACAAGGCTCTGTGGAGCTTTTAAGAAGCAATGGTGTACAGACCCCATTCCCTGGAGGTCCTGGCTTAATAGTTCTGGGCTGAGGCCTGGACATCAGCTTTCTTTTTTCAAGTTCTCCAAGTGATGTTAATGAGTGGCAAGGCGGAGTCTCCACAGCAGTGTGTCTCAGCTGGTGGGGTAGATTCCAACCATCACTATTCCCTGTTCTTATCCTGCAGAGTGTAATCCATTAGCTCTGTGATGACATCTGAGTAGTGAATCCCTATTCAGAGCCATGGTGTGGGTGCAGTTAGGGAGCTATCCTACTAAACTCAGTAGGGATGTAAGTCATCCCTATCTATATTTTTATGTGAACTCGGTGGTGCTGAGATTGTAAAGTAGGTCTGTATCACCTAGGAGCTAACTGAACATGAAGATTTAAAAAGTCCAATCTCAGAAACTCAGCATCTGTCCATTTCTAATAAGTACCCCAAGTAATACATTCATCATTTCTTTTTCTTTGTTCTTCTTTCTCTTCCTTCTTTTTCTCCCTCCTCTCCTCCTCTCCTCCTCCTTCTTGGGTGTGTGATAGCCTTACACTGAACTCAGGTTGGCCTAGACTCATGGCAATCTTGCCACTTCAGCCTCCTTAGCACAAGGATATCGGTGCTGAGTCACCGCACCCAACTGTCCCAGGGAATTTCAAACCAGAATCTGAGAACCAGATACATGGTGTCATTTCTTCCAAGTCCCGTTTTGAAGAGCAGAGCAAAGCCAGACAGGAACTCTGAACAGAGATATAGAGAGCAGACCGGAGTCAAGGAAATGCCATGTAGCTGCTGAAGGAGAAGGATGCCGCCGACACCTCACCAGTAGGCCACAGCCTCGTGGTGATACATAGATTACTAGAAATGGGTTAATTTAAGATGTAAGCAGTAGAAAGAAATACACACAAGTCATTGGTCAAGCAGTGTTGTAATTAATATAGATTCTGTGTGATTATTCTGGTCTGGGCGGCCAGGAAACATATGCGCAGTCTCTGACTACAGTGGTAATAGGTCTTTCCAGAGCATCAGTTACTTGATCGACTTCATATGCTCAGGAGAGATCCGATAACAGGTGGTTCAGCAGCAATAACAACCAAAAGTTACAAAAATAAAAATCCCTCCTAGTTAGCAAAATGGTGTGTTAATTTCTCATTGCTGTGACAAAAAGTAACTTAAAGAAGGGAGGGCGAGAGAGAGGAGGAAAAGAGGGAGGGGAAGGGAGACAGGGGAGAAAGGAGAAGGAGAAGAGAGGGAGGGAGAGAGGAAGGGAGGGTAGTTTTATTTTGGCTCACAGCTTGAGGGTAGAGTCCCTCTGGCAGGAAGGCAAGAAGGTTGTTCACATTGTAACCGCAGCCAGGAAACAGAGATGAATCCTGACCATCCAGTTGCTTTCTCCTGAGTACTCACTCTGGGGTCCCCGTGGGAAGAATGGTTGTGCACACTTCACCGTTGTCAGTTAAACTTCTCTGGAAAATGCCCTCACAGACATGCATGTGTCTTCTAGAGGATTCCCAATCCTGCCAAGCTGACAGTGGAAATCAGTCCTCGTAAACATAGATGCAGCTGGTGCAGAATGGAGTTAGGAAGTGGTACTTGCACAGGGTGTGCATGATTGCTAAAACTGCTGCCATGGTGGTGAACGCTCAACAGATAAGCTCTTCCAGAATTCTGGATAGCTATCAGAGAAGGACACCACATTCTGAAGAAGTGGGGGTTAGCAGCGAGTACCACAAGGAAACAGTAGCCATGAAGGGAGCAGAAGGAAAGTGGCCCAACAATGGTCAAACAGGGTTCATCGCCAAACAGATTAAGGGAGAGCAGGGATTGGCTGATTTGGGGCTCTTAGTGGGATCTAAACTCCCACAGTGTCTTCAATTAGTGTAGCTCTTTTCTGTCATTATTTGGAAGGGGTGGGTGGTGGCTAGTGTGTAGGCACACTCATAGATGTCTTCAGCTGAGCCACATCACAAACATAAACATTTTCAAACAAATTGTCAGATATCTAGAGAATGGGACAGGGACGTGGGACAAATCGGTTGTGTCTGGACAGCATGTATAAAGCACTGGGTTTGAACCCCAGCCCTGCTTAAACATATCATGGTGGCATCTAACAGTAATTGCAGCGCCTGGGAGGTGGAGGCAGGAGGATCAGGAGTTTAAGGTCATCCTTGGCTACAAAGAAATATTGAGGCCAGTCTGAGCTATGGGGCACCCTGGTTTAGAAAGAAAAGGAAAGAAGAGGGGAAGAAGAAAGAAAAGAAACCTAGAGAATGGTCCTTAAATCTCTGATCTATGTTGATGGGACTAGCATCAGAAATTAGCAACCAAAAAAAATTTGAGAATGTAGGGAATTCTTCGGGTTTTATGGCAGAGGAAATATTTCCCCTGAAAAGCCTCATGGTACTACCTGAAGAAATTAGTATGTAACCCTTTAACTCAGAAGAATACAAAGGCCAGTGGAAAAGATGACCAGCTACTTTGGTGGAAGGAGTTCAGGAGCAGTTGTTCATAGGTTGGATCGGACCGGCATTCCCAGAGTTCTCTGGAGGAAAGATTTTGCTATGTGGTAAAGGTGACTGATGGATTCGACTTCCGCTGCTAGCAATGCTGTGAGCAGACCACTCTCAGCCATCCGCCTCCCCCAGCTAAAGAGAGATACTAGCTTAAGCGAAGTATGAAGTCTTAGCCCCCAAACCAATTTAGAACAATCTACGGAGCCATCCCAGCTTTTACAATCTGTGCAGAACAGCCAAGGTCCTTGTCAGGAATGCAGCAGAATGCACTCTCTCCTTCTGCCCTGTCTCCCTGCTTCCCTCTTCTTGTCCCAGGTCTGGGCCCAGTATTTCACTGTAGACATCTTGTATGGTTGTCTCAGCTTTCCAGGAAACCCAACAGTGTCTGTGGGTCAGATGGGACCCTATGGTCATGTGAGTCACCATGCAGGAAGCTCTGCATGGACAGATGCTTAAAATGCCACTAGATTCCTTGTAACCAGGGAAGGAGTAAGCAAGAGCTGAAATAAAATTATATCACCCTTGGGCAAGGGAATTTCCAGTAATCAGAGAATAATGGCAGATCAGAGAGAGTGACTGGCACTTTAAAGAATTTTGGTACTTCCTAAAAAGGAAAGGACATGCATAAAGAGTACCAGCTCACAGTTCACAACAGTGTCAGGCAAAGTCATTTCTGCCCTTTTTGTCCCCTCTAACCTTGGGCAACAACCTGGGGTGGATAGGAAGACAAGCTAACAAACCAAGGGAACCAGGAGCAGAATCTAAAGTGATTCCTTTCCTGCAAACTTCTATAATTATAATTCCCTTTCGTCTAGTGTACGATCCCCAGCGTCCCAGTTGTCATGAGTTATAAAACCTGATTTTATCAAAGGAAGGGCCCAGGTGGTCTCCGGTGGTGAGGCTTTGAAGTTCTTTCCTGGCCAGCATTATTTGTTACATGTATACTGAGAGACACACTAGGCATTGAACTGCTTCTAGGGAGGAGGAGACCCTAGTCAGGGACCGCAGAGACTGCAGCGGTGGAGCAGGAGCAGGTGGGTGTGCGATCTAGTTCTCGCAAAGTAAGCGAAGCAGCGCCCTTCTCGCTTTTAGCCTAGGTCCTAGTCTGAAGTCTTCCCTTCTAGATGTCCCAGAGTATAGCTCCTCTCCTGGTCCCTCCCCGGCTTGCCCAACTCAATCCTGCAGCCTGTTACTGAAAAGTCAGCTCTCAGGCCCGCCAGCTCCCGTCCGTGGTACTCACTCCGCTCTTCCCCACGCTCCCTTCTTGCAACCCTCCCTCGTCCCGCCCCTCTCTCCAGGCCGCTAGCTCCCCCGCAGAAGCTCCAGCCCCGCTTGAACGGCCTTGCCCCTGAAACCTGCCTCCGCCCTCTGGGTGCCCCCTCTAGCAGTCACACCTGGACCCTCCCACTCTGATTCTCCCCCGCTGCCACTTTGCGTCCCACTTATCCGGTCACGCCCCCAAACCCTGGCCCCACCTCCACTTCGGGCCCTGGCCTCACCTGCTCACGCCTCCTCTCGTTGCCACGTCCCACCCCTCTCTGCAGACCAGGTCCTCGTCCGGCAGCCGCATCACGCCCTGCTTGTTTGTTCACGCCCCTAAGACCTGGCTCCGCCCCTTCGCGAACGCCTTCTCTTTGACATCACGCCTCCTCTCTGTGCCACTTTCCGCTCCTCTCCCCTTCTCTCCCGGCCCCACTCACTACTGCTTTGCTCCTCTTTCCAGCCCCCCTTTCGCCCTCCCCGGTTCTGCACCCCGCCCCACCAACTAGGCCGCGCCCCAAAGTCTGGACCCCGCCCCTCCTGGCCCCGCCCTTGCTTCCCGGTCACACCCCCTCTCGCCGCCGCGCTCCGCCCTGCTTTCCAGGCCCCACCCTCTTGGCCCCACCTCCTACTGGGACCCAGTGAGCCGCCGCGGCTGGCCGTGGGCACCATGGGGACAGCCTCGTCACTGGTGAGCCCCGCTGGCGGGGAAGTGATCGAGGACACGTACGGGGCGGGCGGTGGCGAGGCCTGCGAGATCCCGGTGGAGGTGAAGCCCAAGGCCCGTCTGCTGCGCAGCTCGTTCCGCAGGGGAGCGGGAGCCGGGCCCGGGTCGCTGCCTCGCGCGGCGGGCGGCGGCGGGCTGCTAGGAGCCAGCTTCAAGTCCACCGGCTCGTCAGTGCCAGAGCTGGAGTACGCGGCAGCCGAGTTCGAGCGGCTCAAGAAGGAGTATGAGATCTTCCGGGTCAGCAAGAACCAGGAGTTGCTATCCATGGGTCGCCGAGAGGCCAAGCTGGACACTGAAAAC
The DNA here is from genome assembly GCF_982192425.1 of Myodes glareolus. Classification (NCBI taxonomy): domain Eukaryota; kingdom Metazoa; phylum Chordata; class Mammalia; order Rodentia; family Cricetidae; genus Myodes; species Myodes glareolus. The sequence goes on from NC_142029.1 coordinate 62,742,158, forward strand.
AAGAGGCTGCGGGCGGAGCTGCAGGTAACGCGGGACAGAGCGTGTAGTGAGCGGGAAACGCTGGGGAAACTGAGATCCGGGTGTACCGCTCAGCCACTTGGTGGCACCACCATCCTACCCCAGCCTACAAACCAAGTTTTCCAAGTTGGACCGAAGCTGCTCCTTGTTTACGAGGAATCATTATTTAAATCTAAACTAATTTCTTACCAGCTTTTTCAAAAGCCGGTTCATTCATCTAGACACCTTGAATCAATCAACCCAAGTCCTGAAGTCACAAATGCCACACTGTGTTTAAACTTCGCACAACTCCTCCCAGTTTAACATATCTCCAACATGGAGCGCTTGGTTCAGTTTCTTTGCGACGTCCTGCAGTTTTGGGTTTTAATGATATGATAGGAATTTTTATGGAAACCTCCTGGTTTCACCGTTTTTAACTCCTGTGGTTGAAAACCTTCCTTGTACTCAAATTCCCATTAGCCAGACTCAACGCTATTTTGTAGGCCTTATAACAGATCGGCTTTAGTTCATTCAGATAGGTAAAGCAAAATTTCTCAGAGCAAAAAGTCTGGGACTTAATGCCAGGGGCCCGGAGTCTCTCTGGTGGTCCTGTGTTTACTCCTTTCTTTTCTGTGGGTGAGATCTCTGACAGCCCAAGAGATCCAAGGCCCATCGAAGTAGGCATTAAATAAACAGCTCAGACTTATTTATATAAAAGAAGGCTCCTTCTTTTAGTCAGGCACCATTTCCATCAGGTTTTATGAAGCCCGCCCTTCGTTATCTAGTACGCCACTAGCGTACTGTCTGGGAAGATGTTCCTCCCTGTAGCTCCTGCTGCCCTCGGGTTCAACTGGCTGACCAATGCACTTGCCCATATAAGGGAGACCTGTGCGTTTCCGGTCTGATTTCATGTGTGTGCACTACTGCCCACTGAGAACCATGTGGGATGGCTGGTAGGAAGGGGCAGGATAAAGAAGCCAGCGCAGAGAGGGCTGGCAGACACAAAGTCCAGGTCACTGGTCAGCAATCCCAGTTCCTTGTGTAACCTGCTGTTCCTGTCTTGCCTGCATAATCTTGAGAAAATTCTCCCACGTTTATTTCGCTCAGCCGTGTTGACATTTACTGGAGGCCCGCCGTGGAATCAGACTGAATGGCTCAGGGGGCAGTAAAAGGATTAATCTATAATGTCGCGGAGCATGGAAATTTTCATAGTTAATTATTCTTCAAGCCGAGCCTTACAAATTGCATTTCTTAGTCTCTTAGAAAACCCAAGGCATAGAAAACTTTGGGAGCTGGTGCAGTATTTCAAAGAAAAGGTGTTCATGTCCATTGAAAGCTCCTTGCTGCAGAACCTGCTTGCTAGGATTCAAACATGTTTGCATTTTTTTTCTATTTTGCGTGAATAAAACGATAACATAGACTTGCTTGGTAGTTGATAAAAATAGTGAGTAGAATATTAAATCCTAACATGTGTAACATATATGTCAGAAAGCAAGGCTGTTTTTGTTAAGAGATAACAGGTGAATTATTCCAGGCACTTCAGAAAACTTATCAGAAGATACTGCGGGAAAAAGAGGGGGCACTGGAAGCAAAATACCAAGCCATGGAGAGAGCACTTACATTTGAACATGACAGAGACAGAGTTAAAAGGCAATTCAAGGTAAATTCCTTGTATTTCTACCCCCCCCCAAGTGTCACAGATTAAAAACTATTTTTCAAAAAAGTGTTCATTTAATCCAGGTGTGACAGCCCATGCCTTTAATCTCAGCACTCTGGAGACAGAGACAAGAAGATCTCTGTAAATTCAAGGCCGGCCTGGTCTATGTAATGAGAGCTTGTCTTGAAAAACACGACAGAAAAAAAGTTAATCTGCTCTCGTGATGAACAGAGATAAATGAAGTAACACACATGAAGGTCGTAAGAGCTGGAGAAGAACGTATTTTGTGTTTTCAGTTAGGTGTTGTTTATTCGATAGAGAGACAGGAAAGTGAACATTTTAGATGAGGTATTGAAAGATTAAAGAATGAATGTTTTATTTTTATTTTTAATTGTGTGTGTATGTATATACAGACACACATGAATGCAGTGCCTGTGGGGGGTTAGAGTTATTTTTGGAACCAGAGTCACAGGCCATTGTAAGCTGCCCAACATGAGTGCTAGGAATCAAAACTCAGGTTTGTTGCAAGAGCAGCATGTATTCTTAGCCACTGTACCATCTCTCCAGCCTCCAAGAATGTGTTTCTTCGTGAGATCGAGCGTTTGGAAATGTTTGGTATTTGGTATGAAGGAAACAAATTTGTTAGATGTCACACAAGACGCACATTCATGCTGCTGGACTTCCAGTGGGTTCAACTGGGAAGCAATAAAAGGTCTGAGGACGTCATCCCAGAGGAGACTAAGAACCAAATGAAAATTGACTTTTTGAATGAATAGGTTTTTTTCCCCCTGAAAAGTTGGTGGCCCAACTTTGTGATTATAAAGAGTCTCAAAATTAAATTCTACGCTTTAAAAGATTTTTAGGGAGACCAAAGAAAATGAAATCCAGGACTTACTGAGGGCCAAGCGGGAACTGGAGAGCAAACTTCAGAGACTGCAGGCTCAGGGTATCCAAGTTTTTGACCCTGGAGAGTCTGATTCTGATGACAGCTGCACGGATGTCACAGGTAAGGGTATTTCATGTTCACATTACCCTTTCTGCAGGGCCTCTGTGATGCTCAGAACCAACTGCCATATTCCCTTTACTCTCTGTGTGCAGGATTAGTGCATGTGCTGCTCTTACAAATAGAAGAGACCTTTTGGTCTTCTCTTAGCTGCTAGGATCTCCTGTCCTTGATAGTTCGGGCTAGGCTTTCTCTTGTCCTCATACTCTGCCAACCATCCTGGCCCATGGTGTACATGTGCGCTCTCTCTCGACACTCCTATCCCCACACAAGGTACCCACTGCAGGTCACACCTACATTTTTCTAGCAAGAAAGAAAAGTCTGTAATCACAGAATTCAAGACATTTCCCACGATTCAAGAAAGTATTAATGAGCTGTGATTAGTACAAGGTAAAGGAAAAGCTTCCTGTAGGTATAAGGAGACGTTGTTGTGATTCTCCTGTTTATAAGGGTGGTATTATAACCTTACAAAGGGATGTACTGGGGAGTAAGATACAGCACCTGACTGTTCCAGACTTGTTTTCATTTTATTCTCAGTGGTTGTGAGCAGCATTTTGAGAAAAAGATGCAGGGATTCTACCTGACCAAGAACAGCTAAGAAAGTGCCTCCAGCTGTCACATGACTTACTGACTGCTTCCATTCCATATTGGCTTCTTCATATGTACAATGTATCAAAGTTACTGTAATGTCTTGGCAAGTTAATAGACACAAGCCAATGCTGCCTCCTTGGTCCTTCTCATTGATACATCAATTTAAACCTAAAGGACACAAGGTATCAATGCCCTGTTGACAGTGTGTGTTTAAAGTCCCTTCAGAAGCCCGGCATGGTAGCATATTGTAGGCAGAGACTGCTTGTTTGTTTCCCAGCTCTCAGACCTGAATAATCACACAGAAACTGTATTAATTACAACACTGACCAATAGCTTAGGCATATTTTTAGCTAACTCTCACATCTTAAATTAACCCATTTCTGTTAATCTGTGTATTGCCATAAGGTTGTTGCCTACCGGTAAGGTTCTGGCTGGCGGCTGGCAGCTTTCTCCTTTGGCAGCTACATGGCGTCTCCTCGACTCCACCTACTTTCTCTCTATATCTCTGTTCGGATTTCCTTCCTGGTTTTACTCTACTAATCCATTGGCTGAAACAGCTTTTCTGATAACCAATGGTAATAAAACATATTCATAGCATACAGAGAGGAATCCCATGTCAGCATAAGCCATTAATTTCAGCACTCAGTGGTCAGAGGCAGGTAATCTTTGTATGTTTGAAGTCAGTCTGGTCTACATAGTGAGTTCCAGAACAGCTGGGGCTACATCTCAGGAGGGAAAAATTCCTTTACATTTTTAACTGATGTATAAATGTCCATTTGCAAGTAGATTTTTAGAACTATTTGTGGTGTTTTTAAACTGCCTCTTTTTCATTTCATTTATTTATCTTGAGTATATGTATGTGAGTATGTATGTGTGTGCATGTGGCTGGAAGTGCACATGTATGGAGGTCAGAGGATAATCTGTGAGAATCAGTTCTCTCCTTCTGCCAATTGCACTCCAGGTATTGGACGCAAGTCCTCAGGTTGGTGACAAGTGCCTTTGCCTACTGAATCATCTCACTGCCCTAAACTGCCTCTTACTAAAATTTCTTTGTTTCTTTTTCTCTTCCTTCTTTTTTATTTTAATCCTTTCTTTGAATTCGAGATGATAACCAGAATTGTGTTAACCAGAACTGAAATGCTTTGCCAAAAGTCAGTGCCAAAATATTTTGAAAACCATTATTTGAATGCTTGTTTTATTTATAAATAGAACATCTTGACATGAGAAATACTATTTGACATATGTAGTGAGTTTTAAAATATTTGGTAGCTTGGTTGTTTTTGAAATTCCAATTCCTCATTGCAACAGCTACTGGAACCCAATGTGAATACTGGGCCAGCAGAGCCTTGGGAAGCGAGCCTTCCATAGGCAGCATGATCCAGCTTCAGCAGTCCTTCAGAGGTCCTGAGTTTGCCCACAGTTCTATAGATGTGGAAGGACCCTTCGCAAACATCAACCGAGGTAACCGGCTCTTTGCCTGTGACTGTTCATGCTCTAGAATCTTGTGCACATGACATTGGTGTTCTGGCACCTTCCATTGCCAAGCCAGTATGAACAGAGGCTACAACTGACCAAGCTGAGGTGACACACTTTTCCTCAGGACAACATGGCCCTCCTACTAGCCTGGCCACCCAGGTTCTAGTAGCTGTGCTATTCTCCGAATTCACGGGTGCTTTTGTTGAGCCACAAGGATATGATGTAGTTTAACTGAGAAACAATATTTTTATATTTGTTATTGTCAGGTATTTCATAAGTTTTCCTTCTCAATAAATAACATAAAACTACTTTTTGTGTTACACTATTCTCAAACTCTCTTTTAGCTTCAAGAATAAGAAGGCAAAATGACACATCACCTTGGGAATGCAGGCTCCCTTCAAATAACAGAACTGAGTGGCTCACGAGAAATAGGATTACAGCCACTACCCTGGGGATCCATTGTCTCCAGGGGAGACCACTGACATTCATTACCTCAAATCCCAGAGGAGAAGTTGAGGCTAGAAATTAATTGCTTTCTAATCCGTTATTCTAGCTTTGTTGGTATTAACACGGCAGCAGGTTCTAGTCTATGTCTGTTACGCTTTTTTTCAGACTTACTTGGAGTTATTTTGTCAGGTGTATGGTGGTAAAGTTTTCATCGATTTATGGACATTTTACTTCCAGATGACTGGGACACGGCCGTGGCTGGCTTATTGCAGGTCACGCCCTTGTTCTCACGTTCCCTGTGGAGTCACTCTGTCAGATGTTACCTCATCTACACAGACGAAACCCAGCCTGAAGTGGAACTTTTCCTGAAGGTGAGATAGTCTTAAATTGTTGGGGCCGGAGGGATGGCTCAGCAGTTACGAGCTTTGGCTGCTCTTGCAGAGGACCTGGGTTTGTTTCCGGCATTCACACAGCAGCTCACAAATGGCTATAATATAATTAATATATATATATATATATATATAATATAACATATTTCTGTCACAGGGCATTGGATACCCTCTTCTGGCCTCTGTGGGCATCAGGCACGCACATAACGCATAGACACACATTCAGGCAAATGCCCATATTGATAAAATTAAAATAAATAAATCTTAAAAAAAAGAGAGAGAAAGAAAAGAAAATACAAGTTAATAGCTGAGGTAGTGGCACATATCTGTAACCTGAGCACTCAGGACAGAGGTAAGAGGACTGTGGTGAGTTGGAGGCTAGCCTGGACTACATAGTGAGATCCTATCTCAAAACACAATACAAATTAATATTATATCCAGAATATAATTGCATTTAAACTAAGTAGCTTGCTACCTGTGAGATTATCCAGCTTAAACAGCTGAAAGCATTAATTAGGCTTTGCTTATGATGCACTTTGGTTCTGTATTCACATGTGTAAAGTTGACATTGTGTTAAGGCTCCTAGTTTTTATTTAATTTACTAGTAAAGCAAGGACAGGAACAAAGGCATGAAGATGAAGCTAAGTGTTGGAACGTTCTGGCTTCTTTCTATCTAATTGATATCTAATTTTATACCTAAAATATATCATTAAGATTCTGATGTCTTAGTGGTATACTCCTTTAATCCCTGCGCTCAGGAGGCAGAGGCAGGTGGAGCTCTGTGAGTTCAAGGCCAGCCTGGTCTACAGAGGGAGTTCCAGGACAGTGAAGGCTGCACAGAGAAACCCTGTCTAATCTCGAAAATTAAAACCAAAAACAAACAACAAAAAGAGATGCCAGTGTCTTAATGTAAAAGTACAAAATATAGTTAAGAATTTGTGTATTAAAATGGCCTTTTCATATTTTATTAGCTATTGTCTCCCGTGTTTGAGCCCTTCATTAACCTTGTCTGATATAATTGCTGTCCTTAAAGCTGTTTCAGATAATACTAAAGTTTAATCCTTATCACGACTTTGAATTTCTCAAGGCATCCTATGGAGTTATTCAAAAGCAAAATTAGAGCTCCGTGGAGACAGCCTGTGGCCACTCTGGCTTGCTACCTGGTTCCGCATGGCCCAGAGCTAAGATCTGCTTTTACATTTTAAATCAGTGGTTCTCAGCCTTCCTAAATGCCACAACCCTTTAATACAGTTCTTCATGTTGTGTGACCCCCAGCCATAAAATTATTTTTGCTGCTACTTTTATGAATCATAATGTAAATATTTTTGGAGATAGAAGTTTGCCAAGGAGGTCTCGACCCACGGCTTGAGAACCACTGTTCTAAATTATTGGAAAAGGGAAACATAAGAAGACTGTTTCGTTAGGTAAAAATTATATGAAATCTACACTTTAGCATCTATAAAAAAAGTGTTATTGGAACACTTGCAGGCTGACAGGCTGTGTGTGTGGTGTGTGTGTGTGTGTGTGTGTGTGTGTGAGAGAGAGAGAGAGAGAGAGAGAGAGAGAGAGAGAGAGAGAGAGAGAGATCCATGGCTGCACTACCAAAGCAGTTAATTGGGAGAGAAACCAAATATTTAAAAGGTCCCTACTAAAACAGATGAATTATTAAGCATTATTATTTTTAAAAAAATATTTACCACCTGGCCTTTTGGAGGAGAACTCTCTCTCTACTGTCTCAAGTGAATTTCAAATACATCTTCATGTCCAAGAATAAACCTGCTAAATCCATGGTCTACAGACTATTAGTAGATTTACTTAACACTCCTTTATGATATTACTCAGTCTTGGTAAAATTGTAGAATATTTTATAGTTCACAGCTTCCATCTTTACTTGGATATAAGTTCCTCCCAAGAACAACTAGAGGAATCTGACTAATTCCTTTAATAAAAATCATCATTTATTTGCTAATATTCTTTGTCATAGACCAATATTTTTTATTAAGATTTTAACTTTTTATGTTTCTGCAATAAAATCTCAGACTTTTTATGCAAGGCAAGACTGCTGTCATTGAAACTACGACTCCTAGCTCTCAGATCACCGTATTTCACACACACACACACACACACACACACACACACACACACATACACATACACACACACAGATTTACCTTTGAATCCTTTAAAACAAGAAAGCAAATTATGCCTGATAAAAATAATACTAAGAAATAACAAATCAAACTAACCTGATACTTTGTTCTGTTCCTTGATTATGAAATAAATAATCATTTTATGAGCTAGAAAATAGTCATGTTATTAAGCTATTAATTTTTTGTGCTAGAGAGAAATTTACTTTTGCTCTGTAATATTTTCTTTAAAATGTGATCTTTTTTGTATTAGGATACTGCTTAGAATACAGGCTGTTTAAAATATGTCTTTTGAGTAATAAGATCCTCTCTTCACCCCTATCAGTTAAACATATCATGCTTTAATATATTCTAATTCATTTTTAGGACCATTCACCTAAACTTAAGAGAATGTGCGAGACGATGGGATATTTTTTCCATGCCATTCATTTTCCAATAGATGTTGAAAACCAGTACCTCACTGTAAGAAAATGGGAACTCGAGAAGAGTTCTTTAGTTGTTTTATTCCTTCACTCAACATTACCCAGGTAAGCTGGAAAAGATCTCTCATTTACCGTCACATTAGCTGTAAAGAGATCACTGCCAAAGGAACTTCAAAGATAAGCCTAATTCCATTCTCATAGTCGAAAGCAGTGTGTGAAATCTAATAAATCTTCTAACTCCCTCACACTCAGATTAAAAAAAGTGTAAAGCTTTATACCATTAGATCTATCAGCATCATTAATCTAAGAATTGCTTTGGGCAGCAGTTGGCAACAGTGGCTCAGGGCTAACCCTGCCAAGTGTCAGCTTTTGTAAATAAAGTTTTATTGGAACACAGTCACACTCACTGATCTGTGTGTATGCTTTTAGTAGCTGCTTTCATACTATAACAGCAAAATGGAGTGTTCACAGTGGAAACTGTCCTACATAGCCTACTGTTTACTGTCTGAATTACAGGAAAAGCTGGTGGCTTCCCATATCAGTCGACAGGCAACCCCGTTGTTTTCTTTCTTGGAATACAATTTGAGAGACATGAAGTTTCAATGTTAATATTATTATAATATAATGAATCTTACCTGTGGGTGTTTTTAATCAATCAAATATAGATGGTGTAGATAAAAGACAAAATGGGACAAGAAGGGGCGTGAGCTGTTCTATCTAGCCTTGTTGTCTGACTGGGTTTAGCCTTACAGAGTGTGAGTTGTCCTTGACTTTAATTGCATGAGACATCCAGTTTCACCACTTTCCCTGCAGTAAATCCTGTCCCTGTCCCTAAGACTCTGCCTTGTAGCTGGGCCTCTCAGCTGCTCAGCAAACTGAGGCAGAAGGATTGCAAGTTGCAGCCCAACCCAGGCAACTTAGCAAGATCCTGTCTCAAAACAAGAACTCAAGGTCTAAATATGTGGCTCAGTTAGTGGAGGACTTTCCTGCCGTGCACAAAATTCTGGAATCAGTCCCCAGCACCTCACAAAATCTGGCATTGTGATGCACACCTGTCATTCGAGCACTCAGGAGGGCGAGGTTGGAAAAAAGAAGAGGAGAAAAGTCAGTAGTAGAGTAATAATTACCTTGTGTGCATGAAGCCTTAGATTCAATGCCCAGTTACACACACACACAAACACACACATACACAACACACACACAAACACACACATACATACTCAAACCAGACACACCACACACTTATTCACACAGACACACTCACACATACACAACACACACTTGTTCACACACCCATACACAACACACACACTCACTCACACACAACACACACTTATTTACACACACACCATACTCACACATACACAACGCACACATTCCCACGCACACAAACACATGAAAGAAGGGGCCTGCAGACAACTTAGCAGCTAGCTGGAGAGAACTAACAGGCCTTTCTCCGAGTGTCTCTACAATGCCCTTCAACTGGTTACCCTCAACGGAATCCCATTTCTCTACTAGTCTCTCCTTGCTTTCATATTCATTAAGGGTGTATCATTTTTAATGTTAGGGTTGTATCTTATGTTATTTGGTAATACAGGTCCGTTATTGTTAAATTATTCTTTTTTAATTCTTATTTTTAATTTGCTTTTTAAGACATTCATTTGTTAATAAGATAATACTCATTTTTATGCTTTAGCATTTGTTTCTGTCTTCCTCATTTTAAACTTGAGTTCCCCCTTCCATTTATTTTCTATTATTTGTTATCTCCTTTAACTAAAATTTTGGTTTTTTTAAATGATTCTTTTAGTCAGGCAGTGGTGACACACATCTTTAATCCCAGGACTCAGGAGGCAGAGGCAGGCAGATCTCTGTGAGTTCGAGGCCAGCCTGGTCTACCAAGAGAGTTTCAGGACAGCCAGGACTGTTATATGTTACACAGAGAAACCCTGTCTTGAAAAAAATTTCTCTTTAAATAATCAGAATTTTAATTTCTTACGTTTCGACTTCAGTTTTATTCTGCTTGAATTTCCCTCATTTTATTGCATTCTTTTCTCTGTTCCTTCTGACTATCTTGGTGATTGGGGCTGCGAGTGCAGCTTGGTGATACAGCACCTACTTTACATGCACAAGGCCTGGGTTCTATCCCCAGGGAGCCTCCCTCTCCATGAACAAATGCACAGAAGTGTGATGGGAACACTGAGCAGCATGCCACAGATACAACTGCTGGGGCCTTTATTTCTCTCAGATTACTCTACTTCTGATTGGCTGACTCTCTCAACTTCCCAAAAGATGAATCTAAGAAGAGCAGCCCCAAACAGCTTGGGAGCTTCATGGGAGAGTACATTCCTGATCAATAATTAGTTCCTCTGTACATAGATGCACAGAGTTAATTCAAGATGCCGTTCGTTGGCTCTCACATCATTCTGTGCTCACATAAGAAACGCTGTCTTAAAACTTCATGGTCTTTAGGTGTGAGGTAAATGAGTTTCATGAATCTGCTTCGTTATTTTAAGCCATGCACAAACAGTATTTTTTTGAGAATTTGTATACTTAAAATAAATTAGTTATGAAGCTTTATAGCTTAAGACATAATTTACAGGTCTTATTCTCTCTGTCTAATGAACACACTATATTTGTAAGACCATGTAAGAATTGTAAACACAGACTTGGAAGAGCAGGGAGATAATGCCCGACATGAAGAACACACTGCTCACCCTGACGTTGATAAAAAGGAAAGAAAAAAGATGGTTAAGGAAGCCCAGAGAGAAAAGAGGAAAAATAAAATTCTGAAACATGTGAAAAAAAGAAAAGAAAAAACAGCCAAAGCCGAGAAAGGCAAACAGAAGGCAGAGCCGTGCTGTGGACATCCCTCAGCTACTTTCTAAACCCCAAGTAGAAGCTGTAGCTGGAGGACGACTTCTTGGCTGCGCCTGAGTCTTTACCATCTCTCTGTTGGGATGGCTGCAGTGTGGTCATGTGATTGCCTCAAAAGCCCAAAGCCCATAATGTCGGGATCCAGCCACAGGCTCTGCTTTCAATAGATTTATTAAGGTACTATTTTAATGAGGAAAAAAGAATAGTACTGTAAAATGACCCAATTTTGGAACTGGAAAGATGGCTCAATAGGTAAAGTGTTTGCTATACATACATGAGGACCCGAGTTCGAATCCCTGAACCTACATAGAAGTTGGATGCTATGAAGATCTGTAATTTCAGCACAGGGGAGGGAGAGAGGAGCACATAGATCCCTGTGGCTTGTGACCAACCAGGCTAGCTGACTCGGGGAGCTCCGGGTTCCACAGAGTGGCCCTGGAAGACATTTGACACTGATCTCTGGGCACACACACACACATACACAGTTTTTGAAAGCTTTTTTCCCTTTGTGTCTGAGCCCTTTCACTATGGTAAAGTCCATTTGGGCACTTAGACTGGTCACTGAGAATCTGCTGCCACGGTACAGCGTAACCCGAGAGATGGCGATTTCCAATCTAGTTTTCTACTAGAAGACTGCGAAGAAGCCTTTCTGCGGAACCCAGAAGGAAAACCACGATTAATTTACCGTCGTTTGGAGGATGGGGAAGTCACTTCCGACTCCGTCCAGCAGTTCCTGGATCAAGTTTCTGACCTAAGCAAGACCAACAAAACCAAGGTAAAACACGGAACATATGTCACGGGGCATGCATGGCAGAGTGAAGCCAGAGCCAGGAGGTGGATGAGCATGGGAGAGGAAGCCAGCATGTCTGGAGAGGGCACATACAGGAAGGTGGCCCAATTAGATCAGTCCTGAGACACCTCAGAAGCTGTTTAAAGACCGGGCGTTTTCCCTTGGAGTGGGGCTGGGAGTATTGGTTGGCACTGAGCAGAATGTCAGGGCCTGGTGTGAACCTCTGCCAGTGATGTCAGTGGTTTTGTGAGAATAGAATAGTCTGGAGGGTAGTAAGTATCTGGATGAGAGATTCCGGGGGTCCTAACCCAAGGGAGAGGGTTGAAATGAGAGGCCCCCACCATATCCCTATGTGGCCTCAGACAAACCTTTTAACTTGCCTCAGTTTCCTCTTCTGAACAACAAGGTCACAATCTAGTATCTTTCTTGTAAGGAGTTTGCTGGGATAAAAAAGTTAAAATGTTGACAGACTTCTCCTGCTGCTGCTGTTACTGCATGTCCATGTTACTGATGAGCCCTTTTTCTTAGATCATCAATCACTCAGGGGATCGTGCGGAGGGAGTGTGTAAAATTTACATCAGTGTGGAAAAGATTATTAAACAGGTAAATATGCTTTTCTCTGTAAGCTTTCATCTAAAATACCCTAATAGTATTTTCTTTAAAGAGTTTTCCAGACAAAGCTACTTGTGTGTCTTTTTGAGACTGGCACCCCAGGAGAGTGCCATTGTTCTTTGGGCATTGGTCCTCAACACCTGCTAGGTGTAAATGTCTTGCAAACACGGAACTCCAGAGGAGGCATCTGAGGACAAGTGGGCATTGTACTCTTCAAAGAGGCTTCTTGTGATCTTTGTGGACTTGGATTTTTTACATATTTGAGATGCCCCACCTTGCTATTTCTAACAGCAGAAAGGATACGTTTTGGGAGAACAGGATATGGACCATGGATGTATCTGGAGCTAGAAGTTTTGTTGAAATCTCGTGTATTTTTTTTAATGCATATGCTTTCCGTAGCTGCTTGGTATTTTGCCTGAGCTTATTCTTAATGCAAAAAATAAAAAATAAAAATTGTTTCAGCAAAAGCACCAATAACTAATATCTAAAGCATTACAGCACTGTTATCCCCAAGTGAAATGAGTGTGACAGGAAGGTGTGCCATGTTGACCTAAGGATGCCCAGCTCTTCCCGGGAGCCAGAGTCCTTACTGGGGGGAGGGGTCACATCATCTTCTGCTTTGTTTTGTTTTTGTTTGTTGAGACAGGATTTCTCTGTGTACTAACCCTGGCTGTCCTGGAACTCACTCTGTGTAGACCAGGGTGGCCTCGAATTCTTAGAGATCTGCTTGCCTCTGTTTCCTGAGTGCTGGGACTAAAGGTGTGCGCCACCACGTCTCGAATTCTTAGAGATCTGCTTGCCTCTGTTTCCTGAGTGCTGGGACTAAAGGTGTGCGCCACCCCGTCCTCGAATTCTTAGAGATCTGCTTGCCTCTGTTTCCTGAGTGCTGGGACTAAAGGTGTGCGCCACCCCGTCCTCGAATTCTTAGAGATCCGCCTGCCTCTGTTTCTTGAGTGCTGGGACTAAAGGTGTGCACCACCACGTCCAGCTTCACCCTTTCTATTTAAATTGGATTGCAAATATGGAGATTTGTCATCAGAGAAGAGTGAGCCCAAAACATAATAAGGAGACATATGGCAGTGCATTTGCATGGTGATCTTGAGTAGAAAGATTGCCAGGATGATTCTGAGCTTTTCAGTCTTACAAAACTTAGGACCAAGATAAGTAAAATGAAATAAGCCGTACTTATCATCAGTATATTTTCAGTGATCTAATATAGAGATTAAATGTGACAGGAGAGAGGCTTGATGTCAAGAAAGTCCATCTCATGCCAGGCAATAGTGGTGCTCACCTTTAGTCCCAGTACTTGGGAGGCAGAGGCAGGCAGATCTCTAAGTTCAAGACCAGCCTAGTCTACATAGTGAGTTCCAGGACAACCAGGCTACACAGAGAAACCCTGTCTCAAAAAACTTTTTAAAAAGAAAGAAAAGAAACAATCTCAATAATTCAATTTTATGCTGTATTTCTTAGGCATTAGTGCAGTCTTTGAAATTATTCCCTAGTGAGGCTAAAGGGATCGCTCAGTATGTAGAATGCCTGCCTCACACACATAAGGACCCGAGCTGGAGTCTAAGCACACACTTAAAAATACCAGGCCTGATGGTTTGTGCTTGTAATCCTAACACTGGGGACTTGGAGATAGACGGGTTCCCTTAGGCTCACTAGCTAGCCATGGTGAGCTCTTGTCAGTGAGAGACCCTGTCTCAAAGGAGGTAAGTATTCCTGAGGATGGTACCCAAGTTAGTCTTTGTCTCGGACTCCACACTTATGCATACACACACACTTTTTTAAAAGTGATTCTCTAGCCAAATATAATTACAGCTATTATATGGCATTTTTCAGAAAACAAATCCCATCAGACAAATAGTACTCTGATTTTATTTTTTAGTTGAGAAGAACTCTTAATCTTTATATTTTAGTGTTTTCATTTTAAACTAGGGTTCTTACGGTTGTCAGTTTATTCTTGGGGGTACTTACAATAATTCTTGTTCTTAGAAGCCCATCTGGACTTGCCTGCCCTCGGCAGGTAAGGCCCAGCAAGCACCCCAGCTTCAAAGTCTCTGAATTTCATTTGCTTTCCTGTACTTGGTCTTTGTGCTCAGGACATCCTCGGCCTTGAGATCACAGATGTGGAGGTGAAGGATGTAGGCAGTGAGGATTCCACCCCAGAAGAGGACGATTTGGGGGATGTTCTGTGGGACATACATGATGAGCAAGAGCAGATGGAAGCCTTTCAGCAGGCTTCTAGCTCAGCCCATGAACTGGGATTCGAGAAGGTAAGCTTCTGAGACACTGGCCCAACAGCCACCAGTTGCTGGCCTGGGGATGGCACAGCTGGGAAAGTTCTCACGTAAGCATGATGGCCCAAGTTCAGATCCCAAGCACCCATGTCAAAAGTCCAGAGTGGTGGCTCATTTCTGTAACCCCAGTGCATGGGGAGGGCAGAGGCACAGGACAATCTAGGGAGCTCATTGGACAGTCAGCTTAGCCAGTCAGTGATCCTGGGCCCAAGGAGAGACCCTATCTCAAAAAATAAGATGGGGTGTGATAACAGAAGACACCAGGTATCAGCTTCTGGACTCCACATGCAACTGCACACACGCCTGTGCGCACACACATACACATGCACACATACACACACAATTAAAAATAATAAAAATAAGTTTTGGCTTAAAGGTTGTCCTCTAACAGTTCTTTCACCTGAGTATGTTCGGGTTGGTGACTGTGTTACCTGCTCTCAAGGCTGGATGACCCATGTTGGGATGCGCTTCGATTTGTATCACAGAAAGACTATGTGACTTTGACATGTATTATGAGCGCCAATATTGCTAAAGATGAAATTCATCAGCCATGCACCCATTATGCTGCCATCTGCGACTCCCCCAGATCAGGCTAGCGAATGTGATAGTAGCAAAGCCAGGCTGTCAGTTCTTCCTAACTGCTGCAAGAGAGAAAGTGCCAAATGTTCAGAAAATAAACTCTGCTCGTTCATTCAGTAGGCAGATCAGCCATCCACTTTTGGTCTAATCAGCATTTATAAGGATCTTAACAGATTAACAGCCTGACATCTACTGAGAAACATGTCCGACTTAAAAAACACTTAATAACATCACAAAGCAATGTACAAATCAATTTTCAAATTTGGGTGACATTGTGTAGTGGGGGGCACACATGCCATGGTACAAATGAGGCTATCGGAGAACAACTTAAAAAGGTTGGTCCTCTGCTGCCACCACGTGTGTCCTGGGAATGAGGTCAGGCCGTCAGGCTTCATGGCAAGCACCTTTAATGGGCTGAGCCATCTCAACTTGAGTCTACAAATTAATTCCTGAGGCTGGCATGGAAGTTAACGTGAGCAGACACATTTGTATAGCGCTCTTAGAATCGACTGTGCTTATTGCTTGGTTGTGTCAAATCTCTGGTCGCTCTCAACTTGACCTTCTTATCCTCAAATGGACAATAGCTAGTGTTGCTTCTCTCTCAGGTCAATGTTGCAAATATTAAGCCTGATGACACCCCTAAAACAGACAACAGTAGCTGGCATGAAGTTAATATTAAGTAGTGGCTGTTTTAAGAGAGATACTGATACTTTGGTATAGAAGAAGAAACTGAAGTCTGACATGATTTCCCCATGAGCACACACAGAATAAACATGAACTGTGGTCCACATTCTTCACAGCAAAGAGCCCCAGCGTGGGACTCTAGATCTTTAAGTGGGTCTCTATAGAACCATGGACTGAGTTATTGGGATAGTTAGGGTAATAAATCAACAAGGTCTCCCTCTGTTCCTTCAGATGCAACACCACTCTGAGCCACTGGGGATCCTTGGCAGTTGATTCGTGTCTAGATACAAATGTCTACACCACAGATGATGCTTCCCTGCAGTTAGAGATTTTACTGCCGTAAAACCAGCCCAAAGCCCACCGCAAGCTATTAGGAGTTTAAAACATCATCAGCAATCAGTTAGATGTTGGTAGACATAGCAACACTAAGCTGGCTCCAGGCACTCCTAAAAAGTATTGTGGCATTTTGCTTTACTGATCATAGCCTTCCTGGTCTGAGCTGGTTTTACAAGGCTGGGGAAAGCCTGGGAAGGATGGGTTTTTGGACTTTGCAAAGATTCAGTTTCATGAAGATTTCAGACAGCCTAACCGAGCTTGGCTCTCCGGGGCAGCCTGAAAGACTGATGGGGGAAGGGATTCAGAAGAAGCTTGAAGCCTCCTTTTGTTTGGACCCATAAGCCTTGGAAACTGAGGCAGGCTCCGAAACTCCAAGTTCATTCTTCTGCTGAGGAAATCTAAGGTTGCTGCCTGGGCCTGCAGGGGGACACTTCCTGTGGTTGAGGGGCTCCAGTGTGACCCCATGTCCTCTCTGCAGCATTTCACCAAACATGTGAACGTTATAAAAACCCGCCACAGTTCATACTCCCCCTCACACTGTTACAGCAAAGCCACGGGGCTCATTTCCTGCTTTAAGCAGCCATGTACAGAACAGCAGCCACGCATGTGCTGTTGGCCCACCGCAAGTCTGTTTTCTCAGCTTCCTCTAGTGTCTTCAGAGGACCTACAGAAGTAGAGTGTCAGTTCCACTTCCTGTTCTCAGAGGCGTGTGCAATCTTACAGTAAAAAAGTAAATCCTTTCTTTGTTTCCAGTATTACCAGCGCCTGGACGATCTGGTGGTGGCACCAGCTCCCATCCCACCCCTCCTGGTGTCTGGAGGACCAGGGTCTGGAAAGTCCCTTCTTTTATCAAAGTGGTATGACCCAATGCTACTAAACCATTCTTTTCACTATCTTGTCTTTTTAGAGATAGGGTCTCACGTAGCACAAAATGGTCTGGTTTCAGCCTCCCGTACAACCAAGGATGACCTTGAACTCCTTCTCTCCCAGTATCCACCTCCTCTAACAGCCTGCATTTAGTTAGAAGTCAATGCTCCTTTTATTAACATTTTATGTTAATTAACATCATCTGCTAATTAAAATGAGGCTATTAGTTTAAAAGGTCCTAAAAATAGAGTGGAATCACTAATCTCCTTATTTATTCCAGTGTGACTAACCATGTAATTAAGGACACTGGAGCCACATTTGATGTCTGGCTCTGTGTGTATTTGTTGTTGCGGAGAGTTTATAAAAGTCCCGTGTT
Organism: Myodes glareolus; assembly: GCF_982192425.1. Taxonomy (NCBI): domain Eukaryota; kingdom Metazoa; phylum Chordata; class Mammalia; order Rodentia; family Cricetidae; genus Myodes; species Myodes glareolus. Next base: position 62,759,705 of record NC_142029.1, read on the forward strand.
TTTCTTTCAGGATTCAGCTGCAGCAGAAGCATTTCCCTAACACGCTGATCCTGTCTCATTTTGTGGGGCGGCCCATGTCGACCAGCTCGGAGCCCTCCTTGATCATCAAGCGGCTGACCCTGAAGGTATGCCACGAGCGATCTGAAGCCACCTGGATATTATGCAGATTCTGGGGCTCTTGGGGACAAGACAAGAATAATAAGCAGGCTTTCGGGATTGTAGGTACAACATCACTAATTTGAAATCGGAGCTGCTACAATCTGAAACTTTTTGGTAGTTGTGGAGATTGAACCTGGACCTTGTGCGTGCAAGGCAGGCATTCTGCCGCTGAGCTACAGCCCCAACTGACATCTGGAACTTTTTGAGTTTCAACATGACAACTCATGAAGAAAATTCCATGTCTCATCTTATGCGACATGTCACGGTTAAAACACTGGCTCTCTTTGGAAGGCTTAGAATTGCCTTCAGGCTAATTGTAGAGGGCGTTATGAACTTCATATTTAGACTTCAGTCCTGTTCCCAAGATCCCTCACTATCGTATGCAAACATTCTCCACATGCCCACAATCTGAAATCTGAAACACTTCTGGTGCCAAACATCTTGCATGAGGGATATTTAACCTGTGACAGTTATTTTGGTTTTGTGTAAGGTTTAAAAAGTAGTCCTTGGACCTGGAGAGACGGTTCAGTGGCTAAGAGCACTTTTGCCTTACAGAGGACCCAGATTCGGTCCCCAGCACCCACCTCATAGCTCATAGCTATCTGCGGCTCCAGTTCCAGGGGGTTTGACACTCGCTTCTGGCCTCTGTGGGCACTGCATGCACATGGTACCCAGATGTGCACATAGAATAAACGTAAATAAATCTTTCAAAACTATGTATGACTTACAGACTGCACAGATGACCCAGTCGGGAAGTGCTGCCGTGCACGTAGAAACCTGAGTTTGCAGCCCAGCATTCATGTAGATGTTCAGGCATGGCAGCATGCATGTCTATAACCATAGCACAAGGGGGTGGACGGAGACAGGAGGATCCGTGGGACTTTCTGGCCACGAGGCTAGCCAGTCAGTGAACTCCAGGTTCTGTGGGAGACCCAGTCTGAAAAGATAAGGTAGAGAAGCCACTGAGGACACCCAACATCACCCTCTGGCCCTCACATGCAGGTGCACACATGTACACTCACACACACGCAGGCACGCATGCACGCACGCACGCACTCACTAGCACTTGACACCACCACCGTGGGGAGTCAGCGTTGATGTGCACAGTGAGAATGGAAAGCACTCTCTGCTATCATGGAGTCCGGTGATTTACTTTGCATGTGGTGTCACCTTGTCACTCCGCAGCTGATGCAGCACTTTTGGGCCATTTCTGCACTGACCCTGGATCCTGCTAAGCTTCTGGAAGAATTTCCACACTGGCTGGAAAAGCTCTCTGCTCGCCATCAAGGCAGCATCATCATCATCATTGATTCCATAGATCAAGTTCAGGTGCTTCTCCCATTGTGTTCTATTAGCAGATGCCTTAGAAGACCAGAGTACCAGTGATGTCTACAGCAGGCATCCCAGTTCCATGCTGGGGGAAGGGAATGATGCTGTTCCATTTGGTTCTACTTAATTTCGGGGCAAGAAGTGAATTAAAATATATACTGTATGTTCACAGACAGTCACATCAAATAAATCTACATACTTAGCAAAAAGTATTTATTTTGACATATTTTTGAGGCATAAATATTTCCTTACATGTCCAGAATTCAAATTTGGTGGTAACAGTGTTTTGCCAACCTAGGGTCAACCATTCCCAAATAAAAGTCGTGTCCTCAATAAGGAACGTGTAATAAGAATGGTACCCTATTGGAGAACTCCGGGAATTACTCTGAAATGCTGTTGTTATAACTTGACTTCTGCTGTCTGTTTTAAGCAAGTGGAGAAGCACATGAAGTGGCTGATAGACCCCCTGCCAGTGAATGTCAGAGTCATTGTCTCTGTGAATGTGGAGAGCTGCCCGGCAGCGTGGAGGTACGTGGAGTGTGTGGAGTCGGGTCTCTCAGCGGGAGAGTCCGGTCCCTCAGTCAGAGGGAGAGCTGTTTCACAGGCAGGCAAGGGAAGGTCCTTGGTGTGCATCCCCAGTGAGTCTGGGGAGGGGTGGGTGACCTCAAGGAGAAGGCACCCTCTGCAGGACTTGGGGGTGAAGTCAGAGCTGAGGTGGGAGGGAAAAGGAGAAAATGGGAATGACTGCAAGTTGTCTGAATGAAGAAGTGAAAGCTAATTGTGACTTCCTGAGCTGAAAGGGAGACACAGACTGGGCATGTTTGGGAGAGTTTAGTTTGAATTGTAAATTGTTAATCCAAGTAAAGACATCTAGCAAGTGAATTTGTGGGTGAGAAAAGTGGAGGCGGGGGGGGGGGGGGGCTTGAGAATTACAGTCTAGAGACCCACTATTCTAGAATGCAGGCTCCCTTTTATTGACAGCCCTCAGAAAAGTGATATAAGGGTTGAATTCTGGAGGACAGTTCCTTAACCTATTTATTTTTTTTTTACCCAGAGAAAAACCTTGTAAAAGTCCTTTCCTGTAAAAAAAAAAAAAAGCCTTTTCCCACCAATCAAGCCTTCTTAAGAAATTTTAATGCTGTGTATGCACTGTATGTCGTGTGCATCTATAAGCAGATATGTGTGTATATTTGTACTTTGTGCATAAGATCTTCCCTATCCCCAGTCAGTTGCCCTGTGAGAAGCCGAGTGCAGAGACCGTCTTGAACTGCTCCCCCTGAGCACGAAGTACCTGCTGCTAGTTTAATGCAAGTCCTGAAGGTAGAAGTAGAGATGTTTCCCCACTTAGCCAGCAAGGATGTAGCTTATGGCACTGCTTTGATTATTGGTCAGTGTAATGGTAAATCTTAGAATGAATTAAGCAACAATTTAATGGGATTAGCAGATTCCATAGGCTTATTTTGTAAAATTGCATAAAAATAACTCATCTAATGGTTTTAACGGGTGTTGTGGTAGATTATGGTCTTTGTTGCATTGTTAAAAATTTGTTTTCTTTATTCCTCTTTACACAAAAGGTTGTGGCCTACACTGCATCTCGATCCTTTAAGCCCCAAAGATGCAAAATCGATAATAATTTCAGAATGCAGTTCTGTAGACACGACGCTGAGCAGAGAGCAGGTGAGCGTTCCCTCTTCACTGCTTTCTCCACTCTCTGCCAGAAGACTTCAAATTCAATACAGGAGCTCTGTTCTCATGAGGAAATCTGGATTTCAGTGATTATTTTGGTAATAATTCTTCCCTTTAAACTGTGTGTGTGTGCTGTGCATGTGTATACCTGTGTGTATGCGGGTACATGCATCCATGTGTATACCTGTGTATACCTGTGTGTATGTGGTACATGTACCCATGTGTATGCATATGTATACCTGTGTATATGCGGTACATGCGTCCATGTGTATACCTGTGTATACTTGTGTGTATGCGGTACATGCACCCGTGTGTATGCATATGTATACCTGTGTATATGCGGTACATGCATCCATGTGTATACCTGTGTGTATGTGGGTGAATGCACCCGTGTGTATGCATGTGTATACCTGCGTTTATGTGGGTACCCGCATCCATGTGTATGCATGTGTATACATGTGTATATGCAGGTACTTGCACCCGTGTGTATGTATGTGTATACCTGTGTGTATGTAGGTGTATGCATATGGAGGCCAGAGATTGGAGTTAAATGTCATCCCCTATTGCTCCCCCTTTTTTTTTTTGTTTTTTTTTTTTTGTTTTTTGAGCCAGAGTCTCACTAAACCAGGTGCTCAGCATTGGGCTAAACTAAATGGCCAGCAATCTCCAGGAATCCGCCTGTCTCTGCCATCCCACCCTACCCTATCCCACCTCCCACTGCTGGGGTTACAGGTATTTACCACCACACCCAGCTTCTTAATGTGGGCTCCTCAGGATCTGACCTCAGGGTCTCATGCTCACGGAGCAAGCTGTTTATCCTCTGAGCTACCTTCCAAGTTACCCCCATTCTGTTTTTAATGACAGACATAGAAGAAGCAGCCCAAATATCTTGGCATTTAGGAAGAGTATGTAGTGTTAAGTAGGTATTCTTACAAAATGAAAAGTGTTTCTCTATTGGCTGCATCTTCCTTCGGCAGCTGGAAGTGTGGCTGCAGCCAGGCTCCCTCCGTTACACCTGTGACATCAGGGTTAGCACAGAGACAGTTTCCTTCTGCTGGGACCTGCGGCTGGCCCAGGAGCAATGACCCCGCCTGCTTTCCTTACTTCCGTTTTGTTTTATTTGGAAACTGGTGTAGGAGAAGCAGCTAGACCAACATTGCCGTTCCGCCGCGACCTGCAATGCCCTCTACGTCACCCTTTTCGGCAAAATGATGGCGTGGTAAGTGGGTGTTTCCCTTGGTTCTGCTGGGGTTCATCTTGTTCATTTTGCTGCAGTTCACTTTCTCTGCAAAGTGATGGCTGCTCAAACTAGCTTCACTGGCCTCGGACGTCTCCCTGTTTCCTGATGTGACACTCACACTCACACTCATTCGGGAGACTATGGCTCAGTGTTGAGGACAGAGTCATCAGGAGGGGTCTTCCACTGTCTGTTCTAAAGCCTAGCCATAAATAGCTGTTTTCCGTACCAGGCAGTAATCCACTTTTCATGAGCACTGGATGGCTGGGCTTTGGTTTCTTCTATTCAGCCTCACTCTGCATAGTCCTCAGCCAGAGATGTAAAAGGACTATTTTTTAATATTTGTCATAATAGAAATCATTCTAGCCCAGCCTTGTTTACAGACACTGAATCTAGCATTCTTGTCTTTTAATTCCACGTTCTCATTTTGAACATCAAATCTGAAATGAAAAGAAAATCGTATAAGATTGAGTTTCCTATGTCATGCCCTCCAGTCTTTCCATTGTTACTTGTGGCAATACAGTGAGGACTATAGAGCATGGAGAGCCTCTTCCATACAAATGCATGGTGTTTGTTACAAGAATCTGTTCTCCCATTTATTAAACATAGAGTCTTTCTTACACAATATGTTGGAATACAATTTCCCCTCCCTCTACTCTTCCCAGTTCCTCCCCACCTCCTCTCCTATCCAGATCACTCCCTTTCGGTCTCTTCTTAGAAAAGAACAGGTTTCTAGGCAATAACAACAAAACACAGCAAAACAAAATATGATAAGATAAAGCAAAAACCATCATATTGAAGTTAGACAAGACAAGCCAACAGAAAAATAAAAGAGTCCACAAGAGAAGGCCCAAGAATCAGAGACCCATTCATTTAAACATTCCGGAGTCCCATAAAAGTATTAAACTGGAACATATAGTAAATGTGCAGAGGAACTGGTGTGCAGACCTGTGTAGACCCTGTGCTTGCTGCTTCAGTCTCTGAGTTCATGTGAACTTTGCTCAGTTATTCTAGAGGGTCTTGTCCTGGTATCCTCCATCCCCTCTGCCTCTCCACCTCCTCTGCCTCCTCTTATTGGGATACCCTGAGCTCTGAGGGGAGGGATTTGATGGAGACATCTCATTTAGAGCTGTGTGTTCTAAGATCTCTCTCTCTCTCTCTCTCTCTCTCTCTCTCTCTCTCTCTCTCTCTCCCTCTGTCTCTCCCCCCTCCCGCCCCTGTCTTTCTCTGACTCTCTCTATATCTTGCTCTCACTCTGTCTGACTGTGAGTCTCTGTATTCGTTCCCATCTGCTGCAGGAGGAAGCCTCTCTATTGATGACTGAATAAGGCACCTATCTATGAGGATAGCAGAATATCATCAGGAATCATTTTATTGTTACTACTTTTTAGGTCTAGTAGTACATGGTTTTATCTTAGGTCTCTTGGTTCTTGGTTATCCAAGCAGTGGCAGGTATGTGTTCTATCTCGTGGAGTGAGCCTTAAGTCAAATCAAATATCAGTTGGTTACTCCCACAAGGTTTGTGCCACCATTGCCCTAGCATATTTTGTAGGCAGGATAGATTGTAGATCAAAGGTTCTGTGTTTGAGTTGGTGTGTCCTTTTCTCGTTTGATAGTCTGCAAAGTGCCTTTCCATTCCTAGACGTTGGAACAGAGGGGTAAAAGTTCTTTGCAGGCACCAGCTCGACCTCTCCTTGAATACTGAGTTGTGGGGGGGGAGACTTTCAGCAATAGGGCTTTGCTGTCAGTTTGTGGAGTGCAACCTACTATCTTGGCAACAACCTGGGTTTGGGGATGATTTCCACCATACTCTCAGTCAACAACTCAATTGGATGAATCCTGGCACTGGAAACTTCATTTGGTAACAAGAGACGGCCTGTAAGAGGTTCTGTCTCCCTCGCTATTTGGAGACTTCTTCAGGATCACCTTGATAAATTATAGGAAGTTCCCACTGCACCAGGTTTCCATACTGCCCCTCAAATGCTCTTCAGTTCTAACTGTCTCCCTCTCTCAATCCCATCTTCTCCCTTTCTCAATCCCATCTTTGCCCTCCCTTCCCACCTGATCCTCCCTTCTCGCTCCTCCTCCCACCCTGGCTCCAGTCTACCCATAAAATCTATTCTATTTCCCCCTCCCAGGAAGATCCATGTATCCCTGGTAGTCCCTTCCTCTATGGCTAACCTCTCTGGGTCTACGGATTGCAGCTTTTATTTATTTAATGGCTCGTGTCCAGATATAAGCAAATACATAACCTTATTTATCTTTCTCGGTTGCCTCACTCAGGATGATTTTTTTCTAGTTCCATCCATTTCCCTGCAAATTTCATGATATCATTTTTAATAGCTGAGTAATACTCCATTAAGTAAATTACTTTTTATAATTTTTTCTTTTTTTCTTTTTTAAAATTGTTTTTATTGAGCTATATATTTTTCTTCACTCTCCTCCTCTCCTCCCCCTCCCCTTTTACCCTCTCCCATGATCTCCACTCTCCCAATTTACTCAGGAGATCTTGTCTATTTTTACTTCCCATGTAGATTAAATTCATGTATGTCTCTTTTAGGGTCCTCTTTGTTGTCTAGGTTCTCTGGGATTGTGTATTATAGACTGGTTTTTCTTTGCTTTATGTCTAAAAGCCAGTTTTGAGTGAGTACATATTATATTTGTCTTTCTGGGTCTGGGTTACCTCACTCAGTACAATGTTTTCTAGATCCATCCATTTGCCCACAAATTTCAAGATGTCATTTTTTTCTGCTGTGTAGTACTCCATTGTGTAAATGTACCACATATTCTTTATTCAGTCTTCTGTCAAGGGACATTTAGGTTATTTCCAGGTTCTGACTATGACATATAGTGCTGTTATGAACATAGTTGAGCACATGTTTTTGTAGTATGCTTGAACATCCTTTGGGTATATACCCAAAAATGGTATTGTTGGGTCTTGAGGTAGGTTGTTTCCTAATTTTCCAAGAAATTACGATACTGATTTCCAAAGGGACTGTACCAGTTTGCACTCCCACCAGCAATGCAGGAGTGTTCCCTTTACCCTGCATCCTCTCCAGCATAAGTTGTCGTCAGTGTTTTTGATCTTGGCCATTCTTACAGGTGTAAGATAGAATCTCAGAGTTATTTTGATTTGCATTTTTCTGATGACTAAGAATGTTGAGCATTTCCTTAGGTGTCTTTCAGCCATTTTAGATTCATCTGTTGAGAGGTCTCTGTTTAAGTCTGTATCCCATTTTTTTTTACTGGATTATTTGTTCTTTTGATGACCACTTTCTTGAGTTCTTTGTATATTTTGGAGATCAGACCTCTGTTCGATGTGGGGTTGGTAAAGATCTTTTCCCATTCTGTAGGCTTCTATTTTGTCTTGTTAACTGTGTCCTTTGATTTACAGAAGCTTCTCAGTTTCAGGAGGTCCCATTTATTACTTGTTGCTCTCAGTGTCTGTGCTACTGGGGTTATATTTAGGAAGTGATCTCTTGTGCCAATGCATTCAACTGTACTTTTCACTTTCTCTTATATGAGGTTCAGTGTGGTTGGTTTTATGTTGAGGTCTTTGATCCATTTGGACTTGAGTTTTGGGCATGGTGCAAATGTACGGTTTTTAAAAATCCATTCTAAGGGACAGCTAGGTGGTTTCCAATTTCTGGTTATTATGAACAGAACAGTACAGGGAATTCTGCTGAAGGGAGAGAGAAGGATTATATGAGCCAGAGGGGTCAAGGACACCACAAGGAAACCCACAGAATGAGATAGTTTGAGCTCATAAAGGCTCACAGAAACTGACCCGACAATCAGGGAGCCTGCATGAGACTGGCCTAGGCCCTCTGCATGTAAGCTACAGGTGTGTAGCTTGTTCCTCTTGTGGGACTCCTAACAATGAGAACAGGGCTGTCTCTGACTCTTTTCCTTGCTTTTGGGACTCTTCTCCTCCTACTGGGTTGCCTTGCCCAGCCTTAATATAAGGGAGGTGCCTGGTCTTACTGCAACCTGATATTTCATGTTTGATTGACATCCGAAGGGAAATGGAAGAGGAGTGGATCTGGGGGAGAGGGGAGGTGGGGGAGTGACTAAAAGGAGAGGAGGGAGGGGAAACTGAGGGAGGGGTGTAGTATATGAGAGAAGAATAAATTCAAAAAATAAAAATAAATTTAGAAAATAAAAGTAAAAACTGGTGAAAACTGGATTTGAGCAGGTGTCCCTGAGGTAGGATGGAGTGTCCTTTGGGGATGTGCCTAAGACCTGGATCTTAAGATAGATTGATTCCCATCTTTCTGGAATCTGAGGAACTGCTGTACTAATTTCCATATTGGATGTACAAGTTTGCACTCCCGACAGCAATGAATGAGTGTTCCCCTTGTTCCATGTCCTCTCCAGCATAAGCTGTCATTTGTGTTTTTTATCTTAGCCATCCTGACAGGTGTAAGATGGAATCTCAGAGTTGCTTTGGTTTGCATTTCCCTGATGGCTAAGGATGATGAGCATTTCTTTAAGTGCTGTTCAGCCATTTGCATTTCCTCTGTTGCAAATTCTCTGTTTAGATCTCTACCCTGGCTTTTAAATTAGACTATTTGAGTTTTTGATACCAAGTTTCTAGAAGAATCTTTTTTTTTTAAGAATCTATTTTTAAGAGGGACTGTGAACCCTTTTTGTATCTAAAAAAGAAAATTTTGTATGGGTGGAGTTTGTTTTTGCAATGCTAGAAACCGAACCCAGGGCTAGGCATGGACATGTACTCTGATCCTAGGCTGCATTCCCCAGTTCCTGTATAATGTGTGCACGTGTGTGTGTGTGTGTGTGTGTGTGTGTGTGTGTGTGTGTTTCCTATTTACTCAGTTTATTTATTTTGCAATACTTAAGTCTGAACTTAGAACCTTATGCATGCTAGACAAATGCCCTCCCTCTGAGATGGGGTCTAAGTTGTGAGGCTGACCTTAAACTTACCCTGTACCTTAAGCAAGTCTTAAGCCTGGGATGTTTCCCCATCCCCATGTCCCCATTGCTGGGGTTACACTCTTGTACCACCAGCCCTGGCTCTTTTAACTGAATTTCTTTAGTTTACCCTGGTGTTCTCAAGACCCTGGCTCCATACAATTTCAGTATGCATGGCTATTGATGCCTAGCTCCTGTGTCCTGCAGGTAGGTGGTGTGCGGGAGGATAAAAGCCAACCCTTCCTCATTTTTATGTTCCACAGTGAACATGAAATTAACTCTCAGCACATGTTCTTTGAAATGGATTAAATGATATAATAAAATAAACCAAATGACTCCAGCAGTGCCAGAAATCTATCATTTCTCTGTATTTTTATTGAATTCCCATTATGGGTTATAGTGCAAAAATAGAGGTCATTGCTTTTATGTGCCCCAGATTCCTCACAGATATCGGCAGCCTGTATGAAATTCGGTCTGTTCTCAATTCCCACAGTGCCGGGAGAGCAGGCAACTTAGATAAAACCCTACATCAGTGCCTGCAGTGTCAAGATACAGTTTCCTTGTACAGACTCGTGCTCCGCTCCATCCGGGAAGCCATGCCAAGTGATGTGGATAAAGAGCTGATGACACAGGTGAGGAACAGTGCCTCCGCCAGAGGGCAGCACCCGCCAGAGGGCAGCACCCGCCAGAGGATCACTGAGATTTTGCTTCTTATGGTTATTCATTGACCTGTTCCTTGTTTTTATATGGCAGGGTTGTTCTATAGCTCTGGGTGCCCTGGGACACAGGTTGGTCTCAAACTCACAGCCATCCTCCCAGGCCAGCCTTCCAAGGGCTGGGATTATAGGTTTGCAACTCCATGCTTGACTTTTTCTCCTATTAAATCAGGTTTCTTGATCATCGTACCTGTTTGCTTTTAGGATTCATTTTTTTTAAAGTAATTGTATTAAATTATAAAAGTTTCCATTTACGCCCCTCTTCCCAACACCCTCCCACTCCCCCAACTCCCTCTCCTCCTCCTCCTCCTCCCTCTTCGTCCCTAAGAGCAGTCAGGGTCTCCTGCCCTGTGGGAAGTTCAAGTTCCTCGCCCCTCCCTCCAGGTCCAGGAAAGTGAGTATCCAAACAGACTGGATCCCCAAAATCCAGTATATGCAGAGGAAACAAGTCCCAGTGTCATTGTCAATGGCTTTTCAGAAAGACTCCGGGCCAGCCACATTCAGAGAATCTGGCCACATTCAGAGAATCTGGTTGGATCACTTCCTCGTTCAGTCGCAGTCCAACTGGTCTTGGTAAACTCTCATTAGATCTGTCCCCTTGTATCAGTGGGTGATAGCATCCCTCGCAGTCCTTATTTCCTTTTTCATTTTCTTCGTCCTTCTGCTCCTCATTTGGACCTTGGGGGGCTCAGTCCGGTGCTCCAATGTGGGTCTCCGTCTGTATCGCCATCCATTGCCAGATGAAGGATCTATGGTGATAAGCAAAATATTCATCAGTATGGTTATGGGCCAAGGCCGGTTCAGGCACCCTCTCCTCTATCCAGAGAACAATCTGGGGATCTCTCCTTGGACCTGGGATCCCATATATAATCAAGTCTCCTGTAAACCCTAAAATGACTCCCTTAGTTGAAATATATTCTTCCCTGATCCCATATTCATCCTTCCTCCATCCCCCCCCATCCTGGTCAACCGAGCTTTCCCCATTCCTCCCCTACTCCCTTCTCTCTAACCCTCTCTCCTTCCAACAACCCTCCCACCCACCCCCCCATGCACCCAAGGTTACCTGGGACTCTTGACTATTTCCTACCTCCTGGCGGATAGCTAAATAATTCTCATCAGGTTCATCTTCTTATTTAGCTTCTCTAGGATCTCGAATAATAGGCTCAAAGACCTTTAATTATGGTTAGAATCCACTTATGAGTGAATACATACCGTGTTCCTCTTTTGGGGTCTGGCTTACCTCACTCAGTAAAGCGTTTTCTATTTCCATCCATTTGCATGCAAAATTCAAGATGTCATTGTTTTTTACCGCTGAATAAAACTCTAATGTGTATATGTTCCACACCTTTTTTAACCATTCTTCTATTGAAGGGCACCTAGGCTGTTTCCAGGTTCTGGCTATTACAAATAGTGCAGCTATGAACATAGTTGAACAAATGCTTTTGTAGTATGTTAGGGAATCTCTAGGGTATATTCCCAAGAGTGGAATTGCTGGGTCCTGAGGGAGGTTGACTCCCAGTTTCCTGAGAAACCGCCACACTGATTTCCACAGTGGCTGCACAAGTTTGCATTCCCACCAACAATGGATGAGAGTTCCCCTCTCTCCACATCCTCTCCAGCATAGGCTATCGTTGGTGTTTTTGACTTTAGCTATTCTGACAGGTAAAAGATGATATCTCAAAGTGGTTTTGATTTGAAACTGAGGAGGATACCAGAAAATGGAAAGACCTCCCCTGCTCTTGGATTGGGAGAATCAACATAGTAAAAATGGCAATTCTACCAAAAGCAATCTATAGATTCAATGCAATCCCCATCAAAATCCCATCAAACTTCTTCACAGACCTTGAGAGAACAATAATCAAGTTTATATGGCAAAACAAAAAACCCAGGATAGCCAAAACAATCTTATACAATAAAGGAACTTCAGGAGGCATTACCATCCCTGACTTCAAACTCTATTACAGAGCTACAGTATTGAAAACAGCTTGGTATTGGCATAAGAACAGAGAAATCGACCTTTGGAATCGAATAGAAGACCCGGATATTAACCCACAAACCTATGAGCACCTAATTTTTGACAAGGGAGCTAAAGGTATACAATGGAGGAAGGAAAGCATCTTTAACAAATGGTGCTGGCATAACTGGATATCAACCTGTAGAAGAATGAAAGTAGATCCATATCTATCACCATGCACAAAACTCAGGTCCAAATGGATTAAAGACATCATCAACATTAATCCATCCACTTTGAACCTGATAGAAGAGAAAGTGGGAAGTAATCTACAAGATATAGGCACAGGAGGCCTCTTCCTAAGTAGGACCCCAGTAGCACAGACAATAAGAGAAACAATGAATAAATGGGATCTACTGAAACTGAGAAGCTTCTGTAAAGCAAAGGACACTGTCAGTAAGACAAAAAGGCTGCCTTCTGACTGGGAGAAGATCTTCACCAACCCCTCATCAGATAAAGGCCTGATCTCCAAAATATACAAAGAACTCAAGAAACTAGACACTAAAACTCTAATTAACCCAATTAAAAAATGGGGTACTGAACTGAACAGAGAATTCACAACAGATGAACTTCGAATGGCCAGAAGACACTTAAGGTCATGCTCAACCTCCTTAGGATTCATTTTGATTTTTTTTTAATTCTGTGTATAGCTGTATGTCTGTTGGGGTGCATATGTGAGTGCTGGTTCCGCAGGAGGCCAGAAGAGGGCTCTGGATGCCTTGGAACTGGAGTTACATGTGGTTGTGAACCTCCTAGTGTGGATGCTGGAAACTGAATGCGTGTCCCCTGAAAGAACAGCAAGTTTTGGCCACTGAGCCATCTCCCCACTCCTGGTTTTCTTTTCCTTATTGGTCTGGAGTTCTTAAATTTTCATACTGAATGCAAGTTATGTGTCTTTTTCCTTTGTGTCTTGTCACCTATGGTGGTGTTTATTTAAATTTTTATTTTGATGAAATGAAATTTACCAACAGTTCTGGTCTGATGTGTGTTTTAAAACTCCACTGTTTTAAATGGCTCCTGTGTAGTGTATGTACATGTAGTTTCCGTCAAAAACATTTTATAATCTGTGTGTATGACTTTAATTCGTGTGGATTTATTTTAGCTTTTGTGAGAGAAAAATATCTACTTTTAATTTAGCCTTTCATTGTGTGGCTATCAGATTGCTATTTTATGAAATAATGTATAGTCTCTTCTGACTTGGAATGCTGCCTGGCAGGTATCAAGCTCACGTGAAATTGTGGGTCTGTTTCTAGGCTTTTCTATTCAATTTAGCCTTTTCTCCAGTGATTCTATTGTCTTAGAACCTGAAGACAATCTTTCACATTTCGTTGAGCAATTTGTCTTTTTCTGTTATTTCTTGTGATTGTCTTGGCTAAGGTGTGTGTGTGCTTGTGTGTGTGTGTGCTTGTGTGTTTGTGTGTGTGTGCTTGTGTGTTTGTGTGCTTGTGTGTGTGTGCTTGTGTGTTTGTGTGTGTGCTTGTGTGTTTGTGTGTGTGTATTTGTGTGTGTGTTTGTGTGCTTGTGTGTTTGTGTGTGTGTGCTTGTGTATGTGTGTGTACTTGTGTGTTTGTGTGTGTGTCTGTGTGTGCATGTGTGTGTATACATGTGTACGTGTGTGTATCTGTGTGTGTCTGTGTGTGTACGTGTGTGCACATGTGTGTGTAGTGTGTACCTCTGTGTGTATCTCTGTGTGTGATATCTGTATGCACTTACAGGTGTATGTATGGGAAAATGCACTTGCCAGTTTGTACACACGTGGAGGTCAGAAGTTGACATCAGGATGTCTTCTTCAGTTACTTCTCTACTTTCTTTCTTTGAGACAAAGTTTAGATAAAAAGTTAGTAAGTCTTAACGAGTTTTAGAAATTCTTGGCTGTGATTTCTGAGGTGCCCTGTGGTCCCTGTGTGCTCTGCTCTCCGTTTAGATTCTCTGCCTCATCAACGTTAGTCACAATGGTGTGAGTGAGTCGGAGCTGATGGAGCTGTATCCAGAGATGTCCTGGGCCTCCTTGACCTCCGTTGTTCACAGTTTACACAAAATGTGTCTGCTGACCTACAGCTGTGGCCTGCTCAGGTTTCAGCATCTGCAGGTAAATATTATTTCAAACATCTTTTTAATGCAAAGGGTTGTTTTCTTTTTTACTTAAAAGTATCGCTGTAGCATTCCATACTATATTATACTATGTTATGTTAAATGTTTCCAATGTTATGGGCGAATCAATCCCACACCGGTTATGTTTTAAGGGGTTATTTATTTTGGGGGGTAAAACTTACATACACCATAAACCGTCAGGAAGGGAGCCTAGTCGCAGGAGCCGGGAGCAGGAGCCAGGAGCAAGCACCGGAACCAAGAGCCGGAACCAAGAGGGCCTGATCCGGATCTGCTTCTCTTTTTAAAAGAGAAATATACCACGCCCCAGTGGGCTGGTATTTCAGCAGCTATTGGCTGACGGAGCGGAAGTCGCTCCCCGCTGCACTGTGGGCTCGTATTTCAGCGACTATTGGTTGAGGCAGCGGAAGTTACTCCCACAACACAATGTTAGCATCAGAAGCCAAAATTTGGCATTATGCTTTAGTTTTATGCGTTGGCTTTAGATTGCATGTGAGCTTATCTGACACTAAGCATTGTCTAGTGCCTTCAGGAGGCAGCTATTGCTTCAAAGGTTGTGCCAAGGGGCTTTAGTTCTAAAGATCTGCTGCAAAATATTGTTTCTGTCATTAACAAGGGTGTATTGTACACTTACAATTTTACTAAAAGGAACCAGGTTCAGTGGCACACGCCAGCCATTATTCCAGTACCTGTAATGTAGATACAGAAGGATCATGAGTTCAAGACTAGCCTTTGCTATGTAGTCTAGCCTGGGCTGTATGAGATCATGTCTCAAAATCTACAACATTTATTAAGAGGAACTGGGTATGGTGGCACAAGCCTATAATCCTGGGAGGTTGAGGAAGGAGCTTTGTAAATCTGAGGCCTGCCTAGGCTACGTAGCAAAATGCTGTGAGTCTCAAAAATCAAAAAAAAAAACAAAAAAAAAACAAGATGTTATCTTTCGTGTTACATATTACACATAGAATGTTAAAAAAAGAAAGGATCAAAATTCAAGTCATAAAACACATGAAGCAAAATCAGGGAGTTTCTTCCTAGGGATGCAAACATGAGGGGAATCAGCCTCCTTTTATAGCCCTTCTGCCTAGCTCAGAAGCTGTTCTGGGCTAGCCCCAAGCTGGGCAGACTTTGCAGCTTCTCACAGGGCTGTGAAGAGACTGAAGAGGTCCTTGAAGGTGTCAGACTTGCTATGGGCCCCCAGTTGTAACTCTTCAGAAACCACTGGCTAAGAGAACCCCTACTGTGTGTCTGCCATGACTGAGTGGTATAGGAATTCTTTCACCCAAGGGTGCTTCATCACATCCGTCACTGTAAAATGTTTATCATTCCACAGCTTTGCTCCTTTGTCACCGTCTTAGTTAAGGTTTTATTACTGTGAAGAGACACCATGGCCATGGCAGCTCAACACATGGCAACGCACACACACACACAAACACACACCAAAGAAACAACAACAAAAACCTCTTCAGTGTAACCTCAGGCGTATTTTTTAGACAAGAGCAGAAAGCAGCCACACTCTTAACCAAAATATCCCAAGAATGTTCTCTAGGCCACATGTTACATTCTTCTGCCTGAAACCGCTTGAGCCAGATCCCCACAGTTCAAATCCCGCCCCCAGCACCACTGTCTTCCATGCTCCTGCTAGTATGGCCCATTAAACTCCATTTAAAGCCTTCAACTTCTTTTCTAATCCACAGTCTCAAGGTTTGTAGTCCTCCAAACAAAACATGGCCAGGCCTCTCACAGCCCCAGTTCCTGGTACCAACTTCTGTTTTAGTTAGGGTTTCTATTGCTGTTAAGAGACACCATGACCACAGCAATTCTTGTAAAGTAAAAAATTTAAGTGGGCTAGCTTACAGCTCAGAGGTTTGGTCCATTGTCATCATGGCAGGAAGCATGGCAGTGTAGAGGCAGACATGGTGCTGAAGAAGGAGCCAAGAGTCCTATATCTAGATCCATAGGCACCAGGAAGAAGAGACAGTGAGCCACTGGGCCTTGTTTGATTTTCTGAAACCTCAAAGCCCATCCCCCAGTGATACACTTCTCCCAGCAAGGTCACACCTACTCCAACAATACAACTCCCTACGAGTCTATGGGGGCATTTTCATTCAGACCACCACAGTCATGTATGACTTGGATATAATTTACTCTTTCGAGTTACCTTTCAATCTGCTTTAAACAATTTTTTAACTTATTTTATATTTTTTTATATCATATCTCTTTGTATAGTTCAGGCTGGTCTAGAACTTACTATGTAGTCAGGAGACCTCAGACTTACTGTCTAGCCCAGGTTGGTCTAAGCAAATGTTCTTCCTGCTTTTACCTTTGTGTGATGAATGTTCTACCACATACAATTTTCTGGGATTTAAAACACACACACACACACACACACACACACACACACACACTAATTTTTTAAATTAAATTGTGTTTTGAATTCTTAATTTTATACTAAACCGAGTTTATGGCATTAGTACATCCTCAATTTAAAAATATTGTAGGGCTATTTCTACTATATAACTATAAAAGTGAAAGAATTATAAATTGCATTTTGCAAATCCACTGTCAGATGTTTAGTGACTTAAAACAGAATCGGGTGTCCTTTTCCTTCTCTCTCCAGGCCTGGGAAACAGTGAGACTGGAGTACATGGCAGACCCTACCCTCATCTCTTCATACAGGCAAAAGTTAATCAACTATTTCACCTCCCAGCTCAGGTACAGAAATGTCCTCCCTGTTCTACAACATGCTTTGTCTTTGAATTCTTGTTTCTCTCTCTTAGCTTCTAAGTTAAAGTGTAAAATTCAGCCAGGTCAAGTGGCACAGGCCTTAATACCAGTGTCTAGGGAAACTGAGGCAGGAGGAGTGCAGGTTTAAAGCCTGTCTGGGCTACTGAGCGAGTTCAAGTCTAGCCTAAATTTAGTGAGATCTTCCTTCCTTCCTTCCTTCCTTCCTTCCTTCCTTCCTTCCTTCCTTCCTTCCCTATCTCAAAATTAAATAAATAAGTAAGCAAATAAATAAATGAACAAATAAATAACATTAAAGGCAAGAAAGTAGTCCAGTGTCTACCTAATATCAAGAAAAAAATGCCATTTTATGGAAATCTTATGATAAAGGTAAAACCTTGGATGACATTGATAAAAGATCAATTTGTTACCTTTATTTTTATTCTGTTTAAATAACTAAAATATATATCATACATGTGCATGCTGTCTCTCATGCGCACACACACAAGTACATGTACCTCTGTGTGTGTATATTAGGTCCTTTGAAGGTTTTTTTGCCTTCATTTGGAAAGAGACCTTTGGCCTGTGGACTTTGAATGCTCTGGGGCTTTCACTTTCCCAACCCCTTCAATGTTTCAGTGTTTTATCTTCTTCATAGTGGCCTGGGGAAGAGTCTGCTCCAGAATATCAGGGGAGTTATCTCACAGTGGGGATGGTAAACATTTCTGATATTGGCCTAGCTGAAGGTCTCACCGTGTGACCTCCTTTCTCCCGCAGTCAGGACAGAGTGACCTGGAGAAGCGCAGATGAGCTCCCGTGGCTTTTCCAGCAGCAAGGAAGCAAACAGAAGCTGCAGGACTGCCTCCTCAATCTCTTGGTGTCTCAGGACCTTTACAAGAGGTCCGCAGCTCCTTCTGGATCCTCTCCCCGTGGGCCGATTTAAACAGTTAGTGGTTCTGCTTAACAACGCTGACAAAATGGAATTGTTTTTACATTTAAATCAGAATAGTTTCAATAGCACCTGAAATACAGACAGTGGGGCTCAGGGGATTCCGTGACAGTTTATAAATTGTCAGGAGATCTTGTTTGTCCAGGGGGAGGTATGTTCTGCTTTACAAAAGTCAGCTGCAATGACCCCAGGGAAATTTTGTCTTATTCTTACAGTTAAGCAGATTTTAAACCATGCGGAGAAATTGTTCCTACCATGAGCTTCTTGGGGCTTCAGGCCCAAAGAAGTGCCACTTCAAACCCGATTCAGGGCTCCCAGTGAAACCCGACCAGTGCTATTGTCAATATTGCTCCGGTTTGTCAGCATCTTCTGCTGCCCCTCTGGATGCATTTGAATGTGTTAGTGAGGTGACTGTCCTTTTATTGCCCCCCCCCCCTTCTAACCTACTAAGCCTCAGGAAGGATTTTTTTTTTTTGGTTTTTTTATTTCTGCCTCACTTAGGAATTTAAAAATAGATATATAATTTGATTTGCTTGAGCTCCATGCCAGCTGTTTATGATTCCTGTGAAGTCAGGTTTGCCTTTGCCTTGGCATCTCTCTCACCCTCCTCAGTATTACCTGCAGATGAACACGGTCACACACATGCATACACACGCATACGCATGCACACGCTCACACACACACACACACATCCATGCAGAGGCAATCACAAGGTAGATTTGTGATGGGAGTTGATCTGCTTCACTAGTTTCTGCTATTCTAACATACACTCGTGCACATTCACGCGCACACACATACACCCATGTAGAGGCAATCACAAGGTAGATATGCAATGGGAGCTGATCTGCTGCACTAGTTTCTGCTATTCTGACACACACGCACACGCACTCTCACGTGCACGCACACATGCAGAGGCAATCACAATGTGGATATGCAATGGGAGCTGATTGGCTTCGCTAGTTTCTGCTATTCTAACACACAAACACGCACATTCATACACACACACACACGCACACACACATGTAGAGGCAATCACAAGGTGGATATGCAATGGGAGCTGATCTACTGCACTAGTTTCTGCTATTCTGACTCCCATTGTTTAAAATGACTTGGGCATGAGCTGGGTTACCCTTAGTGAAATATCTACCAGGGATTCCAGGGAATCTGCACCAGAGACTAAGCAAGATCTTAGTGACAGCTGGCAGCTTACAAAGGCCTTCCCGCCATGCTGTGCACTCACACAGCAGGCGAGGCTGACATCCCTTTCTGTGCAGACAATGGTGGGGGGGGGGTGTCAGACAGTCTCCTTCATGCCACAGCTGGGAGCAGTGGGACAGGGGACAATGCAAGTCTGGCCTCACTGTCACTGTGCTATGATTGCCTCTGTACAAACTGTCATCAGCTCCCTAGAAAGGAATTCCGGCGTTTTTATTCACAGTAGATTTTAAAGTATGGTTTCTATCAAGTTAACATTGTCTGTTGGAACAGAGGACACTTTGCCAAGTTGCTGAGTTACTGGCAGTTTGTTGGCAAAGACAAAGGTGCCATGGCGGCCGAGTACTTTGAGTCCCTGAAGCAGTATGGGAGCTGCGAAGGGGAGGAGAACATGCTGTGCCTAGCTGACTTGTATGAAACCCTTGGCCGGTTTCTAAAGGACCTCGGACTTCTCAGTCAGGTAACCTCAGTGATTCAGAGGCAGGGTGACTCTCCCTGTTTCCATGTTTATATGTCTCTTCTTCCCAGGAGGGGAGCCGTTTTCTTTCTGATGCTGAGATCTGTGGGGTTTGATTAGCCCTTTAATTGCCACGTTGATCAGCCTCTGACCTTTGTTCCCAGGCTGTGGTGCCCTTACAGAGGTCCCTAGAGATTCGGGAGACCGCGTTAGATCCAGACCACCCGAGAGTAGCCCAGTCCCTCCACCAACTGGCCAGTGTGTACGTCCAGTGGAAGAAGTTTGGGGACGCAGAACAGTTGTATAAACAAGCCTTGGAGATCTTGGAAAACGCTTACGGCGCCGACCATCCACACGCTGCCCGGGAGCTCGAGGCTCTCGCAGCTTTGTACCATAAGCAAAATAAGTAAGTCTTCCGTGACTCACGCGTTGACGTCATGGAGGGGGCGGGTGTTTCTAAGGCACGGAAGCGGTAGGCTTTTCTTTGGGGCCCTTTATCCCATGCATCATGTTCAGGCGGCATTTCCTGGTCTTCCTGGGATACAGAAAGAAAATTAGAATCCCTGGGTCTTTGGTTTTTGGTTTTCATTGAAGATGTATGAGGGATAGAGCGTGTGTGTGTGGAAGTAATGCAGTTTGAGGTTTGAACTCTTCCCCCAGCCATCACTGTAAAGCTGAACACATTACCACTTCAGGGACCACCAGTCAATGCCTAGTGGCCAAGGCTAGTTTGGCAAGAAGGTTTTATGGACTCCCAGACACATTTTTTATTATGTTTTTTCTGTGGTTGCCTCTGTGCGAAGGTTTCCTTAGTTTTGACAGAGGCCACGTGCTCACAAAGTCTACACTATCAAGCACACACTCTTTATAGGAAATGTTGGCTGGAGGAAGTATAATAAAGGCTCACAAAGTAAGGGTATGTGTCAGCAATAGAGCACCTGCCTAGCCTGTGTATGGCCCCGGGTGGGATTCCTGGTGCCATCTGAGTAAAACAATAGCCTTTTAAAGGCTTTTCTACCTACAGGGCCCCCTCTCTCAGAAATCCTTTCTCTTCCCCCACCATTGGAGGGGCTTCCTAGAAATTTTTCTTTTGAACTTCTGTAAGTATGGCTTTACACTAACTTTGTCTGGAGTTTTGCATCTATAGCTAACCAAAAATTAGCCTGTCCAGGTAAAATGTGCTTACTGCAAACCAAAGTTTGGGATTTTTCAATGATTTAGACTGCTAGAGATTCAGACTGCATTAAATCAGTTAAAATATTTAAATGTGAGCCTTATGAGGACTCTGTGGGTTTCCTGGTAGATTTTGAACTGCACGAGCTACCACTAGACTCCTGTTGTTTTAACAAACCCCAGGCTATGCCAGAGTGTTTTCATCTCCCTGAATCATGATTCTGTTCTTGGAATATGCTCTTTCCCCTGACTCACCATTTTCCCTCTCTCCTCCCCCTTCTCTTTTTTTTTTTTTTAAAGATATGAACAAGCTGAACATTTTAGGAAAAAATCCATTATAATCCGTCAGCAAGCCACAAGAAGAAAAGGCAGCCTGGTAATGAGACTGTGTCCTTTCTGTCCTTTGCACCCGAGGGGAAGATGAGATGGGAACTCATGAGTGCACACACCTTGTGCTGGAGAGCTTCCGGTTTCCACAGATGTGGAGCGAGGCACTGACTGGCCTTTTCCCCTTATTTCTAACCACAGACTGAGAGTGGTGCTGGTGAACAGCCCAGCCCCGAGTCGGGCTTTTAAGTTAGGAAGCTCAGCTGAAGTGGACCCTGGGAGGTGCTGTTTCAAGCTACTTTGACTCTTTTCTGCAAAGAGTTAGGAAGAAAATAGAAGTTCAGCATCTTCTGTGAAATTCAAATGAGAAAGAACTGTTTTCCATGAGCAAACATAATGTTTTAAGTGTTTCTAAGTTGCTGATAGAACCCTAAGTATAGCGTGTTTGGCTTAAAGTTCTCTATTCGTGGAACTGAGGAGATAGTCAGTGAGCAAAATGCCTGCTGCACCAACATGAGGACCTGTGCTGGATCCCCAACCCTCACATTAATAAAATCAAAGGCAGGCCTGCTGGCATTCTTGTAATCCCAGCTCTGTGGAGGTAGACACCGGAGGATCACTGTCACTTTCCTAGCCTAGTTGGTGATCCCAGGTCCCAGTGAATGATGCTATTTCTAAAAATAAGGTGGGCAGAAACTGAGAGTCAACACCGGGGACCTACCGTAGCTGACAGCTGGCCTCCGCCTGCACGCTGTGCGCACATGCACGGTTATCGCAAACTGAAAGAACCTGATGTTTGTATCTGTAGCACCAGAGTTGGTAAAGATCCGTGAGCTGTTTCTAGTCTTTTCTGAAGTGCTTTGACATATACCATGCTAAAACACCTGATAAAGTTTAATGAATTTGTGAACAAGATTCCATGTAGAAATAAATACACAAACTCTTTATAAATGCTACATTCAATGTCCTATTTAAAATAACTGCCATCAAGACAAAAGAGAAAGCTCTGTTAGGACACCAGTAGAAGCTTCCAGAATTGAGGTTGGTACTCAGTGGTTACGCTTTTGTGTTGCAGTACGGGTTTGCCCTGCTCCGCAGACGGGCTCTGCAGTTAGAAGAGCTCACGCTAGGCCAGGAGAAGCCTGAGAACGCCCGCACCCTCAACGAACTGGGCGTCCTCTACTACCTTCAAAACAACCTCGAGTGAGTACCAGGGCATTCAGAAGGAGATTAAGTACTCACTGTGGCTCTTTGGTGCGAAGCTGTTTTATATGTCAATCAAATCCACAGTTAGGGGAAACAAAGATTTAGAAAAGAACTCTGCCAGCTTCCTGTCTGAGGGGTTTTCCTTTCTCTGTGTTGTTCTGCAGCTCCCCTAGTGTGGCCTTTGTGCTTGTGAAAAGTGAGTGCTCATATATGAGACCTCAGAGGCAATTCCAAACTGTGAGGGGTTGGTAGAAACCATGGCCGGCTGCTGCCTTACCCTTCAGTTTACATCAACAGAAGAGCCTCCACACACTTCCACCTCCACTGTCTGAAAGCCACATGTGTATAGGTCTCTTCAGCTGCCAGAAACAGCCAGTAAATTTGAAACTTCAGAAAAGTGCCACTCCCATCTGATGCCACACTAGTTCAGAATTACATATGATAAAGGGGGATTTATTTAGGAGTAGACTCACAGATCATCGTCCTAGACCACAGTCCTCTGCATGAATGGGGAACAGGAACAGAGTCTCGCAGCCAGAAGGGAGAGCTGGAAGCAAGAGAGCAAGTGCAGGTTTTACAGCTGCATTTATAGTGTAAGAGACCACGCCCAAATGGGCTGGTATCTTAAAGGCTCTTGGCAGCAGAAGGAGCTCCCACAGCATTCATCCACTTCACTTAAGTTCTGTTTACTAACAGGTTTTGTTTTGTTGGTACTAACTCCTAAGGAAAAGGAAGGGATGCCAATCTTTCATTGGCACAGGTCTGATCACTATAAAGGTCTTAGGTTCCCAAAAATAGCTGTGGGATTTTCTGGGAGAAGTGGATGGTGAACTGATGCCTCATGGGAAGCAAAGGGTGGGGAAGGTGGAGGGCTGGGTTTGGCCTGACTCCTTCACTTTGGTGTGTCTAGGAAGAAACAGGTTTCTATTCTCCACATCACTAGACTTTAGGACGCTGGCCTCTAGAGAAGAAATTGTTTAAGGCATTTGGGGGTTTGTTCCAGAACGGCAGAGCAGTTTCTGAAGCGTTCCTTGGAGATGAGGGAGCGGCTTCTGGGGCCAGATCACCCAGACTGTGCCCAATCCCTGAATAACTTGGCGGCTCTTTACAATGAAAAGAAGCAGTATGATAAAGCCGAGGAACTCTACGAGAGAGCCCTGGACATCCGCAGGCGAGCCTTGGCACCTGACCACCCTTCCCTGGCTTACACAGTGAAGCATCTCGCTATCTTGTATAAGAAAACTGTAAGTCTGCCCCACCATGCCTGTGTGCTTTATAATGTACCCGCGAGGCCATGACTACTGCAGCTAGTTAGTTTATCACCTGATGGGAGGTTGTTTCAGATGAGCTTTTAAAAACAACGTTGTTTAATTTCTAGCAAATAAGAATGTGAAGGTTTATATTGTTTCAGATTTAATTCAATTAAGATACTGATTTAGTTTTCTGAAAATATATTCCAACTACAAATCCACCAGCATTGTAAATGAGTTCCTTTCAAATACAAACTGCTTTATCAACATTATGAATGAGATCTCTTTTTATATTATATCTCAGGAATTTTCAAACCCCCTTACTGTACTTGCTGTTAACAAAAACACACCAAATGGCCCAGTGGCCAAGGCTGCAGACAGTGCCTTATTTTTTTTTTAAATTTTTTTATTTTACAAAATTGTTGTTTTATTTCACTCTTCTCTGAGTTTATCTACAATTAAATATCAGCTCTTTTCAGGGGTAAAGTTTGGGTTCTTGTATCTGTGCAAAACAAAACTTGGCCACAGTCGGCTCTGAGTGGTGCGGTGGCAGAGCTGTCGGCTGTCCTGAGAAGTTGGGTGGCTCCCTTGCTGGTGGCCCAGGCACAGAATCTCACGTAGTGAGCTCATATGCTGTTTTCTCAGGCTAGCTTTTGTAGCTGAGAAATCACCAGGAAACCCCAGAGGGGACTTGGCAGTTTGGGAAGTGGTTTTATTTTGATGCCTCCATGAGTTGAGTACAGCAACAGATCTGCGCTGGGCTTTTCTCCCACCGCAAACACTAAAGAGTAAATAGAGCGTTTTCCAAGTTATCAGACAGTGGCTGTGTTCCCAACGGCTCCGTTTGGTCTATTGGGTTTTCAGCTGTAGAAAGTGCTTCTGCATCTTTGTTTGATGCATTTATTTCTGGGGAGAGCTCTGGTCAGACAGTATCTATTATAGCTTTCATATTGTTGTTAGATTATGTTCTTGTTTTTTAGGGAAGAGTTGACAAAGCTGTACCTTTGTATGAATTAGCTGTTGAAATTCGGCAGAAATCCTTTGGCCCAAAGCACCCCAGTGTTGCTACTGCCTTGGTGAACTTGGCAGTCCTTCATAGCCAAATGGTAAGCATCTACATTTTCAGATGTTTACAAATGAATGATCTGAAGGTTAAAAAAAATGGATAAATGCAAGTTAATAACACAGTAAAGAAAATAATGCTATTTATCATTTAATGATTCTCTTTTAAATACCTCAAACATTATTGAAGTTAGAATTGTAAGCTGGTTCCTGCCTCAGCTAAACACCAACTGACTGCTGGGTTCAGGTTTGCTTTTCATCTTCTAGGGACCCCTGTTGCTCACAGGACAGGCTCTGAGCATCTGCCTAGGGACCTGCCGGGCCATGAGCAGGCTTGTGCTTACATTACGGATTCGGGTCAGTTGGTGCTAGGACAAGTCTAAAACTTAAAGGAGTTTTTACTTTCTAGTGTACTGATTCTCCAGTTAAAACTGCTCATAAAATAATGTTTACTTGCATCTCATAGGAGGATATTAAGATTTTTAAAATGCTGACCAAAGTAGGTCAGCTCAGTATAGAATACATTAATAAACAGTATGTTTAAGTGAGCACTATTTTTTTTAATAAGAAAAAGCACAATGAAGCCCTGCCACTTTATGAAAGAGCACTGAAGATTTATGAAGATAGCTTGGGGCGGATGCATCCTCGAGTTGGAGAAACATTAAAAAATTTAGCTGTGCTCAGGTAAGAATTTTCCTGGTTTCTCATTTATCCCAGTTCTTGAATAGTTTTGACTTGTCACAGAACAGCATAAAATATTTATTGCTGAGAAGTCTTTCTTGGAGAGAGAAGTAGTTGTTTTGGTCTCGTGTAGCTTTAGATACTCAAGTGATACTCAGAATCAGGGTGAGGTGGGCTTACTTTCGTGTATTGTGGCCACTAGTGAAGATGGTTTATCTGGCTACTGCCTCTGGCATGATAGGGCCACTTAACCTCAGAGCTGATGAGGTAGATGTGTTGAGTTTTGCTCACTCCTGTGTGTTCATCTCGGGATACAGATGATAACAACACTTGTTACCATTACAACATGATCTTAATGGTGCACATCCAAGAGACATAAAATTCCCCAGTGTAGACAGGTGAGTTTGAGAACTCTGGCTAACTGGTCTACCAGAGTGAACACACACACACACACACACACACACACACACACACACGAGGAGAAAGAAAGTGCAATAGGAATGGGAAATTATTTGCAGCTTATTTTTCTGTGTCTAGGATGGCTGTTTAGAAAGGAGAACTGCTTTCTGCTAATAAGCCTATTTCTTATCTTTTTCTTTCAAAGCTATGAAGAAGGGAATTTTGAAAAGGCTGCTGAACTGTACAAAAGGGCAATGGAGATAAAAGAAGCAGAGGCTTCACTTTTGGGTGGAAAAGCTCCTTCACGGCAGTCGTCAAGTGGAGACACATTTATCTTTAAAGCAACTCATTCACCTAATGTTTTCCTTCCCCAAGGACAAAGGTAACAGTGCCAGGTGTTTTGTTTTTTTTTTTTTTCCCAAGAATACCTCAGGATAAAACAGACATCTGGAACATTTGAATTCAAAACAGTATTTTTAAAGGAAAACATTTTTCCTACTTAGTGTTATTTAACTGGTGTTTGTATGAAGTTGTATTGAATTACACTGAATTATTGTGTCTGGTTTAAATTGATTAAAGAATCCATTTTCCATGGGATGAGATCCGGGGTGTGGAAATCAGCACTCTAATGGCGTGAGGAGTGGGTCGTCTCTGGACAGAAGCAGGCAGGAGCCCATGGTTTAGGATTTCCATGATTCCTTGGCTCCCTGGAGAGCAGCCTTAGCCCTGCCATTCACTGGTGGTGTCCCCAGCAGGGCTCTGACCCTGTCCTCTACCTCAAAGAGTGCCCAAGGGCTAAAGGGATATTACGAAAGATCGGAACAGTCTTCAGAGAAACCAACTAGGTGGGAATTCTTGTTTTTCTTTTTCTGGTTTTGTATGTGAGAATATGCACACACATGTACATGTACATGTGGAGGTCAGAGGTCAGCCCTGTTTTTTTGGGGTTTTTTTTTTTTTTTTTTTTTTTTTTTTTTTTTGAGACAGTGTCTCAGTGACCTGGTGCTCACTTAGCTAAGCAGACTGGCCTTCCTGCATCCTGGTAACCTAACCACCTGTCTCCACCTCCTGAGACAGGATTACAAGCCTCCATCCCTATGCCCAGCTTCCTAAAGGGGGTTCTGGTGTTGAACTTAGGTCCTTATGCTCACGTGGCAAATGCTTCACCAACTGAGTATCTCCCCAGCCTCCTACTGGGTGTGTGAGTCTGTGCAGCTCAGGTTGATCATCCCCCCCTTGGCCTCCTGGCTGCTGGGATCACAAGTGCAGGCTGGCTTTGCTTTCCAGTCTTCCTTTCTGCTAAGCTGGTTTAGTCAGCCCTTGCTTTCTGCACTGTTGCCAGGGAAGCTTAGCACACTGTGTTGCATTGCGGTGTCTGAGGGCAACCACGGGCTCCGTACCATTCTGATCTCACTGTGGCACAGGCCTCGGGGTTCTCAAGGACAGGGCCAGCTTAGAGTGAGTTCAAAGTCAGCCTGGGCAACTTAGTGAGACCTTGTCACAAAATAAAAAAGTAGAACTGGGGATATAGTGGTGGCATGCATCAGACCCTGAGTGTAGTCCTCATCACACAAAAAGAAGTCGTGACAATTCTATTTCCTTCTTAAGTGGTCAAAATCAATCTTGCTTTACCTCAGTCAATTAGCTGTCACTTTTATACTGAAAATTAAATATTTTTATAGATTTTTATAAATATTGCCACATCAGTTTTTATTTGTATATTTATAGTAAAATTTTCATCAATTTAAAATTTTGTAAGATCTTAATATGTATTATTATGAAGATGACACAGAAATTGTATTCCATTGTTTTAAAATAAAAGTACAATTGCTAATTTCTCTTCTTTGCACTCTGTACTAAAGGGCTACACTTTGCACAATTATTTAAAAATAAACATTGAACATGTTTTAGCAGACTTGAATATTGGCCAAGTTTACTCAGTACTTTGATCAAGTTGAAGAACTGTGGTGAGCGCAGGCTGGGCCAGTGCCATTGCCATCCAGAACTGGCAGTCGGACTGCAAGGCCTCGCCCTGAGCCACACAGAGGCGCCTGAGAGCCAGGTGGCCAGGTGACTCCTGAGCCAGGGAGCAATGCTAAAATCCAGACTTAAACCAGACAGGAATGCACAAAAGCATCTTCTTCTGCCTTGGGGGGCTCAAGGCTCAGTAGGAAAAAGCTAAACTATAACTGTGACTTATCTTTTAGGGTTTGTGCCTGTGAACGGTAAAAATAATTGAACTCACAAACATATTAGACATTGATCTTACAACTAATTTATCAGAGCTTAAAATCTGATTATTTCATGATTTAATCACTAAATTAATTTTTAATCACTAAAAGTATCGTATTTACCACCTTCAAACAACTTCAATAATCTGTGATCAGTACTCTATAAGAATCTTCAAAAACGCATAATATTCTTTGTTCTTCCAAAGTTTAGATTTGATAACTCTGAAGTGTTGGGGCTGGAGAGATGGCCTAGCGAGTAAGAGCACTGGCTGCTCTTCCAAAGGACTGGGGTTCAATTCCCAGCACCCACATGGCAGCTCACAGCTGTAACTCCAGTTTCAGGGGATCTGACACCTTCACACCAATGCAAATAAAAAATTTTAAAAAATTTTTTAAAAAAACTAAAATTTTAAGTGACTTTATGGCACACATTATAACTGAGGTGGTCACTCATATATATATTTCAAATTAAGTATGTAATAAAATTATTTTATCTATTATTTTTATCTCATTATTTACTAGCAGTATTTTTTGCTTTCATGAGAATGCCTAAGATAAAACTACAACAAACATTTGTGTATAGATCTGCAATCTGAACAGTAAGATTATGTTCACACTAACATAGATGTGAGTCTCAAATCATGTTCACACTAACTTATTTGATTCACAGATTACACTACCATAGATGTGAGTCTCAGATCATGTCATTAACATACACCTCCACAGCAAAATGGTAATTTTCAGACCAGTCCCTCATAAACAATTGGTAGGAACCAAGTTTTGCTATAAGTTGTCCTCAGTACTTTACAGAAAGGGAAACAGGAAAAGCAAAAATGTGATTTGAGGCAAAGCTTCTCTGACATAGTCTTAGAGCCACCGCCTTTCCCTTTGGCTCACATTTGTGGGCATCAGCGAGTATTTTCATGAGAAAATACAAAAACCTGAGCAGAACCACAGATTACCATTCTACTAACAATAAGAAACAAAGTGATGAACAGCTTTACTATCATCTAGACTCTGGGTGTTAAGACGATATTGGGACCGCTCTCCTTTCTCTCATTAGGATTCATAGTATTTACAAATCTGGCCAAACCTCTGGTAATTCACAACTCAGTGGTGTTAATTCTCATTCACTGCCTGCTACCCCTTAAGTCTTTGTGGCTATAGACTATGAGGAGAGTAATATGGGATCAATTGGTACTTACTGCTGTACTTTATTTTTACTTATTTTTGAGATGATAATCCAGTAGTTTCCAATGAAAGATACTAGCAAAGTGAGACACTTTAGAATCTGGTGCAGCCTAAGAACCAGAAAGAGCAGATCTGTAGAAGACAGTGGATCCTATGCTATGTATTGTGCCTTAACCAAACCTGACAGTCAAACAATTTCAAGTAAACCTTAGAAAATTCATGGGTCACTGTTTCTAAATATTCTGAAAATAAATTTCATTTTAAAAATTTAAAACATATCTAGCAACTTGAAAAGTTATTCTCCAATCTAATATGCTAAGTTCTGTGAAAATATTTATAAAAATTTACCAAGATAATATGAATGTTAAGTTTCAAAGTTAGGCATACTCCCTTCCTGTCTTCATTATAAACATTAAAAAAAATCACATTTAATCCTAGAATCTCAAAGTTAGTACATTAAACTGATGCCTAGAATTGGTCTTTACAACTTTATTTTAGAAATGATACTTTTAACTTTTGTTAACATTTCCCAATACACACAATTTAGATATTTATAGATTCAATTATCTTCAAGGTACAAATCGTCAATAATTCACATGTCATCAGTTTACAATTTAAGTGGTCAGTCAAGAAATAGAACCCCTTCCAGGGAACAAATACCTGTCATTCATTGCAAAAGCAATTTCGAGTTCTTCATTTTGCCCACTACTCAGGACAAGCCTTGCTAACATCTGTTTAGGGAATCAAGCTGAAGTATTCCGGAGCAGCCTATATGATGTACACAGTCTCTTTGATGTACAGTCTCTATGATGCACAGTCTCTATGATGCAGACAGTCTCTATGGTGCACACAGTCTCTATGATGGAGACAGTCTTTATGGTGTACACAGTCTCTATGGTGCACACAGTCTCTATGATGTAGACAGTCTCTATGATGTAGACAGTCTCTATGGTGCACACAGTCTCTATGGTGTAGACAGTCTCTATGGTGCACACAGTCTCTATGGTGCACACAGTCTCTATGATGTAGACAGTCTCTATGATGCAGACAGTCTCTATGGTGCACACAGTCTCTATGATGGAGACAGTCTCTATGGTGCACACAGTCTCTATGATGGAGACAGTTTCTATGGTGCACACAGTCTCTATGATGTAGACAGTCTCTATGATGCAGACAGTCTCTATGGTGCACACAGTCTCTATGGTGCACACAGTCTCTATGATGTAGACAGTCTCTATGGTGCACACAGTCTCTATGATGTAGATAGTCTCTATGGTGCACACAGTCTCTATGGTGCACACAGTCTCTATGATGTAGACAGTCTCTATGGTGCACACAGTCTCTATGATGTAGACAGTCTCTATGATGTAGACAGTCTCTATGATGTAGACAGTCTCTATGATGTAGACAGTCTCTATGGTGCACACAGTCTCTATGATGGAGACAGTCTTTATGGTGTACACAGTCTCTATGGTGCACACAGTCTCTATGATGTAGACAGTCTCTATGATGTAGACAGTCTCTATGGTGCACACAGTCTCTATGGTGTAGACAGTCTCTATGGTGCACACAGTCTCTATGGTGCACACAGTCTCTATGATGTAGACAGTCTCTATGATGCAGACAGTCTCTATGGTGCACACAGTCTCTATGATGGAGACAGTCTCTATGGTGCACACAGTCTCTATGATGGAGACAGTTTCTATGGTGCACACAGTCTCTATGATGTAGACAGTCTCTATGATGCAGACAGTCTCTATGGTGCACACAGTCTCTATGGTGCACACAGTCTCTATGATGTAGACAGTCTCTATGGTGCACACAGTCTCTATGATGTAGATAGTCTCTATGGTGCACACAGTCTCTATGGTGCACACAGTCTCTATGATGTAGACAGTCTCTATGGTGCACACAGTCTCTATGATGTAGACAGTCTCTATGATGTAGACAGTCTCTATGATGTAGACAGTCTCTATGGTGCACACAGTCTCTATGATGTAGACAGTCTCTATGATGTAGACAGTCTCTATGGTGCACACAGTCTCTATGATGTAGACAGTCTCTATGATGTAGACAGTCTCTATGATGTAGACAGTCTCTATGGTGCACACAGTCTCTATGATGTAGACAGTCTCTATGATGTAGACAGTCTCTATGATGTAGACAGTCTCTATGGTGCACACAGTCTCTATGATGTAGACAGTCTCTATGATGTAGACAGTCTCTATGATGGAGACAGTCTCTATGGTGCACACAGTCTCTATGATGGAGACAGTTTCTATGGTGCACACAGTCTCTATGATGTAGACAGTCTCTATGATGCAGACAGTCTCTATGGTGCACACAGTCTCTATGATGTAGACAGTCTCTATGGTGCACACAGTCTCTATGATGTAGATAGTCTCTATGGTGCACACAGTCTCTATGGTGCACACAGTCTCTATGATGTAGACAGTCTCTATGGTGCACACAGTCTCTATGATGTAGACAGTCTCTATGATGTAGACAGTCTCTATGATGTAGACAGTCTCTATGATGTAGACAGTCTCTATGGTGCACACAGTCTCTATGATGTAGACAGTCTCTATGGTGCACACAGTCTCTATGGTGCACACAGTGTCTATGATGTAGACAGTCTCTATGGTGCACACAGTCTCTATGGTACACACAGTCTCTATGGTGCACACAGTCTCTATGATGCAGACAGTCTCTATGATGCAGACAGTCTCTATGGTGCACACAGTCTCTATGATGTAGACAGTCTCTATGGTGCACACAGTCTCTATGATGTAGAGAATCTCTATGATGCAGACAGTCTCTATGATGTAGACAGTCTCTATGGTGCACACAGTCTCTATGATGTAGAGAATCTCTATGATGCAGACAGTCTCTATGATGTAGACAGTCTCTATGGTGCACACAGTCTTGTGTCTGTTATTCAGTAACATGGCAACTCCAGGCATTTCTGTTACAGAAGGCAATGCCTTTTTCTTGGGCAGTAAAAACCAGAATTCAATTGATGTTTTTTCTTGAATGTTCTTGTCTGTCCACAAAGACAGCTTGCATTTATCTATGCTTTGTCTTAAATATTTAACTCACAGGTTCACACACTGCCAATGAAAAAGACATATCTCACTAAGAAACATCTGAAGGGACCTTTTTTCTATAGGCTGACTGTGTGAAGTCACTCCTCGTCAGATTAGTAGTAGTGGGTAACTGGCAGGAAGCTATTCAAACACTCAAGACACTTGCTGGCCACAGCTGCCAGGCTAAACATCCATCCTCCATCTGCACTCTTATAGTCCAGGGCCTCAGTCCATAGACAAGGAATTAACTACTGTAAAGGAAAATATGGAATGGGACTGGCCTCGCCTCTCCTTTCTGTTGTAGAGGGAAACAACCACCAGTGTTCCACACAGCATGATAACTCAGTAAAGATTCACATGCCAGTTAAGGCGGCCCTAAGTTTTATTAGTTTTGATTTACTTTAATACTAAGGGAATAAAATAAGTACAGAAATAAACCAAATGCTAGTCCACGGTCTACATGTTCTTCATCTTGGCCATGAGATCTTCCAAGCTTTCACCAGAATCTTCCACTGTTACCTCAGAAACAGAACCCTCTTGCTGTCAACAAAAGGGGAAATGCAATGAAAACAACCATACAAAAGTGCGTGTCCTTAACAGTTTGCTTTACCCATGCTCAACATGCTTAAAAAGCTGATTTTCTCTGATAAGTACATTTTGAAATATTTAGGGAAAATGCAGTTCTTTATATTCCTCACCAAAATCTTGTTCAGGAGGCAGCAACTTCAATATTCTTGACATTTCTACTGAGCGTATTTTTAATATAAAATAACTGTTATTTATAGTAGACCATGAAGTTATGGTACGTGTATATACTGTGTGATGTTTGCCAGGATAACCATTTCTTTGTAATGAGAACATTCAAAAATCACTCCTTCTACCTAACATACAACAGTGACTACCTACAGCTACCCTTCTGCGACAGGCACCATAGCTTAATGCTCCTAGAAAGCTGTAACCTACAAGCTGCTGGCCAGCCTTCCGCCCTCCTCCCCGCTCACCGGGAGCACCACTCCACTCTCGGCTTCTATAATATCAAACCTTTTAGAGCCCACATGAGTGAGATCATGTGGAGTCTGTCTATCTGTGCCATCTTATTTTACTTAATTACGTCCAGTTCCATCTGTCTTTTCACAAATGACAGGTTGCCATCCTCTTATGGCTCAATAGTGTTCCTGTGTGTGTGTGTGTGTGTGTGTGTGTGTGTGTGTGTGCGCGCGCGCGCGTGTGTATCTTTGATTCATCGGTGGGCATTTTGGCTATATATACTTTAGATACTTACCGCCCATGAGAACACTGGCTCACATACATCACATATATGGTAATTCTCTTAATTTTTAGAGGAGCCTCCACCATTCTGTTTTCCAAACCAGATGCACTGCTTTCCATTCCTGACAGCAGGGCACTGCTACATCCCAGGATCCCTCTGCGCACATCCTTGCCAGCACTGACCTTTCCACTCGGAGTGACATGCACCTCACTGTTTTCATCTGCGTGCCCTGATGATTAATAACGTTCAGCAACTTTTCAGTAACAACTGCCTATTTGTTTATCTTTTGCCTGGTGAGTCCAGCCCCTGCTCTGTCAGTTGTCACTTGAGAAAGTCTGTATTTCTGTAGGTTTACTCGTGTGTCTGCTCTCTTTCTCGCCCCCCCGCCACCACCTCTGCTTCCAGGTCTTATTACACATCCAGGTGCATCTCCAACTGCAAACCGTGTGAAAGTAATATTTTAATTTAAACTAAATCTATTATATTGGATACATCCGTGGATTTTTTCCAAGTCTCTACTTTCTCAGTTTCCAAAGAGCTGTGCCTGTCTCCTTAGCGACAAGGCTAACTGCATAGATATCTAGACAGGAAACACTTCAATAGCCTTCGATGTAAGATGAAGCTGAAGGAAGATAAATATGTATTTTCTCTTCTCTGATATTTACATATGGGTAAATCGAGTTTCACAAATACCTTCTTTGGGACTGTGTATGCCACTGTAATTCCTTCAGGTAAGGTGGGAATGGGACCCGAAGAGTTCTTCAGTTCCTCTTCTGAAACCTCCGACACCAGCTCAATACCTGGAGGATTAAATGTGACCTGTGTGCATTCTCAAAAAAACTCTAAGAATCACTTATATCTTTGTACACTCTTACAACCCACCCCCCATCCCTGCAGAAAACAGTCTAAGAATTATCTGAAATTTCATGTAGTCTTATTCTCCCTCCCAGCAAAGAGTGTGCTTCCAAAGTGAGGCCGGTGCACAAAGGCTTCCTACCCCACTCGTTGTCTTCATGGACTATCTCCTCCTCCTCCTTGGGTACAGCCTCCTGTGTGGGCAGGGCCGCGGCCTTCTTCTGTAGAAAACAAACAGCACCAAACATCGGGATTTCTTCTCAGTTCTCTGCAGCAGCACTCCACAAGAATTCACATGGGACTTTTATCTTACCAAAAGCAAGAACGGGCATTGTTCTGAAGTATGCTAAATTAACTATAAAACTATGAAAATCCAGAACCATTTATATTATATTGCAAATTTTTTTCAAAGTTACTGGCCTTGTCATGTGATCCTCAGGCTTCCTGACCAATGACTGGTTGTATTTACCTTGTATTCTTCTTGTTGCTTCCTGCAGTTTCTGTCATCACACTGAGGGTTTGGCTTCATGGACATGGTAGG
The DNA here is from genome assembly GCF_982192425.1 of Myodes glareolus. NCBI lineage: Eukaryota > Metazoa > Chordata > Mammalia > Rodentia > Cricetidae > Myodes > Myodes glareolus. The sequence goes on from NC_142029.1 coordinate 62,794,501, forward strand.
GAAAAAGTCCTGCATTGCATTGTATCCAAGGTAAAAACTGACAGTGCCAAAATTTAACAGAAACCTGGAAAAGAAAATCAAATTAGCCGGGCATGGTGGGGTACACCTTTAATCCCAGCATTTGGGAGGGAGAAGCAGGCAGGTCTCTGTGAGTTCCAGGCAAGCCAGGGGTATATAATGAGACCACATCTTAAAACACAAAAGAAAAAAAAAAAGAAAATCAAATTATACTTAATAAGGAAAAAAAAGTACTAGAAGTGAATTTCTAAAAAAAACTTTGGAGTAGATAATGAATTTTCTAACAACCTAGGAAACAGCAACTTTCTCCACCTTATTTATAAAACTCGGCTCACAGTGGCTGCTTGAGTGATTGCGGAATGAAGAAGGCAAGGCAAGGGTACTACTTCTCATCACCGGATAACGAGCTATTATCTTTGAGCCTCTAATAAAGATAAACTGCTGGCAAGTAAAGTATGGCATGCTAAACTGCAGAGCAGCACACGGAACTCAGGGAAACTGCAGCATGAGAGATGTGTTTTTAAACCTGAGCAATCAGGGGTTGGGAGATGGTTCAGTGGATAAAGGACTTGCTGTGGAAGCCTGGGAGTCTGGGTCTGGGTCTCCAGCAGCCAATAAGAAGGCAGCCATAGCACCATGAACTTGTAATTCCAGACTGAGAGGGAGAGGGGGCGGAGAGAGGAAGATCTCAGGGCTTTGCTGTACAGCCAGTGTAGCCAAAATGGTGAGTCCTAGATCAGTAAGATACCCTGTCTCAAAAAATAACATGAAACACACCTTCAGTGCAAGGCATAGAGAAATGAAGCTGGAAGTGAGCTGAAGCCTCTTCCCCATTGGCTAGTTTTTGTAGTGCCAGAAGGTGCTCTACAGGCTCCTGTGGAAGAAAAGGCATCAATTGCCTTACCTAGTTGCAATCCCTACATTCAATAATACTAACCTGCCAGGTAAGATGGGCCCTCGGGTGGAGTGATGGCACTACTGTTGGCAGAGGTGTGGGGTGAGAACCACCCACTCACTGATTGGATATGAGGCCTGCTCCACAAAAAGGAATTCAAACCTACTACCGTAAATGCAGTCAGAAACCTGTGGTTAAAGTCTTAGGCCCTATGGGCAAATTACTACTGCTGTTTAGGTAGCCTATGGCAGCAGGCTGTCTTCTAAGTATTTAAGCTTGTACCCATAGACAGATGCTCCCCAGCCTTACTGAGAAAAGCCTCTGCAATGAACAGAATTGAATACAGACATTTATACCACTCCATACTGCTCAGGGAACACTGCAGAAGACAAGGAGATGGGCTGAAAATACTATCTACTGGGCAGGGCACCCACAGCAGCTATGGCTGTTCGCAAAGGGTCTACACAATACCAACAGTCAGTCATGGGTCAGGGAGGGGCTGATGAGCCTATCCCTGATGTGTGTTGCTTATATTGGTTAATGAATAAAGAAATTGCCTTGGCCTGATAGAGCAGAACTTAGGTAGGAGGGGAAGACAGAACTGAATGCTGGGAGGAAGAAAGGCAAAATAGGAGAGAGACACCATGGAGCCGCCAGAGACAGACATGCCGAATCTTTCCTGGTAAGCCACTGCCACGTGGTGATACACAGAGTAATAGAAATGGGTTAAATCAAGATGTGAGAGTTAGCCAATAAGAAGCTAGAGCTAATGGGTCAAGCAATGTTTTAATTAACACAGTTTCTGTGTGGTTATTTTGGGGCTAAGCTAGCCGGGTAGCCGGGACGAACAAGCAGCCTCTCCCTACAACATATCCCTCTTCCCTGCTGAACTGCTGTCTACTGGTGGGTTCTGAGGAAGGGTAGTCATTGTCTTCAGCTGTGTACCCACTGAGTGCCCACCAGACACCAGCAGACATTCCAAACCCATGGCCGTACAGATCCTGGCTAAATAACAACGACGTCATGGATGTGAGAAGGAGATGTATAGGGGCAACAGTGGAGAAGGAGAACAGAGAAAACAGAGAGGAGGCTACAGTAATCAGACTGCACTTCATACATGCATGAAACTGTCATCAATGAGGTCAGGAAAAGTCATTTTAAAGGTAAAGAAATAGAGAGAGACACAACAGTGCCCTCTGGCCTTCACACATGGATACACAAAAAAGCATACTTCATACACATGTGCACACATGCATAGCCCCCTACACACACAAACAAAAATCTGAAGTGTCATACTAAATCTAATTCTAAAAACTGGTATTTCTATAAACTGCAATTTTAAGTGCAGTAAACATAAAGCTATACTTAAGTCACTGATGTAAGTCAAAGAGCATTTTCAACACCCACAGAGCTCCATTGTGACCCCTCCTGTCAAATGACATTCTAGTGAACAGCTTCTGTCTTGGTTGGGTTTTTGAGAACTTAGCATAAGCTGGATGATCTGGGAAGAGAAAACGCCTCCATCACAAAGGTCTGTAGACAAGTCTGTGGGGGCAGTTTTGTGATTAATGGAGTGTCCAGCTCGCTATGGGTGGTGACACTCCTGGGCAGGTGGCCCTGGACTTTATTAAAAGTAGGCTAAGTAAGCCATAGGGAACAAGCAAGTAAGCAGCACTTCCCCACAGCCACTGCTTCAGTTCCTGCTCCAGCTTCCTTGAATTCCTGCCCTAAGTTCCTTCAATAATAGAGTAAGATGTGGAAGTGTCAGCTAAATAAATCCCTTCCTTCATGAGTTGCTTTTGGTGATGGTGTTTCATCACAGTAACAGAAACTCTATGACAGCTTCTGTATAGAAGATTGTGTATAAAACAGAATGAGAGCTGGGGAGATGGCTCAGTGGGCAAAGGGTCTGCCATGCAAACATGAGGACCTGAGTTCAGATCCCTAGAATCCATGTAAAAGCTTGCCAGTTGTGTGTGACTGTAATTCCAGTGCTCCTACAACAATATTGAAGGCATCCAGGAGAGTCCCTGCAAGCTCACAGGCCAACTATCCTGGTGTAAGCAAAGGCGAACAAAAAAAGACCCCACCTCAAACATTGTGAAAGGCAAGGACTACCGAGTGAGGCCATCTACTGATGCTATCTACAAGCAGCACATGTGCATGCCTGCACACACAATCATGAATGTATGCATACCGAAATGCCTAATGGTGCATTCTCATAATATAGCCCTCTTGCCCAGTGATGTTCTGCCAATGTTCTGGGTATACAGAATATTGCTGTATCATTTTTTTCAAAGTTATTCCAAATGCAGGGAGTAACTGACATTTAAATAAACACATATGTGTGCACATACTCATATATATACATGAATACATTTGCGCGCACACACATAATGCTAATAAAATTCCATGTATGTATGATATGCTTAGAAGAAAATTTAAGTATAAGATAACTACTTAGTTGACAATATCAACTCTTGGAGTACTTTATGAAATACATTTTAATCAAAAGCATACAAAACTATTCAGAAAAATCACTTACTTTAATACATTTTGAACCAAGATCCCTGCAACCACTCCCATGGTGGTGGGGAGACTGGCTGCACAGACGCCTTCTCGTTTCAGGGTTTTTTCATCAATATTTGCAGCAACTACAAGCGGTGGCGCACACTACATGAGAAAGAAGACAACAATTGCCAACAAAAGAGGGTAAAACAATCCGAAATGCTCCAAATAGTATCCCTGCACATTCCTTTGCTCCTCTGACTTACAGACACCAGTTATGGGAGATCACTGATGTCTAACAGTGACAGTGAGCCGAGACAATGCCTACCGCAAAACACGCCGACTCTCCGGGGATCATGAGCTGGATGTGCCCGGAAACTGCATTTTCACTGACCCCAGATTCCATCCACGTCTGACCCAGTTCATTACAAGCCTTAACAGAAAAAGGGGAAAACACAAAGCATCACAAATTACTGCCATCCTCCTTTGTGGACTATCAGGTGTTATCTAAATGGATCCTGAGGCTTCGCGGTCAGAGAGAAGAGCTGCAATAATTGAGATACAGCGTCCATATTCCACACAAAGGATGCTCCATTCCTTACACTGAACCACTGCTTCCTAGATTTCTCTGGATTAGTAGAAAAACTTACTTTTTTAAAACTTCAGCAATACAAAAATCATAAGAATCATTTAAAAGTTATTCAAAATAAAAATATTTATCTTTGGGAAATGTTTTCAATTTATATATTTAATCCTAGTAAGACAAAAAGTTAAAACCAATGGAGAGCTGGCAGGATGGCTCAGCTGGGAAAGATGCTTGCCTCTAAGGCTCATGACCTGAATTTAATTCCTAGATCACACATGGTCTCATCCCACAGAGAGAACCAACCCCTTCAAGTTGCCCTCTGACCTTCACAGGAATATGGTGGCACACACATGCGTGCGCGCGCGCGCACACACACGCGCGCACACACACACACACACACACACACTGAATGTAATGAAAACCCAGTGGTGACTAGAATAAGCATCATAAAATACTCATCTACTTTAAAACCACACAGCAGAAACATCTGCTACTTCACACAAAAGAGAGTGAGACACTGTAATGCGTCACAGGCCAGGCAGAAGCTCCCATCACACATTTTAAAGCAGGCTGTACAGAGTTTAAACCTAGAATCACGCTCAGTTACAATACTCAGGTTAGAGCCAGGGCTGTGACCCCTTCCATAACACTCACTGTATTGATGGCCATCCGAGCTTCAAAGTTGTCCACACAGCTAAGGACTAAGTCAACAGGCTTTCCGTCTTCTAAGCCGCCATTACTAGAGAAGGAAAGTAAACTGTATTTGAAAAACACGGAGGATACAAAATACATTTCTTTGGTTCTAAGGGTTGGTGGCTGACACCTGTAGGCCTAGCACTTGAGGCTGAGGCAGAAGGACTGTCACTGGTTCCACCATTCATATGAACCCAAATCCCATGGCCCATATAAACCCCACTGCTGCTTGAAGCAAGATCTCAAACTGTGATCCTCCTGCTCCCGCCTACCAAGGGCTGGATTTACAAGTGTTTATCAATATACCCAGTGGAACACAAAACACACCAACTGAATTTTATTTGTGCAGTCAGTTTTTTTTATTAAATGTTTGAACACAATTATAACAGAGTATTTAATGTTAATGACCTCACATAAAGAGTTAGAGCATTAATGACCCCATTACTAGTAAAGGAAGCATGAAGTCTATTCATGGGGCTGTCATCTCTCTATGGGTTCTCACAGATATTTGTTTTGGTTCAGTTTTTCAGTCCTGTTGGGACACAAGTCAGGGCCTCAGGCATGCCAAGTAAGTGCCCTGTGAGATACATAGAGGGCTATTTTACTTTATTTTTTTATAGTTTTGAGAAAGGGTCTAGGTTGCCTAGGGTAACCTCGAACTTATGATGAAATTATAGGCCTGTGCCACTGAACTCAGGGAGTTTCTCTGCCTTGTTTACACTTCCCTACAAACATACATCGAATAAAGCTAACTGAATCAAACTACTTCAGGGGTCCCAACAGACTGAAGAAAATGACTTTCAGGGATAAAATCCGTTTAGAGCACAGAACATAAAGCTGAGGGCCGCTTGCTGAATCATTGTCATTTCAGAAGGATTTTCCCCCAATTTTATTTTTTGGGACATACATATGTCTGTGTGTTAGACTACAGTCTAATACATAAATGTTACACAAAAATTACTTTTCCTAAAAGCTGAAAAAACTGTCACTAGATTTTTCTAGCCCTTGTTTAACCAGGCTGAACATCAGGACATCCCACGAAACCTTCACAAATTTCACCTTATTCTGCTCATGAAGTGCTCAAAGTGCTCCACGGTGGTGATATTGTAGTTGTGAACTTCAAACGCAACATCAGGGTTAATGTTCCTGAGCGGGAAAAGCAAATATTACAAACGCTCCTAGTAAGAAGAGGACGGAAGGACAGAAAAGGCTTCTATCTGCCAATGTGAAGACAGGCAGGCTAGGGTGACACCCTTCACACGTCTGCAGAGGGCCAGTGACCTGTGCTGTTTCTGACAAATAAACAAAGGAAAAGCAGAGGAGAGGGTTGAAGCAGCAAGGAGGATTTAAATGGTCTGAGAAGATCCAAAGTCGTCCTCTGCTGCCACTGTTGCATTTCCTGGATGAAAACACATGCATCGTTTGGGTCCAGCCCTCTGCCCACGTGCTGCAGCTGCCGCAGACGAGCGCCGAGAGCAGCTCTACACTGCACTTGGTGACTACATCCTGCTGCAAGGCCAATGTTGGACACCCTAATATGGACTCATAAAAGATTTCAAGAATGCTCCCATTCTAACCCAGAACAACCTTTGTGCTGGGAACAAAGCCTTAGCCCCAATACAGCCTGATAGTTTCTTTATGTCTTTTTCAGTTTAGTCCAAGAATATTTGGGATTGGTAAATCACAGCGTATGAGCCAAATCTGGCCACTACCCATTTTGGTATGGCCTTTAAAGTAAGAACTGCCTGACTTGGGTTTTTGTTCTGAGTCTATGCCTTGCCACGCAGCCCTGGTTGGCCCAGTACTTGCTCTCCAGCACAGGCTGACCTCAAATTTACACCACTCCTCACATGGCCTCAACGTCCTGTGTGCTGGAATGTGTGGCATGGGCTGCCACATGCCACTTAAACAGTTCTTAAATGCTTGGGGGAAAAACTTTTTCAGAGTAAGTAAAAAATTCATTTTCTAACAAGACCCCACTGCGTGTGGCCTTCTGCTGCAACTGCAGCTAACAGGACTCCAATGCATGCGGCCCTCTGCTGCAACTATGATTACCTCAAGGTGTGTTCTGCGGCTTCAACTTTACTCAGCCCTGCTTGATGAGGCTGGAAGAAAAGTCGATTCATATTGGCCAGTTCCACTTTATCATAGTCAAAAAGCAGCAACTAAAATGAAAATAGTGGTATTTCAGTGAAAAATGACATGACACTACTGGATTTTTCATTTGATAGGCTTAATGTTGGTGGTGAAATAACATTAGTTAATTCTAAACACCTGGTGCCTTACAGCGATTTACTAAATGTCCTGTGAGGTAAATGCACAGCATCTTTTATCCTCAGCTTAGTGACAAGGTGGCTGGGGCCTTGCTGAACAGCGCTCAGCTGATGCAGGGCTCTCCCCGACGCCATGCTGTGCTGCTTCTACAGACTGGCTCAGTGAGAAAGGGAAGCCTGCTCTATTCCCTTGACTCTCTTTGTACAGCACACCACACAACCAAGCTGAAGCTAAAAATCATTACCAAAGAGAATTATCAACAAGTTAATTATTCTTTCTTGCTTTATTCTTGTCTACTTCAGTGTTTGCCACTGTACACATATCACCTAAAATGAGCAGATCACATTTCTCTTCAGTATGAAGAGGTCAGATCCTAGAAATCTAGAAAAATGAGATTTTACTCTCTCTCTCTCTCTCTCTCTCTCTCTCTCTCTCTCTTTTTGTTTGTTTCCACTGCTGGGGATTGAACCTGCAACCAAATCTATGCTAGGTAACTGCTCTACCACAAAGCTATATCCCCAGACCTGATTTTATGCTTCTCAACACAGAAATTTAAAACAAACAAACAAACAAACAAAAGCCTATGACAATACCCAGAGAACCTTAGTATCTAGCTAGCAAAGATACCACTTAGGCCCTTTATAACTCCAAAGTCCCTAAACCATGGCTCACTCAATAATATTTAGTAGGTGAGACAGAGTACTAAATCTGAGTTTGTGACTCCTATTTGGCTTTGTGAAAAAAAAAAAGTGGGCACTGTAACACTGTCGCTATTTGGCTTAGGTCAACTTTCTGGCCTGCCACACATCTGGAAAGCAAAGCCCCTGATGCAGACTTAGTCATCCAGGGAACTGCAGCTACCTGCAGAGATAAGAAATGGGCTCTGGGCTTTCTAGGCACCATTTCCCCACTAAGCTTAATCAATTAGCTTCTTGCTTATCCGTTTTACAGAAAGGAGAAAGAATTCTGAAACTTAACTGTTTAGTGTGGCTTACAAAATTGGGTATACAGTGGGATCACCGGAAGAGTTAGGGAAAACACAGGTGTCTGCATCTCACTGCCAGAATTCCTAACTGCTTATCATGGGAGTAACTGGACATGGCACTAGCCAAGTCTTCCCGGTGATCCTCATTACAGCAGTCCTCGGGAATGACTGCTGTGGCCTCATCTAGCAGCGTCTGTACCACCTGACACCGTTACTGGGGCAAAGAGCACTTCCTCAACACTAACGTGCAGCGTCTACTAAAAGACGAATTCTGATCAGCTGTATGCACTGCACCTTAGGCCTTCCTTCCTAGCGAATGCCCAGGCAAGGCTCCAGTGGTTCTCAGGGTTTAGTTTCTGCAGTATCAGGATTGCCTGGAAGTCAATATGACAGGTCTCAAGCTCTCTGACACTTGCAGGACTAAAACCACAGAACAGGTCTGGCAGTGTGCTTTAACATGGCTACCACTGACCTCGGGCATCTCCAGCATCCCACCAATCAACCAGGTACTCAAGCCCTCAGCAAGCAATAATTTGGCCTGCTTCTATAAACCACCTTAAAGATATTAAAATTATAAGAAGCATTTTAAGTATTTTGTTGGCATCATTTTTATATTGATAAATGAGGACCAATTCTGCAAGCAATATCATTTAAAATTAACTTATTAACAAACGATATTGGAGAATGCATGTTTTATGAAAATAACAAAGAGCAGATAATTGTGCAAAATTTATCTGTTCAACTAAGTAATATCAATAGTCCTTGGCTTCATACACCTAAGATTGACAGATTAAATTCCAGCAGAAAGGTTCTACAATTCAAGTCTGTTTTTTAAAGAAAACAAAATGGGCTAAATAAAAAAATCTAAAACATCCCTGGTTCAAATTCAACACTTTCCATTATCTGAGTTTAACTGGCACTTCATCTGCACATTTTATCCACTTAAATGTCCTACAGTCTTTTGTATCAAAGGTCAAATAAGACAACACTTTTAAAAAAACTGTTGGGGGGGGGACTGGGAGGAGTGAAGGAAGGGGAGGCTGCAGTCAGGATGTATTGTATGAGAGGATATATAAAAAATAATAACTTTAAAGTGGTCTCTTGGAAGAAATTCAAATTCTTCCAGGGTCAGCATTTCTTGAAATCAAAATACATGTTCAAGGTTGTATCCTGTTCCCAAAGTTGTACTGTGTTCATCAGCTGTGCTATCTGGAGTTAGTCAGCTACGTAAGAGTGTGGGGCTGAACTCTGACCACTCAGTGGGGCACAGAAGCCCTTACATTAGGAATAAAAACCCAGCAGAACCCTCACTGGGTGAGCCTGCCTGCTTGACTTGGCATAGCTATACACCCTCCAGCAGAAGTAAAATTTTTGCCTTGCTAAAATACTAGGAATCTATTGGGGGTGGGAGACACCCCAGAACCATTTCTAACAGGTTCTGTATCTAAAATAATTCCAAATTACACTACCCTAAACAAAAATTCCTGAACACAATTAAATGTCCTTTGTTTAATTAGCAATAACATGAGCCTTTGTTTGGAGAGGGCTATGACTCAGCCTCTTGAGAAGAGCTATTCCATAAATAAACAGAAATCAACAAAGCACTGATTGAGCAGAAGAGCGCTAACTTGTACCTGATTTGCTGCAGGGGTCAACAGTTCCCTACTGGACAGGCAAAGAGAAGTCTTTTTACCTTACCAATGCCACATCTTGTCAGCATTTCGGCAGTCACACTGCCAACTCCGCCAACACCTACTATTGCTACAGCGTAAGTACGAATTTTCTGTGAACACAAAATGAAACGTGTACTGGTTACTGCTCTTCATTTGATTTGTCGCCAGAAATTATTCTCATTCACTGCGATCGCGCTCAGAGGCTGGGAAATTGGGAAAGGTTTAGCATACCTCATAGTCACCGACAATCCCCATTCGCTTCAGTGCCATCAGCCGACTTCAAGAAAAAAAAAAAAGGTTCAGAGCGCTTGCAGTCTTTTTATTCGTATTTTTCATATGTATGAGTAGTTTGCAGGTTATGTGCGTATATGTATGTATACATGCATTACTGAAGGTACATGCAGTGCCCGCAGAGGCCAGAAGAAGGCATCAGATACCCTGGGGACTAGAGTTAAGGATGGTGAACTTCCCTATCGGTGCTGTGAATCAAACCTGGATCCTGTGGAAGAGCAGTCAGTGCTCTTAACCACATAGCCATCTCTCCAGCCCCACACTGTAGTGATATTTTCGTTTGTGTTCTAACAAATAAAGCTTGCCTGAAGATCAGAGTGCAGAGCTAAAGCACTAGTCAGCCTTAGAGGCCAGGCAGTGGTGGCAACACCTTTAATGCCAGCAAACAGATCTCTGTGACAACCTACTGACCTTAAAAGCTAACTTTTACTAGGTAGGGATAAACCACTTGGTAGGTTTAAAAACATGGGACTTTCCTGGGAGTAGCCTATGAAACATTTTTCTTTTAAAGAACATCCTTTATCCTAATGTATAGACAAGATCTACACCCAATAGTTTAAATGTTGAGGGTCAATATGAAATGTCATAATTTTCCCATGCTGTATTAGTATATAGAAAGTGAAATAAGCTAATGGTCTCTGTTCATGATGGATGATGTCTACTTTTGGAAGCATCTGTTGAATCCCAAGGATTCTAAGCACTTCAGCCACTGCCCATCTGCTCTATTACCTAAGTGTGTGTGTGTGTGTGTGTGTGTATGTGTGTGTGTGTGTGTACGTGTACTCTGTGCGTGTGTATGTATGTGTATATACACATATGTATACACACATACACTATGTACATAAAATGTGTTAGATAGTTTGTTCTTGATGGCACAGGTGGATCTAGGGCTGTTAGAAAGTCAACAGTCCTCTGGTTGGCCCCCTTCTTCCCACTTTCAACTCGATGTGACCATGTCTATAAGTGCATACTACTGCAGTATTTTTTCCCTGCTTGCTTTTCAGTCTTCTGAAGATTTCACTCATAAATGTCCATTCCTGCCACACAGACACTTTCCACCCCTGCAGCCTTGGCCTACAGATTAGATCGTAAGTGTTCACCGCTGGCTGGCTGCTTTAGAACCTTCCATTGCCTCCCTAGCCTCCAGTCCTCAAGGCGGCAGCTGTGTCTTCCTGATGCCTGCTCTCCTACGTGCTTTCACTTAGCCTAGCCCCAGCAGGTCTCTAACACGCATCTGCACACATTCACCTGCAAGAGTTTCCGACATCAGCACCTGAGAGTGTCTCTAGACCCACCGCACACACTGCTCTTTCTGGAACTTCACTTATGTTAAAACCACCCTGTTTCTATCCACTACTCACAGGCTTACAGACTCATGGGGGAGAAACCTAACGTCACCCAGATCCTATTCTCTACTACAATCTATCTAAAGCAGCTCTGTAACACTCACTTTTCTCACCTATGGAATAAGCTCGAAATCACAGCAATCCCATAGGGCTACGGTGAAAAGAAAAACACATGGAACCGAAAGGTCTACCTGCCTGCTCCTGAATGCAGTCTTGTACGAGGTTTGCCATGTACAACTGCTGTTTTAAGAACTTCACATAAACCGACTGCTTCAGTCTTCATAACTATGACAGAAACAGGCGTTCCTATGGTACCACTTCACACTAAGGAATCTGAAGCAGCTTAGCAGCTGTTAGAAGTTACTGGCTATTCAGTACGCTGAAAAATGAATTCATTCCGTCGTGATGCTGAGACCACTTAACCACTGCTCTGTATTCTCCCTCATAAACTAGAAAGTCCTTTAGGGTCAGCAGTAAGCAGGCCTAGCAAAGTCGATAGTCAGAGATGTTTCTGAGCCCCCTAGTAATCAACTCTCCCTCGCCCTGCCTCATCTCAGTTATACTGAAAGGTCTTTCAGTAACTGTAGTCTCTCTTTGGCAGCTTTACATAAGATGTCATGTTCTGACAGAGCTTGCTAGCAATCAGCCTTGTGCAGAGCGAGGTAGACTAATAAAGAGTCAAGGGTGGCAGAAAACTGGGCACAGGACAGCAGGCACAACAGCTGAACCATATGGATGTCTGCCTTGGATTTTCTTTGCAGGAGAAAGGGGTCTCAAGATACAGCCCAAGCTGGCCTAGAACTCATTATGGAGGCCAGGCTGGCCTGGAACTCGCAACAACACCACTACCTCACCCTCCCGAATGCTGGAATGAATCACGAGCCACTACGCTCAGCAAGGATTATCTTCTGACTAGCACTAAAACGTGGCCTTGCCCATGTAGGGACAGGACCGCCACAGCAAGAAAGGTGCCTCAGGTGGCCTGCTGTTCCCCGCAAGAGGAGCGTGGCCCTGCCCGCCCCGCCATGGATCACCTGTAGGGATTGGAGTCCACCACTTCGGAGCTCATCTTCTCGATGCGGGTCCGGCCGCCCACGACCTGCCGGCTTCTCTCTCTGGAGAGTTCTTGTTCCAGCTCCTCAACCCGCTGCCGCAACCGCTCCACCGACTCAGCCATGGCTGGGCCCCCGGCAGCCGCCGCTGCCAGCCTGGGCCTCCGCCGCCGCCGCCCCACGCTGCTCCGCTGGGCCCACGAAGTGCAGGTGGACTAGGCACAGCCTTCCGGATCCCAACAGCAGGGAAAGAGCCTCCAGGCATCCCAGTTAGACACGTCTCCGCCACGCCCGCCGGTCTTCCGGCGCGCCGCTTCCGGTGCGCCGCCGCTATGGCTCCCCCAGCCAAAACATTCTTCAAAACAGTTGCGATTCACCTCTAGAACCGCTAAACCAGGTCGCGGCAGGGCCAGCGTCTTGAGTGTCCAGATCAGGCCGACAGTGATTTTGCCTTTCTAATCTAGGAAGCCATGAGGAACACCGAGGTCTTTACTCCGGGACCCCAAGGTCGTGGGGGACCCTCTTCTTAACCGGACCTCACAGGGCTTCCGCCTGGTGAGTCATTAATCTAGGGTGGAGAATCTCCCCCAAGTGAGGTTTCTGACCTTGTTTTTCCATAAAATCGAGGCCTGCAGCTCTGATGCTGATAGGAAATTCTCAGCTGGGGCCCAGAGCAGGCGCTCCCTTCATTCTCCTCCAGACCCCAAGTCACTAGACTCAGCCGCCCACACCGCTTAGCAGCGGCGCCCAGAGTCCAGGTGATTGGCTTCCGCTAAGCCCCGCCCTGGCTACGCCTCCTAGCTCTAAGTGTAGTTCCTATGTCCTTGCTGCTGCTGCGTTGTCTGTGGATTCTGCGTCTCTGTACCCTGTGACAGCAGTGGCAATCATGGAGATGGATGTCACCAGTGACACCGTGGAAGTGCTGCCCCAGCACAAGTTCGACGTCAGGTCCCTGGAGGCCTACCTGAACCAAAATTTGCCTGGCTTTGGGGCAGATCCCTGGGCTGTGCTGACTGTTACTCAATACAGGTATCTATCATAGCCTTTGCCTTCAGCTGGAACAAGTCTATGCTTGGTGCTTTTCTTCTTTTGGAACTGGGTGGGCTTCTCATTTGTCCAGTCGCGAATGGTTTCCCTGCAAGGACGCTTCTCCTGTGTGGCTTCTCCTTGAATCTCAGGTTAGTCTGAATTAGAAGGCCGTAGTAGAGGCAGTGTCCATTATGCAACGCAATCTTGTTAAGGACTAAAATCATTTGCCTAATTCACTGAGCTGGATGAAGCTGGACACTTTTGGAGAAATAGTTGCTTTCTGTGACCTTTTGTGCTACAGTCTGAAGATCATTTTCTAGAGGACTAGTGCCATTTTAATTGACCATAGTATCCTGAGGCTAGGTTAATAACACTGCTTGAAGTACTTTAAGCCCAAGTTCTTGAAAGAAGGGAATTAAATTGGATGAGATGACCCCGAGAGTGCCTATCCCCACTGGCAAGTGGATCTGACTTTAATCCAACGTTTTGCAATAAATAGTTTTTCACTTTTATATGATTCCAGTGTAAAACCATTTTAAATGGTTCCACTATAAAAACATTTTATATGATTTTTATAATGGTCGCAGTCAATTGTGTGTGGCCTTTCTCTCCAGGCATTTAACTGTAACATAAATTCTGAGACCAAAGTTTCTTGTAACATTTGCCTGTTCCCATTTGTCTTCATAAGAAAATGATGAAGTAATGTAGGTGAAAGGGCTTGAGCACTGAAATATCTGTATAGAGGTGAAATAAAGGATAGTTGACACTTCTGCTTTGTGTCTTAAGCAGACTCAAACAGATCAAAGTCTTGTGTTTTAAGCAGACTCAAACAGATCAAAGTCCAAGTGGTTAGTCCAGTCTGTGTGAAATCTGGCCAGCCTGTCGTTTGAACATCCCATCCCGCTTTCAGACAAAGGTCATATATTCTCAGGCTAATGTGGTCCTGTATTATCTTGAAAGTAATTCTGAATTAAGTTGATATTCATCAAAGTCATGGTCAAGAAATGAAATTAGGTGTGAAACAGAACTTATTTCTGAAACCAGGCCTGGTGCTACTGGCTTTAATCCCAACGCTTGGGACCAAGGAAGGATGATAGTGAGGTCAGTCCAGACTATGTAGCAATCACAGGTCTCCAAAACTATTTTTCCAGAACCGTTATATAGGCTTGGTTTAACATGTATGCATGAAAGTACATATTCAACACAGAAGACACATTCATTTCCCCAGATAAAAACATTTTAAAATTAAAAATATCCTAGGCCACAAAAGTATCAAAAAAATGTTTTTGAACTTTGGGCCAGTGAGATGGCTTATCAGGTAAAGGCAACTGCTGCCAAGCCTGATGCCCTGCGGTCAGTCCTTAGAAGCCACATTGTAGAAGGAGAGAACCAGTTCCTGAAAGTTGCCCTCTGACCTCCACACGTGTGCCCACGCATAAATAAATACAAAAGCCCACACATTTTCACAGTATAAGGGCAAGCTTTTTAACAGGACAAAAACAGTAAACAAATACCATGTAGAAAGTAACTGGTTCGTATGTTGGTGAGCCAATGAGCAACATGGTAATAGTTTGTTAAGATAAATATACACACCACCTGCCTTTCTATATCTTAGCAACAGTCAAAGTATGACATTCAAAAAGCTCTGATAAGAACATGTTTTAAAAAATCAATTACCTAAACACCAGGCTAATAGGTATGTAAGACCTTTGTATAGAACATGACAAAGCCTTATTAGGAATTTTTCAAGAACTTTAGAAATTTAGAAATAACATACATGAAGAGGAAAAGTCAGTACTGTGATTTTTTTCCCAACTGATCTATAGATTATAGATTCAAAGCAATGTCAATGAAAATCCTCTTTTTTTTTCCTCTAATTAAAAAAAAAGCTTCCAAATTTTATGCAAAAGACCAAAGGGTTAATAGAAACATTCCTGATGAGAAACAGAATGGGAGGTTTGGATTAAGTAGCATAGTATTACAGGTGATTAACTGTGTCGGTGAGGCAGGGTTCACAAAGGACCCACGTTTATAGAACTGGTGTGAAAATGCTGACTTAGAATCAGCTTGGGCGAAATGGGAAGAGCCATAGAAAAAGGCTTTCAAGAGCTTGTGGTGAGATAACTATTATCCTTGTGAAATATTGCTGGGGTCTACCTCAGTAAGTAGAGTGCCCCCTGGCATGGATAAAACTAAGTGTTTAACCCCAGTGCCACATAAACCAGGGATGGTTTGTGGTGCAAACCTGCAGTCCTAGCACGGAGAGATAGAGGCAACAAGAGTGGGCGTTCAAAGCCACCCTTAAACAACTTCACACATTGCCCTCTGACCTACTTTTGCAGATGGTGGTGTGCATGTTTGCACATATCATGTAGGTGCATGGTTAAGATATAAGACCTTAAAGACTCATTAAAATATGAGTCACTGTAACTGCCATTGACCAACCTTTGACATTATTCTGTAAAACTGAGATTGAGAAAACATGCATGCCCTTTGCCCCAGTGATCATTATTTCTTAGAATCAAGAAAATATTTTTACCAGGCTATCAAGAAATCATCTACAGACTCTCCTTCGTGTTGCTTATAATAGAATAACTTTAAAACAATAATATTAGTAAAATGAAAGAATAAGTTGTTCATGTACATAGTGGACTACCATACATGAGTGAAAATGATTCACCCACAGCTGTATGTAACATATATAAAAGCAATGGACAAATATAGAGCATGTGGCTTAAGGAGTTAAACTTCAAGAGAACAATAAGCATGAAATTCAAGGCAGAGTTACTCAAAGGTCTGGTAATTTCTTCAAGATAGAATATAGAATATGGCATTTGTTTGCTGTAGCTATTCTGTGCCTTCTAGGTTTTGTAAACATTCTTTTTAATTATTCAAAAATCTTAACTTTCAAATATTAAGTCATTTTGGGAATATAAAATATAGTTAAACAGCAATGTAAACATTACATAGCTTGACAAAATAAAACTTCTGTCTTAAGCCTGGTGGTGGTGATGCACACCTTTAATCCTAGCACTTGGGAGGCAGAGGTAGGTGGATCTCTGTGAGTTCGAGTCCAACCTGGTCTACAGAGCGAGTTCCAAAACAACCAGAGCTACATAAAGAAACCCTGTCTCAAAAATAAAAACCTTCTGTCTTGTAGCACTGTGCCTAATGTGTATCTAGCTCTGTGGTTGTTGTTCTGCATTCTCCACTCTACATGAAGCAGATAGACAATAAACATGAATGATTATAAGTATTGTTTGTAGTTTTATGTTATTTGCAGTGTTATGGGGTACAGAAAATGATGAGGACAAAGCAGGAAGGCTACATTGAAAAGGTAGCAGACCACAAAGACTAGAAGGGGTTGAGGATGAGACCATGGAAGCTTTCAAGTCACAGGGGACCGCTGAAGCAAAGGCCAGGGATGGGGAGTGTGGCTCATGTGTCAAGGAACACAGACTAAGTACTGTAAGCAGGGGTAACAGGAGCCCTGTCGATAGCCATAGGGACTTTGCCCTTCACCTTGAGTTGAAGTGGGAAAAACTGGAGATTTTTGAGTAGAGGAGGAAATACTTTGCTGTCCTTATTGTTTTCAGCAGAAACTCTGCTGTGTTGAGTTTGACTGGAGAGAGCAAAGTTGGAAACAAAACCAGTCTGTGACAGAGTTCCAGCAGAGGCGCTTGTGGCACAGACCAGGGTGGTGGGGTAAACCAGGTGAGAGGAGATCAGATCACAGTCTAGGTAGATTTAGGAAGAGTGGCTAATAATTAGATGCGGGTTAAGAAAGGGAGAGATGTGGTTGTTCTGGCTTTGCCGTGGTGCCTAAGCATGGGGTTATCATGAACTAGAATAAAGGTGAACATAAAAGATGTCATGGTTTGATGTGCAGTGTCCCTGCAGCTTATGCTTTGGACTCTCGCCCCCTGCTGCTGGAGCTGCTTCAGTAATTGGTAGACCTGAGGCAGGCAAATGTAAGCAAGACTTAGCCACTTGGTACTCCGAGTGGAGACCCCCTTTCTAATCATGCTCTTAGCACCTTGGAGCCGTACCTGAATCAAGCTGCATGGACATTCTGCTCCAAACAAGTCACTCCTGCCTCGGGAACTCTTGGGTGACTGGCATTTTTTGCTTGGTGTCCATTCCTGTGTGTCTTGGAACATATTGAAAATATCCTGGAACTAGATGCAAAAGGCCAATCTGGTCTGCGTTCATCTTGGGGGTATAAATAGTAAAGCGAATTGTGTTCTCTGGTAAACCTTTAGACTTGTATTTACCATCTTATGCCTATGCTTGGTTAGGCATGTGTATGAATAAAATCAGGTTCTTCGTGGGAAAGGGCATTCACAATAAACCAAAGCACCCACAGTATGCCCCTTAGCAACCAACTCTTCCTTCTCCTGGATCCCACGGATGAAAGTCCCAAAGAATAACCACTGCTTTATGGCATTATTGCTCAAGTAGCCCCCCCTTTCCTTGTGTTAGACCCAGCACCATCTCTTTACATCACATTTCTTGTGCTTTGACATTGATGTGTGCTGTTTCAGTTTTGTGGATAAGACACCCCAAACCTGGAAACACCCAGAACACTGACAACAGAACCCTTGGGACTTGTGGTTTAGCTTATAGAGATGGGTTATAGGGGACAGGCCTTGATTGTCGTGTGTGCTTCTGATGCCGCCTAGAGCTCTCTGTTTCCTGGTTTGCTGAGAAGTGAGAAGCAGCTGCTGCAATCTCTTGTCACCATAGACTGAGCCACTTTGACATGTTTTCCCCCATGAGACAGACCATATACCCTGAAACTGGGAGCTCCCAAAAAGGGTTTTTCTGTCTATTGCTTCTGGTCAACATTTTATCATAGTGATGAAAAATGCTAGTAACACGTAAGAAATGTGAAGGAAGTTCTGTGCTGTGACTTTTAGGATGGTTCCTAGAAACATCAGTGAATATGTCAGAGTGGCCAACTGGATATAGACTCAGGGCAGAGGCCTTGTCTCGGCATAGGTTTGAGAGCTGATAGAGAAGGCATTGGAAGCCACAATGCAGAAAGGCTTACTTGGAAAAAGAGTCTAAATAAAGTGGAAGTTTGGGCTTCCAGCCACAGCACCCCAGTAATAAGAAGTTGGAGAGTTAAAAGGAGGCTAAAAAAGAGTTTGAGAAGGAGTGTCCAGATGGTAAAAGAGTGTCATGGATTGTGCTGGTGATCTTGAAAAGGCAATGTTAGTGGAAAGATGGGGACAAAGGCTTGATTGGCGTGGGTTCAAGACAAACTTTGATTAAGACAGCTTCAGTGGAGAGGGATGAAGAGGGGCCAAGCAAAGGTTTCAGGAAAAACCAAATAACCAGTGATTAAGAATTTGTGCAAGAGAAGATTCTAGAGCAAAGACCTTGAGAAGAAAAGAAAAGCTCTGGAGGAAAGGTTACCCTGGCAATCAGAAGCCAGGCTCTACCTACAGTTCTGATAGAAAGGTATCCTGGCTGTCGGAAGCCAGACTATACCTACAGCTTTGATGGAAATGTATCCTGTCTGTGTTGTGGTGGGGATGGTTTCACTGCAGGAATGTAACAATCCTGCTCCTCGCTGAGAGAGCTCTTACAGCCCAGCTCTGCTCCACTCTGCTGAGAGAGTTCCCCACAGATAAGCCCATTGCTTGTCTGCTCTGCTCCTCTCAGGGAGTTTCCCAGCAGAGATGCCCGTGGCTTCCTTGCTCCAGCGAGAGTTGTTACTTCTCTGCCCCACTCTGCTCTGGCAAAAGAAGGTTTTCACTCAAAACTCATTGAAGAGTGGCCAACTCTGCCAGGGTGGAAAAAAAAGGCAGCTGCCAACTGAACAGGCACAGGGCTTATATGGGGCTTCTTAGGGGACAGTTTTTCCCAGGGTGGAAATTTTCAGGGTGGGGCTTGGTTGAATTTCAATCCCTGAGTTTGTATAAGCTCAGAAATGAACTAGATTTCATGTTCAGGGATTGGTGGGTTTTGTGTTCAGAGATAGGCTGGTTTTTCTGCTTCAGGATTGGTTGATTTTGTGCTCAGTTGGTCAGGGGCAGAATGTTTCTTTGGCTCTGGTTTCAGGGCCAAAGTAAGTGTGTGTGTGTGTGTGTGTGTGTGTGTGTGTGTGTGTGTGTGTGTGTGTTTTGGCTCTGACTTCAGGGTCAGAGGGTGTTTCTTTGGCTCTGGTTTCAGGGCCAGGGTGTTTTTTGGCTGACCCTTTCCCCCTACGCCTTCACCCCCTGAACCATCTCTTCTTCCCCATGTCACTCTCTTGAGGAGCTATCCCTGGACTATCAGAGCCTCCTTTGGCCTGAATGTTGTATCCAAGATGACACTTAGCGGGCTGGAGAGATGGCTCAGAGGTTAAGAGCATTGCCTGCTCTTCCAAAGGTCCTGAGTTCAATTCCCAGCAACCACATGGTGGCTCACAACCATCTGTAATGAGGTCTGGAGCCCTCTTCTGGCCTGCAGGCATACACACAGACAGAATATTGTATACATAATAAATAAATAAATAAATATTTAAAAAAAAAAAAAAAAAAAAAAAAAAAAGATGACACTTAGCCAGTTTCAGCAGAATAACACCTGCGCCTTATTTGCTCCAGACAAGACAGCTCTCAGGTGGAGAAGTGTACAGAGATCTTCCCATGTCCAGCTCCCACACTGCACCCATGGTGACGTCAGGCTGAAGTAACTTTGTCTAACAGTATACCCTCACATGACTTCCCTCCCCTCCCCGAGATCTGCCTTGCCCTCTTCTGTGTGGGGATATAATGAGAGGCACCATTTATAAGGAAGCAGGCCATCGCTGCACACCAAGTCTGCTGGCCTTTCGGCTGTGGGCCTCTGATACTGTAGAACCGTGAGAAGTAAGCTTTTGCAGTTTATTAACTACCTAGCCCACGGTGTTTTGTCTGTTGGCACATGTGAACTATGGCAGGCTTCTCAACCAGGGTGGGACCCACACACTCACCCTTTGCACCTCACCTGTCACTGCAGGGGTACAGGAGATGTAGAACAAACCCTACATGTCTGATGGGTTACTACAAGAACTCTGAAGAAATTCATATGATTCTTTCCTGTCTGTATGATATTACTTACCTTTATTTGCTTCAGAGAGGCTAAGGGTGGCATATTAGGGTCTTGTGATATTAATGGATAGCCAGGATCTTATCAAAATAACCCACCCTAGCTGCCTACCTAAACAGAAGGATTCAGTCCTTATCAATAGTCAGAGTACCATCCCTTACAACAGACTTCACCAATTTCTTTAGCACCAGATATCTTGTTCAAGAGCTCTTGTTATGAGCTCAGTGGTTTGTACCCTGAGGTCATCAGTGCTTCCCCACTGCTGGGGTCCTGCTGTGTGAGATGGGGAGATTTAGCCAGTGCTGTGTTGAGGTGGTTATAGTCCCCCAGTGCGGGGGCTTCTGCATTTGTTTCCTTACTTTTGTCTTTGTCAAAATTGGAGAAGGCATTTCTCCTGTCGCGTTTGCAGAGTCCCCAGCTGCCAGCAGGCTGCCATCTATTTAGTGTCATCACGAACTCGCCCTCCTCCAGCTGCTCGGGGCACCCCTGTGGTCAGCCCAGCCTCGAGATACATTTATGTTTGTTTCTTGTCTTTGCTGACATTTCAGTAGGATTTCAGAAGGAAGGAGACAGTTTATAATTGACTTTTTAAAAACCTTTTTCTCTAGATCAGGACAGTCCAATCCAACCTTTTTCCTCCAGAAAGGACCTCAAGCCTATGTTCTCAGGAAGAAACCACCGGGCTCTCTTCTCCCCAAAGCACATAAGGTATGGCACAGACACACAGCGAGTAGTGTGTCCACCACAAGTAACTGCCTCTGGAAAGCACAACTGCCATTCAAACTGCATTTGAAAGTCTTCTCAGAACTGGAGAGATGGCTCAGAGGTTAAGAGCAGTGGCTCTTTTCCAGGGGTCCTGAGTTAAATTCCCACCAACCACATGGTGGCCCCCAACCATCTCTAATGAGATCTTGCACCCTCTTCTGGTCTGCAGGCATACACACAGGCAGAACACTGTATAAATAAATGAAAAATAAAGTCTTCTCACCATCACTGACTAGTGGAAATGCACTCCTCTTTTAATTAAATATTCACTTCACTTGTACACCCTCTTGTTTGAGAAAGGGTGAAACCTAAAACTGTGTTGAAACTGTCACCCTGAGCCCCTCCATGTCTCCTGTGGCCTTCATTCTCCCCTGTGGGTGTGATCATCGCTACTCGTGTCTAGATGATCTGTTTTCCTTACATATGAAGATTGTCTGTAATGACAATCTTTGCTCGATGAGTTATTGTAATGTATTTGCTGTGGACATCTTATAATCATTCAGTGGTTTTAAAAAAGACATGAGAAATCATTTATAATAGGCTTTAAGTTTTAAACTCATCAGGGAGAACTATAAAAAATGTTTGTTACAATTAAATTTTCTAATTATTCTGAGTTATTCACTACCTAATAATATATACATTAACCAAGTTATCATACTGTTGTCGGTGATTTCTGTCCTACCCAGTTCCTGCAATTGTTAAATCCCAAAGAAATCACACAGAGGTCTACATTAGTTATAAAGTGCCCCATTAGCTCAGGCTTCTCATTAACTCTTATAACTTATATTAACTCATTATTCTTGTCTATGTTAGCCAAGTGGCCCGGTACTTTTTCGGCTGGGCAGTCACATCTCGCTTGTTCTGTGGCTGGGTCAGGACTGCAGAGGAATGGGCTTCCTTCTTCCCAGAATTCTCCTGTTCTCCTTGACCCACCTCTACTTCCTGTCTGGTTGTCCCGCCTATACTTCCTACCTGGCTACTGGCCAATCAGTGTTTATTTAAAATATAATTGAGAGAATACAGACCATTGTCCCACACTACTTCACACTCTTTTTTCAAAACCACAAAACAAGAACTCTGAATCTAATATCCTTTGTTTAGCTTTTCTCCTGACCATTAGCCATAACAACTTGTAACCAACATTCTAAACAAAGGAAAATATCCATGGTCCATTTTGGGGGAATGTGGGTGTAGTTCTCCAGGCTATTTCCTGCTAGTTGGGGTCATTGATAATCTTATGGGGACCTAAAGAAAATTTAGAATTTTGTTCAAGTCCTGACTGGAGTATCCTGTGAGTCTTGATCATCTTAAGCAGCATTGAATCTGTTCTGGATGTAGAACTCAGACATCTGGGCCATCTGTTCCTACTGGAGATTTTTCAGGTGGTCTTCCTTGATCAAACCTACTTTTTCTTAACTCAAAATGAATTCACAGCCTTTCATTTCCTGTGGAAACAAAAGCAAATCCTCTTCTCCAAAGTAACATACCTTTTGACTTCAATTTTAAAGTCAAGGTATTTTCAAAATACCTATCTTAATTCAGCAGCATTTATAAACAAATATCTTTTAGCAGATGTTGCTCCTTCCTCAAACAATTCAAACAATTCAAAGAGAACATACTAACTTACAGTTTCCAGACTTTCTGTGTATTTTTCATCTTTATATGGCTTTATTTTAACCTCTATTTCTTTTATTTTTAATTTTTGGCTTTTTGAGACTGTGTTTCTATGTATCTTTGTCCTGGAACTCACTCTGTAGATCAGGCTGTCCTTAAACTCACAGAGATCTGTCTGCCTCTGCCTTCCAAGCATTGGAATTAAAGGTGTGTGCCACCATGCCTTGAACTCACAGAGGTCTGCCTGCCTCTGTTTTCCAAGTGTTGGTATTAAAGGTGTGTGCCACCACACTCAATTACTCTCTCTTTTTTTCTTTAAAGGACTTTAACCTTTTTCTTTTCTCTCCCAAGCCTGAATATATTTTTAACACACTGTAAAACATTTAGAGGTTTTCTTCATCTTTGAATCTCTCATTACTGTATATCTATCTTTTTCTGACCACACGAGTCTTTAATTTGCTAAGCAATATGGAGAGGATTAAAACCATGACTTTGACAGCTGGATCCAGCCCATTCCTTAACTTTCTGAGATTCCAGCCTCATGGCAGAGGTACCAGCTGTAGCCATGTTTATTGCCACAACTTTATGGCGTTTCAAGGTCCCTGCCACCAAGCAAGCTGCATCAACCTGATCACAAACCACACTCAAATGCTCTGTAGTCAGATCTCTTGCCTGAAAGAGTCAGAGTTTGTGCTGGCAGGATGGCCCAGAAAGCTTGCATTTTAAAATGGCATGACTTTTTTCCTGCTATGGCTGAAAACCAAAAAGCATGTGGTCAGCTTTTCATCAACACCATTTAAGTGTTTTGTGGCAGGACCTCTTAAAAAAACTGCAAAGTTTTACAACTAAAGCTGAGTCAGGAAGCCTCTCTTAAATGAGATGCATTTGTGTCTAGCAAACAGAGCCCACCTGAGAAAATGCTGCTATCAGCAAGCTGTGCTTAATTCTATTCTTTTTTGTCTGGAATAACTTCCCAAGCTCTCCCAGGCTTTATGTGGATGCAGTTGTCCACGTGGGCACCATTTGTTGTCTGAGTTCTCTGTCCTGTCTGGTTCCCAGAGTCGTTAAGTCCCAAAGAAATCACACAGAGGTCTACATTAGTTATAAACTGATTGGCCCATTAGCTCAGGCTTCTTATTAACTCTTATAACTTATATTAACCATTATTCTTGTCTGTTAGCCACGTGGCTCATTACCTTTTTTGGCTGGGCAGTCACATCTCGCTTGTTCTATGACTGGGTCAGGACTGCAGAGAAATGGGCTTCATTCTTCCCAGAATTTTCCTGTTCTCCTTGACCCGCCTCTACTTCCTGTCTGGTTGTCCTGGCCAATCAGTGTTTATTTAAAATATAATTTACAGAATACAGACCATTGTCCCACACCATCATACTATACCTTATAAATACATACAAACACAACTTATCAATTAATTTCTAAACTAAATTTTCCTCTTTTTTTTGCAAAAACAGGGATTATCTTGGGATAGTTAGAGAAAAGGAGAGGACATAGATCCAAGTGCTGAGAACATTCTAAGTACTCTATGTATGTGGATGGTACTGTAATCATGTGCTTTTGTTTATTTCTTTGTTTTCCAAGACAGTGTTTCTCTGTGTAGCTCTGGCTCTTCCTCTGTAGGCCAGCAGGCCTCCAACTCACAGAGATTCTCCTGCCTTTGCCTCCTAAGTGCTGGGATTAAGTGCACCACCACTGCCCAGCCATCATGCATGCTCTAGTCATTTGCCAGGGAAAGATCAGTGTGGGGTGGATTTAATATCATAATAACAGGAGAACAGAAATTCTGACTTTCTTGGCTCCATCATATTCCTGAAAACATGAAGTAACTTGGGTGCTTAAAATAAAAAAAGGTTGGGTAACTTTTGTTACCCATGGCGTGCCTGAAGGAAAACCCCAGCCCTGCCTAGAAATGTGTAGCTCAGTGACAGTTCTCTTTGCTTCTCTTCTTGACTGTATTCTACCAGAACACAGCAGAACACCTCATGCTCTCAGCCCAGGTACAGTTTCTTCAGCATCCCCTCATCCGTCTCTGTTTTAAAAAGCAATGCTCTTGCTTTGCAGTCCGGGTTGTAATCCCCTAACTCCTTTGTCCCCTGACACAATCTCGTTTCCTGGCACTAGGGCAGTTGTACACATCTCTTTCAATAGCCATTGGTACTATTGGCTGTTCTCACCTCAGGTTTAATTACTTCCCTGCTCCATGGCTGCATTACTCCTTGATATCAAGGTAAACTACATGGTTTTCCCTCCTTAGACCTGGTCAGTCTCCCTTGCCTCTGAAGCAAGGCACTTTCCACATGCATGAGTCATCCTTGCTCACGTGTGTCACAGCTCTACTCTAACCCGCGTCCTTGGGTCCTTTCTGGGTCTGCATGTGGGTCCCAGCCAAGGATGTCATTTTCCCCCTGGTCTTAGTTAGGCTCCAGCTTTAATACCAATTTTCTCTAGCTGCCTAGTTCCCCCCAGAGCTCGCTGGATCCCCACAACAGGCCACATACCTGTAAGGGTCCCCATGCTCTCTCCTTAGAAGCATGCTACTCCCTTGATGTCCAACAGGGATGGGTGATTTTTTTTCCCACAACCACCACCCACCTCCCTCAGCTCTTATTTCTGACTAGAGGAAATTCATCCTGAGCCTCTTGAGAAGTGTGAAGGGAAAGCCAGCAAGCAGGGAATTGTTGAGAACAGAGGGATTCTCTAACAAAACCTGTGAAATACAACCAGACTGTTACCCTCATGCTACAAGAGCCAGTATTAAGCCCTATGCAAATGCCTGTCCTTTCACCCAAATGGTCATGCTTTAGAGTTTCCTACTTTGTAATTGTAATGATCAAACGAGTGTCCTATGAACAGGAAATTATTACTGTCAGCTCTGGGTTAGTCATTGGCACAGTTTTGTAACCGATAACTTTAGTTGCGATTAGCTCACATGTAGTTATAAAATTTCTATTTCTGATTTTTAATAATCCTATCTAGATTGATAGAGAATTCAAAGTCCAGAAAGCCTTGTTTTCCATTGGATTCCCTGTTCCCGAGCCTCTACTGTACTGCAGCGATACTTCCATCATAGGAACGGAATTTTACGTGATGCAGCATGTGCAGGTAAGTTAACAGTCTTACCTGGATGTTGTTTTTTTAATTATGGGGTTAATTGCAGCATTCCATTAGTTGAATGTTATTATAGTCATAGCTGATGTTGTTTACTCAACTTTTTAGTACAGTTCCTTTCCAAGGGCTTACAGTTTTGTTTCAAGCACATACAATTAGGGAGAACAGAAATGGACTAGGAGCAAATTTAGTAAGTAGCTCTCAATAACTTGTTCTTAAACACTCCTCTAGGTGTCAGTAAAGAGCTACCCACAATGGCAGTAGCCAAACAGGAAGGCAGATTATGTATGCATGTGTGTGGCGGGCAAGCTCTTCCGCATAGAAAGAGCAAATCATCGAGGGCAAAATTAAAATTGTTTTTTAATTCAGAGATGTGGGTTATAAGCAGTTTGCAGCCTTCAGGTTCATCCTGGCATGTTCTTGTATTTTGCCTTTGGCATGTAGCCTCTTACATATTTCACAAGTAAAGCTATGCCTGTCACACTCTATACAGTGTATGTTCTGCTTGTCAGCTATTTAAACTGACCATTGTGATCACTTCGATAGGGTCGCATCTTTCGTGATTTTTCAATTCCCGGAGTTAGCCCAGCAGAACGCGCAGCTATATATGTGTCTATGGTGGAAACCTTGGCGTGGCTGCATTCGCTGGACGTGAAGTCACTGCAGCTGGGCAGATTTGGTAATGGAGTCGGGTACTGCAAAAGACAGGTAAGCTGTCTACATTAGAAATTATACACTGTAAGTGGCTAGTCAAAATACACCCCATTATTGTGTGGCTCTCTGAAATCCTGCCATTTTAACACCATCCTTGGTAATATATCCATATATATTTTAGCATGAAATAATGTTGTTGTTGTTGTTGTTGTTACTGTTGGTGGTGGTGGTGGTGGTGATGGTGTGTGTGTGGGTTTTTTGAGCAGGTGTACGTGTGTGTGCAGATATACATGTAAGTATGTGCACATGGGTGTGGAATGGAGGCCGGAGATCAACCTCAGGTGTCATACTCAAGAGCCACCCACCTATGTTTTTGAGACAAGGCCTCTCATTAGTTGACCTGGAACTTCCTAGTTAGTCCGACTGGCCAGTGAGCTTCAGGGTCCTCCTGTGTCTACTCCTCCAAGCATGTACCACCATACCTGGCTGGCTTTTTTCGTCTTCCTTCTTCCCTCCCTTCCTTTTTTTATTTTCTCTTCATGTAGATTCTGGGGATTGTGTTTGGGTCCCCCTGATTGCCCAGCAAGCCCTTTGCTGACTGCACCATTTCCCTGGGCTCCGACTTTATTTTTTAGTTAACTTTTGTTCAGTAAAAGCTTCTGTTTCAGCTCTTCACTTGGTTTGCCAATGGATTTTCTACTTGGTTTTGTCTCTCTGAGTTGGGCAAAGCAAATATGCCATGTGTTTAACACTTGTGGAATACTTTTTTGACTATCAAGAAAGCAGTAATAGACTTGTGGTCATTTTTGAGAGACCCATTCATGAATCTCATAAACAAAGCTGAGAAATGGGCTATTTCCCTGAGTGTATTACCTATTTGTAAATTTTTCATTGTTCATCCCAAGAACTGTATGTCCAAGGCATAGAGATTGGCATGCCTTTGCTTGGATGGTAAAAACTCATTAGGAAAGAAATAACATAGAGTGTTAAGAACAAGATGGTGACTCTTGCAGTCAAATAAAAGTGAGACCAGCTACGTATGGGTTGCATTTCATTATGTGTATCCTTTGAGGGTGGGGTAGGGAGAGTCAGAGAATATTCACTGTGTATTGTGCCGTAGGCTAAATAAGCTGTAGACACTCTCTTTTTTAAGTCTCTGCAAACCCCGTAAGACATAAGTATTATCCTCATTTTGCAGAAGAGGGCTCTGAGGTTTATACTAACCCAATAATACACAGGTAAGTACATGATATAAACCTCAGTCAGTGAGACCCCATAGTTGAAGACCTTTGCTGTGCTGTGCTAAATTGAGCAGATGTACATTGGGCAATGGAGAGAGATAAACAGCTCAATAGTGTGGTCTTCTTTGTTAGAGGACTCAGAGAATAGGTGGATTTTGTTTACTCTTAATTCTCTGAGCAGTACAAAGTCTGATCTACTCTACCTATACGTTTAAAATACTCTGTGGG
This sequence comes from Myodes glareolus, assembly GCF_982192425.1. Taxonomy (NCBI): domain Eukaryota; kingdom Metazoa; phylum Chordata; class Mammalia; order Rodentia; family Cricetidae; genus Myodes; species Myodes glareolus. The sequence continues at coordinate 62,822,553 of NC_142029.1, forward strand.
TGTAGGAAAGGATGTTAAATGGGAAAATTTCTGTCTAGCCTTCACATCCACTTTGCAGAGAGAAACTGTGTGTCTGTCTGTTTGTCTATGTGTCTGGTATCTGTGTGTGTGTGTGTGTGTGTGTGTGTGTGTATGTGTGTCTCTGTGTGTGGTTTGTATACACTTCTTTCTCCCAAGAAGTGTTACTGCATGAGAACCATTCTTGGCAGCAATACCAGCATTTATACTTCTTGTCTGATAAAGGCCTGGGCTGGTAAAATGGAGCTAGTTGGGAAAGAAACTGCAGTGTTCAGGATTTTAGATTTTTAGAAGTATTTCAGGCTTCGGGAATTTCAGCTGGCGAATGTTTTGTTAAGTGTTTAGGAGTGAAGTGGGCTTTGGCGCAGGTGAACTTGTTTTAGAGTCACTGGCTCCCACACTTCATCTTCTACCACTTTCTCATTTATCTCTTAGATATCCACCTGGACCAATCAGTACCAGGCTGCGGCCCATCGGGACATCCCGGCCATGGACCAGCTCTCCAAGTGGCTAATGAAGAACTTGCCAGATAAGGACAATGAGGAGAGCCTGATTCATGGAGACTTCAAGCTGGATAATATAGTTTTCCACCCCAAAGAGGTAGTCAGCTGTGTTTGTGATGTGTTGCTTAGGTTGGACCTGAGTCTCCAAAAGGAAACTGTCCCCCACCCACCCCCAAGAGTGCTAAAGTAGCCCAGATCAGTCTGTTCCTCCCCACAGCGCAGACTGTCTCCAACTTAAAGCCTCTGAAAATGAGTCCTACAGATTTTATAGCACAGGATCCTGTCTGTTTTGGGGACTGGTCCTAATCTTAAACGGTATCACAGGCAGCACTTAAGCAGGACATGGAAGTTACCATGTGTCACTCTTGTCAAAGATTTCAGTCTACTTAAAATGCTTAGCTTGCTCACATTCTAGCTCTTCCCTCTAGTTCCCTTACATTCCTTTGAGTTCGTCTATCCTATGTCATGAGAATCTTTTGTTTAGTATAAACTCAGGGAGAAATTCCAGGATCCCCCTTGAGGCTTGCATCAAGGAGTTACGTGAGACTAACCTAACCTTTCTCTGTGTAAATACACACAGTGCTGCTTTGGGTAGAACCCAAATAAATGAATATTTATAGTTCCCTAAGTCTTACTTCTTAGAGGAGGATTTTCTAAGCTGATTAATTTTCTCAGTGATAAGTGTTTGTAGGACTTGTATTGCACATATACAGGGTTTCTTACTTCCTAGATCTTCCCTTTAGGAAGAGTACAGGGAGAAAATACTATATAAATTGCATGATAGGCATAATTAAAAATAGAACTACATTAACTGACTTTTATAAACACACATAAGCACATTTTCCATCAGGACAGTTAAGTTTTCCTAGAAAAACCAGCTTGGATGTGGTTTTATAGCCCCTATCTTACAGTAGGGACACGACCTGAGAGCTAATATAAGCTGAAGTAGCCTAGTTTGAAAATAAATTCAGGATACCTGATCTACTGAGCATTGTTGTTAAACAGCACAGTCCACTCTAGAATGTCACTTGCTTACCTGTGTGTGTCTGCCTGACTGCCCAGCAAGACGAGAAAGTGCAGTGCCTCAGATTGCCAGCAGGAAAGATGAAAAAAGTGTCGTTTATACCGAGTATAAATGATCTCTGTAGAAAACCATTGTCTAACCATCAAATGTAGTGTGGGTGTGTGTGTGTGTGTGTGTGTGTGTGTGTGTGTGTGTGTGTGTACATCACTGCCTGGAGGAAGGGGCAGCCTCCAAGCAGCTTAGGGCTCAAAAGGAAGTTCACAGCGTGGATGCATACCAGACATTTCTGAGGAGGTTAGGGAAAAAGACACTCACATACTCTCTTGATGGCTTCCTTCAAACCTTTTCTTTAGTCTTACTCTGCATTCTCTATTCCTTCTCTCATTCTAACTCTATCTTTCTTGATATTTTTCTTCTAACTCATTTTAACTCCATATTTCTTCTTAATGTATCCTTTCTAACTCCGATTCTTGATGTTTTCCTTCTAACTCATTTTAACTCTTTCTAATTCTATCTCTATTCTTGCCCTTACAGTTTATATACCCAGAAAAATCTTTCAGGCAATATAAAAATTACATTGTGGTTACACTCTGCTTTTCAAGTGAATGATTTAAAGTAAAACCAGCATGTCTCCCATGTCCCTCGCATGATTAAACATTACGTATCCCAAGCAACTTGTAACAGATTAACTATGGGGGCAAGCAAAGTGTTCTTGTCAGGAATTTTATTGACAGGTTGCACTTTTCAGTAACAAAGAAAGGGCCAATTACTTTATTATGTTTTATTATCTTGAAAGGTAATCTTATACGGAATCTTAAAGGAATCACACACCTAAACTTTTATACATGAAAAAGAATCAGTCAGTTCTACCTTAAATCTTTACATACCAACTCATCAATAGTTTTTATATCAGGAGATTGAGGGCAGAAATGGGTATAGGGAAATAATTTTCACCTTTGATCATCAGCTGATCCTAGCAAGGAAAGTGCAGTAGCTAGTAACAATTTGGCTACTTTGTGTTTTTGACCTCAGCTGTGACCTTGTGAACTTTAGATTGTTTTCTAAGCTTTTTCATCTCAAAGCTATTATCAAAACATCTGACCCAACCTGAAGTTATTTTAAAACTTCGTTTCAGCTAATGATGCACACTGAAACCTGTGGCTGATTCTTTCAGCATTAAGAGAATTAGAGCCAGCCTGGCTCCTGGCACTCAGCTGTTTTTCTTAATCATTAACTTGAGCTACAGTCTATGCAGCTTTTTAGGTGAAACTCATAGGCCCTGGCTGTGTAGCATTTCCTTGTATTTGTTTTTATTCTTTAAAACGTTGTATAAACTAACATTATTATTATCAATTAGACAGTACAGCTTAGCGAGGAACCATCCTCATGACAATCAGCAGGTAAAAATGCCCATTAAGATGGGATGTTTCCATGAGAGAAACACAGTACATTACAGGCAGTGGGGGTCTCCCCACTCACACCATGTCAGATACCAAAGAAAGACCACAGTAGCAAACGTGTAAAGGCACAGCAGAAGCAAAAGACATTCCTGGGGTCAGTGGTGTTGGGGGCCTTATCTAGCCGAGATCAGAGAGTTTCTTCCTGGTGGGTTGACATCTTGAACTACAGTTACCACCTGCTGCTCCTCTGACACAGCCACCAACGTGTGTGTGTGTGTGTGTGTGTGTGTGTGTGTGTGTGTGTGTGTGTGTAACTTTTTATCAATAGCACTAATTTCTGAATTTAACTTTGAAAGTTTCCCACCTTAAGCTTAGGAAATAAAGCAATACTAATTTGTGCCCTGGAAAAGTATAACAGCTTATCCCTTAAATCATCAGAATCAGGTCTGTCTTTAATATATATTATTTGATTTATTGATATTTTAGAGCCTGTCTTTCAGTATGCCAGAGTCCTCTATGTTCTGAAACCCTAGGTACTTTTAATTTTCATTGAAGGCATTGTAAGAAAGCAATGGGTCATATGTTTTGACTAAGATATTTAAATTTTAGAATTAGTCCCAACATACTGAGTCTGATAGTAAACTATAGTAAATACTAGATTGTTTTCTGCTTCTGTTATTAATCTCTGACTTTAAACCCATTTATTAAAGACACAAAACACCAAACAGGCATCATCTGTCTTCAGAGCCATGAATCAAATTGTCTGGGAAGGGTTTGTTTTTAAAAAGAAAGCAATGGGGGTCTGGAGGGATGCCTGGGCAATTCCTGCACTGTGGCTGCTCTCCCGGAGGACCTGAGTTCCATTCCCAGCACCCACCTAGGGAAGCCTCCAACCATTTATAATTCCACTTTCAAGGGAGCCAACATCTTCTTCTGGCATCTGTGGGCCCTCATACACACACACACACACACACACGCACGCACGCACGCACGCACGCACACATACACACACACTTAAATAAATAAATATAAAAAATAAATTTTGTTTTTTTAAAAAAGAAAGCAACTACAGATTTTATCTATTAAGCTGCAATCCTAATTTATTAACGTGCATCATCCTTTGAATGTTTTCAGGTTATATGGTAGTTAGAAAAAAAAAATTTCTATCTTATACATAGTAATCTCATAATCATTAGTTAAACTGAATTTAATCAACTTCTGCCACTAGTAAATATTGTTACTAATTCTTCGAGGAAGTAACATATGGTGGCAGTTACCAACTCTCCTCTGATGCCTTCACAGGAAGGACATAGAAGCATAAAACAGGGCTGGAGAGATGGCTCAGCGGTTAAGAGCATTGCCTGCCCTTCCAAAGGTCTTGAGTTCAAGTCCCAGCAACCACATGGTGGCTCACAACCATCTGTAATGAGGTCTGGTGCCCTCTTCTGGTCTGCAGACAGAATATTGTATACATAATAAGTAAGTAAATAAATATTTTTTTTAAAAAAAAGAAGCATAAAACACAGGTGGAGAGAAAACATAACTGAGAAGTAGCAAGAGAACAACACACATACAACATTAGATTTAAAAATTTTTTTTAAAAAAAAGAGTTTTAAAGCTGGGTGTGTTGGTGGGAAGCAGAGGCAGGAGGATCTCTGTAAGGCTAGTCTGTCTACAAAGCCGCTTGCAGGACAGCCAGCACTGTTAGACAGATAAAACCCTGTCTGGAACAAGAAAGTTTTCAAATGAAAGGAAGCAGAGGGCCATAGGGTAGCACAGAGAGGTCCCGAGTGCCTGTCTTCCACATTCCCCAAAATGGCCTCATCTAACTGGGCCTGATACATCGCTGGTGCCCAGCTTTCTTCAGTTCCCCACCCGCTTCTTTTTCCCTCCCATTTCCTTCTTCTCTGCTTCCATCTTTCCTTTCTGTGGGTGCTTACTAAGCCCTATTCTTCATGGAAACGAAAGGTACATTTACATGTTATAATATGCGTGACCTGGTTTGTTCTGTAATATGATAAACAGTGAGCAAACGGATCTTGGGATGAAGAGGATTATTTGGCTCACACATTCTGATCCTCGTCCAACCGTCGCTGAGGGACATCGCACTGGAACTGAAGCTGCCTACTGGCTGCTTTGCCTGCCTTCCTATGCAACCCAGGTCCACCTGCCCAGGGCTGGCACTGCTCACGGTGGCCTGGACCCTCCCACAAGCCAATCTGATGGGGACCTTTTCTCAGTTGAGTTCCGTCTTCCAGACGACCCTAGCTTGTGTCAGCCTGTCACAAACTGCCCAGCACATGCACTAAAAATGTTATAAGAGACCCTTAATTGCACTGTAACTGTTCTGTAAGGTTTAAGGTTTGTTTTTAAACTAGTGTTATGTTTTTGTCATTAGAATATTATGATTTGGAAATAAAAAAGAAACAGTTTTTGGTGACGAACCTCCCAGGAATGTGTGGGGGAACAAGCTTGTTACTCAGCCTAGCACGCACTGTGGTTACTCTGTGCAAGGAGGCACAGTAAAGAAACTGCCAACACGACTTCTCCATTATTAGGGGAAGGTTTCTATTGTGAATAGGAGAGAGAAAATATCCAGAGGCAATTGAGTGAATCCAGAGCAGAGAGAAAAAGAAATCATCTGGGCCCTTATAGCATTATAGACTTAGGGGTTTGATCAGCCAACAGGCATTTCTCACAGTTCCAGGCTGAGGAACCCAAGAATAAGATGCAGCATCCTCTGGACTTGCACTTGGCCTTCTTCCCAGGTCCTCACATTGCACCAGGGGTGGGTAGAGAAGGATAAAGAGAACTTCCTTTTCTTCTGTATAGGCTGAGCCCCTCAGGAAGGCCTGTGACCCTAACTAGTAATGCCAGCCCCTGGGGGTAGACTTTAAGCCTGTGACTCCGAGGGTTCGCAGACAAGCAGTCAGTTCCTAGCAGTGGTAAAATCTGATTTCTGCCTCGAACCTTCAAACTTTCAATGCTGCATGGGCCCCCACCCCCTGCAGCCTCTCATGTAACTGATCAGCTTCATTGATCTGAAACAGAAACACCCTATCTGTTATCATGCATACCTTACTCTCTACTCTTTTATTTCTTGTTTGTTTGAGATGGGGCATTGAAATGTAGCCCAGGCTAGCCTCACACTCTGCAGTCGGACTTCCTTTGGACTGCCAGCTCCCAAATAATGTTATGGAGACCTTTTTATTAATTATAAAATCTTGGTCTTAGCTTAGGCTTTTCCCCATCTAGCACTGTTAACTTAAATTCACCCATGTATCTTCATCTACATTCTGTCGCATGGCTTATTACCTCTCCTCCATGCTGTTCATCTGACTTTCTCTGTGTCTCACTGGCGAATTCCCCACCCCTCAGATTCTTCCCCTAAGTTCCCATCTTTCCCCAGAAGTCCCACCTATCCTCTCCTAGCTATTGGCCATTCCGCTCTTTATTAAACCAATCAGAAGGTGCCTTGGCAGAGACACATCTTCACAGTATATAAAAAGTTTACTCCACAACAAAACTCACCATCCTCCTGCCTCAGCTTTCTGAGTGCTGCGATTATAGGTCCACACAGCTTCTTCTTTTCTTTCAATCTTCTTAGTTAGGGTTTTTATTGCTGTGAAAGGACACCATAATCTTGGCAACTCTTACAAAGAAAACATTTAATTGGGGTGTCACGTGCTTACAGTTTCAGAGATTCAGTCCGTTTACATCATGCCTGGGAGCATGGTGGCATACAGGCGGATGTGATGCTGGAGCTGAGAATGCTACATCTTGCAGGCAACAGGAAGTCAACTGAAAGTCACACTGAGGGAAGCTAGAGCAAAAGAGACCTCAAAGCCTCCTACCTCAAAGCCTGCTTCCTCCGACAAGGCTGCACCACCTAATAGTGCCACTCCCTTTGGGGACTTTTTTTAAAAAAACCACCATACTTTCTTTTTTTTATTTTTTATTTTATTTACCTTTTTTATTTGCTTGTTTTTTGAAACAGGATTTCTCTGGGTAGCACTGGCTGTCTTGAAACTCACTCTGTAGACCAGGCTGGCCTCAAACTCACAGACATCCACCTGCTTCTGCCTCCCAAGTTCTGGGATTAAAGGTGCGTGCTACCTCCACCTGGTCCCTCTGTATGTGTGTGTGTGTCTGGATGTTTTGCCAGCATGTATGTCTGTACTAGACTTTTTCTTTTGGGTCTCTAACCAGCTCCCAAATCTTGACACAGACTTATTACTAGTTTTGAATGCTCAGTCTAGCTGAGGCACATTTCTGGCTAGCTCTTTTATCTTAAATTGACCAGTTTCTCTTTACCTGTCTTTTGCCTTGGGGCTTATTGCATTTCTTACTTCTGTATATCTTACCTTCACTGCTTCTCAATGGCTGGCTAGTTGGCTCCTTGTCCTGCGTGTGTCTCTCCCCCTTCTCTCATTCTTCCTCCCTCTCAAGCCTAGATTTCTTTTCCAATTTATTCTCTCTGCCCGCCAGCTCTGCCAATCTTTCTCCTGCCTAGCTATTGGCCCATCAGCTCTTATTTGACCAATCAGGTGCCTTAGGCAGCCAAGGTAAAACAGATGCAACACATCTTCACACAATTAAACTCACATCCTTTCATTGTTAAACTAATGCAGCAGAAACTAAAGTAACACACCTTTATACAACTAAAGTAACATTCTGCAACATAAACAAACATAACAACTCTTTGCCCAGTTAAAATAATATCCCACAACATATGTCTGTATGCCACATCTGTGCCTGGTACTCATGGAGATCAAAAAAAATGGTATGGGATCTCCTGGGACTAAAGATGGTTGTGAGCTGCCATGTGGATGCTGGGAACCTAGCCCAGGTCCTCTGGAAGGGCTGCTCATGCTCCTAACTGCTGAGCCATCTCTCCAGCACCTTCCCGTAGCTCCTTCTACCTCCTTTGAGAGGCTGCAGAATTAATTGCCCCTTCTTCAGACTCAATGATTCCCGGATGACTTCATTGGACTTTTTACCCTGCAGGGGCAATAGTCACAATCAGTTATTTCAAAAACTGTTGTTTTTAGTATTTAGTTAATTAAAACACATAGACTGGAGGTATGTGTGAAAATTAGAATATTTCCTAAGTATAGGATACTAAATATTTAAACCTTTCATTTATTTTTCTCTGCATAGTATCATGTGGGGTATAACTTTATATCTTAATCAAATAAGACTTTTTTTTTCAGTGCCTCTAGTTTGAGCCTAGATCCAGGCAAGCACGTTACCAGTAACCCATTTCCCATTCCTTTACTTTTTTTTTTTTTTGAGGCAGTGTCCTTACTCTGTCACCTAGGTTCTGATTCAGACATAGATCTGTGTGGTGCAGTCCCCGCAGTAGCCCGCAACACCACAACGATGTGTCTGCGTCTTTCCAAAGAATCAAAGGAATAAAGCCGCACATACAGGTACTAGGAGGCTGGAGCCCCCGACTCACAGCCATTGTTACAGTCCCCTCAGCCTGCCATAGAATAGCATGTGAGTCAAGTCACATGACAGCCTGCCGCTGCATAGAATCCTCTTAACTGAGGTGTCACTGTATGCTTTTCACCCCCACCTCAGTTACCCCCCCCCCCCCGCCAGACAGAGTTTCTCTGTGTTACAGCCCTGGCTCTACTGAAACTCACTCTGTAGACCAGACTGGCCTTGAACTCACAGAGTTGAACTCACCTGCCTCTGCCTCCCAAGTGCTGGGATTAAAGGTGTGTGCTACCACCGCTCGGCCAACCTCGGTCCTTTTAAGTAGGCCATTGCTCGTAGCTTGGTGCGTATCATTTCAAGTCGGAAGTTTTTTGGCAACCTTTAACATTTTTTTAAAACTATATTTTCTTATCTTGTGGTGAGCTTGGGACACACGTACCAGTGTGTGTGTGTGTGTGTGTGTGTGTGTGTGTGTGTGTGTGTGTAGGTCAGAAGACAATTTGAGGGTGTCAGCTCTTTCCTGATTAGTTTACATAACTTACGTTAAAATATGATTGCTGTAATGATATATTTATTTTATAGCTAGATTCATCACCAGAGCAACTGTTTCCTTATACATTCTTTTTTTAAAAAAAAAAACAATATTATTTCAGTTTACATACCAATCCTAGTTCCCTCTTCCTCCCTTCCTCCCACTCCCCACATTTCCCTTCCCCACCCCGCAGCCACTCCTCAAAGAGGGTAAGGCCTCCCATGGAAAGTCAACAAAATCTGGCTCATCACTTTTTTTTTTTTTAATCAAGGCCCTGCCTCTATATCTAGGCTGAGCAAAGTATCCCTCCAAAGAGAATAGGCTCCAGAAAGCCAGTTCATGCACTAGGGATAAATCTTGGTCCCACTACCAGTGGCCCCACAAGTGGCCCAAACCACAAAACTGTCACCCACTAATTCTTTTTTTAAATAACTAACAAATTTGTCCTTTATTTTTATTTTTTTAATTTATTAGATTTATAAAAAAAAATCAATCTAAGTTCCCAGTCCCTCCCCTCCTCCCATTCCCTCCACACACCCTCCTACCCCACCCCCTCCAATCCACAGAGAGGGTAAAGCACATTGCTTTGTGGAAGGCCCAAGGCCCTCCCTACTATAACTAGACGGAGCAAGGTATACATCCAAAGAGAATAGGTTCCAAAAAGCCAGTACATGCAGTAGGGATAAATCCTGGTGCCACTGCCAGTGGCCCCTCAGTCTGCCCCAGCCATGCAACTGTCAACCACATTCAGAGGAACTAGTTTGGTCCTATGCTTGTTCCTTCCCAGTCTGGCTGGAATTGGTGAACTCCCATTAGCTCAGGTAAACTGTTTCAGTGGGTGAACCCATCATGGTCTTGACTTCTTTGCTCATATTCTCATTCCTCCCACTCTTCAACTGGACTTTGGCAACTCAAGTGCTCCGATGTGGATCTCTGCCTGTTTCCATCAGTTGCTGGACAAAGGTTCTATGATGATATTTAAGATATTCATCAGTCTGACTACAGGGCAAATCAAGATTGGCCCCCCCACTCCTCTATTGCTTAGGGTCTTATCTGGAGTCAGCTTTGTAGATTCCTGGGAATTTCTCTAAGGCCAGGTTTCTGCTAATCCTATAATGGCTCCACAATTAAGATATCTCTTACTTTGCTCTCATCTCTGTCCTTCCTCCATCCCTCAAGTTCTCAACGCTCCTCTTCCCCTTCTACCCTCCCTTCTTCCCCCCACCCCCATACTCCCAATTTTGTCAGGCAATCTTCTCTGTTTCCAATTTCCAGGTTAGATCTATATATGTTTTTCTTTGGGTTCACCTTATTACTTAGCTTCTCTAGGATCATGAACTATAGGCTCAATATCCTTTGTTTATAGCTAGTATCCACTTATGAGTGAGTATATACCATATTCATCTTTTTTGGGTCTGGGTTACCTCATTCAGGATAGTGTTTTCTAATTCCATTCATTTGCATGCAAAATTCAAGATGCCATTTTTTTAACCACTGAGAAGTGCTCTAATGTGTAAATATGTTACATTTTCTTTATACATTCTTTGGTTGAGGGGCATCTATGTTGTTTCCAGATTGTGGTTATTACAAATAATGCTGTTATGAACATAGTTGAACAAATGCCTTTGTAGTGTGATTGAGCATCCTTTGGGTATATGCCCAAGAGTTGTATTGCTGGATCCTGAGGTAGGTTGATTCCCAATTTTCTGAGAAACCGCCATACTGATTTCCAAAGTAGTTGTACAAGTTTGCATTCCCACCAGCAATGGACGGGTGTTCCCCTTACTCCACATCCTTTCCAGCATAAGCTATCATTGGTGATTTTGATCTTAGCCATTCTTACAGGTGTAAGATGGTATCTCAAGAGTTGTTTTGATTTGCACTTCCCTGATGACTAAGGATGTTCAACATTTCCTTAAGTATCTTTGGCCATTTGAGATCATTCTGTTGAGAATTCCCTGTTTAATTCTATGCCCCATTTTTAATTGGGTTATTTAAAATTTTAATGTCTAATTTCTTGAGTTCTTTGTATATTTTGGAGATCGGTCCTTTGTCTGATGTGGGGTTGGTAAAGATCTTTTCCCATTCAGTAGGCTGCTTTTTTGTTTAATTGACTGTGTCCTTTGCTTTACAGAAGCTTCTCAGTTTCAGGAGGTCCCATTTATTTATTGTTGCTCTCAGTGTCTGTGCTACTGGGGTTATATTTAGGAAGTAGTCTCCTGTGCCCATGCATTGAAGACTACTTCCCACTTTCTCTTTTATTAGGTTCAGTGTGGTCAGATTTATATTGAGGTCTTTAATCCATTTGGACTTGAGTTTTGTGCATAGTGGTAGATATAGATCTATTTTCATTCTTCTACATGTTGACATCCAGTTATGCCAGCACCATTTGTTGAAGATATTTTCTTTTTTCCATTGTATAATTTTAGCTTCTTTGTCAAAAATCAGGTGTTCTAGGTACGTGGACTAATCTCCGGGTCTTAAATTCAATTCCATTGGTCAACCTCTCTGTATTTATGCCAATACATGTTTTAAATACTGTAGCTCCGTAATAGAACTTGATTTCAGGGATGGTGATGCCTCCGGAAGTTCCTTTATTGTACAGGATTGTTTTGGCTATCCTGGGTTTTTTGTTTTTCCATATGAAGCTGATTATTGTTCTTTCAAGGTCTGTGAAAAATAGTGTTGGGGTTTTGATGGGGATTGCATTGAATCTATAGATTGTTTTTGGTAGGATTGCCATTTTTACTATGTTGATCCTTCCTATCCAAGAGCATGGAAGATCCTTCCATTTTCTGATATCTTCTTCAATTTCTTTCTTCAAAGACTTAAAGTTCTTGTCAAATAGGTCTTTCACTTCCTTGGTTAGTGTTACCCCAAGATATTTTATGTTATTTGTGGCTATTGTGAAAGGTGATGTTTCTCTGATTTCTTTCTCAGCTTCTTTATCATTTGTGTATATGAGGGCTACTGATTTTTTTTTTGAGTTGATCTTATATCCTGCCACATCACTGAAGGTATTATCAGCTGTAGGAGTTCTCTGGTAGAGTTTTTGGGGTCACTTGTATATATTATCATATCATCTGCAAATAATGAAAATTTGACGTCTTCCTTTCAATTTGTATGCCCTTGATCTCCTTTTTTTGTCTTATTGCTATTGCTAAAACTTCAAGAACTATGTTGAAGAGATATGGAGAAAGTGAACAGCTTTGTCTTGTTCCTGATTATAGTGGAATCTCTTTGAGTTTCTCTCCATTTAATTTAATGTTGGCTATCAGCTTGCTGTATATTACTTTTATTATATTTAGATATGTTCCTGTATCCCTGATCTGTCCAGGACCTTTATCGTGAAGGGGTGTTGAATTTTGTCAAATGCTTTTTCAGCATCTAATGAAATGATCATATGGTTTTTTTCTTTACGTTTATTTATATGATGGATTACATTGATAGGTTTTTGTATGTGGAACCAGCCCTGCATCTCTGGATGAAGCTGACCTGATCATGGTAGATAATTTTTTTGATGTGTTCTTGGACTTGGTTTACCAGTATTTTATTGAGTATTTTTGCATTGATATTCATAAGTGAGATTGGTCTTTAATTCTCTTTCTTGGTTGAGTCCTTGTGTGGTTTTGGTATCAGGGTAACTATAGCTTCATAAAAAGAGTTTGGAAATGTTCCTTTTGTTTCTATTATGTGGTACACTTTGAGGAGTATAGGTATCAGCTCTTCTTGGAAGTACTGGTAGAATTGTGCACTAAGACCATCTGGCCTTGGACTTTTTTTGGTTGGAAAGTTTTTGATGACAACTTCTATTTCCTTGCAGTTTATAGATTTATTTAAATTACTCACCTTGTCTTGATTTAATTTTAGTATATGATATCTATCTAAAAAATTGTCCATTTCTTTTACATTTTCCAATTTTGTGGAGTTCAGGTTTTTTGTAGTATGACCTAATGGTTCTCTGAATTTCCTCGGTGTCTGTTGTTATGTCCCCTTGTCATATAATAATCAAAATACAAAACATACACAATAAAGAAAGATTATTGAGAGCTGTAAAGGAAAAAGGTCACCTATTTGACTTTTTTTTCTTGGTTTTCTTGGTTTTCTTTAAGGGATTTATTAATTTCTTCCTATTTTTTGTTTATCTTTTCCTCCATTTCTTTAAGGGAGTTTTTCATTTCCTCTTTAAAGGTCTTCATCATTTTCATAAAGTCACATTTAAAGTCGTTTTCTTTGCTTTTTCTGGGTTAGGATGATCAAGTCTTCCTGTGGTGTGACCACTGGGTTCTGTTGTTACCATGTTGCTTTTTAGGTTGTTGGAGGAATTCTTGGGTTGGCACCTACCCATCTCTTCCTTCAAATGAGGTTGCAGGTGCATAGGCAAGTTTGGGGGCAGGGTTGGGCTAGTAGTTTGTAGGGGCCCCACCCACTAATTATCAAAATATAATTAATCATTAGAATTTCTTTTTTACCACAATTCCTCCAGTTGAAAAGTTTCAGCTATGCTGCATCTGTCTCTTAGAAGAGATGTCAGGGCAGAGCACGGGAGGATTGGCAGCCCTCAGTAGAGCCAGAGGCCTTGGCTCTAGACAATTGCGACTGGTTGGCTTTCATAAATGCGATGTGCCACTGTGGGAAAGGACTAAACTATGACCTCATGTTGCACGTTGATGGAAATGCGATTGTTGAATGTTCTAAGTCCTCTGCCTCCTTACTCTGTTTGCTTTCCTTGCAATGTGTCAGAGGCCTGTGTGCATCTTGTTGCAGAGTCGGGTCATCGCAGTGCTGGACTGGGAGCTTTCGACCTTCGGCCACCCTTTGACGGACTTAGCCCATCTGTCCTTGTTTTACTTTTGGCCCAGGACACTGCCCATGCCAAATGGAGGCTTTCCCATTCAAGAGAACACAGGTACAGAGGAGCAGCTACCTACAGTGCTTTTCATATTAATCCTCTTTATTGCTGTTGGAGTTGAAAGACATAAGTTTCTTGCAGTTTTATGAGGATTTTGAGCATTAAAACTGTCTCTAATTCATCTCGCTGATTTTCTGAACCTAACATTTCACTTTTCATAATCTATGGCAGTACACATTTTTTGTATGCTATTTAGGGAATCAGTATTAAGAACAGGCTTATTGGTGTCTGTGTTTGCATTACAAGCCATAGTGTATCTTCTGTGCTATGTTATGATGTTCTGAAGTGTTCACCGTGGCATTGTTTTTAAAGTTTATGCTGTGTGCTCTTTTTTATAGGAATACCATTGATGGAAGAACTGATTTCAATATATTGCCGTTGCAGGGGAATTGATCCTAATCTTCCTAACTGGAATTTCTTTATAGCCCTTTCTTTTTTCAAATTGGCTGGAATCGCGCAGGTAATTATTTGAAGCAAGTGTTTAACCATTTCTTACTGATGAACTGTGAACAATGTTTTCTGGTTCTGGTTTTTAGGCCACTGTGCTTTTCCAAAAAGACACGAGTCAGATATGAGTAACACATAAATTTAGATTACAAAAAGAGACTTCAGTGGGAGGAAAACTTGAGGCTCACCTGTGCCGTGGCTTTTTTGAAGAGCAAACAGGAGGGACAGTGAAAGAAGTCTTATGACGATACCATAGGGAGAAACACATGGGAGCAAGGGCCATTGTGAGTGTCTGCTGTAAAAGCAAGCTAAAAGTCTGTGTTGAAGATGCAAAGTCTTCTTCCCTTGCTTAGTCTGGGAACCACCCATGGCACCACCTCTTTCTAGAAATGTACTCACAAACACCCAGAAGTGTGTTCCCATGGTGATTCTAAACTGAGTCAGCCTGACAGTGAAGTTGAGCGTCTCGTAGAAGAAGTGCTGTGTTATGTCAGAAGTACAGATGTGGAGAGTTGTGAAAAAGCTGATTGGCATTCTCTGACACTGCTCAAATTGGGATCAAAAACGATATTAAACATCTCACCGCCTTCTCCTTGGTTTTAGCGTTTGACTTTCGACAGCTCTGAAGGGAAAGCAGTGCTCATTATCAGTCACACGTCTGCCTAGATTAGTGTCAGATCTACGTGATACGAGTGTGACTCAACTCTGAGACACAGTCACCTCCGCATGTGAGTTTGCAGGTCTGGTTGACATCTCTGGCTCAGTGGGTTTAGCCCATCACGTGGAGGACAAGCTGGAAAGACTAACTGGATAGTCGAGGCCATTTTCAATACATTTTAATTGTCCTGTGTTAATTTACTTGTAGGGAGTCTATAGTAGATACCTCTTGGGAAACAATTCATCTGAGGATAGCTTTCTGATGGCCAATATTGTGCAGCCCCTGGCAGAAACCGGATTACAACTCTCAAAAAGGTAAGGAAAACAGAGTCTTTTGGTAACTCAGTTTATAGCCTCTGTTAGCTGGGTCTCATACATTCCCAGAAAACCAGGAGACAGCCTAGGGACTTCATTCTTTACTTAAATAGTTATTGGATATGGGAAGGTTAAAACTTTAAGGAAATGGAAAATTATATCTCTGCCCAGACTAGAGCTGCTATTGCCAATCAGGATAATGTTCTAATAAATCCCTGTATACCTAAAAATAAACTGACCTAAAAATATAAATAAAATGCCCATATTTCCTTGCCAAATTGGATGTATAACCTTTTAAGTATGTAGTAACAAGGCAGAATTCAACAACAATAAACCCAAAATATGGCATCTTGTCCTTAGGATATTTTTGGTTAGCTGGGGAGATTCTGCCTTGTTTTAAGAAACATATAATAATGCCTTTGGTCATCTTTGTAACCTCCTGGGTTTTGTTTGTTTGTTTTTCTTTTGCCAAGAACGTTGAGTACTGTGCTGCCACGGGCCAATCCTAAGAGCCAGCTGTTTGCCCAGAGCAGGCGAGGCCAGGAGGTTCTTACTAAGGTGAAGCAGTTCATGAGGCAGCACGTCTTCCCTGCTGAAAAGGTAGGGTATCAAAGGGTGTCAGCGAGTCCTAGCTCCTGGTGGGCAGACGGCCCTCCATTTTCCACAGCCCTTAGAGCTGAGCTCTGCAGACACTTAGAGCTGAAATATGCCCAGGGTGTGCACATACATCTATGGGAGTAAAATGAGGCCAGAGGGAACAGGCAGTGGGGGCATGAAGATAAGAAGTAGAACGTTACATCTGGGTGCTTTTTGCTGAGGCTGTTTTGTTATTTTAAATCTGGATGATTTGAGAGTTTGAGAACTGTAGTCTCCCCAAATAAACATGAACTTGATCTTTGGCCTGTCATTTCAAACCACACCAGTCCTACCCTTTCTTTCACCATAAGCTATTGCTGCAGGGGGTCACATTGAAGTTCATGGGTTGTAGTGAAGCAACATCCGTTCAGTGAAGAAGGATGTACTGGACCCTTGTGACAGACTGGACACCTGGGGCAGCTAAAGGCAGACAGAGCTTATGACCTTATGGAGAGATAGGCGGTAAGAGAGGACATGCACCGTGAAGGAAAGGGAGAAGGGAGAAGCACTTTTGAGAGCATGTGAGAGACGGGTGCGTGTGAGAGCGCAGTGGGAGGGCTTGGCTCTAGTCCATGTCTGCTGTGTTTGGTGGCCTCGTGCTGGTTAGTTTGTGTGGCCTAGAAGTGCAACAGCAAATCTCATTGTAGCTACCTGTGATTCTGGGGTTCCAGACTGGACTGGCAGAGTCAAATGGGGAGCTCCAAAGAACAGGCTTCTCCCAGCAGTGCTCAGGACTAAGATGTGTTTTTAGGGACATCAGTGTTATGAGTTATATGAGCAATTGTATTGGCAAATATCTGGAGATGAACATTTAGCATAGACTGGGATATAGTTTCTTCAAAAATACTGAAGTATTAATCCTAAAATTGTCACCTCTCACATCCGGTGACATGGAATACTCTGTGTTCTCCCTAGTGTCTGTCCAATCTTGAATTTTAAAATTAAACTTCTGTGTATCAAAAGGGGACAACCACCCATTTAATTCAAGATAGTAGTTGGAATTCACCATTCCCCTTCCTCAAATAAAATCTAATTAAACTTTTAGGACAATTAAATAATAGGGCGATGGACTAAATCAGTGAGAGCAAAAGAGGGGTACAGCAGGGAAAACAGTGGTTATATAGAAAAGTAGATCAGCATAGAGGAAGAGACATCTTGAAAGAACTTTGGAATGAAAGTGGGCTTTTTCCTTAGCGGTGAGATAGGTGATTGGCTGATGAGGAGAGCAAGGGGCAGAGAGAAATCAAGGCGCTTGAAGTCTTACCCAGTTTCCAGGACTGATCCCTGAACCACACCCAGCAGGAGTATTTGTCCCAAACCCAAGTCTAGAACACTACTTGGAAACAACAGAACCCTTCATGTTTTACAGAAGCCAGGGCTTCAACAGGAAGGTTGGTGAGCTAGAGCAGCACCCTCTATTGTTAGGCGTTTTGTTTGTTTTGTGCAATTTGGACGGGGATCCCAGCTCACATATCAGTTCATCTAATCCTACGTGCTCACACTGAAACAAAGTCTGTCTGCTGCTTGCCCGTGCCTGCCACTGGCCTGTGATCCTAAAGGCAAGTCCAGATGCGCAGAGGGAAGCAAAGGGTTTTCTCTTTCGCTGGTAAATGTGAGCAGGTGCTCCAGGGACCCTGCAGCAGGGAAGGGAGGGGTCAGAGAATGGTTGTGGTGCCTCTGAACTCAGTGCCATTCAGCTGCTAAAATATGTGTTAAAAAAATTCACAGTAAAAATAAAAACAAATAAAACCCAGGCAGGCTGTAAAAAGAGAAGTTTGCCCGAGCTTGTGTGGCAAGGAAGCCACTTTGGTGTTGGCGGAGCCCGCAGATTGTGTTCCTGCATCTGATGGTGCGCACGACTTCTACATCCAAACACGTGTGCCAACGTGTATGCTTTATCCTATAGAAAACTGAACAGTGCTAAGCCCCAGATGTAGGATATACACATCTGGAATCATTTGTAGAAAAGTAGATAGCTTTTCTAAAAATAAAAGGGAGAAAACCCTAAATTTTACTCAATGTTGTTACAACTGAGTTGCCAAACCTAAATAGTCATGTCTAGAAAATAAGATTGTATCATAAACTGTAGCAGCATTTTACTATCATGTATCTTTAGCTTCTAAAGCTCTTTATTTGGCTACTAGAATTACTTTTTCTTTATATTCTTATGTATTTTCCAAAAGGAGAAAAAATAAGGTTGGCAGGACTATTTCTATGACCTTTGGAAACTCCTTGGATAGCCTAAAATGAACACATAACCCATATCTCTGAAAATGTGCCAAGTCGGTTCTTCCTCTTGAAAATCTGTGAAGAACACGTGCATGACAGGAACAAGCAACGCAGTGTAAGGAGCACACACAGGTCACAGTGATAATGTCACCAGTGTTTGAGGAAGTCCCTTCATGGTCGCCAGATGATATGGGTGAACAGAAGGCCCCTTGTGGGGTTCACAGTCTCATTCTTAAAAGAATGAAATAAGAATTAAAAAATGTGTAAGAATAGACTCAGAGGGAAGCTTGGGGGCATTTTTATTAGACTCAGAAAGGAGAACACCCCAGGGCAGTCACATTGTAAATCTCAGCAGCTGCCCAGAGAGAAGAAAAGTCATGCCACAACACTTAAGACAACATAGAAGTCAGCCACATAGTCAGACAGCCACATGGCAGGGAGGAAAATAAGAGCAGAGAAAGGAAACAATGTACCAGAAAAGGCACGCTTAGGTTTGGGCCAGCATCCAAAGAGAAAGAACAGGCAAAGTTGACTCAGAAAGATGGGCAGACCCAGCTGACACTCAGCCATGGCTCAGCTCATGGAGATTTGGGCTAGGGGCAGTTAATTCTGGGAAGGAAAAATATAGTAGTTCATTACAGGAGCAATTAATTATTCCTCCTATCTTTTGAGCATGGCTTCAGATGAAGCCGCCCTCCCGGGGCATGTAAACACAGGTATAATTTGATTTCTCAGAACTGTGTATCATAAAGAGGTAGTCAGAATGGGGACATCATGAATATCTTTCATAATATATTTATTACCAAACACAATAGCATTTACTTTTTATGGCAACTCTAGGAAAAGAAATAAGATGCAACCTTAAACAGGAAACCTGATTTAACTGACTTCGTGACAGACATGACAAGTGCTCTCTCCTGGAGCCTTGGAAAGTGCAGACCTCTGCTTCATAGAGCACTGCACCCCAGACCAGCCTTGCTTCCCCAAGAGGAACATGGTCATCTGGTCGGAAGCAGCACATCTTCAATAACTGGGTGATACACGTGAAAAGTTTTGACAATACCCATGGCCTTTAACCCCGTAATTCTCTTAGCCAAAATGTAAGGAAAGCAGTGATATCTGGACACTGTAAGTATTTATAATTGCATCTCTAGACTGTCAGTAATGGTCACACAGTGTTTTCATTGTACTCTTTCAGTTGAACAAATCAGAGGTTAGCGTTTGGCCCGATAGTGTTACTTAGATTTACCCGTGTTGGTTTTCCTTTTCATTCATTCATTCCTGCAACATAGGTGTTTCTCCTGGAGCCGTGTGCCGTTGCTAAGAGTCGGCTGGGGCTTTTGTTGCTGTTGTTTGATTGATTGATTGATTGATTGATTTTTGAGGGGATAAATAGTACCTTGCCTATCAATATACTTTTATTTTGCCCTAATTCTTTAAAATTTGGTGTTATATTTTAAGACAGGATCTCCCTAGTTATTTATCAGTCTGGCCTCAAATTCATAATCCTCCTGCCTCAGCTTCTAATGTGCTGGGTTATATGTATGTGCCACCACCACCCCCAACCAAAAAAAAAAGTTGGAATATGAATTCTAAGTTGTTAATTACTTTCTCTTGGTAGTTAAAGATATTCACCCATTAATTACTTTTTAACATTATTAATTTGTTTGTTTAGGGTGTGCACACATAGAGGTCAGGTCCTAGGGACTGAGCGCAGGTCATCAGACTGGCCACAAGCTCCCATACCCTCTGAGCCCTCTGTCCTCTCCCATTGATTCAATGTTGCCATGAAAGTAAACACTCAGCCTCCACGAATCTTCTTTAGATCTTCCTTCCAATGGTTTTTCTAAGTGTTCTCAGGCCACTTTTTAGCTCTCCATAGACCGGCGTTAAGCTAACTCTGGAGAATGTGTTAAATGCCTGGAGAGCTTTTAAGGAACAGAAGCCCAGACTCACCAAAGTAATTGTGAAACTGCACACCTGCTCCACTGGACACCGGCTCCATCCGTCCTGGGTCCACAGGGCCTTTGGTCCTACCAGTCTTTGAGAAGTTATGGGTGGTACCATTTTTAAGCTTAGTTGCTAAGGTTTGTGTTTGGGCTGTGGTTTGCCTTGTCAGTTTTACTAGCCCATTGTCGTACTTGTAATTCCTTCCTTTGTTCTTGGAATCTACAGACCACAAATATGCTGTGGTGTGAATGAGAGCATTATCGTTGTTTTGAGGAAGCATGATTGCTTTTGTTGACCGCTGTTTTTGCTGATTCTTGCCTGTGGTGGCTGGTTTCCTGGAGCGATTAGTGATTTGTCAGGGTGGACTGTGGGGTGAAATTTTTTCTAAGGACTTACGTGAGCGATCCTACAATGCTCGTCCCTCCAGGGCCCGTTTTGTTTCTGCCAGGCTGGCAGCTGCTGTTGCCAGAGTATTGTACACTTAATTTAGGCTTGAGGTTTGGGGACTGCACAGACATCCCGTGCTTGAGTGAAGACAGGTTTTTCTTTTCTGTTTTACTGCAAACTGAGAGATGTTTCGGTGTGGGGGATGGGGGGGCATGTCCTCATCCTCTACCTCCAAGGGTACAGATTATTGTGTGTTTCTCTGTTCTATTTGTCCCTCACTTAGGTTTTACCTCTCAACCATCCTGGCTTGGGTGGGATGGAAAGATCCCCATGCTCCCTTCCGCTGTTTCCAGCCCCTGGCCGTATCACCTGTGCCTGCTGATGTGGCCCTTTGAGAGCCTAAGCCAGCCTCTACAGTCTAGAGGGCTGGTTTAGCGCCCTCCTGTCACCCAGAGGGCAGGCTTAGCACCCTCCTGTCACCCAGAGGGCAGGCTTAGCGCCCTCCTGTCACCCAGAGGGCAGGCTTAGTGCCCTCCTGTCACCCAGAGGGCAGGCTTAGCGCCCATCCTGTCACCCAGAGGGCAGGCTTAGCGCCCATCCTATTGCCCAGAGGACTGGTTTAGCGCCCTCCTGTCACCCAGAGGGCTGGTTTAGCGCCCTCCTGTCACCCAGAGGGCAGGCTTAGCGCCCTCCTGTCACCCAGAGGGCAGGCTTAGCGCCTTCCTGCCACTCATCTGAAAGGTGAAGCTGTTTTGTTATTTCCTGTCCAGAACAACTGCACTCTACTTGATAGATCTTTCATTGGTAACATTTCACCCAGCGGGTTTAGCTGAAGGGTTTCTATGCCCACTGGTGTACCATGTTGCTGGAAGCAGAACACGTAAATCTTGGGTATAAGATTATTGCTGTCTAATATTGAGGCAGCATAATTTTTTGAGGAGTAAACAATTGGAATTTTTATTATTCTGCATCTAGTATTAAAAAGAAACATTACTAACCAGGGCGATGACATCAGAACCTGTAATCCCAGTGCGAAGACAGCTGATGTAGAATTTCCAGTTCCGGCCCAGCCTTGGCTACATAGCATGACCCTGTCTCGGAAAACTACACACACACCACATCACGCATGACATTGTTCATTTCGTATTAACTTGGCCTAATCTTTTTCCTTTCACTGTCTTAAGGAAATAGCAGAATACTATGCTCAAAATGGAAACGCAGAGAAAAAGTGGGGACACCCCTTAGTGATTGAAAAACTAAAGGTAAGAGAGACAAGAAAGCACTCAACACCAAGAAATGCACATGTGAGGATTTGTGAGGGGGCGGGGAGGGAAAGGGAAGGGGAGGGGCAGGGGAGGGGAAAGGAGGGAATGGAAGGGAAGAGAAGGGAAAAGAGGACCCGCTATCAACGTTGAGCTACTTGGGATCCTAACTGTGGTTCTGATGAAGAGAGCCTCTTTATACTGCTCCTTGCTGTCAATCACTGAAGTGAAATGAAGCCAGAGCAGGGCCGTGAGATGCGGAGGCTGGGCTGTAGCTTCGTGCATGCAAGGCCCTGGGTTTGTCTAGCAAGGAACAGGGACAAAGCAGGATGTTTGTCCAGTGTGTTGTCAAGTCACACTTGATGTTTTCAGTTCTTCCCAGCAGCACATGTGAGGAGCTGCAGCACACAGCACGTTTGGCAGAGTTACGCTCGCTGTGTGTGGGGGCGGTTGTACTCATTCTGATTGAATGAGAAGCACCAAAGTATGCAAAGTTAGTTTTAGAGCCAAATCTAAGGAATCCTGGAAAGCAAGACATTTCCTTAATTATTAAAAAAAACTACTGCCTTAATGAGTTAGTACCATCTTGATTTAACATAGTATAGAATACAATGAAATAACTTCATAAATGTTTTTAAATTTCAAAAAACACATTAACAAAATATTTATTTAAAGATAAGATACTTTATTTGACATTTTTTGATCACTTGTCCATCCCCTTGACAGGAAATGGCCAAAGCAGAGGGCCTGTGGAACTTGTTCTTGCCGGCTGTGAGCGGGCTCAGCCAGTTGGACTATGCCTTGATTGCCGAAGAGACAGGAAAATGTTTCTTTGCTCCAGATGTTTTTAACTGCCAAGCACCAGGTTACTACAAGCAATTTTCTCTGATTGTTTGAACAGTGTTTAAAATATCTTTTTTATAAGGAAATTTTCCTCTACAAAGTCATTTATTTACAGATTTTTGCCATAATTTCACAGCTACTCTGAATGCAATATAAAGTGGATTGAAGTTCTCAGTGGTCTGTCATTTCAATCAGTATCATTACGTTAAGAGTGCCAGTAGACGAAAGTAGCCGCCAAGAGAAGTGGCTATATAAACACCCACTTCCTGACCGGGGCTGGGTGTTTCTACGGCTAGTTGGAAGGGACAGGCATTCCAGGGATCTTTGTTAATCCCCAATCTCTCCATCCTGCAAAGCTCTTTCTCCCAAAAGGCTGCCTTTGTTTCTGCCAGGGGCTTGCAGCTGTCGTTGCCAGCACACTGTAAATTTAATTGGCAGGATATCCTATCATTCCCATGCTCACGGGTCCTCGGGGCTGCCTTTATTCCCAGGGCTGCCTTTATTGTGTGAGTTGGTGCTAAGGCTCTCCCAGAAGGGTTAGTGCCATGTCGAGCAGACAGAAGGACTGCGTCAGTGTAGTGGATTTCTGAGAGAAGGGTCCAGGTCTAACCAAGTGGCTCTGTGACAGACTTTGATTTGTTTGCCTGTGAAATTCAAGATAATTCTTAGGCTTCTGGTAATGATGCTTTTCCCTGGCGTGGTTTCCCTTCTGTCTATACCAGTTTATCACATGACTGTTGTCCTCCACTGTAATCCTGTCAAGAGGCTATTGTAAGAGAAATGTGTCCTCGCTGTCTGAAGATCTTATCCTGAATCTACAATGCTGTTAGGACACACTGCACATGCTGTGTGATTTTACAGAACAGGAATTGAACTGCTAATGCTGACGCTCAATGCTCTTCTTCCTGCTCTTGCTAATAATACATAATTTATTTGCAACTCAATGTGTAGCATATATAGTTGCACACATAGGTTTGTAGTTGACTAGACAAATATCCCTCTGTGTTGCTGAAACACAGGACCCATGAAACCCGTTTTCCTTACTACACATAACATTCAGATATTTTCTAGACCTAGCGTATTCTGTGTTGTCATGTTTTTGTTTTTATTTGGTTTCTTTTTCAAAATTTATTTGTATTTTGTGTGCATTAGTGTTTTGCCTGCATGTATGTCTGTGTGGGGGTGTCGGATCCCCTGGAACTGGAGTTTCAGACAGTTGTGAGCTGCCATGTGGTTGCTGGAAATTGAACCTGGGTCCTCTGGAAGAGACACCAGCGTTCTTAACCTCTGAGCCATCTCTCTAACCCCCTTGTCATTGTGATCTGAGGCTCTGAGTCAACCCAAGAAGACACAGAGGTTACTGAAAGGCAAGATTTAATGCAGGGCAGTACAAGAGAAGGGGACATGGGGAGGGGCCTGATCCATCAGGGCTGCAGAACAGAGGAGAACTGACTGTGACCCCGGGTGCCAGTTGAAGCGAATATTTAAGCACAAAAATCACAGACATTTTTTTTGCCAAGGTACAGTTACAGTTTTCACCAACCAGGTTAGGGCTTCCTGGTGTGTTCCATCATTGGAACCACATACACTGCAGGCCTTTCAGTCCAACTCGTCAGATTCATTTGTGCTTTCTGTTGTTAGGAACAGCGTAATAGTTTAAAGAACTAAGGTGCATAACAAACCATTTCCATTGTTTAGGGAGGAGCTTGGTCAGTCATTGGAAGGTTCCCAGTTTCACTAGGGCTTGGGAACCGAACTTTGGTTCACCCTACAGGTAAAGTGGAGTCTGAAGTCAAAATGGCAGTACTTAGGACAAGGTGCTTTTTTTTGGCCTGTTCCCAACATCACATTTTTAGAGTATGTTAGCCATATTCTGTTAAGTAGATGTGTGGCACAATATGGGTCATACATTGCGTGCCTTTAGGCTGTGGGAAGCTGGCTCGCTGCTCTGCTGTGGCGGCTCCATTTCACTTGTGGAGGCACCAGATGCTTGAGGAAGATTTCCTAAGACTGAAGTTCCACGACTCTGTTTTTCTGATAAATAATACCACAAGATTGTTGAACATTTTAGATTTGTTTTTAACTAAGAAATGACTAAGCAACTCTCTCAAATAGAAAGACAAGGAAAATCAAGAAGCCATGAGTTTCCCTTTTGTGGTAGAGCTATTGCAAAGGCCTGGGACGCTGTGTGCTGGGGTGTATTCCAGGCAGACAAACAGGGCGTTGTGACTGGTGCCGATGACATTCTTTGGGAGGATTCCTTAGTCTGAGTGATTAATTTCCACCTAGGCTCTCCAAAACACTGCAGTTATCAAAGCTTAATAAATATGTAGCCTTCTAGTGTGTCTTTCTGCTTCCTCCCTTCAAAATGTCAGACAATGTTGTATACTAGAATACTGAAAATAGCTATTTTTAATTTCTAAACCTGTCACTAAAATAATTTAGGGCCTCTGGGATGAATTTTTTTTAGGCCTTTCCCTAAACCATAAATAAAAAATTGGCCAGTTTCTCAGAGTAAAGATGATAATTTTAGATTCTTTCTTTCTCTTTTAAGTAAGGTCTCATGTAGCCCATACTACATGAGAGTATCCTCATGTAGTCAAGGATGACCTTGAACTCCTGACCCTTCTGTCTCTGTCCTCCCCCCACAAACAAGTGCGAGGATTATAGATGTACGCCATGGCTCCCAGCTTAATTTTGAAAAGTTTAAATTCTTCATTTTGTTTGAATTATAACAAGCAACTCCAAATTTCAAACAAGCAAACAAAGAAAATTCATTCTGTTAATTATAATTGAGGACTTCTTTTCTCCCTCATTTGTTAGGTTTGTGTTGATCTACTAGGAATTTTGTGCCTCTCAATTCAGTGTTAGTATCTGAACAGAGTGCAAAGGGTGGTTTTAAGATTTAAAACCATCCATGTGATAAGTCTCCTGAAGAGGATGTAAGATCCCATGGAGCTGGAGCTACCAGCTGTTGTGGGCTGCCTGAAGGGAGTGGTGGCCCCTGAACCAGGTCCTCTGCAAGAGCAGGGCGTGCCCTTAACCCTGAGCCAGCTCTCCAGCACTTGCAAATTTATTGACTTGATTCCGAACGGTCAGTTTTCATCAGCATTTGAGCAGCCACCCTCCGAGCCACAGGAGGTTGACACTGCAAATCTTCCTTGAAATCGCAAAAAAATTCAAGCAGAATTGAAGAGATGTTACAGGAATGGAAATCAGAGAAAAGCATCTAAAACCTTTTGCTCACAATAAACAGTGTGCTTTTCCAGCTGCAGAAGGTGGAGTGTGGGGTGGACTAGATGGCACTGCTCAGGACTGGAGTGGATCGTGAGGGTTTCTGCTTCTTTACGAGGCAGGGCTTTTGTCTTTCACAAAGGAATGGGGTGCACAAATTAAGATCTGTCTTAGAGCACACCTGTAATCCCAACATTCACACGGCAGAAGCAGGGGTTTGATGGCAGCCAGGACTACGCAGAGAAAACCTGTCTCAGGAACAAACTGAATCAACAACAGAAACAAGCTATGAAAGATGAACGAAAATCGCTATAGCTCAGAGCAAGGAGGTCTTTCAGAGTGGGTAAGTAGAGGTTCTTATGGAGAACGTAGCTCGTGAGCAGTTTCCTTACCCACAACCAGCAGACTTTCACAAGGCCTGGCCCAAGCCAGTTTGTGTGTCTGGGGAGCAGCACGGGAGCTGGAGGCTCCTCTCCAGGACTGTGGAAGTCACTCCTGACAGCATCCAAGCACAGAAGGCAGAGTTCCAACCAGGAACAGCCACTTCAGTCCTAACTGAGTCGGACCTTAAAACTGCAGAGAGAACTGGGCAAGCACCCAAGAGTCAGAAAAAGTTAAAGAACTAAAGAGCTGAGTGCCATGGACTTATATGATACAGCATGCCATCATTACATGTTAAATTTAATGTGTGTTTCCGAATATTTTCATCAACCAACATTTTACTTCAAAAGATATAGTCTGAGCTGGGTGGTAGTGGCACACGCCTTTAATCCCAGCACTTGGGAGGCAGAGGCAGGAGGATCTGTATATATTCGAGGCCAGCCTGGTCTACAGAGCAAGTTCTCGATAGTCAGGGTTACACAGCAAAACCCTGTCTTGAAATACAACAACAAAATGAAAAGAAAAGAAAAAGTATCGTTTGTATTATCTTCATAAATGTGGATTTAATAGTGGTAGTTTTGAATGTCAAACAACACTTTCTTCACATGCAGACACAGGCAACATGGAGGTATTGCACCTGTACGGCAGTGAGCAACAGAAGCAGCAGTGGCTGGAGCCCCTCCTTCGTGGAGAGATCACCTCTGCATTCTGTATGACAGGTAGGAGCAAGTCCCAGCCCCGTCTCCTGTCATCGTCACCCTGGGGTTGTCGTGGGTGGATCACCCGAACAGTGTGGGGTGTAGCCAACTTTGCCCACGGCCAGAAATGTGTTTGTTTTGAGCTTGGTTTGAAATGCTGTCATCCTTGAATGCTCAGGATAAACACCCCTGTCCTTTGGGGTGGTTCCAGATGCATTCTGGTCGTCTGCTTCAGCATCAGCAGCGGGGTGATGGCTTCTAAACTATGCTGTTTCTACAACTGCTGCCCATGGATATTCATCCTTGTGATATTTATAGGACTGTAAACTACTCAGCTATTCCATAATCCTAGAAAACCAGAACGTACACCGATGGGAATATTGCTGAAAGCACGGAGTAGGGACATGATGATGACAGTGGTCTCGGTACATTTGCATATTAAAGCAGGGCTTTAAAACTTCCTTTAAAGACAAAAATCACATCTCGAGACCAGATTATTTATTTATTTATTTTGGTTTTAATTTTTCAAGACAGGATTTCCCTGTGTATCCCTGGCTGTCCTGGAGCTCACTTTGTAGAGTAGGTTCATTCAAACTCAGAGATCCACCTGCTTCTTCCTCCTGAGCACTGGGATTAAAAATATGCACTTCTACCGTCCACTAGATTTTATTATTTTTTAAATAATATGCAAATATTACACACACATATAAATGTTTATATAATAACAAAAGTTCTTTCTACTTAATTCATCAAGAGGTGTTTATTGAATTGAATGTCTACAGAATGGTGTGATGACATAGTGTTTCTTCAGGCCATAAAATAAGCTCACCGACACTTTCTCTGAAACCAGCTTCTGGAGCTTTAAAAAGAATCTGTAAAGCATCCCAAGGACTCAGTTAAGAGAGCAGAAAAGGGGCGGGGACACGGCTCAGTCTGTTAAGTGTTTGCCACACAAGCATGTGGACCCGAGTTCTGTTCCCAGGATCCTCACAGATGTCACATCTAATCTGATGTGACACACAAGTGTAAGCACAGCACTGGGGTTGGCTGCAGGAAGACCCTGAGGCTCTCTGGCCAGCCAGGCTAGCCAGTCACCACCGAGTATCGGGAACATACCAGGCCAAGCCAATGAGAGACCAGAGGAGGAATGGCAACTGAAGTTTCTGGTCTCCATATACACACATGTTCCAGCATGTGAGCACACATACACATATAAACATACAAAATAAAAACAAGGACAATACAGGAGCAAGGTAAAAGCTGAGTCCCTATATGCCATGCAGTAAAGAGAATTTAAGGATATTTACAGGTATTGCACAGAGAGCGTTCTGGAGACCTGAGTGTGGAGAAGATCTGAATGTCGCTGGCAGTACATTCCCAGTAGCACCTTCAAGGCACAAGTGGAAGTTGCTGGTGAGAGTAGAGAAACCCAGCCTGCCCTCAGTTACAGCAGATTCCCACTGGGGAAAGTCAAAGGCAGTATTACCTGGTTTTGGTGACTGGGAAAATGATGAGGGAGTTGTATATGGACTCAGACATCAGCAAAGCCTCCAAGGACACAGTTGTCAGTACTAATCCTACTCTTCATCCCTCTGTCTTCCTATTTGTATTTATTGAGTGCTTACAGTGTGTCATTAAGAAAGGACTGAGTAGAAAGGGGTAAAGTGGAAAGATTTAAAAAATACAATAAAAACCCAAGGTGCCTCTGTCCTTGACGAGCTTGCCTGCTCTTGCCTAAGCCTCTTTGGCTGAAGACTGATTTCTGCCTGCCTGTTGATCAAGCTGTTCTTCCTTTCTAGAGCCCAGTGTCTCATCAAGTGATGCCACGAACATTGAGTGTAGCATCCAGCGAGACGGAGATGGCTATATAGTTAACGGCAAGAAGTGGTGGAGCAGCGGTGAGTGTTCTCCGTGGTTCTGCTAGCCCTTTGCCAGAGCAATGCCACGATTCCCAGTCACTGCTGTGTGGTCACATCTTAAATCAGCCTCTGAAACGCTGTCAGACTTAGAAACAGTACCAAGAGAAAAGGTAATTTGATAAGTTGTAGAGTCTGGGGTGTAGTTCAGTGTCGATAGAACACAGGCTGAGCATGTGTTTGGGGTTCATTCTTAAGTGTCAGTAACAACAGTAAATGTATATATTTTATTGCCTAAAATATGCACGGTTAAATGAAATTTAAGCTTTATATATAGGATAGTTTATTTGCTCATCAGTTCTTAGTAATAGGCCAACATGCATGGGGAAGTTCTTTAGGAACCTATAAAATTAGACTCTAGATAACTTTGATTTTTAAGACTTGCTTCTAGAATGTGCATAGTGAACCCAGAATATATTTGGATAATTTTCTTTGGTGACATCATCAAAGCAAATTGCATATATAGGCACTTTCCAGAATGTGTGACCATCTCAGAAAAGTTTATGGGTTTGACCTTCTTTTAAAGGTTGGGATAATTGCCATTTTATAGTTTATAAAATTACTTATAAATTGTGAGACAAAATAGAGTAAGTTTTTGTTGTATTATTTAAATATTGGAATTTTGCAGAAAATATTCTTATTAAAATTTAATTACAAATACTTATGATTTTCTTAACATAAGTTTCTTTATTAATTGGTTTTAGATCACCTGACTCAGAACATGATGGGATTTTTTTTTAACTTTTTATTTTAAAGTTGCTGTCTACTCAAAGGAAGTTACAAAAATAGTACAGGATGGTCTTGGGGGCTCTTTACCTACTGACTTACCACACAGGATGGTCCCGGATAACCCTTACACAGTGACTTATCACACGGGATGGTCCCGGATAACCCTTACCCATGACTTATCACACGGGATGGTCCCAGATAACCCTTACCCATGACTTATCACACAGGATGGTCCCGGATAACCCTTACACAGTGACTTATCACATGGGATGGTCCCGGATAACCCTTACCCATGACTTATCACACGGGATGGTCCCAGATAACCCTTACCCATGATTTACCACACAGGATGGTCCCGGATAACCCTTACCCATGACTTATCACACGGGATGGTCCTGGATAACCCTTACCCATGACTTATCACACAGGATGGTCCCGGATAACCCTTACACAGTGATTTATCACACAGGATGGTCCCGGATAACCCTTACCCATGACTTATCACATGAGATGGTCTAGGGTGCTCATTAGTCAATGTTTTATATTTCATAATTACAGTTGCTATCAAAAGTAGGCAGTTGAAATTCCTATATGGCACATAAAGATTTGAGTAGCCACCACTGTAGTCAAGATGAAAACATCCCTTCGCCACTAAGCTTCCTCTTTAGAGTACAGTATTTTTCTCCCTCCTGCCATTCTGTTTTCCTGTAGTAACTTTAATTTCCAGATTCTGCCCGTTTGTTGTTTACTTTCTTCTGTCTGTCTTTGTCACACCCCCACCCTTTGCTCCTTCTTTGGTGTACATTGCAACAACAGTCTAGTGTTTGACATTTGAGTCTCAGTGTAACACAAATACTTTGAGTAAGAAACCTCACTCGTGTGTGCGTGTGTGTGTGTGTGTGTGTGTGTGTGCAAGCAAAAAGCAGAGAGCGTTTTATATTTAAATGGTAAAAGAACTGGTTGGGTCTGTAGGAGCCTCAGAATCAAAAGGAATTTCCTCTGCGTTCTGTCTCTGTCTTCTCCAGGATCCATATTTCTTGGCCACCTTCATGATATAGTTTTTGAAGGAGGCCCCCATGAAGACGTATAGGACAGGGTTGAGGCAGCTGTGGAAGAGTGCGATGCTCTCTGTGACTTGGATGGCGACATCCATGTGCTTGCTCATGTCACAGTTGGTGATCAGCAAGTAGATGGCATCTATGGCTTGGCAGAACTTGACAATGTTGTAAGGCAGCTGCGTGACAATGAAAACTACAACCACCGTGAGCAGAACCTTGAGGGGGCGAGACTTTTTAATATTCGGCATCTTGACAAGGGTCCTTGCAGTGATGGCATAGCACACCCCCATGATAAGAAAGGGAACCACAAAGCCGATGCAGATTTCCAGCATCTGAATGGATGCCTTCAGGGATGTTCCCAGGTGGTGGGGAAAGATGGGAGTGCACCTGGCATTGTGATTCACGGTGTAAAAAAACAGCTGGGGTATACTCAGTAAGGTAGCAGCCACCCACACACAGCCACATATGATCCAGCAGGGTCTCCCCGCTCCTGATTGGCTGGGGGCCTTAGTGATTGCCCAGTATCTGTCAATGCTGATACAAGCCAGGAACTGCATCCCAGAGACGAAGTTTACCGTGTACAGAGCCGAAGTTACTTTGCACATCATTTTCCCTAGAATCCACCCATGGACTGCATTAACTGCCCAGAAGGGCAATGTGACCAGAAGCAGCAAGTCTGCCACAGCCAGATTCAGGATGTACACATCTGTCTTGGTCCTCTGTTTCTTGTAATAGGCGTAAATTGCCACAACTGTGGAATTGCCTGCCAGTCCAATGACAAAGGCTATTGCAAAGAAGGCAGGGAGGAAGACTTTGGCAAACTGCCTGACTTCTTCTTTTATGCAGATCGTTTCATACTGGCTGTAGTCGTACGTGTCATTCATTTCGTGTCCCTCATAGTAGTATTCTGTTGGCTGGCTCTGCTCTAGCGCCATGGCACCGAGCTGGATGGCAGGAAGAACACAAGACACTCACTTCAGCATTGCTTAAAAGGAAGCAGCTTTACCCAACATACGGTTTGTGTTTTCTCTAGAGAATAGCTTGTGGGCTATCACATGTGTGAACCTGGATCTCACTCTGAAAACTTTAATGGGAGCCACATTGAGCCAGTTCCCCCATCGTTTGTTTTTACATGTCTGTGTGCAGGAACTGGCATTTGTCCATGGCCAACAGACAATATCCTAAGGGATTCCCTTAGTTATTACTAAATCCTAGATAAAGTTGAAGACTTTTAAGTAAATATAAGTTGTTTAGTTTTGTGGGGTTTTTGTGTGTGTGTGTGTGTGTTTGTATGTGTGGCCTGCATGCATGTGGGTGGGTGAGATGGCACATGTATATGCATGTATCTACAGGTTGGAGTTGGCATTAGGAGTCATTAGATTACTCTCTTCTTACTTCTTGAGGCAGAGGTTAGACCCAGAGCTGACCAGCAGAGCTGTTCTGATAGCCAGCTTGGTCCACACATCCTTCCGCTATCTTCTGAGCACTAGAACTGTAGGCGAGCTGCAACCCCACTCCTCACTTTCATACATGCTAGGGACCCAGACTCGAGTCCGCATGCTTGGACAGCAAGCATTTTAACCACAGGGCCATCTACCTAGTCTGGTTTTTCTTTGTTTTTTGTTTTTCGAGTTAGGGTTTCTCTGCATTAAAGTCCTAGCTGTCCTAGAACTAGTTCTTATAGACCAGACTCAATCTGGTTTTTATAATAAAAGATTTCATCAAAGAACAAAAGAAATGTTGTAATTTTTACAAATAACTTGTCTTGAGGAGTTAGCTATAATAAATTAAAATCAGTTGTCTTGCTTGAAAAAAGGAATGTTTTAATTTTTTATTCTAGTGTTACTATAATTTAAATTTAAATAAATTAACTTGGCATTTGTATAGAGCATTAATGTTGACTTTTCTACAGGAAAACCTCATTTAGTCAGCTTGCCTCACAAGCTTGCCTGTAACTACTTGTGTCCCCTCATCCCTCTCATGTCCCCTGGTCTCTCTTGTGTCCCCGGTCCTTCGAAGCTGAAAATTGGCACTGTCCTGGACTTCTCACTTACCTAGATCCCCTTGTTTCCAGTTGGTCTGTAAGTTTGTTCATTCTTGCTTGCTTGCTTGCTTTATTTTGGTTTTTTTTTTCCTGAGACAGAATCTCACTCTGTAGCCCAAGTTAGCAATCCTCCTGCCTCAGTCTCCCCAGTACTGGGATTATAGGTGTGAACCACCACACCAAGTTTGCATGTTCAGATTTTACCTTGCAAATGGGTCTCAGATCTTCCTGTGCTTGCAGTCTTTTTTTAATTATTTATTTATTTATTTATTTATTTATTTATTTATTTATTATGTATACAATATTCTGTCTGTGTATGTCTGCAGGCCAGAAGAGGGCACCAGACCTCATTACAGATGGTTGTGAGCCACCATGTGGTTGCCGGGAATTGAACTCAGGACTTAAGAGCAGGCAATGCTCTTAACCACTAGCCATCTCTCCAGCCCATGTGCTTACAGTCTTTAGACTTGTGCCATATGCCCACTGTGTCCCTTCTGATTGTGCACACGCACGCACACACATGCATACACACACACACACACACACACACACACACACACACACTGCACTGTCTTCCTAGCTGGAATCTGATTGTTCTTCATCCTTCTCACGCACTTTCCTGTGAAAATCATTCTTACTGCTGTCGATATTGTGCCTCTGACTTGCCGGTCTAACGCTCCCTCATCTAACTCTGCACCCGGAAGCACGTCCCTTGCTGAGAAAGAGACAACAACACATGGTCCACAGAGTGGACTCCAAGGCTCCCTCCACCCCCCACCCCTGTCCCCACATAGTAGGCAGGAGTGTGCCGCGTTGCCGACTGTTGGCAGACACACGGTGTTCTGGCGTGCATCACCATCGTTCCCGCCTGCCCTTGCCCAGCACTATTTTCTGCCCTCCCTTTATGAGTAAATTAGTTTGGGTTTTCCTCCCCAGAAGATTGACCCTCGATCAAGGATATGACTCCATCCTGTGGAGAAAGTGTATTTCCCAGCTCTAAGTTCTCTGTAGTCTGAGCAGTTTGATTTCTGGTTGTGTCTGAAGCGTTTAC
This sequence comes from Myodes glareolus, assembly GCF_982192425.1. Taxonomy (NCBI): domain Eukaryota; kingdom Metazoa; phylum Chordata; class Mammalia; order Rodentia; family Cricetidae; genus Myodes; species Myodes glareolus. The sequence goes on from NC_142029.1 coordinate 62,856,224, forward strand.
TACATACCAGGCACACTCTAGCTGCTCATCATAACACAGCACAACACAGCACAACATAACATAACATAGACGCTGTTACTGCGGAATGGATGTCGGATGTGTTGGGGTCTCCTGTCTCAAACTTGGGAATCACGCGCTGGCTAATATCACTGCAATGCATCAAGAAAAGCTTGCACTGAATTCACAAATATTACTATGAATATTACAGTGACTTTCATTATTTTATTGCCTTTTCTTTCTTAGCTTCTCTCTCTTGATTGGCCATTTTTGTCCTTCAGAAAATCCCCGGTCTTACAGAATCACTCATGAAAACAGCATTTTCAAAACAATACAGGAAAGAACATAAAGTTTTTAGAGAGGTCTTTAACTTGCTAACTCTTCTTTGGGTGAATAATGTAAAGGTGCCATTTAGGGAAGGTGCTCCCTGAGGCCAGTACTGCTGAGGGGTTTTCCTTATTATGCAGAAAGCAAGCAGCAAGAGTCTACAGTGGCTACTTTGTTATTAAAGGTGTCTCAGAAGCTGCACTGGCAGCCTCCTGTAGCCTCCTGGTTTCTGCATTAATTATTAACACAATATGACTTGGTTCTTTCCTCTCTGTTATCACAGAAATCTTGAACTTAATGATAAAGAGCAACAGAACCAAATAAAATATAAGGGCGACTATTTGAAAGTATGACTTTCCAACAGTATAATAATATCAGAATAGGAATAGAGATTATTTGTAAAAATTACCCTTCTTCAGATACATAGGAAGACTTTCAACTGTTTTTTTTTATTAAAGTTTCCATTTCCGCCCCCCCTCCCAACACCCTCCCACTCCCCCCTCAACTGTTTTTTTAAAAATTATTTTCAAGACAAAAAATATTTATTATAAAGAGCAGAAAGAAATGATCTGGTAAACTCTATTAGCTCCCTGACAAACCAGCAATGGTATTGAAAATAATATATTCTTCTTGACATAGTCATATTTTCATTTCAAGGTTAAAGTGTAGATCTCTACATTTTATAGATTCTTATATATAACAATAATATACTTATATATAATAAGTATATATAATACTTATCTATAAGTTCTTAAATAGCTTTTTGGTCCATGTAAATGTTTAAACTCTCATGCACCAAACCCCCCATCCCTCACTAAAATAAAAATGCAAAATCTTTGGGCTTAAAAATTTTTTTAAAGATGCATATTTAGGTCAAAAGGAGAAAAAGAAAGAAGGAACCAACCTGTTTGAGCTGGGAGACGGCAGTCTTGAGCGAGGAGAGCGAAGGACCTCTGACTCACAGGACTCTTGTTTTCGCTTTTTACACCCCGCCTTTATCTTGGATCCAAGAGGGCTTTCCTGAAATTTAACCTCTGGAGCACTTGATTAAGTGCTCTGCAAAGCCTTCCTGTGGAGTCCAGCCAAATTCTTAAATGTCTGGATACAGATGGAAGGAATTCCAGTTTGGCTCCCAAACTGCAGAATTGTCAGGTCCCACTCAGCTGAGGGGAAGAAGAAAGTGCCTGTAGCTAGCCAGCTCCTGCTCAGCCAAGAGGGGGACACTGGAGAGCAGCTCCTCCAGGCCCGGTGCTGCTGGGGAAAGCTACAGAAATACTTGGGAAAGTTACTTTGTCTAAGAGAGGTAACTAAAATGATTTTAACCCAGAAAGTTATCCTTTTGAAAACCAAATTATGTAAGATTAAGTTGCAGACAGTCCCAGCAGAGCTTACTGTTTCCCTTCAGCAGGAGTGCATGCAGTAGGCTCACTGCAGTGTTCTCTCCGGGGTTCAAAGTGTGTCTCTCACGGTGGCTTTCTCTTGTTTTTCTTAGAACCTTTTCATCAAGGGCCAAATACAAGCCTTCAGAAATCCTCTGTGTGGAGAGCCTGTTTTCCCAGGCTGCCGAACAAATGCACGTTAGACAAGGAACCGATGAGTGTAGATTTGGTCCTCCTGCCCTATTTGACCTCAGCTCACTTCACATTTGCATAGTATTGCCTCATTTTCTCATGCACAGCCAGCCCAAGAACCCACCTGCGGAATTTATTTTAGACCCAGGCCTTTTTTGTCCTCTCAGTGAGTGTTACAGCTTCCGTGTTGATTCATGCAAAAAGAGACTCATGTGTCTTTCATGTGTCTTCATTCTTATTTCTCCCAATATATGTCTTGGGGTCAAGGTAGACCTCCTCCTACTCCTCTACCTCTCTGTGAGGAAGCATCATTTGCATGCAGCAAAACCAGCTTACCACTAAATTTGCCTCTTTCCATGGTGTAAGCATTCTACCATAGTCGGAACCAAAGTAAAGTTACTGAATGAGAAGTCACTACCAGAGGCACGCAATCAGCGCTTCTGAGCAGGTGCTAGCGCCGTTTGTTTTCTTTGTTAATGTTTGTGGGTGTTTTTGCCCACCTGTATGTCTGTGCTCCACATTCCTGCACTCAGGTCTGCTGGAACTGGAGTTACAGTTGTGAGCTGCCATGTGGGTGCTAGGAATTGAACCCTGGACCTTCAGAAGAACAGCTAGTGTTCCCAGCTGCTGAGCCATCTCCTCAGGTCCAAATAGTACTGTGTTACTGGGGAGATAGAAGCACATCCATGAATATGTAAAGACATGTAGTCTTGGGAATGTAGCTCAGCTGGTAGGTACAAGCCGAGCATGGCAGAAAGCCCTGCCTCGGTTCTCAGTCCCATGTAAGCAAGGTATCCTGACTCACATCTGTAATCCCATCTCATGAGCCTGAGACCAGACTGGCCGGGGCTATATGAGCTTTGACTAAAAAGAGAGAGGGAGGGTGAGGGAGGGGAAGAGGGTGGTAAAAAATATATGATAGGTATATACATATGCACAGTGGACTTCAGGGCTGCCATGAAGAACAAACGTCTGTCATTCTTAGGGAACTGGATACAATTATGATTATTTCAAGCAAAATAAGCTAGACCTAGAAAATATATATGTATATATTCTCTTATTTATGAAAGCTAAAAGTTAAAGGGGGGATAATTGGAAAGAGGAAGGGAAAAGGGAAAAAGAGTAAAGGAAAATGGGGGGTGTGGTTAAATACACATTGACTTGGATAAAGATGGCATCACACAACCTGTTCACTTTGTAAAATGTACATACCTGATCTTTTAAAGTGTTCTTTCCCATGGCTGGTCATTCTTCCAGTCTCTCACCGCCTTCAAGAGTACGCTGCCTTTCTTGCTCCCCTGCCTGGCCTAGTGTACCTGGCCTCTCTTCCCTTACCTCTAATTGTGTCTTTCTGTATATCAGGGATAAAAAAGTAGGTATCCAGCCCTCCACGCAGTTAGCTGTGGCTCACGATGTCCCTCGGGTCTGCCTTCTAGCCCTTCACACCCCTCACCTTATCCCATACTGCTCACTCCTTCGCCTGCCATGTCTCTCTCCTAGCTGTTACCAGGCACAATTCTAAGGAGGTCTTCGTACTGTCTCTCCAATCCATCTACAGTGTGCCTTCTCTCAGTATCTACAAGGCTCACGCCCTCATCCTTAGCTCTGTTTCTTCTACAGTCCTGGACCATCTGACCAGGGAATAGTGCGTCCATCGTGGGCCAGACCTTCCTGTATCCATTAGCAACCAAGACAATCTCCCAGAGACATGCCCACCTGCTTGTTTTAAGCTGATCTTGGAAATCTTTCAATGAGTTCCTTCTCATATGACTCCAAGTGACAGTTAAGCTGATGAGGATGCTCTCATAGACCGTACAACCCATTCTTAGGGCTGTATGATATTTCCTGTCTTCCACAACGATCTTGTCCATTGTGTTTTCCCAGCATTTACGTTGTTATCTTACTCCTGATGCCAGCCTGTCAGATAACAATCATATGGATCAATGTATCAGTCGGTTTATGCAGCATCCTCCTTAGATGTAGTCTGATGCCAGGAATAAAGTTCTTACTTCACATATGCAATGTTAGACTTCCCCATTTTACCATGTTATCTCTGACACATTTCTGGTATTCCATGATGCTATCTGTTATGTAGTCCTAATACTGCTTTATGCATGAGGGAATATATCCCCTCCTTTTTCTTGTTTATCCTCCCCTAAGAAACTACATATTTTCTTATGAATTGGATTCTTATCTTGTGGACCAGTTGTAAGTTTATAATAATCTTTACAGCTTTTGAGTTAAAAAAAAATCATTTTCTTCAAGCATAAGTCCTCAGGACATAAAGGGTGCCAGGACTGAGCTGGTGCTTCTGGCATGGTGTCCTGGGCTCCGCCTCATTTGAGTCATGGTTAATAGACCCTTGGCTATGCCATGCTTTCATTTCTCCAGATATAACTTGATAAAATATGAAAGGCAGCTGGGTGTGGTAGCTCAGGCTTGTAATTCCAGCTCTCTGGATGCTGGGACGAGAGGATCACAGGTTCAAAGCCAACCTAGGCTATACAGCGACAGCCTGACTCAAACCAAACAGCAGATAAATAAATTAAATGCATAAATAAAGAAGGAAGGAAGAACTGGTAGTCACATGAACTGAGGACAGAGCAAAGCGTCACCCACGAGGGCGACTTTGAGAGCACTTGGTGCGTATTCTGTTGGTTTTCTCCCCCGTTAGCCTCTCTTCCTTCCATTTCTTCTCAGAATCTTTATGATTCTCATTTTCTTCAAATGGACTGTAAAAAAATTATCTTCTGTCTTAACATAGCAGTGCCTTTGGGTCCCCCAAAATGTCTCTCTGTATCCATTTCCAGCTCTCTGCAGGTGGTACCACTTTGACTGCTGATAGTGTTTGACTAAACTACACGCTACCTTGTCACCTAGAATGCCACTGGTGTTGGGCTGTGCACTGAGCATCACTGAGACAACCTTAGCTCTTCTTTTCTAGTGTCCATATTACATGTTTAATTCATAATATACATTTTTAATTTTACATTTTTGCTTAAGCAAAAAGCATCTGAATCCAAACTCACTATCAACGAGCTTCAGCAGAAGTAATAGTTTATTGCGTGTATTACTGTAATTTGCTTTATTATTTCCTTAGGAATCTTGTATTTTTTTAGTGTTATAAATCACATTTGCAGAATCTTTGTAGGTAGTGTGATAAAATGAACTCAATCATAGGAATTTTGAAGACTGTAATGAGGTATATATACATTAGCCTCTTGTCTTTTATGCCGAAGATAGTGTCAGCATGATTTGCTTGTATTCATAATCTTGAATCCTTCCATGTTGGTGTGTAGAAAGCTCCCATATCCCGCTAGAGGCCTCTGTTGTGGACATAGCACAGCAAGCTTCCACAGTCCTGTTGCACATCAACTGGACACTCTTCACAGTCAATACTACTGCAGTGAATATTCACGTGTCCTTGCCATTCCACAGAGGGACAGCCATACAGTTACAGGATAAATAGATGATAGAGGTTGGGTGGGGGAGCCAGAGACTGAGTGAGTCTGTAGTTTTGGTGGGGTTTGCCAGTTGTGTTCCTTAGGAATGGTTTTACTTTGTTATTCCACCAACAGTATGTGGAAGTGCCTGCTTTCCTCAAAGCCTCCACAATAGACCGTAGTGTAGTAACCCTTTCCTTTTTACCATGCCCAGGCCAGCCCCATGTGAAATACCGAATCAAAAGCTGCTGTAAATGGTACTTTTAGCATTTAGCTATAAAATGGTATTTCATTGTTGCTTTATTCTGCATTGATGTGGGGGACTGATAAAATTAAATGCTGGGAAAGTCTCTTTCAATTCTTCTCTATTCCTTTTGTGAATTTGTCCTTTACTCATTTTTACAGTGGGTCTCAGATATTTTAATGCTCTAAGAAGGTATTAAATATTTCATTTAAAACGCTGAAATATTTTTCCAGTTTTCTGATATTTACCTTTATCTCTTAATATAAAATAACTTTATATTGACAAATAATTTGATCCTGTACTTGCATGTATAGTTTTGTGGGATTGTTGATTTTGTTTGTTTGTTTTTATCTTTCTCTGTTTGAGGGGGATTGTTTTGTTTTGTTTTTGTTTTTTTTGAGACAGAGTTTCTCTGTGTAGCCTTGGCTGTCCTGAAACTTGATCTTCTGTTAAACCAGGCTGACCTTGAACTCAGAGATTCACCTGCCTCTGCCTCCCTAGTGCTGGGGTTAAAGGTGTGGCCACCATAGCTGGCTGTTTTTTACTTTGGTTTGGTTTTTGTGTTTGTTTGGTTTTTACTTTGGTTTGTTTTTATTTTGAGGAAGGGTCTTAGGTAGCCCAGGCTTTCCTTGAACTCAGTACGTAGCCAAGGATGGAACTGAACTCATGATCCACTACCTCCATCAACTAAGTGCTGGGATCACAGGTACATACCAGCACACTTAGCCTCATTTATATTTTAGATTTTAAAATTCCAACCCAAAGATCTGTGAATATTATTTTTCACTGTTGTTTGTGGGTTTATTCTTTAAATGTTTTGAAAGCTTCAACCCTAGTCTATTTGGAGTTCATTTTGATCCGTTTACAGCAGCATTTAATACTTAGCAAGCATCAGTCTTTTCAAGGCTGGCTTAATGTGCTGAGGGCTGATTGCCCTTTAGAAATGGCATGAGCTCTGAGAAAACACATTGGATAATTTCCCCCTTAATCATGGCCTTGGACGATAAGCTTTCCCAAGTGGGAATTTTGTTATAAGAAGGGTCTTAACTCACAATGTCTTCATCCTAATTTGAACCATTACTATTAGAGCTGAAGCCAAATTAAGTATAAGCGTTTTCACTCCAGCCAGTCCGTATTGGTAGACGATATGAACTCGAGACCTCCTGGGCGGCTGGCTAGGCTCTGTGTGGTACCACGTGTTTATGTCACTTTCTAGCTGCATACACAGCGGTCGTGATAATTCTAGTTGCCATTTTTCCTTCTGTGGGAAACTGATCTTTGATTGATAACCATGGGAATTGGGAGCCTCTGAAGTTAAGCTCATGAGCAAACGTCAAGGGATAGAATTCGTAGTCTGACTGGATGCTGGCACTTGAACCGCCTTGCAATACAGTGTGCTGCACTGAGAACAAATCCTTATCTTGGGCATCTGTTTTTGTTCACAAGGCCTGTGACCCCAGATATGCTGGCGTGTTCTCTGGACTTTGCCTTTCCTCTGGCCTGTCTCATTGCTGACATTCTGTATCCTGTTCAGTAACTAAAACACGTAAAAGAGGGATTCTCTTTTCTAGAAGGGTGTTCCAGCCGCTACCCCTGCCAAGTTCTGCCTGGAGCTTGGGGAGCTTGATATATTTATGAGGATTTGCATCTCGTTCTTCTGAATCAGCCAGGTTAATTGCAAAACATTTTAAGTTTTATCATTTGTGTATTCCCCCTGACTTCCTCTATTTAACAGTCAGCAGACGAGCCAAGTTAGATGTTTTCTGTTTTAGAATCTGAATTATTCAAAAAAGAATCTGAATTATTTTCCATGTATTAATGGAAAATTAAAGAATTGTTTGCCAATGTTTAGAGGGTTTTTTTTTAAAATCGATCTGTGATCTATTGAGGGTTTAAATGAGGAAGTGCCTAAAGCATTTTCATTCTGAAAAGCATGGTTTTAGAAATTCTCATTCTAAATAGGAAAGAAAAAGGGTTGTGAGTCCAAGTTCCAGGAATGGTAGAAATGATGCTTGCTTGTTTTACTGACACATAGTCTCCTGTAGCCCAGGCTGGCCTTCAACTCAATATGAAGCTCAGGATGACCTTGAACTTCTGAGCCTCCTGTCTCTGCTTCCCTTCCCAAGTACTATGATTACAGGCATACTGCTACTCCCCGTTTTGTTGTATTTATTTATTTATTTATTTATTTATTTATTGTGGTGTTGGGGGTTGAACCCAACTTCGCACAGGCTAGGCTAGCACTCTACCCGCCCCTACCCCAACCCAGCCACAGCTCCAGCCCAGGTTGCTCTTCTGATGGCGTCAGCTTCTTATATGACTGGTAATGAAAATGATGTCAGTCTGTCCAGATCCAGCCTTGAGCAGTGTGCTTACCAAGAAGGTGGTGTGTTGCATGGGGCATGGAGAATTAGCCTTGTGGCTTATGGGCCTCTAGGTTCTGGCTCTAACTAGGAAAATATTATTGAGGAGTTCAGAGTGAGTTGTTATATTAAAAAAAAAATTTACCCTGCAATTTCTAAGAAAGAAAGCATGACCTCATGGGGCCTGGAGAGACTGCTCGGTGTTTAAGAACACAAACCGGCTCTCCACAGGACTGGAATTCAGTTCCCAGGACCTACACTGGGCAGCTTACAATCCAGGGGGATCTGACCCCTCTGGATTCTGTGGGCACCTGCACTGCACTCATGTGCACCCCCGCACACACAATTTAAAATAATTTTTAAAATCTGAAAAACGAAGCATAACTTGAGGTGATTACAGAGTCTGTGCAAATCAAAGGGGGACAATCTCCCAGAGAAGGAATTGTAGCTAAGATCCACAATGAGAGAGAGATGGCCCAGAAACAGTAAAACTCCTCTTTCCTGTTGGTTTTGTTGATCAATTGTCTGTCACTAAGCTAAAGCCTTGAACTGACTAACAGGGAAGAAAGGTTTGTTCCTGCTCAAGGCTGTAGAGACTCTGGTCAATGATCAGATGGCCCTATTGCTCTGGACCCCTGGGGCAGATGCTCAGTGGCAAGAGGAAGGGCGCAGAGGTGGCATGGGGACATAGCAGAGCAGAGCACTTAGTCATAGCCATAAGGTAAACAAGGAAGACGAGAGAACTGAGGTCCGTGGTCCAGGCGTATCCAGCGTGACTTAATGTCTAAGCCCCACATCCCAGTAGTGCTCGCTGGCAACAGTTCTTTTCTAACACAGGGGACACGAGGGGACATTTAACATTTAAACCAAGGCTTTGGTGACATAGAGCAAGCATGCTCTGCTGAATTGAAACCCCTGTTGTACCGTGCCAGCACTGACCCAGCAGGCTACTTGAGACATGGCAATGTGTTTTATTTCAGTAACTTTGCATTTTTTCCTATTTATGCTTGTACAATTGCTTCTTTTTCTTTTAATGAAAAACAGGCATTCCTTTTTAGTATAATAGTTTCCATTTCCCTTTCTTCGAAGCAATTAGATTTAGTAATAAGATTATGTTGCAAATGCCCAGCAGGGTGGAAAAACGATTCCACATATTGATTGCCAGTTTTGCTATTTAAATTTCCCGTTTCACTTAGTTAGAAGACACCTCCCTTTCTAGTCACCCATTGAGGTCGCATGCACACATCTCTGACTGCGTGTTCAGACAGCTCTGGTGGCTGTGACTGTGGAGGCATCGGAGCTGTGATTCAGGCACAGCTGAGGTGTGCCCTTGACTTGATGCCAGCCTGAGAACGAGGGGAGGTGCTCGCTTTATGCTCTGCCTTCTCCCCAAGCCTTCCCTTTCATGGAGGAAAGCGATTTTGTGGGTTTGTTGTTGTTGTTGTTGTTTGTTAATTTTTTATTATTATTTCACATACCAACCACAGTTTCTCTTCCCATTTCCTCCTCCCCACCTCTTTGGTACACCACCCCGCATCCACTCCTCAGAAAGGTAAGGCCTTCTGTTCTCCATGGGAGTCAACAAAGCATGGCATATCAAGTTGCCAGCAGTGGTGGCACAAGCCTTTAATCCCAATGCTTAGGAGCCAGAGGCAGGAGGATCTCTTTGAGTTTGAGGCCAGCCTGGGCTACAGAGCTAGTTCAAGGATAGCCAGGACTGTTACACAGAGAAAGCCTGTCTCGAAAAATAAACAAACAAAATTAGACTATTTTGTGTTCTTAAAATCCATTTAAATGTTTCACTAGGCAGAGTGTGCATGTAGGATTTCTGGAATTACACATAATCACATGTGAGGAAGTGGCCGTCTGTAACAGGAGATGCTCCCCACTGTTTGTGGGTTTTCTGTTTAGATTAAAGAAAAACTGGGAGAGAAAAATGAAAACCACATGCAGCCTCCCTCTCCCAGCCGGAATCTATAATCTGTTTATAAGACGGCAGGCTTTGCTTTGCTTTCATCCTTTTTGTGGTGGGGGTTGTTGAGCAGAGTCTCACCCACACCCACGTAACTCACTCAGGTTAGGAACTCAGGATCCTCCCACCTCAGCTTTGCTCCCCACACGAAGTGTTGGGATGACAGGCATGTGGTACCTCACCCAGTTTGGCACTGTACCCTGCTTAGTTTTGTAATATTTTTTAAGTTCCTATTGTCTAGTTGAAATGGTAACAAATAAGAGCAGCTTACCAGCTCGCTCATCCCCACCCCACCACATGGCAGTGCCATGCCCTGGGGGACAGCAGTGGCTGCTTTCTGATTTCCACTTTGATTCAAGGTGACCAGACCAACTCTTCCTCATTCCCCATCTGATGTGGGTTTCGCTGCCTGGGGGAATCAGCCTCCAGCAGGGCAGGGCTTAAAGTGACTTTTTTTTTTTTTTTTTTTTTTTTTTTTTTTTTTGTCTGAAGGGGTTATGGAAAAGACATACTTTCCTTTGATGGTTTCCTTCATTCCTTCAAACCTTTTTTTTATTTTTTTTGCATTTTTTATTCCTTTTCTTATTCTTGATGTTTTCCTTCTAACTCATTGTAACTCTGTCATAATATTCTTTCCCTTACAGCTTGTATACCCCCGCAAAATCTTTCAGGCAATATAAAAATTACAATGTGGTTACACTCTGTTTTTCAAGTGAATGATTACCATGACTACAAGTAAAAAATAGCATGTTTCCATATCCCTTACATGATTAAATATTTTATGTACTACAGGTAAAAACAAATTATCCCAAGAACCCATGTACATTCATACTTAAGCAGCTTGTTACAGATTAATCATGTGGCAAGCAAGATAGTCTTCTCAGTCAGGTTTTTTACTAGTAAACTGTGTTTTGCAGTCACAAAGAAAGAGCCAATTACTTTATTACTTATATTGAAAGGTAATCTTATAAGGAATCTTAAAGGAATCACAAACCTAAACTTATATATATACATATATACACACATATATATATATAAAACAATCAATCAGCTCTGTTTTAAATCTTTAGGGTGCATACCCCCTCATCAATAGTTTTTATATCAGGAAATTGAGGGCAGAATTGGATACGAAGAATTAATCATCACCTTTGGTCATTAACCAATCCTAGCAAGAAAGAGCCATCAGCTAGTGATAATTGGGCTGCTTTACCCTTTTTTCCTGACCTTAACGAGTTCCTCAGTCAACCATGTGCCTTTCTAAAACTTTAGACTGTCTTCTTGGGTTTTTTAACCTAAAACTATTATTAAAACATCTGCTTTAACCTGAAGTTATTATAAGGCTTTGTTTCAGCTAACGATGCATAGCAAAACCTGTGACTTCACCTTTCAGCATTCGGATTAAAGGCATTTGAGCCAGCCTGGCTCCTGAGGCTCAGTTGTTTTTCTTAATTATTAACTTGCACTGCGGTCTGTGTGATCTATGCAGCTCCTTAGGTGAAACCCACAGGCCCTTTCCTTGCATTTATTTTTCTTCATCAATACTCTGTATAAACTAACATTGTTATTATCAATTAGACAGTACAGCTTAGGAAGAAATCATCTGCATAATAATCCATATTGGTAAAAATGCCCAGTAGAACAGGATGTTTCCATGAGATAAACACTATATCACAGGCAGTGGGGATCTCCCCACTCCCATTCACACCAACACCATGTGTAAAGGCAAAAGACACTCTGGAGTCTGTGGCCTTGCGGCCTTACCTATCCAAGATTCACCCATCAGGGTTTTGCCTCCTGGTGGTCTGACACCCCGAAGTCTGTTGCCATCCGCTGCTCCTCTGACAAAGCCACCAGCTTTAGTGAGCACAGTACTTCCGTCCTCCAGTCTGTCGTTCTTATGGGAATGCAAGCTGCTCCATTTTTTAGTTAGTCCTTGGCCACTTTCATGTCCTTCTTTCCCTGTCCCTCGCAGGACTCTGCTGTCTCTGTCTATTTCCCTGGTGTTTTGCCCTCACCCATCTCCCAGATATTATTGGAATCTCTCATCTCTCAGTGGCCACCAACACCCCAGCCCTGCTTCACTTCCTCTGTTTCCTTTTCTCTACAGTTTTGCCTTCACTGTATTTTGACATCTTTGTCTCAGTGGGCATCTCAACAATGTTGGGAGGTAGACACCGTTCTGCCATTTTGAATCCTTCCAGACTGTTTTTAGGAAAGCTATCGGCTCAGTTTTCGTGTGTGTGTTGTTTCTGGTGTATAGTGTCCTGTCTCCCTGGTGTCTCCTCAGTTAGATTGAAAACCTGCAAGAGCTACAGGGCTGTACCCACTTTATCCTGCTGCTTCTCGGGGGCCACAGACCCAAATGTGAGGCGTTTCAGACGGTGTGAAAAGCAGATTGCCTCCAATCCCCCCCCCTTTCTCTCTCCACCCTCACCTTCCAAAGTCTTTTCCCTTGTCCCCTCTGCCTTCATCTTTCTCCCAGGAACGTCTAGCGTCTTCTCTGCATCCTCTCCCTGCCCTCCCTCTCCAGTCTGAAGAGGGAAAGCAACTGTTTGCGGGGACAGTCTCCACTCGCTCTTCCCAGGCCCTCCACGGCAGCAGCACACTTCTTCCTAACCCTGCTGCACATGATAATCCTCTAGGAACTAGTGTTGAGTGGTGTTGAGACTTAATCATTTCCAGTTCACAACTAGGCTTGCTTTGTCCATATTATTTTGAAATAAACCCCAGATGTCACATGATTTCCTCACAGATGTTTTAGTGTGTGTCTCAACAAGGGCTCTTCATAAATATGACCATTAGCACACCAAAGCTACTAAATGCTCTAGCAGATCCAGGGAGTGCAAATGTCAAATTGTTTCATAGTTGCCTCTAATACTCTGTTTTGCTGCATCAAGCTGGGATCCCAGTGAAGCCCGAAAGTCTCTGTTGGTTGATACGCCTTTTAAATCCCTTCTAAATATACAAGCTACATCTCCATCTCCTGGAATTTTATGGATTTTTTTCAACTATTTGACGTAATTCCTTACACATCTCACTAAATGTTTATTTGATTTGAAATCTATTGAACTCTCTTTGTATAAAAAAAATTAGAAAAGAGAATTTGATCATTTGAGAGTCAGATAGATATGGTCAGCAGTCTGATACTGTTCTTTTTCTCTGTGTAATTAGAAAACCAGTCAATTGGTAGTTTCCTCAAGGGGCCAGGTACAAAGAATTACATGTAAGTCGCGCATGTCTTTAATCCCAGCACTTTGGAGGCAGAGAGAGGTAGGTGGATCTCTGTGAGTTCGAGCCAACCTGGTCTACAAAGAGCTAGTTCCAGGATAGCCAGAGATGTTACACAGAGAAACCCTGTCTTGAAAATCCAAAACCAAAAAAAAAAAAAAAACAACTTTTATTTTGCAAATGAATGCAAGTGTGTGTGTGAGTATGTGCATGCATGTAAGAGTGTGTGCATGCGAGAGTATGTGCATGCATGGAGGTCAGAAGACAACTGAGTTAACTCAGATTGTCAGTCTCGGCTTCACCCTTACCCTCTGAGTCCTCTCACTGCCCCTCAGTGTGCTTCTGCAAGGTTCTAAGTAGGAATTCTCACCAACCCTGAAGTGTGATAAAATAAGATTTTACATTCAAAGTAGAATAGCTTTGTGGTGTCTAATTTTCACCCCTAGTAAACCTATAAATAACCCTACCACCTGAAGATAGAATTGGAGCCTAGAAGATATTACATCAAACTAATAAAATTTTACAGCCTTTCCTGCGAGCGATGCCGGAAGTGGCGTGAATGAGAGCGAGGCCGCTTTTGCCGCGAGATCGCAGCTGTTTCACGTTGCTTTGACATCTGTGTATCTTGGCACAGCAGCTTTCATTGATGGAGTCCAATCGTGTCCTTGCCTCATCCTTCTCCTTGAATGATGTCCAGCATGGACGAAGTGTTATTTTAATGAATCAAATAATCGTCCCCCTTTTTTGACGGGAGCTAAACTTGCAGAGTGAAGTGTGAAGTAAGAGCTTTGTTCACTCTGCTCCTTTTCTCCTGGTCTTAGGAGCTGGCAATCCCAAGTGTAAAATCGCGGTTGTTTTGGGAAGAACGGAAGCTGCTTCTGTATCCAGGTAACAAAGCGGGTCTGATGGAGAGGGCCACGAAAGCGAGCCAGGTGTTCTTTATGTCCATCTAGTCACTTAAAGTGTGCCACGTGGGCCTCCTACCGCAACAGGAGATATGTTAATCATTCATGTTTAGATCTGCATCTCAACTGTTTTACTTTCAAAATCTTTCTGGGAAGCAATTTAGGGAGTGAAGCTGTGCACTTTGCAGGAGTGGCTGCTGTAGCTGGTAGTGCAGGCCAGTGACCTAAATACTCAGGAGGTGACAGAGGCAGAGGATCAGCCAAGTCCAGCCTGCCCCACACAGCAAGCTCCAGATCAACCGGTAGTGAGACCGAACTGAAGGGGGGAGGGCAGGGAGGGAGGATAAAGTGTTCATGAACCTTGAAAGATATTTGGATAAGGTGACTAGAAATTGAAATTCTCATTGTTCAGTGGCAGAGAATTTACCTGTCCTGTCCAAGGTCTTGCTTCAGTCATTGGTACTGTAGAAGAGAGGGAGAGAAATAAAAATGTTCAGAGTTGTCTGAAATATGGAAGCCTTTGGATGTAGGTATTAAAGACAATTGTCTTAAAATGTTTAACTTGGGATGTCAGTTGGCCTTTACCACTGTGGAGTAGTGAGGAGCCTCTGGGTTTGTTTATTTGTGAACCCTTGTTTCTGTCCCAGTTCGCAGCCTAGGACAGGCGGGACTAAGTGCGTCCTCCATGCACTTACCATTCCAGCCGTCCTTGCTCATGTGATCTCACGACAATAACAATCGTCTCAACTCTTAGCACTGTTTCCCTAATACTGTCTCTCCTTTCTGCAGACACAAACAACACAGCATGATTCTTGTTCCAATGGACACACCTGGAGTAGAACTCATAAGGCCTTTGCCAGTGTTCGGCTACATGGGTGAGCACTCATAAACAAGTCTGTGTGTCGCATGCAGGAAGGTAAAGTCTGCAGAAGTGCAGAAGGGAGTCAGCAGTGCTGCAAGGCACAAGATGGAACCGTAGGAGTCCCTTCAGCCCCATCTGCTCTTCATTATGCTAGGGGAGGTCCAGACGGAGCAGAAAAGGAGCGGGCAGCACAGCTTCCTGCCCCACTGCTTACACTGTGGAAAGGGCGGGTTGTCCACAGGATGCAGTACTGACTGGCAGCCTACTCTTTATGTGTGTTTGTATACTTAGAAAGGAAACCTCAATTGTGGTTTAAAAAAAGAGTCAACATTTAAAACATTGAAAGTGAGTAAGCAGTGGGTGTTTCTCATCTTTTCATCCTGGAAATTAATGCCTGATGATACACAGTGGTCTCTTCAAGGGGAAGAATGACACAGATGGATAAACCAATTTGACATGCTCCACTAAAATGTTTGATTTATTTTTTATCTCTGTGTTCAGTTCTCTTAACCCTTAAGAGTTGTTAGTAAGCCATGTGATGGATTTTGATTTATTTGAGTACAAAACACTTCCTTTGATTCTGCCCTTGGGTGGAATTTCTAAGTAAGCTACTTGTTCCCTGCCACCCATCCTGGGCACACACCCTATGCTCGTGGCACTGAGGTCATCCACTCGTCGAGAAGTTTTGTGACTGCAGTACATCAAGGTCCTTCCACTTGGGAGCTTACACACTGGGGGAATAAAAGATGTGAAGGCGAGAAGCATCCCGGCTTATGAACTAGGACCTCACCAGTGATACATGCTATGAACATGTAGACGAGACTCCAGGCTCACCAGTGATGCATGCTGTGAACATGTAGACGAGACTCTAGGCTCCGTGTTGAGTGTGACTGGTCACAAGTTTGAGTAAGAGTTTATAGATTGTTTGGCTTCCTTAGCTTCTGTAGGACAGGCTGGAGGATGCACCACAGAGACAATACAGGAGCAAGATGGGCAAACAAGCTGACAGGAGGATAACACACACACACACACACACAGAGTTGTTGAGTGGTGTCTTAGTCGGGGTTTCACCACTGCGAAGAGACACCATGCCGGCAACAACTCTAATAAGGAAAACATTTAATTAGGGTGGCTCGCTTACGGCTCAGAGGTTCAGTTCATTATCATCATGGGGAACATGGTGGTGTGCAGGCAGACATGCTGGAGCTGAGAGGCCTACATCTTTCAGACGACAGGAAGTCAGCTGATTGTCATACTGAGAGAAACTTGAGGAAAAGAGACCTTAAAGCTTGCCTTCACAGTGACACATTTCGTCCAACAAGCCACACCTCCTAATAGTGCCACTGCTTTTGGGGACCATTTTCTTTCAGACTACCACATTCCACTCCCTGCTCCCCAAAAGCTTATAGCCATATCACCAAGCAAAAAAATACATTCAGTCCCACTGCAATTTACAATGAAATAGTCCCACACTAGCCCAGAATGGAGCATGATAAAGGTTTCTTTATTTAGGGATAGACTCACAGATCAGCAGTCCTCTTCTGCATGAGTGGGGAACAAGACCCAATCCAGCAACCATCTGTATATATAGTGCATGTGACCATGTCCAAAGTGGACCAGTCTCTTAAAGGCTATTGGCTGAAGGAGTTCCCACAGCACAGTCCAACTTCAAAAGTCCCTGTAGTCTATCACAGTCTCAGCAATGTTTTAAAGTTCAAAATCTCTTCTGAGATTCAAATAATCTCCTAGCTGTATTCAGTCTGTAAAAGTCAAAATAAAAAAGCAGGTGACATATTTCCAACATATAATAGCAGCATAGGACATACATTACCATTTCAAAACACAGAGAAGGGAGCATAGCAAGAAAATGCTGGGCCAATGCAAGACCAAACCTCAGCTGGGCAAACTCCAAACTCTGCATGTCCATGTCTGATGTCAGAGCACTCTCCACATCTCTAACTTCATTCAGCCTTATTGGCTGCAACACATTTCTGTCATTTGGGCTGGTTCCACTTCTTGTTAGCAGCTTTCCTTGGCAGGCATCCCATGACTCTGGCGTCTCTTCTCTAGCATCTTGGGTTCTCAAAGGCAATCCAGGCTTTAACTTCATAGCTTCACATAACGGCCTCTCTATTAGGCCTCCATTCAGGGACTGCCCCCCACAACCCACAAATACCTGGTCTCAGTGGCTTTATTCCATAACTCCTTTCTTTCTTCTGTCTTTAACTCTATATCCAGAACCATGTAGCCAAAACTGCCAAGGTCTGCTTTTTCTGTGACTGGAATATGAACCCCCTCAATTACCTCTTCACCAGCTTTCTGTCCTTCACTGCCTAAGCTTGGTTGTCCTGAAACTTGCTGTAGACCAGGCTGACCTTAGAGGGATCTATCTGCCAGTCTCTGCCTTTGTAGTGCTGGGATTAAAGGTGTGTCCCAACACACCCTGCTCTAAGCTTTTCTCTAGTTTCTCTTTATAAATTGGAACCTTGGCTGGATGGGATCTTGCCCTGAGGTCCCCCACTTCTTTATTCCATTTCTTAATCCATTTAATCTCCTTGAATACAGGATTCCACTATTCCACTTCCTGGTGCCCCCTTTTTCCTCAAAATTTTCATTTTGTAATTTATCCTGTTCAGCCTACTCCTTTTCATTATAATTCTTCATTAGATTTACCATTAAAAACCACACAACAGAATCTATACTAGACTGTTTCGAAATTTCCTCTGCCAATGGAATTAATCCAAAATTCTACACTTTATCTTCAGACAGACTCTTCAGACAAGAACAAAAGGCAGCCATTTTATTCGCCAAAATATCACAAGAATGATCTCTAGGCAACATACTGAAATTCTCCTTTAAAACCTCTTGAGTGAGCCCTGCCATAGTTCAAACACCTGATGGCACCACTGTCTTTTATGCTCCTACTAGCACGGCCCATTAAGCAGCTGTTAAAGCATTCCACTGCTTTCCACACCCAAGTACCAAAGTCAGAATCCCTCCAAACAAATACACGGTCAGGCCTATCGCAGCAATTCCCCAATTCCTGGTACCAACTGCTGTCTTAATTTGGGTTTTTATTACTGTGAAGAGACACCACGACCACGGCAACTCTTAGAAAACATTTAATTATGGTGGTTCACTTACAGTTTCAGAGGTTCAGTCCATTGTCATCATGATAGGAGCATGGTGGTGTGCAGGCAGACGTGGTACTGTAGTAGCTGAGAGACTTACATCATGCAGGCAACAGGAAGTCGACTGACTGTCACACTGAGGGAAGTGTGAGCAAAAGAGACCTTGAAGTCCACCCTCACAGTGACACAGGTCCTCCAACAAGGCCACACGTCCTCACAGTACCACTCCCTTTGGGGGCCATTTGCTTTTAACCTACCACAGGTGACAACCAAAAATGAATCTAAAGTGTAGGCTAAGTGCACGCACCCTGCGCCTCAGAGCCCACTTCTGTATTTTCAGCATAAAAAATGCACCAGCATCACTTCAACACCCTGTATCCGAGGCCAAAAGAAATGACATGAAGAAGGCTGATTATTTCTTTGTGCCAGGAACAGAGGGTGGGGTTTGCCTGAAACTGTCTCTAAAATTGGCAGGAGGGAGGGTGATTCAGATGAAGTAGGGACACAGTCCTGGCCTGTTCGACTCAGGTACCAGCATTTTCAAGAGGCAACATGAGGTGGAACTACAGACCAAGGGTGGTAGACAGAATGGTGATTGTATTTCTGCTTTGTCACTGAGCCCGCTTGTCCCCTTGAGCAAGTTGCTCTGCATTCTTGAATATCAGTTTCCACAGCAAAATAATAAACAAACAAACTCCAGAAATGTTACTCGCTTTCATGCTTAAAGGGTTTTAATGTTCTTAATTTAGTTTCTGTGTGTGGAGTGTATCATGCCTGTGTGCAAGTGTATCTGTGTCATGCATGTGGAAGCCAGTGTTAGCCTCCCATGTCTTCTACTGCCCGGCTCGACCTTGTCTGTCAAGGCTTTCTCACTGAATCCAAACTCACTGCTTTTATGACAGCCAGAGGGCTCTGACTCTGCCTGTCTGCCCTACCACTGCTAGGGCTACAGATGTCCACAAGCATCTCTGGGATCTATGTGGGTGCTGGGGATTTGAACTCAGGTCTTCATGGCACTGGGCAGACCCTTTATCAGCTGAGCTGTCTCCCAGCCATCTGTTTTGGATTTTAGATTTTCTTTAAATCTTTTCCTCCAAACCAACTGACCTTTGGGTCACCTGTATGTACATGTGTGACATGGAACCTGGTCTTCCATTTCCATAGCTTTACAACTTCAGATGACAGATTACAAACCTCTACCAAGTGGTTTCCGAGACCTCTTCTAACTCCAACAGTTGAGCTTGCTGTGACATCGAGTGCTATGTGCTGAGGGCTGAGTTCTACCCTGAAATGTCCACAATATATTCATCTTTGAAATGCTAATTTCTATTTCTATAATGATTCTATAATTACTAACATAATTAACATAAAGTATAATTATGTAATATAAATATATAAATATAATAAATATGTGGTAATATTATATAATTATACTTTATATAATAATATAAAATATAATTATACTTTATAGCAGAGTCACTGTGACTTCTTTGCTCAATTTATTTTGTATTTTAAATTATTATTTTCTGTTTTGTAGATAATGAACATGGTGGGCACTGGGAGGTCCATTTTAATCATGTGCGAGTTCCTGCTACCAATTTAATATTGGGTAAGTATTACCCCCCCACACACACAGTATTGTGTATTTCTGTTCCCAGGTCTGAATCTGGAAAAGATATACATCATTAGTTTAGATACCTCCCATCTTGTTCCAATTATCAAGGAAAATGTTCATTCTGTGAATTTTTCTTCTCTGGGTTGATATGGTTTTATCTGGATGTTAAGTGAGAGGCTTGTGTTTTACAACAGCTGGAAACATAGCTCAATAGAAACATTATCCAACTGAGAGCAAAATGCTTTTTCTAAAGCATGGTCATGGGTTCCCTACTAGTTTTATGAAAATGTCAATACTTCCATTGAATTCAGATCCAAGAGAGAATACACGGAATAAAATTTTAAATGTTTACTACACGCCTGAGATGACTCCATCTCTCCATTCACCGGAAACCTCCCAACCTTCACAGAGTGGTTTTTCCTCTCATTTCCACCCCCCCCCCCCCACACACACACAGGCCCTGGGATCCCAATGGAGGACAAACTGCCCCTCCTTTGCCTTTCTTTGTCTCTGTGTGTCTCCCTTATCCTTTTTTTCTGGTCTCTAGATTCCTAAGGCGGGGACAGTGTCTCACCTTTCTTTGTAGCCATTGGCACTTTACTCAGGGGACAGTCCTTACGTTAGATTGGAATCCAGATTCCCCTACAGCATAATGAACTTGGTTGCAAACTTGACTCTTTCCTCACCGGAAGGCTATTTATAGTAAGGGTAGCTCCGCCTTTCTTAGAAGTCGTGAAGATAAAAGGGACTGGCCTGGCCATCCTCACATTCTGCTTGCCTTCTCACAGGTGAAGGCAGGGGGTTTGAAATTTCCCAAGGTCGCCTTGGACCTGGAAGAATCCACCACTGCATGAGAAGCGTGGGTTTGGCCGAGCGCATTCTGCAGCTCATGTGTGAACGGGCAGTACAGAGGGTAACCTTCAAGAAGAAGCTGTACGAGCATGTAAGAGGATGGCGAATGTCCGGGAGCTGTAGCCTGCTAACCTACTCTGGCCTCAGTGAGAGGAGCTGCTGGAGTGGTTTCCTCTAAGTGAGCACGAGAGTCTCTGCTGAGGGCGTGGTCACATCCTGCCTGAGAAGCTGAATTTATTTCCCCCTATGAAACATTTGCAAGTCGTTAATGCTTCAATACCCAGCATAGAGAGTGTAGAGAGTCTAGGACATCACAGCTCACTGAGGACTTGGGGAGATTGTCATAGAAAAAGAACTTGCCTTGTCCTTTGGGTTTCAGGAAAGAATTAGAACAGATACGTGTAAATATAGAGGAAAACAGTACATTGTAGGCAGAGTTTCTCATCGGGACCACCGGTCAGCTCTGTCCCACCATCTGGCTCCCAAATAACCACACAGAGTTATTGTTAATTATAAATGTTCGTCCAATAGCTTAGGCTTGTTACTAACTAGCCCTTACATCTTAAATTAACTCATATTTCTTATCTACGCTCTATCAGGTGGTGGTACTTTTTTTCAGCAGGGCAGTTTCATCTCCTGCTTGACCCTCCCTTCCTCCTTCCCTGTACTTTCTGTCTGCAAGTCCTGCCTAACCTCTTCCTGCCTAGCTATTGACCAGTCAGTTCTTTTATTAAGCCAGTCAGAAGGTGCCTTGGCAAAGACACATCTTCACAGTGTACAAAAAGATTATTCCATAACAGTACACAATTCAGAGAAAGAAGAAATATTGTATAATAGATTAAAACAATGGAATGGGCTGGCTCTGGAGGAAGCCAGTTTGTTACTGATGGAGAGACATAAAAATGAGGCCAGCATTTGGTTGGCAGTACATGGTTTTTGAATTTTCATCTGTAAATTGTATACTATTGTGTCTGTTATTAACAACCCACTATGAATATAGCTATAAACAGACAGTAAAATTAAGTCGTGTGTACCAGCAGAGGGAAGTGGGACAGCCGCAGGCCTGGGAAACCTACAAGAGGGGGTTCTCTTCTAATTTTTAAGAAACAAGAAACTTAGTACTAGGTATTTAATCTTACTGCTGCTCACATGCTAGTATCAGGTCTACCGTGTTGACGGAAGTGTTGTGTTTGCTGCACACGGTGTTTCATTGCACGAGCCCCCTGCACAGCTATAACCTCAGAATGTTTTACAGTGGCTTTTTTTTCTGTCTTTCTTTTTTTGTTGTTGTTGTTGTTTTGTTTTGTTTTTTCGATACAGTTTCACTGTGTAGGGTGGCTGTCTTGGAACTTACTTTGTAGACCAGATGGCCTCGAACTCAGAGAGCTATCTGCCTCTGTCTCCGGAGGGCTAGGATTAAAGGTGTGCATCACCATAGCAACTTTTTGCTTAGGTTTGTTTGTCTTGTTGATTTTTGAGACAGAGTCTTTCCGTGTAGGCCTGGCTGTCCTAGAACTCACAGAGGTCCACCTGCCTCTACCTCCCAAGGGCTAGGATTAAAGGCCTGTGCGGGCGCACCCAGTTTTCCCGTAGGTTTTTATAAGCTGCGTTTGCCTTGTGAAGCACTCCTTCTTCAATATTGGTTTTGAGAGCAATGCTTGAGATTACCTGGCGCGAGTGAGCAGGAAACATGGAACACACAACAAACCCGCTTAGGAGTTTATTAGAGGGGTCGTGTACAATCCTAGGGATGTCAGTGTGCAGAGAGAGAGAGAGAGAGGAAGATGGCGTGTCCAGCTTTTAAAAGCTGCCTAGAGCATGCGCACAGGGGGTTGATGTGGCTATGTCATATGCAGATGACGGGGCTCACACATGTGCACAAGGGCCTAGCTGAGTCATACGTGGATGATGTAATCCACACCGCATGTGGCTCACAGGGGGCGCTTTAACATCCCTAGGAGCCTTTAGGCACTTCTGCCTGAGGGCTTGTCTGCACATGCATGGCCCCTAGAACCCGGAAGTATTAGCCTGATGTGGCTGAAATCATTACAATGCTGGTACAGATATAAATACAAATACTAATAATAGTAGCATTGTAGCAGAGGAGAAACTGGAAGGAGGGGTCTGCAAAATACAATGGCAGTAGTTACTTAACAATAATATTTGTGAAGTGTTTGTGCTCACTCAACATGGGCATGGTTTGTTCACAATGTTTTTAAGAAGAACACAGCCAGCCTCATACGCCATATGCAGTAACAATCTGGAGGAAGGCCCTTGGTGTATGGGGAGGACTAGGAGTCAGCAGTTGAGGAGCACTGTGGGAAGATACGTGGGCTCACGATGAATATGGCTGTTGCTGCCAAAAAGGGACTTCGAGTTGCCGACGGCACTGGCCATGACTTCTTCCCAGTAGCTTTTTGAGCTTGTCATGTAAGCGACAGAGGACATGGTAGGGTGTCCAGCAGTCCTCTGATAAAGTTAAAGGGAGAACCTGGTGGGGTGTCCAGCAGGCCCCCTGATAAAGGCGAAGAGAAAATCTGGTGGGATGTTCAGCTCTGCCCCTCTGCCCCTCTGCCCCGCCTCCCAGTGCTGGAATTAAAGGCATACACCAGCACACCTGACCTGAGTGGTGCTTTTGGGGGTTTTTTATTAATTAATTAATTTTTATTTTATATGCATTGGTGCTGTCCCATGGGTATTGGGTCCCCTGGCACTGGAATTACAGACAGTTGTGAGCTGCCGTGTGGGTGCACAGAATCAAACCCAGCTCCTCTGGAAGAGCAGTGCTCTTACCCACTGAGCCATCTCTCCAGCCCCCCAAGTGGTGTTTGAATGCTGCACCAGGGAGGATTTTTCCCCGTCCTTTAATATATCCTGCTACGCTGGTGAGGGCTTAAAATGTGTCTCCTTCTACTGGACCCCTCTCCTATCTGGCTCGAATATCGAGCTGGCAGAAGCAGAGAGAACGTGAAGGCATGTCACAAATAAGAATCCACTCCAGTTCTTTCCTTCAGTTTGTAAAAATGACATTTCGTTTCCCTGAATGAGGAGACTCCTTCCAGCTGCCTTCTCAATTACTCCAGCTCTGAAATAGAATTCCATCTTAGTACATTTGAGTGTTTCCTAGAGCAGTCAGTGTCCACCCTTCAGTGCGCTTCAGCAAATCGGGGTCTGAGGAGACCCAGCTGGGAACTCGGTCCTTCCTTCTAAAAGCTAAGAAGGAGGAACATTTAAGTCTGTTCATGAAGCTGTGATTTCCCTGTTCTCCATTCATCAAAGAAATCATCAGCTTCTGGCAGCCTGCTTGGTATTAGTTCTGAGCCTGTTTTCACCCACAAGGCCAGTCCTGACCCGAGTACTGGGACCCCAGACCACCGTCATGCTGAGAGTGTGGCTGCGGTTTTGGAAAGTAAAAGGCAGTTCTTTCAAAGGACATTTTTAGCCAGGTGTGGTGGTGCGCGCCTTCCGTCCCAGCACTCAGGAGGTAGAGGCAGGTGGAGCTCTGTGAGTTCGAGGCCAGCCTGGTCTACAGCATGAATTCCAGGACGTCAGGGCTGTTAGAGAGAAACTCTGTCTCAGAAAAAATAAATATTTTTTACTTGACCCCAATACATGTGATCACAATGAAATCAATATAAAAATAGGATTAATGAGGTAGTTTGTGTTTTAAAATTGAGTGCATATTTTACGTTTTGTATTACATTTACATTCAGATTAGAAACACGTCAAATCTTAGATGCCACGTGAGGCTGAGGAAGGACGGCTGAGCATAAGATGACTGTGGGAGATTCCCATGGCTTGAGTCAAGTGCTGTAATTGCTGAGCAGGTTTAGCAAGCATCATAAACAATGGTTCTGTGTTTAAAATTGGGAACCCGGAAAGATCCATTTTGGTCATCTGGGATCATTTACTATGACTCCTGGACTCCCATGCTGAATTATGAATGTTCAGTTGCTTCTGAGATTTATGGTATATCCACATGGTACATACACATGATACATTCACATGGTACATCCATGTGGTACATTCACATGGGTACATCCATGTGGGACATCCACTGGTACATACATATAGTATATCAATGTGGTACACCTATATTGCATATCCATATGGTACATATGAAACCATATTCATATATTTACCTTGCCAGTTATTTATTTATTACCTTGTCAGTTTTAAGTTCTAACAAATGAAGGAAACTCAGAATTTTCACTGAGATAAATAAGAAGCAAGTACTCATTTTTACTGTTTAATTTTGAGATAATTATAGCCATACATTCGGATATAAGAAATAGAATCCCTTCTTCTACCCAGTTCTCTTCCATTTTAACAGCTTGCAAAGCTGCAGTGCCACATCAGGATGATGTTGATGTTGTCATGGATATCGTTAGGCTACAGATTTCCCATCACCATAAGCTCATTTAGGCTGTCCTTTCATGAAGCAAACTCACTTCCCTCTCAACACCATATCTTCATTGACTGCTAGCAGCCATAGCCTGCTCCTCTTTAAGTCCTTTTCTCATTCCAGACACGGGATGATATAATATGTAAGTGTTTGGGGATTGGCTGTCTCCCTCAGTCACTGTTCTTTGGATACCCACAAAACTGTGTGATTCAATAGCCGAGCATCATCTCTTTGCTTAGCCTCACTACAAGTGAGCTGTACATCTGCCAAGGGACACCTGCACCATTTGTGGTTTTATGTCTTGGGTGGTTATGAAGCTGGTAGTGGGTGAATGCTAAAACATTTCCCTGAGACGCAAGCCGAGAGAACAAACGGTTCCTGGGCAGTGTGTCATTGTCTGCTCAGCCCACAAGCTGTATGTGAGGGGTCCAGTTTCTGTGCATCCCCACCAGCATGGGATGGTGCCACCATTTTCTTTGTGTAGGCATTCTGGTTGGCTTATACTGATATGTCAAATTCTTTATGTCACCCTCATAGGGATGTCTTGTCATTATTTGCCACATTCCTCCTTTAGGCTTGTGTCTGATGCCCCTTGCCTACCTCAATAGTTTGATGTTTTCTACTGAGTTCGTTTACATTCTGGGCACTGTACTCTATCAGCTCTGTGGTTTTCAAGTACCCTCCCCACTTGGCGTTTCTCCCCATCCTTTAACAGGGTCTTTCATGGAACATAAGTATCCTGCTGCAGTGAACCTCACTTGCCCTGTTGTCTTTGTGGCCCATGTTTGGGCATCAGTCTGAGGGCCTTAGTTTTATCCGTCTGTGCTGGAGGTTTTATATCTGACTGTTTTCACAAAATCTTGCACTTTGTCCTGGAAAACAACAGTCATAATATAAGGCATGGGCCTTCAGAGTCCTGTTTCTGTCTGTTTCTTTTGTTCCAACACTTGCTGGAGAAGTGTCTTTCCTCCATCTAAGTGCTCTTGTGCCTCTACAGAAGTTAGTCAGTTCTGTTTTATTTCTGGTTCTTGTATGTCTGAACTGTCTGTGAGTCTTTGTCTACCAGCACTGCACATTTTTATACAACTCGTCTCGTAATAAGCTAGACTAAGTTCTCCCACTTCACTTCCTCTTTAAATGTTCCAGGTGCTCTAAACCCTTTGCTCTCCCACACAGTTTTGCTTTGAAGTTCGCTTTCCATGTCATCTGATTATGTTTGCACGACACATCTTCTTCTCTTTGTTTTGCATTTTTTGCTATGTCATATTTCAAGAACATTTCTTCAAGACATGACCATACTTACCAATAGCAAATAAGTACATCAAAGGAAGATCAAAAGTGCCAAGAATGCAGGCTGGTACCACTGTGAAATATCTCTGACTAAAAGATTGCTAACAGTACCCAGTGCTTGGGAAACATCCAGAATTGTCAGTCAGCGGTATAAACACTACCTAGTACAACCACTTAAGCGCTCGCTCTCTCTCTCTCTCTCTCGCTCTCTCTCTCTCTTCCTTTCTTTTTGGTTTTTAAGACATGATTTCTCTGTGTAGCCTTCCTTGCCTGTCCTGGAATTTGCTACCAGGCTGGCCTTGAACTCAGAGATTCTCCTGGCTCTGCCTCCCGAGTGCTGAGATTAAACATATGCACCCTCACTGCCCAGCAGCCAATTATTTCTTGTAAATGTTATCCATTGGCAAACAATTCTACTTCTGGTGTTTGCTTTTTAAAACAAGAAAACGAGGAGGCTGGAGGGATGGCTCAGCAGTTAAGAGCAATGACTGCTCTTCCAGTGGACTTAGGTTCAATTCCCAGCACTCACATGGCAGCTAACAACTGTCTCTAAGGCCAAGGTCTGACACCCTCACACAGACATACATGAAGGCAAAATACCAATGCAAATGAGATAAAAGTAAATAAATTATAAAACAAACAATAAGACAAAGAAGTCATACTCATCCCAAAGCCTGTATGGAAATTTTTACAGAAGCTCCGTCAACCAGAAGTAGGCACAGCCCCAGTGTCCCTCGGCAGATGAATGGGCAAGCAGACTGTGCTCATCCCCAGAACGGAGTCATTCTCAGTAACAACCCTGACAGTTAAAGATTAGATGGACTTGGGTAGAATTCAAAGCATTACACTGGGTGAAAGCAGCCATTCCCCATCAAAACCATGCCAAATGATCTCATTCCACAGCATTACACACCCTGGAAAAGGCGAAGCTATTGGGGCGACCTGTCATGGGGGGTTGGGAGTGTAGGGCTATGAGACCAGCCCACTGCTGCATTGGGGAGGTTGGGCGATGAGACTGTTGTATATCACACCTGTGTGTCAAACTCTCAGAGCTGTTCCCACAAGGTCTTCCTGCTTGTCTGGGGGTGGGCTCTGTTCGTTATGTGTATGGGTGTTTTGCCTGCACTGCGTGTGAACCAGGAGAGGGCATCAGATCCTATGGAACTGGAGTTATATAGATGGTTGTAAGCTGTCATGTGGGTGCTGGGAACTGAACCTGGGTCCTCTGGAAAAGCAGCCAGTGCTTTTAATCACCAGGCCCTCTCTGCAGCCCTGGTTGTTTTGTTTTGTTGACAGGGTCTCATGTAGCCCAGGCTAGCCTTGAACTCCTGATTCTTCAGTCTCTACTTACCGAGTGCTGGGTTGATAGGCACGAGACATTTCTTTAAGGGGAAAGATCATTTTTAATACATACCGTCACAATAAAGGAGTGGGTTGCCCTGAAAGTGTGCTGGGAATGATCGAGTCTGATTAGAACCAGTTCCTCCGTTGTACAGTGCAGAATGTCAATGGGGGCTGTAATTAGTGTTCACAAGGGCCACACAGGGTGGTGTGGCAGTTCAGCCATCATAACAGCAGAAATTAAGATACCCAAAATAGGCATTACCACCATACCTGACAGCCTGAGCTTGGAGAGAGATCATGGCACAAGATACACACATACACACACACACACACACACACATACACACACAAGCACACATGCATATGCACATATTTTAAAACACCCAAAACAAATTATTTTTCTGAGCAAGTAACACTTCTACAGTCTTCTCATTTTAACTTGGTATTCCGCAGGTTTGTAGCTAGGCTGGTGTATATCAAGAGAATCAAGTCTGTATACAGCAACAACTATGCAGCAGGGCTTGTGGGCTACCGCTGGCCTAGAAAAAGTTGATCAAACTACAAGACCTCACTGATCCTCCCTCACTCTCCCCCAGGAGGTCGTGGCGCACTGGATCGCTAAAAGTCGCATAGCCATCGAGGAGATCCGCTTGCTGACCCTGAAAGCAGCGCACAGTATAGACACTGTGGGCAGCGCTGCAGCCAGGAAGGAGGTGAGCTGCCCACCCACTCTACCCCTGCACCACAAGCTGCCCACCCACTCCACCTCTGCACCACCTGCTGCAGGGTCCTCTCCGCCTCTCCCACCCACTGGCTGTTTCAGATTCTGTGCCCTCGGATGACACTCAGATTGCAGAAAGTTTCCATGTGGTTTTGGTTTAAAGACTGTCACCTGCTGGCCTTCCTCTCATTGGGCTGCCTAAGGGAATGGCTTTCAGGATGCAGAGAGCCTTAAGTCCTGGGCTGTCTGCATACCTGGAATTGATGGTGCCCACTGCACCTTGTGTCCAAAGCGTCTCTAGTATCTCTCTGCCTTGGGAATCGGGCAAGATAATGGGTATGGAGCGTATGGGACAATTCCCCCCACACTGTAAATTCCGCCTATTCTTGCCTGCCTTCTCACGTATCCAGCTGATCTGGAATGAGGGCGTACTTATTTTTTTCTAAAAGCTCATAATATTTCTAAGAAAAAAAAACCTGATTAATGGAGCAAAGACCATGGACTTTGTGTGAACACAAACAGTCTGCGTATGATTTATATGCCGCCTGAAATCCCTTTGGAAACAAGGCAGCTTAGAAACAGATGTCGCCTGGAAGCAAGATCCCTTCCCAGACATCACCGCTGACTGAAATAAAGCCCTCGCTTTAACGTTGTGGCCTTCTGTTGGCCTCCAGCACAGATCCTGTTTAGTGGTGACTCGGGTGTGGGAACGTTTCCTTGTTTTACTTCACAGAGAACTGCCAGTTCTCTCAAATGCTGGCACACTGTGTATGGTCTGAGAGAAGAGCATTCTTTTCCTATCTTGCTTTTGTAGATTGCAATGATCAAAGTGGCTGCCCCCAAAGCCATCTGCAAAATAGCTGACCGGGCCATCCAGGTGTACGGAGGGGCAGGTGTTTCCCAGGATTACCCTCTGGCTAAAATGTGAGTACATGACATCTAGGAATAGTTACACTGAGTGGCGGGGAGATGATTTGGTGGAGGAAATGCTCCATGCAGGTGTGCGGTCCTGAGTTTGAATTTCAGGCACTCAGCTAATGGTGGGTACAGTATCTGTAGTTTCACTGCTTCAAGCTGGGAGGCAGAGGCAAGGGGAGTCAGAGAAGGCTACAGGCCAGCTAGCCTGGCTTCCAAACAGTGAACAAAGGGGAAGGTGAGGATCAGCACCCACGATTGTCCTCTGATCTCCTCATAGGCACCGTAGTGTGTGCATACGCACACCATACACAAAAAATTTCAAACTAATGTACTTGAAAGAATTGACATTAAAATACAAAGATGGAAATAAGTGTCAATCTAAAGATAATATCAGGTTTTAATCTACAGATGCTTTGACGGTAATTGTTTGGGAAAACAATAAGGATGCTTCCCGTATGTTACTGAGAGTGCAGGGACCTGGGGAGTTACTGTGGAAACGCTGCTCTTAGCTCAGCTTTGGTAATCTTTGCCTGAGGGGAGCACTGAGGGCTTCTGTGCTCCAACATGGAGCTCCACCTAGAAGACCCTGTGTCCACCCACCAAGAGGCAGCAGCTGAGTTTGCAGCACTGGTGGCAGTGACCGTCTAGTGCTGGGGGATGTGACGGGAAGTTCCCTGTTCCCCACTTGCCCTTCTCCACACCGGCACTGTACTGTGTTCTTGTCTCACCATGGGGGCCATCTTATATATGTCTGTCTTTAACCTAAGAAGGAGCTAACCGCACTGCCATCCTGTCGGCTGCTGTGACTGTCATCAGAGCTCTTGATTCCCGTCAGGTCAGATAGCTCAGCAAACCACGAGTGAGAGCAGCCCACTTAGGCCAGTGTGGTGGTACCTGACTGAAATCACAGTACTTGGGGCGTGGGTAGTGACAGGAAGACGGAAAGGAACTTCCGCCTGGGCCATGTGACAAGTTAGAGACCAGCCCTAGCCACACAGAGAGGCCCTGCTTCAAAACCAAACAGAGCATTCTGCTTTCCCCGAGTTGGAGCTTTTATTTAGTAATGTGTTACCTAGTTACATGTGTTAACTATATATACAGTAGACAACGGAGTTCATTATGGCGTTTCCACATATGTATGCAGCCTGCAGTGATAGATGGGAGTTTTTTAAAAAAATATTTATTTGTTTGAGTTGGACTCTCACTTATTTGAGATAAAAATCTCCTGTAGCCCAGGCTAGCCTCAAACTCAACTTGCTCTGTAGCAAAGGAAGGTCTTGAACTTCTGACGATCCTCTTGTCTCTAACTCCCAAGTGCTAGAAATATAGGCTTGTGACATCACATCTGGCTTTGATGCAGTGCTGGGGATCAAATTCAGGGCCCTTGCATGCTAGGTTAGCGCCGTGCCAAAAGGGCTACCCCTAGCTGATAAAACTGCTTTCTTTCACTTCTGGTTGTAGGACTCCCTGACACTTGGTTTGTAAGCCTGTCTGCTGGGCATGATCTCCAGATTCTGCTTGTTGTGGAAAGCGTCTCCCCTCCGTTTCTAAAGGCTAGCTCAGCTGAGTATTGTTTGGCAGTTACCTCCTTTCACGGCTGGAATACATTCCTTCCTGGCCTCTGGTTTTATGCTGAGGAATCTGTGGATACTCTAAAAAGGATAGCCCTCCGTGTGGCTGGGTACCATTCTCTTGCAGATACAGTTCCTGTTCTGTCTTGTACCATTGGCAGTTGCATACAGTTTGCCATGGTGATAGCCTCTCCGGTCATGTCTATATGAGGTCCTATGTCTCTTTAATGTTTCACTGAATGGATTTTATATCCTCTGAACTTTTCCCCCTTGCCTTGTATTCTAAAAATGTATTCAGTGGCACCTCCAGAGCCCAGAACTCTCTCTCTCCTTCCTTTGTATGTTCTCTGTTTGATGGAGCAATACAAGAGAGAGTTGAGAGGAACTTTCCTTGGGTTCGATTCCCTCCTCGGCATGCAAGAGTCACAGCTCTGCTGTCTGCTCTGCTCCCACCACCACACCTATGTGGTTTCTCCCAGGTCCCATCCCTGTGCCTTGTGCTCACACACACTATTGTCAGGAGCAGATGTGAGGGTAAAGAGAGGGTTGATGAGCCTGCCTGCCCACATGCAGCATTTGGCGAGGGACCGCTGACTGTTCGGGTCTCCACACACCCGGCCCCTTACTGCTGAGAGCAGGGACCACTGACTGCTCAGGGCTACACACGCCCAGCCTCTCACTGCTGAGGGCAGGGACCAAAACTAGCAGCAACCCTCCTCGAGGAAGTTCCTTTCACCCAGTTGGGATCACGGCTCAGGGTTACTGCTCCCACTGTCAGAGTAGCCACACCAGTTCTGCCTACACCATTGTCTAAACTGCCACAGTGTCCCCACTCCTGCATGGTGTGTGGAGACAGTAGATCACTTTAATTCTGCCACTAAAGTTCTTAGCCACAGTAAAGAAGCTCCCCTCACTAGTATCAGTCCCCACAGTCCAGTTATCTGTGCCTCTGGGTAGCCATCTTGAATCTTCCTGAGCTGGGAACGTTAAAATGGCAGCTCCAGAAACCCTTGGCTTTCTCTCTTCATGTTCCTTGTATTCTTTCCTTTTCTTGGTTTGACCTGATGGTATCGTGTTCTTTGAAAAGTCTGTGACCCCTGCTCTCTCACCCTTCCAGGTATGCCACAATACGCACCCTGCGCTTAGCAGATGGACCTGATGAAGTCCACCTCTCTGCAATTGCCAAAATGGAGCTTCAGGAGCAGGCCAGACGGTTGACAGCCAGGATGTGAGGGGAGCAGCCTGCCCCATCCCACAGCTGGAGAGGCTTGAATTCCTAATCAGCTCCAAAACTTAAGTCTTCCATTTTTGCAGGAATTTTAGTACAAGGCTAATTATTCACCTGTGGTAAATATTTTAGTATCTATTTCGATCATTGGGTTTTATAATGTTAAAGATCACGCAGGTAAATAGGAAATTACATAGCTGTCATCATTGAGTGTAGTGTCTAATGTTTTAGCATTTGCCTTATACATGTGACCTGTGATGACCTGTGTTGAGATCGTACAGGGAATGGCAGAGCTATTTCTGGATTGTGAGCACAAAAAGCTGCTTGCTTTGACTTTCAGGAACTAAGCCATGTGAATAGGCACCCAGACCTATTTTATCTTGTCCTGAAAACATATGTCGTGGTACCTCCTTGAATAATGTTCTGGAGGTTCGATTAGCACCTCAGAGAAAGACATAGCTGGAAGTTCTTCGGAGTTCCCCTGAAAAGCCTCTTCCTAACCCAGCAGGAAGCAGTTCTGGTTAAAGTTCACAAGAAAATGTAGCAAGCGTTGTCAGGGGAACACACAATCAAGAGCACTTAAGTTAAACAGAAAACGCCGCCGAGAGCCATCACCAGCTGCTGCGCGTCAGAGCTCTTGGGTCCGGGGAGAGCCGGTCTGGCCAGATCATCCTCGGGGCTGGTCCTGTCAGAGCTGCCCCTACGGTGCAGCTGTTGCCACCATGGTCCTCTACATTGAAAGTTTAGATATATATTTTCAGTTCGGTTGCTGGGAAAGCTGTTAAGTATAGCTGGGTCTTACGTATATAAGGCTTGAATGGGTGGATCTACTTTTTCAAGTGTGGATGTTTTCAAATCTCAATACAAAGAGAAGTATTTTAAATCAAAATTTGGTATCCAAATAATCACAGGAAGTGTAAAATACATATTGGATTATAAAAACTGAACTGAAAATAATTTAAAATATCTCATGGATAAATACCTTTCTATATTGATCATATATTGAGTTGAATAAAATATACCCAAATCTTCTCTGTTTCTCATTGCCATTTTATGGTGTGAATACCATTGGAAAAAAGGCTGGGATATTTTTAAAATTTTCAGACCAAAGTATTTTCAGTCGTAAAATCATTAACCTTTTCATCAGAAAGTGCGCTCATGGCATTGGATTGTGAATGACCGGGGACGCTGTCTGCTGTAGCTGAGTTTCTTCTAGGGGGCGCTGTGTAAAGGAAGCCAGGTCTGTCACAGACCTGGGCTGGCAGCTGTGTCACATGGACTTTACAACTTCTGCCTCTGTGCCCTCAGCTCCCCTGGACTCCCTTCCTTTACAATACAGTGGGTCTTCTTTTCAATCCTGGGCATGTTTCCTGAGGGACTGTGAGAATCCTGGGCGTCATGGAGGAGCAACTTGAACCTGGGACCACAGTAAAAACACTTTATAGTTTCCTTGTCTGCAGCACATCAAATCTTAGCACCAAATATATAGTACTCTTCAGTCTTTAAAGTTTTGGTTTAGGAGATTTTGGTTTAGGAAATATCAGGGGGATTGTTTGTTTGTTTGGATACCTGGCCTTGAACTCTGAATCCTCCTGCCTCTGCCTCCTGGGATTATGAACATATTATACCACCATGTCTGACCTTAGGGCTTTCCTCTGTTGGCTTCATTTTGTTTTTAGCAATCTGAATTCAGGTTCATATGTTAATGTCTCGTAAGCACTTTCTCTCTCTCTGAGGAAACCCTGCTGCATGGGCTGCAATTCATTCCAGTTCATTTATTGTCTTCTCATCACTTTTCCTCAGCCAGGTCACTGCGTGCGACCCACACTGCACACAAAAATCCAATCCAATGTAAAACATTTAAAACTGGTAGTTGCTTTCTAAAAGTCGATCCAATAATCTACCTTTTTATCTTACCATATTCTATATCATTCCTTTTTTTCTTTCCAGAGTAGATTCTGCCCTTTTATCCTATCTGTATATTTTAATAAATAAAGCTTGCCTGAAGATCAGAGAGTAAAACAGCCACACGGTTAGCCACACAGACCAGGCAGTGGTGGCACACACCTTTAATCCCAGTAGCCACACTGGTTTACCATGGAAGTCGGGTGGTAGCGGTGCACACCTTTAATCCCAGCACTAGAGAGGAAGATAAAAATGGGAGGAGGCAGCTCTCAGGTTCAGTCTCATTCTGAGGATTCTTGGCGGCAGAATCACCATTTCAGTTTGAGGTGGAGGTAAGAGCCAGTGACTGGGCACTTTGCTTTTCTGATCTTCGGGTTCAATTCCAATACCTGTCGCTGGGATTTTGTTATTTGTGTTACACCACCTCTCTTTCCTTACCTTTAATTTACTTAAACAAAATCACATTAAAATGATCAAAGGAGCAAAGCCAATAAGATGCCTCAGTGGGTAAAGTCACCTGCAGCCAAGCCTGGTGACCTGAATTCAGTACTGAGACCCACATGGTGGAAGGAAGGAATCCCATACACACACACACACACACACACACACACACACACACACACACACACAGAAAGAGGGAGGGAGAGAGAGAATAAATAAATGCAAAAAAATCTCTTTTTTATAAAAGTTTATTAATTTATAAAAGTTTCCATTTCCGCCCCTCCTCCCAACACCCTCCCACTCCCCCCACTCCCTCTCCTCCTCCCTCTCCATCCCTAAGAGCAGTCAGGGTTTCCTGCCCTGTGGGAAAAATCTCAAAAAGAAACAAGAATTTTTTAAGTGAAAAAGTCCCATTATAAAATAAGAGTGAGGGACCCCAGGTGTGGTGGGAGAATGAACTTATGACAAGCCTGTGCACTTTAAGCCATCTCTAGGATGCTGTCCACGCCCCCCCTCCGCACCCTGCACAACACACACACCCGAGGCAGTCACCAGAACTGCCCATGGCCCTCCAAGATTTCTCCCGTGTGGTTGGTAGCAGAAGAGGAGGTGCCTCAAAACTGCAGGATGGGAAGACATGAGCTCCAGGCAGAGAGCAGGCACAGTCATTCTCCAACAGGACACCGAGGGACTGCTGTGTGCCCCCAGGGGAGTAGCCTGTTAAGTTCCTCTGCCTGTGGACAACACGGAACAGCTACAGACAAGCTGAGCCCTCGCCAAGCTGTAGCTGTTTAAGAAGGCTTTCCCACGATCGGTCCACACCCACCCCGTTGGTCCTCAGTTGGACTGTTCTTAACCTGCCACAGGCATGAGGCTATTTCACCAATGCGAGCAGGCAAGTCCAGTGTGAGATTGTATTCATGCGTGCCTTCATTTCTCATTCTCTACCTTATTTGAGTCAGGGTCTCTCACTGAACTGCTGATCAGAGAGCTCCAGGGATCCACCCCACCCCACCCCCACCTCAGAGCTAAGGCTATAGTCACACACTGTTGTGTATATGATCACATTCTGACAAAGTTTGCTTTGAATCAGAGGGCGGAGCTAGCTACTAGCTGACCAAAGTTAATCATAGAGGTGTTGTTTTGGGGGAGGCTGCTCGTTCGTTCTCAGCTGCCCAGACTCAAAATAACCACACAGAAACTGTATTAATTAAATTACTGCTTGGCCTGTTAGTTCTAGTTTTTACTGGCTAGCTCTTACATCTCAAATTAACCCATTTCTTTTCATCTGTGTAGTGCCTACCAGCAAGGTTCTGGCACATCTGTCTCCTCCGGTGGCTTCATGGCCTCTCTCTGACTCTGTCTACTCTCTTCTCCTCTGTCTTTTTGGAATTCCTGTTTTGCCCTACTCTGCTAAGACACTGGCCGAAACAGCTCTATTCATCAGCCAATAAAAGCAACACATAGACAAAAGGACTTCCCACACCAGTGTTGGAGGACTGAGGACTTAGAGAGTCCGAAAGAAGTAGGGTAGGACCTAGAGAGGATCTGACTGATTTTGGAAGGAGGAACGGAAGAGATAGGTGGTCACTGGTTGCTTCTCCACTGCTTCTCCAACCATTCAGGTTCTTACCCCAATATCTGACCCCCGACTTTTTATTGATATGGAATGATTAGATGAATGCCACAGTACACCACCATGCCTGGCTTCTTACATGTCCTCATGCTTACACAGCAGACACTTTACTGACAGAGCCATCTCCCCAGCCCCCAAATGTTGGTATTTCAATGGGCACGAGACTTGCCAACAACTACTTTTCTTCATAAACCGAACTATGGCATTCTTTAGAAAGCCCAGAAAGACGGGGGTTTGAACTTGTGACATTCTTTTTTTTATTATTATTACATAATTGTTTATTGACCTTGAATTTTCTTTTATCTTTTTTAATTTTATCTCTTTTTTTCAAAGTTTATTAAATTATGAAAGTTTCCATTTCCGCCCCTCCTCCCCACACCCTCCCACTCCTCCCCTCCCCCTCCTCCTCCCTCTCCATCCCTAAGAGCAGTCAGGGCTTCCAGCCCTGTGGGAAGTTCAAGTTCCTCCCCCCTCCCTCCAGGTCCAGGAAGGTGAGTATCCAAACAGACTGGATCCCAAAAATCCAGTATATGCAGAGGAAATAAGTCCCAGTGTCATTGTCAATGGCTTTTCAGAAAGGCTCCAGGCCAGCCACATTCAGAAAATCCAGCCACATTCAGAAAATCTGGTAAATAAAGGACATCGTCAAATGAAAGACAGTCACGAAAATGTCTGCTATGGTGGATACTGTACCATTGCATCAAGTCAGGTTGCCTTGCAGTTTCTCCATTTTACAAGTGGAAGGAGATGGTCCTCTGCAAGGAACAGAGTGCCAAGGATATGGAACTAGACAAGGCTGGGACTTCTGGCTTGTCCATCCTTGGCAAGTGTTTTTTCACCTTCTTTTGGCCTGGGTTTCTGCAGCTGTCTCCCAATTAAACATGCAGCCACAGCCTAACAGCTATCTGCTGCAGCCCTCTTGAGTGTGTGTCTGGCTTCCCCCGGCCAAGGAGAGTTCTCACTTCGGCTGTCTGGATTTCATCAGAGCTTGTCCAATCCTGAGTCCTGATCTCCATTGCCTGGCCCATTCTAGCATCTTCTCCTGGTCTCTGTAGCAGCACACTTGCATACCCAGACCCCGGAGTCTTGGCTCATGCTACTTTCTATGTTTGGAAGGATTTACTGAAATTTTCCAGAAAACCTATTCAAAAGCCAAATGTTCTCTCTTGGCCATTGTCCTAAACTGGCTCATCCCTCATCTCATTTGTTCTTGTGTACTCACGGTGTTAGCTCACTCCTACTGAAAGAGCACCCAGAGGGTGTCTCACACGCGTGGAGACCCGTGCCCAAGAACCAGGTCCGAGAGCCACTGGATGCAAGAACAAGAGGCAAACTTTAATGTTCACAGGCCTGTGGGTGCTGCAGTCACATGGAGAACTGAGCACCCCGAGCTACATCTTGGGGTATCTTTATATAGGCAGAAGCAATGTTACAGAAGCAAAAGCGCGGTGACAGGGGTCCCACTGGCCAGTTTGAATGAGGCGAGGGGTGAATTTGAGGGCAGGCCTCGTGGTCCTTGGCCTGGATCAAAGAAACCAGATAACTGACCAGACCCTATCTCAAGCACATATGGTCGTCTTTTGAAGTCTTTGTTTCCACTCAGGCCAGAATGTCTTGACCACAAATCCCCTGTCCTGCAGCCTGACAAGGCTGACCTCAGGTATCCTGCTTTGCTCAGCATTCCGGGGGCCCTTCTCTGAACTGAGCTTCTTTGCAAAATGACATAACTGTGGCTAAAATAAGTTGGGGTCCTTCACTATCATATTTGTTTAGGGTCTGTTTTTCCACAAGTGTTTGTGGGCCCCCACGCTCTTCCCTGCAAATGTATTTATTTCATGTGTGTGTGTACACATACAAGCGAGCACGAGTGTTTGTCTGTACATGTGTGTGCATACATGCTCGTGTGCACCTGACATCACCATTAATTTGTGCTCAGAGTTAGGGGTGAAGTTAAGGCAGGAAGGCCATTCAGAACATGCTGAGGCCCCAAAAAACTGCGGTCCGAGCCCCAGGCCGGAAGTGAACTTGGGCAGCCAACCAAGACCCACTTGAGGAGTGAAGGAAAACCAGCCTTAGGAAACAGCACAACACCAGGTCCAGACGAGAGCTGGCCAGAGTCTGGGCAAGGAACTGATGCCACAGATATTCAGTGAGCAGTAACAGCCAAGGGGATATGCATTTAGCTTTCCTCTTACTATCTAGCTAGCCAGAGGGTGTAATCCACTCCAGATACAGGGGAGTCAGGACACCGAAGAGAAACAAAGCCAGTTCTGGTGACTGTTGGAATTTCCCAGGTTCGCAAATAAGCAGGATTCTGGGCAGAGCCATTCCTTAATCCATTGCAGTTTATAATCCTACAATATTTCTCTCTTTGTTTTCAAGCATGTCTTTCTCATGATGGCATTTGCATGTCCCTTTTGAGATAAACCTACTCACAGCTTGAGTATGGGCAGTTGTCAGCTTGTTTTGGTCCTCTGCCTTTTCTTTATGCTGACTGGCAGGTGGACCCAGAGGGCAGCCTGGGCGAGGACTGGCCAGATGGGGGGCTGCTGGGAGATAGCTTGAGGCCACCCATCCTCTTCTACTTGGGCTGGTGCTCCTGATGAGGGAGAGGTGGAGACTGCAGGCGCCGTCCTCCAGCCCCTCTTGCTCGTAAGTCAGGGTCGGTGCTCTTTTTCCTTCCTCTGAACCAGCTGGGTTAGCTGTCTGCGGCTCCTCCAGGGTCCAGATGATGTGGAATAATCTTTTTGAACACCATCAAGATGTGTCACTTGGATT
The DNA here is from genome assembly GCF_982192425.1 of Myodes glareolus. NCBI lineage: Eukaryota > Metazoa > Chordata > Mammalia > Rodentia > Cricetidae > Myodes > Myodes glareolus. Next base: position 62,894,971 of record NC_142029.1, read on the forward strand.
GGTTTAATAAAAGTCTAAACAGCCAATAGCTAGGCAGGATTTTCAGGGAAGAGAGGATGCTGGGGGGAAAAAGGGAGGTGACACCAGGGACACAGAGCCAGCAGCATGGGCTTTACATAGTAAAGGTGACTGAGCCACGTAAAAGAAAGTAAATGAATAGAAATGGGCTAATTTACATTATAAGAGCTAGTTAAAACCATGCCTAAGCTATCGGCTGAGCTTTCATGATTAGTAAGACATCTTCATGTACTTATTTGGGAGCTAGCCGGTGGGATGGAAACATCTGCCTGCAGCTGGGCATTTGCTCACCTTGGGGTCTTTGCCATTTGTTTACTTGAAAGCTTCCCTTGTCCCATTCCATGTGCTTAAGGATTATTCCTATCCTGCAATTGTGACCTTCCAGTTACTCCTTCTATGGCCACCCCTCAAACCCTCACAACACATGTGCATACCATTAACCCCTTTCCTTCGGATTTCTTACAACCTCCCTTCATCGTGTGCATTCTGGATGCTTGAGTTTATTATGCTCCGTCTTCTCTTAGTAAAGAGTGCATTCTTTTTTGTTCTCCCCCACTTGTGATGCCTCCAAGGTTAGCCTTGAATTCACAATCTGCTGTCTCAGCCCCACTCATACACTTTGACTGATAAAGTCCTTCACTTGCCTGTTCCTGGGATCTGAGAAAGTCCCCAGTCAGTATGTGTGTCATGAGTACATGAGGGCTCACCAGCTGCAAAGAGACGGGATCCTGGGGGGTGTCATCAGCCTCTGCAGGAGAAGGGCAGCATTGATAGGTTCATGTTTTTCACTGGCCATACAGACACTAAAAAGTTATTTTTTATTATATTTTTGGAGAGGAAGAAGGAAGAGGGGAGAGAGAGAATGTGTTTGCACACATGTAGAAGTCAGAGAACATGTTACTAGAGTTCGTTCTCTCTTCTACCAGGGATCTAACTAGGTTCCGGGGCTTGGTGGCAGAACACACCCCCACCACTGAGCCCTTTTCCAGCCCCCAGAGCTGAGCATCAGGGTTGCCTGAGGAGCCTGATATACATAAAGCCCTTCCAGCCTCGATGACTGCAACTTTGGCAGTAATAAGCTTCATCGGGAGTCCACTGAAACCAGGGTTGAGGTCAAGACTTGAACTCTAAATTTCCATCGTGTCTGTGAGGGTGTTTAACCAAGCAGGGACTGGATAATAGGAGCCAAAGGATTAGTGGGGTGGCTATGGGACAGGAAGATAAGGCCGGGACAGGCAGGAGCCAGGTGCTTGCAGGTGGGACGGGAGCAGCCACAGTAGGACCAGTGGGAGCCCCCTCTGCGGTGAGGACCTCTATCTGCCCAGTCACCTGAACCATCTCCCCTGTGTGTCTTGCTGAGATATGAGCCCAGTACTCAGTCACATGAGTGACAGTCCAGCCGTGAGACTTTTTGAGAAAATAATTTATCCAGTGCTACAATAGGATTATAAAGCAAGTTGCACATCTAATTTAAAATTTTAGGTGACTTTGTCAGGGAAAGGAGTGCCCCAGAATTTTATGCTTCCCTCTAGAAATTTTCATCCAGGCTTCACCTCAAAATTACATTAAACAGTTTTTCCATTAGTCTCAATTTTCTACCCTTGATGAGGTGTTATTTTCCTCTGGGGTAGGAAATCTTTCATGTGGAATTTTTATCTTCTTTAAAAAAAAACAAAACAAGAAGCAAAGGCCATTATTACTCTCATCTGCTTTTTCTAGTGGCTCTCGTTCAAGGTAGTATATATGTCAGTGTCCGTGCTCTGAGGGCTTCCGTGGACAGAGGTAGATCTGCTTAAACTGGTGTCCAGCGATTAATGTTTTGTTATCTCATCTTATTTGGAGATGAGATAGCCAGCAACAAATTAATTTAATTTATTATAACTTTGAGAGTATAAAGTAGCTAAGAGATTTTGATTATTATTTTTTTTCCCCTGCTACAGACTGAACTCAGGGCCTGGTACCTGTTAGGCAATCACTCTATCTATCACTCAGCTGTATCCCTAGCTTGGGGAACTTTTTTTTGGGGGGGGGAGGCGTTGAGACAGGGTTTCTCTGTAGCCTTAGAGCCTATCCTGGAACTAGCTGGCCTATCCTGGGACTAGCTGGCCTTAAACTCACAGAGATCTACCTGCCTCTGCCCGTCCCTGAGTGCTGGGATTAAAGGTGTGCACCACCACTGCCCAGCTTTTTTTTGGGGGGGGGATGACTATTTTTAATTAGATAATTACAAAATACAGTTACTTTTGAAACATTTGTTTTAAAAATTGGATTTTTTTCTAATTGTGTGCATAGTCTGTGAGTGTGTGTGTGTGTGTGTGTGTGTGTGTGTGTACACGAGTATGGGAGCCTTAGGAGGACAGTGGCATCAGGCCTCCTGGAGATGGTGTTCCACATGGCTGTGAGTCACTAGACATGGGTGCTGAGAATCAAACTAGGATCTTCTGCAAGAGCAGCAAGTGTTTTAGCTAATGAGCCATCTCTCCAGACCCCTATCTTGAAATGTTAAATTTGCAATTATTTAGTTTGCTTTTAACCACTATGCTTGGCATTTTCATGAAAATCCTATTAAGACACTGAACATACTGCCATCACTTTATTTTTCTTTTTGATGAATAATTGTTAAATATGAATAACACGAGTTCATTTTACTAATAAACCTAGATAGAAAAGACATGGTCTGGTGTATATTTAACGCCAACAACTCTGATGGTATATCATGTCTTTTGTTTATTTTGAATTTTAGCATCGCATTTTATTTTAAAATTATTATTATTATTAAAGCCCACTCATGAATGGTGATGGTCCTTGATGACTAGGCGTGTCTCCAGTATCTAAATAAAAGATAGGAGCCATAGAGCATGGCACACCAAGTTCAATAGAGGTTCCACCTGTCTCTGTCTCCCCAGTGCTAGAATTAAAGGTATGTGCTACCACACCTTGAACTCAGAGATCTGTCTGTCTCTGCTTCCCAGGCATTGGGATTAAAGGCATGTGCTACCACACCTTGAAGTCACAGAGGTCAATCTACCTCTGCCCCTTGAAGTCACAGAGGTCAATCTACCTCTGCCTCCCAGGCATTGGGATTAAAGGTGTGTACCACCACACCCTACTTCTCTCTTTCTTTCTTTTTTATTTTTAATGACTTTAACCTTTAGTCTGCATATATTTTTAACACACTGTAAAACATTTAGGGGTTTCCTTTGTCTTTGAATCTCTCTTTACTGTATATTTCCCTTTTTTTGACCACATGAGTCTTTAATTTGCTAAGCAATATGGAGAGCCGTGGCTTTGACCACTGGATACAGCCTATTCCTTAGCTTTCCAGACTTATGGCAGAGGTACCACTGGAGCCATTTTTATTGCCATAACTCTGTGGCGTTTCAAGGTCCCTACCAGCAAGCAAGCTGCAGCATTCTGCTCACAGACCACACTCAGTCAGACTGCCTGCCTGAAAGAGTCAGAGTTTGCCCTGGCAGGACGGCCCAGAAAGCCGGCATTTTAAAACAGAGTGGCTTTTTTCCTGCTACAACTGAAAACCGAAAAGCATGCATTCAGCTTTTCACTAACACCGTTTAAGTGTTTTGTGGCAGGACCTCTTAATGAGCAACAAAGTTTTGCAGCTAAAGCTGAGTCAGGAAGCCTCTCTTAGATGAGAGCATTTGCTTGTCTCTAGCAAGCTGAGTAGACCCGAGAAATTGCAGCTACCAAGAAAATATGCTTTACTCTATTCTTTCCCAAGATTTCTCAGGCTTTCTGTGGATGCAGCTTGGGTGCCATCTGTAACATGAGGGCCGGCTTGTTGAGGTTTCTGTCCTGCCCAGTACCCCACAACCGGCAAGCCCCAAAGAAAATCACACACAGGACTCCATAAGATTATAAACTGATTGGCCCATTAGCTCAGGCTTCTTGTTAACTCTTATAGCTTATATTAACCCATTATTCTGATCTATGTTAGCCATGTGGCTCAGTACCTTTTCCAGCTGTCAGCTCACATGTTGCTTCTTCGATGGTCTGGGCAGGAATGGCAGAGGGAGCTTCCTCCTCCCTAGCCTTCTCCTATTCTCATTGCCCTGCCTCTACTTCTTGTCTGGTTGACCTGCCTATACTTCCTGCCTGGCCGATCAGCGTTTTATTAAAATACATGATTGACAGAATACAAACAATTCTCCCACATCACACTTCAGATTTAAAAGACCTGAAGAAGTTAGGTATAAAAAAATCATACCTCTATACAAATGTAGAGAACTATACCTGTATAAATATTACAAACTAAAATCATATTAACCAGGGAAAAACTAAATAATTCCATAGAAGATGAACAAGAAAAAGTACTTATTTTCCTTTTACACAGTATAATATTGTAAGTTTTAGCCGAAGCAATTAAGCAAGAAAAATAAATGGCATAGAAATAGGAAGGGAGAGGCTGGTGAGATGGCTCAGAGGTTAAGAGCACTGACTGCTCTTCCAGAGTTCCTGAGTTCAGTTCCCAGTAACCACATGATGGCTCACAGACATCTGTAATGAGATCTGGTGCCCCCCCTTCTGGTGTGCAAGCATACATGGAAGGAATGTTGTATACATAATAAATAAATAAATCTTTAAAAAAAAGAAATAGGAAGGGAGAAAGTGAAATATCTGTGTTTGTACACGATATACTTCTGATATGTAGAAAAATCTAAAGTTGTAGATGGATTTTTCTTTGGGCAATCAGCTCATAAAAAACAACATAGAGACTTATTATTAATTATGAAAGCTTGACCTTAGCTTAGGCTTGTCCCATTAGCTCATATAATTTAAATAACCCATATCTTATGATCTATGTTTTTATATGTGGCTTTGATATCTTTAGTCTGTACTGCTCATCCTGCTTCCTCAACATCTGGCTGGCAACTCTTTCTTTCTCCTCACTGTCCCCAGAAGTCCCACCTAACCTCTTCCTGCCTAATTAGTGGCCATTCAGCTCTTTATGAAACCAATCACAGCGACAAATCTTCACACAGGGGAAAGAATATTCCACAACATTTTCCCCTTTTGTCTAAGTAAAAAGAAAGGTTTTATCTCTAACATAGTAAAACTATATTCAATACGAACAATTATCAGGTAAGAATTACATCTGTAATATCCAGTCCATTTGTATTTGGCAAATTCAGAGAAAGTACTGTATTATCTATCTTATCTTAGTCCAAAGTTTTATACCTAAACCATTTTGGTCATAATTTTTATTACCATCCTAAAAATATTTTTTAAACCTTAAAACATCTTTTTAGATAAACAACTTAAACTTTTATGTTTCTCAGCCTTATAAACTTTATAAACTTATTTACATCTCTTATGTAAGTTTCTTTTCTGAATTTGGTAACAAGGAAAACTGTAAAACTATAACCATCTAGTCTTCAATCCCCATCAGAGGCACAAGAAGGATAAAGTATTACTTGAGTAAACAGGAAGGGTAGAGAAAGAAACTTCCAAAACTATAGAAATGACAGAGACATCTGACTGCCAGGACAATCATCCTAAGGTTCCTTTGCATTCATCTTCAACCTATAGCCCTATAATATCTGATAGACTTAACTATGAAGGAGGAATTTTGAAGCACTGTCCTTTCTTATCTTGGCAAAGTTTGGTAGACACCTTTTTTATGTCTTGCTTGTCTAATTTGGCCAGCATCCTGTCAACAGTTGAGGTAAGGGCAATTTCTTTAGCCGGTGGCTAGCATTTATCAAATCAACCACAGTGACACATCTTTACACAGTGTAAATGAATATTCCACAATATAAAGTCTCCACTAAAAGAATTTTTAAAATGTGTATGCAAAATATAGGTGCTTTTCAGATAATAAGAAATTTGATGCGTAGACTGGGGCATGATGGAACATTCCTTTAAACTCAATATTTGGGAGACAGAGGCAGAGATAGATGGAGCTCCAAGATTCTAAAGCCAATCTGATTTACATATGAAGTAGGTCAGCCATGGCTACATATTGAGATCCTGTTTCTAAATAAATAGTAATTTGCTGAGAAAGAAATCATGAAAGTAATTCCATTATAGCTGTTATAGAACAAATATCCTAGGGATAAAATTAAAAAGGAAAGTAAAATTTCTATGATGAAAATTACAAACACTGGTAAGAGATATTGAAGACAACAAAGATAGAAAGACTTTGTGCTTATGGATTAAAAGAATTAACACTGTCAAATGATCATATTACTCAAGCAATCTACAGATGTGATGAAATTTGCATGAAAGTATCAAATAGTTCTTCTCAGAACTTGCAAAAATAACTCTGCAATTCATGTGGGAGCACAAGAGACACCAGTAATTAAAGCAATCTATGTAAAAAGAGCAAAGCTTGGGGAATGTGTGTCACAATACTTATCTCAAGACATACTATAGAACAACATACAACAGAGTGGGTGGGGACCAGCTGGATAAACTCGTACATCTACAGCAGACTGGTTACTGACCTTAGTGCATGTGCACACACACACACACACACACACACACACACACACTGAAGGAATTTAGTATGTGGTGATGGGAAACATGTGCGTAAGACTGATACTTTATTCTTATTAGCAATAAAGATTTAGTTCAAAATGGATCAGGTAGCCAAATAGAAGACTCGAAACTGAGGGGGTAGGAGGGTTGGACAGGGAAAACACATGAAGAATCTGACTAGAACCACAAACCAGATGGAATGACAAACTAAAAAGTATACAACTAAGAAAACAGTCGATGGGGTGAAGACACAGCCTGAAAAGTGGAAGACATATAGGTAGAGTAGTCACCTAGCAGAAGGTTCACACAGGGTTTGAGGACTTGAAACAATTAAGAAAAATGACAAAGGAGAAATGGTCTATAGAAAAGAAAAATCCAGATAGCTGACAAATATGTAAAAAACACGCTCACTATCATTGTCTGTCAGGGAAATATAAATCAATATTACACATAGCAACTGGGGAGTTGACTTGGCAAAGAGCATGTTCTGCTCTTGTAGCTTCCAAAGGTCAGTTCCCATCACCCACACCGAGTACCCTATAACAGCCTGTAACTCCAGATCTAGGGATCCAGCACCCTTTCCTGTGGGCACCTATGCTCATGTGCACATATGCACACACAGGCAAACACAGAAAGTACTCTGAGGTTGCCATTTCACTCGCATTAGAATGGCTATTCTCAAGAGATGAAAAGATCAATTGAGCATGATGGAACAGACTTGTACTTCCAGTCCTTCAGAGGCTAAGCCTGGAGGATTGCTGAAAATTTGGGGTCACCCCAAGGTAGGTAGTGAGGCTCAGGCTAAGTAGGTAGTTGAAATTGAGACAAGATATTGAAACACTTTCAAAAACAAAAAAACTGAAATACTAGTGATGATCTGCAGAGAAAGGAATTTTTATGTAATATTGGTAGAAATGCAAATGAGTACAGCATTATAGAAGACAGCGTAGGGATTCCTCAAAAAGCTAAAACCCACAAGATCCAGCAATCCACCGCTTCCAGGTGTATGTGTGTGTGTGTATGTACATGAAAAGAAACCATCATAACACAGAGAGCATGCTCATGTTTATTGAGATACATTCATCATAGTTGAGACATGGATTCAGCCATATATGCATCACTAAACGCATGGATATAGAAAACATCATATATAAACAGTATTCAACCACAAAGAAAAAGGAAATGGCATCATTTGCAGCAAAATGGATAGAAGTAGAGGATAATAGGTTAGAGAAATAAGCTAGACAGAAAGACAGCATCATGTGAAAGCCAAAAATCTACCTGAATATAGAGCAGTGGTTAATAAAGAATAAGAAAAGGGCAGAAGTCAAAGTAGGAAGAGAATGGTTAGATTTGATCAGTGAACAACATAGACGTCTATGAAAATATTACATAAATATGTGTAGTTTATAAATTAATAATTGATACTGCACTTAAAATTATCTAGTGCTGTATTAAATATAAAATTAATTTCAATCTTATTTAACTTAATATGTTCACATATTACTTCAATATATAATTAATATAAAAATATTTTACATTTTTCTTCAAATTCAGAATATTCTTATGTTCCTTTTCATCTAAATATTTCAATGGAAATACTTGTTCTGTAAAAAATTAACTTCAGATTTCATAAAATTTATAATAAAAATAGGTTTGCATATCTAAGTTGTTCTGAATATTCTTAAAAGTCTCCTAAAACTTAAACTGCTGGTTTAAAAATTTATACATATTAATTAAAATTAAGTTATAAATTTACTTCCTTAGGCATGTTTAAATGTGCACGAGTGACATGTGCCCAGCCATATGCAAGTACCTTTGCCTTTGGATTGCACAGCCTGAGAGGTCATAGCAATGTGAAATCACTAGGTTTCAGTAAAAGACTTGCAACATCATTAGCATGGGGAAACTGATCAGCCAAAGCAATAGTCCATGCTAGTTGCTAAGGGTGGAGAGTGATCTGTATCCCTGTCACTTTTGTTTGGAAAAGACTAGAGTCCATATCTTGCATCTAAGAAAGCAAAAATTCAGCTCGACAGGAAGTTGCTAAGCAGGTCTAGTTTATCAAAGACCCATCTTATAGCCAAAAGCCTCTTGGAGGTCATCTGAGGACACAGTAAGATTGGTTCATGGTGATAAATGACAAACAAAGCATCTTGGCTCTGATGTCTAGAATGGAAGCCTATGAAATCTGTGTCTATGATATCATGGTCGACTTAGGAGCCAGAGTCCTCCCAGCTCCATGGGAGTTAGTGATGATCTTGTCATGAGAATAGAGACTTTTATAAAAGTCAAAACTGTAATCATTATTCTTTCTGAGTCTGTCCTGTGGAAATGTCTTAAAATGACATTTTTGGCTTGGGGGAATTGGCTTCAGAGGACTGACTTACTGTGGGTTATTCCATTTAGTGTAGGCCCCACTACTCATCTCTGCCTTCAAGACACCAAGTGAACTTCCTAGTATGGCAAAGCTGTAGGTGGAGACTACTCACTCATTTCCCGGCCGCCCAACCCAAATAATCATACAGAAACTATAATAATTACAACACTGTTTGGCCTATTAGCTCAGGCTTCTTATTAACTAACTCTTACATCTTAAATTAATCCATTTCTATTAATCTGTGTATTGTCACGAGGTTGTGGTTTACCGGGTAAAGTTCTGTTCTGGCATCTTTTTCCTTTGACAGCTACATGGCATCTCTCTAACTCTACCTACTCTCTCTATCTTTTCCAGCCTGACTATATTCTACCCTGACATAGGCTGAAGCAACTTATTAACCAATGGTAGTAAAACATATTCATGGCATATAGGGGAATCCCATATCATTAAACTATAACACAAGGCTGCTCTTTAGCCATGTAAGGCCCCCACAGAAGCGCTAACCTTTTCTCAGGAGTGAGAATCAAACAAGCTTCCTTCCTCATTGTGGCCTGGCTTTCGCGTGCCAGGCTGGGTGAAGGGAGATGTGTTGGCCTTAGCATGAAAATTCTACTAGAATGGATGCAGGATACTGAAGGAGTTGTCTTCTGACTTCTGAGGCACACGGGCCCCAGAGTCCTGGCAGAGTTAGGGGGATAGTTGATAATCCCTAGGACAAGATGGTGTGTTAACAGTAGCTATTATAGAAATGTGGGTTCTGGGAATTTGGAAGGACCCAGTGTGAGTTCAGTCTTTGGAGCATGGCAGTCACTGAGCTAAGCCAGCTGTACACATTGGATACAAACCCTGTGAAACACTGTGGACTACTGTAGTCAGAGCTGGTGGTATCTAGGTGTGGGGGCAGTTTCCTTTGCCATTAGTGGTGTAGAGTTCATGCTGGCCCACTACCCCAATCAGGATTGAAGTTACAATCTGTTTGCTTTCCTTTGTGACATGGGAAGACAGTGCAGCAGCTCCTCCATCTTGTATTCTTGCTGAGACCATTCAGGTTTAACTAGAATTTGATGTCCTTGATGGAGAATCCCCTGGAAAATTTCCCAAATCTATTCTAGGAACCCAAGGTCAAGATGCCCCAGCTAACTTATCTTAGAGCCTATTAAATGGCCTGATTGTGCAAACCTCCCTCTTTCAGCTAACTCATTAACTTGCTTTATGTTAAACTGCATGCTTGTACAAACTTCCCCCTGTAGCTGCTGAACTAGATAATAGGGTATGGTTTTTGCCTTTAAAAGCCCCTTGGTCTAAATGCTCAGAGCTACGCTTTGGTCCCAAATACTTGAGTGTAGTCCCAGATGGAGTAAAGACTTTCAATTGACTATACACTGTGTATGAGTGGTCATCTCTGGTGGGCTCTCCATAACATTTTGGAGGCCCTAGTAAGATTCCCAGAGAGTGTATCCCAACACATAGGGGGTTCAGGACCCCCAGAAGCCAAAAAGAGTGTACTAGTGAGAAAGAATTATTGGGGTGTGCACCATGAGATGTTCAAGGGCCCCAAGGAAATTCTCTCTGACCAAGTGGCCACACATTCTGAAGGCATCCTGACATTGTTGCCCCCCACTCCCGCCTAAAGAAAAAGTCATCTGATCTGAATATCTCTGAAGGTAAGTTTGGTCTGTAAGAAGCACTATTTGGAGCCAGGCAGTGGTGGCGAATACCTTTAATCCCAGTACTAGAGAGATAGAAGTGTTATTACTTTGGGACACTTTAAGAACTAACCACGCCTACCCAGCCACTTCTGACCTCCTCCTTCGCCATCTTTCTCTCTCTCTTGTGTGGATGTCTTCTGTCGTGTGCACACGTTTCTCTCTGTCTCTGTGTCTTTATGTCTTTATATTTGTCTATCTCTGTCTTTCTGTTTTTCTATTTCTTTTTAAGTAATAAATGTTTACCCTTATGTTTATTTACTATGTCTTGTGAGCCTTTTATCTGCCGTAACCGCCCGCCTGACTCCCCCGGCCGCATGGCACTGCAAGGATTCATGGCCATCCTTGCTGGACTCCGTGAGCCGCCCGGGACTTCCCATCATCATATTTATCATAAAAGAACAAAAAGAAGCAGGCAGATCTCTGAGTTCAAGGCCATCCTAGGTTACACAGAGAGTTCAGGACAACAACCAAAAAAGGCACTATTAGGACCCAAGAGGAGAGGAGATCATATACAACTGCAGATCCTATGTCCGGGATCCATGTGAGATGTTACCAGACTCCCCCGGTATGTTCAGGTGCATGACGTGTGGTGACCACCCCTGGTTGTCTTTATCATGTGTCTCTCTGTGTAACTATGTTATGTGTTGTGTGTTCCTGTTAACTCTGTTGGTTGGAAAAACATCTAAAATGGAAGGGGGAGTGAGCTGTTCTGGAATATTCAGTTCACTAACCTGCTGCTCCCAAGGCAGTGGATGATTTCCTGTAAGGTCATGGGCCATGCTTGACTGTGGTCTCCTCATAACACCTTCTCTAGTTCTTTCTGGCTCTCACACTTCTCTGTGCTGTCTAGGGTCCCCACAGCCCCTCATTCAGTTCCAGATATCAAACTCAAGTGCTCAGAGTTGGTGGCAAACCCCTTTATCCACTGAGCCATCTCACTAGCCCACTAAGACTTGTATTGTTGCTGTCCTCCTAATCTTCTTCCTCCCTGTCTTCTAATATTTAACATTAATATCTGTTTTCATTGTCTTCAACTAAAATTGCATTGGTGTTCCCTAGCTTCTGTAGCAGACGTGGGAGCTTAGAAGATCAATTTTGAGCATGCTTCCCCCTTATTTTCTAGATAGAGCCTGTTTGTTTGCCAAGGCTGAGGAGAATCAGCTCTATCTAGTACGGAAGGGTGGGGTTGTTAGACTGAGAGTCAGATGAATATTCTGCCTCCAGAGGACAGAGACAGAGCCATTGTCACTGAGCTTCCTCCTTGGGCATCAGCAAACAGTATCAGACTGGCTGGTTTCTAGTCTATATTCATTTCCTGCTGCTTCTCCTCTAGTCTGCCTGTATTGTGTTATTTCAGCTGAAGTAAAAAATGTATTCATTATAACAGACTTTAAGTAAGATTCATGAGGCAGCAAAGATACAACAAAATGGGAAGGAAACGGCTTGAGTCCCACCCATGCTTGACCCTCCAGGAACTAGGGAGGTCTCTTTCCTTGTCCATGGCCTTGGGCTATAACTGCTGGTGCAGAATTCTGGCTTCACTAACACCAGTCCACTGGGAGCTGAGAAAGGTCTCAGCCTCCTCAGACGCGGCTACCAGGCCCCAGTACCGCTACCACTCATCCCACAGCGTGCAGGAGAATTGAGGCTGGAGATACCTACAAAAGAACATAGGGGGGGGGCAGCAAAATGGCTACCGAGCTTGATGACCTGAGTTTAGTTCCCAACATGGTGGAAGGAGAGAACTGACTCCATTAATTAGCGTCTGAGCACCACACAGTGTGGTACAGGGGCACACATACTTACAAATAATCAAAATGCAATAAAAATTAACATAAAATAAGCCAGTTGACACTGAGACTGACAACTCTTCCCCACCAGGTCTGCAAACAAGGCTCAGAGCCCGAATAAGAAAAGCCTGTGATTTACAAATGTAGGGGAGGTGGGTACTTTGTAAATGACCTATAAAGGTTTTGTGGCTCCCAGCCTAGTGCTTTTGGGCTTTTCCCAGAACTCATAAGCTCACTCCCACTCACTGAAATGCTTCCCTCTTCATAATACACTGTCTGTAGTTCTACTCATGTGTCTTTGATCCAGTTATTTGCTTTGGGATAGAAGAACCACAAAGCCCCATCATAAGTGACATTCAAAGTCAGACCTGTGCCTATAATAGGATGTAGAAAAGCTGTCCCATTGGACAAATGTCCCTGGAATTATGCTTGCTGGTGCCCAAAGCACCTGTTGCACAAATAAATCCAGGCTAGCAGCTTCCAGCAAACTCGGCACCACCTGCCCTTACCATGCAAATGTCCAAGAATTACCCAGGTAAAGGTCTCATCCAGGCCACAAGATTCTACCATCAAGGTTACCAACACCACAAGCCAGTGGTTGTCCTCTTGTGCTAGGGGACATTCCTATTCGCTAGGGGACTTTAGATAACAAAGCTAAAAGCTCCAAGGTCACTCCTGTTCAACCTGTAGGACCCACGCTGCCAGAGGCCTGGAGCTCCTAACGTCTACTGAAACAGACAGAGACTGGCCAGGGAGTATGGTTGGGAAATGGCGTACAGGTAACACACCTCACAGAAAATTTCAAAGTTGGAAGTAGTCTCTGGGGCGTCTATGGGGTGGCGGGTGGAGGATTCTTGCGCTTGCACACTAGATCCCCAGGCTTGGAAAGGTTCTTTGTTCAGTGACACAAAGGATTTGCAGAGCTGAGAGCGGCTCTACCTTCTGGTTTGAGATTTTCCTTTGGCCTGACCTCCTGTGTCCCTGTTATCACAGCAGTTTTGCAAGTGGGAAATGGTGATGGGTAAAGGGAGGAGGAAGTGTCTCCGAAAGCCTTTCCCTGGGCCAGGAGATTAGGCTAACAGTAGGAAGGTTGGTCGGCCAGGACTTTGTTTACTTTGGGTATCAAAATCCAGCAGAGGGAGATTACTCATTCCTGTGAGGCACAGCTCCTTCCCTGTGGATTTACTTTTATTTTCTCTCTGTAATTAAGAAAAGTGTGTGTGTGTGTGTGTGTGTGTGTGTGTGTGTGTCTGTCTGTCTGTGTGCTCCACGTTTGTTGAGTGTTGAGTGTGTAGGTGCAAACACATGCAGAGGTGAGAGCTGCTGGGTCTCTATTGTCTCAACCTTGCTGTCTGCAGACAGAGTTTCTGAGGCAACCCTAAGCTAGCCATTTCAGAGAGGCTGTCAGGCCAAGGTGCTCTTGGGATTCACTTGTCTCCGCTCATTACTGTTGGCCTCCCAGGGAAGGCATTACACAAGGACATGTAATGTTTGGGTTTCTAGAGATGTGGACTGTGGCGGAGACCCTCTCCAGTTGTAAGGAAACAGATAAAAGATGTACTGAGAGCTGGGGAGATAGTGCAGTAAGAACATTTGTTCTGGCAGCTTTAGGATTTGAGGTCCAACCACCAGTACCCTGTAAACCAAAGAGTTGCGTGTGGTTGCGCATGCCTAGAGAAACTCTCCTGCACAGTCCAGACTTGAAAGGTGCCAAGGTTCATGAGTCACTTGCGTTTGTCCCTTGGGACCTAAGAAAAGTACTCTCTGGGTCTCACAGATCTGGGAAAGCGCTCAATCTTTCATGTTCAAGAGGATCTATACTATGATAGACACAAATGCCCCTACCATACAGCCCATATGGCTCTACCTGCCTCAAGGACCCCAACACAAAGGCTGGGGCTACAATTAGATGTAGAATGCAGAATCCAGATCAAAGTGCTCAGGGTAAGCCATACAAAGACCGATTTCCCCTGAAATCTGTTATCTGCCAGTCCTTATTAATCAGTCCTCAGAATTATCGGACATGGTCTAAGACCTGGAACAGCCCACATTCCCTTCTTATTAGAGACATTCTGATCAAGGTTCAATGCCATGAAGAGGGTAGATGCGCCTTATCTAGGACTCCTTTTGCTGAATTAAAATCCTCCTGGGACTGTTGCTCACTGGGTCCCATTGTTCACATTCATGGCTCCCTCAGCTTCAGTCACAACCAGTAAGCATCCTAGAGGACAAGAGCACTGAGAAGTTACTGCAACCCAATAAACCTCTTTGATGACACAATAATCCAAATCAGGCCAAATCAAACTGAATCAGAAAAAGCCCAGGTTAAATGGATGCCAGTCCTCCCGGGTACCTGGGGAAAGAAGACAGGAAAACCACGTGTCTGTTCCTTGGGGGGCGTTTAAATACCCTGTGGGAGTGGTCTTGAGCCTCCCTGAGGAGGGGTCACCATTTGGTGGGCTTTCTCAGAGGTGGAGTCTGGACTGAGGCAACTCCCGAAGGAGGGAGCTCAGGATGGAACTTTCCACCCAAACAAGCACCAGCCCTTTTTCCTTTCCTTCCCAGGGACGTCTCAGTAACGTCCATCTCTCCTCTGTAGCTATCGCTAATATGTCACCTGAAGTCTACAGAGAGAAGCATTCAGGTGGGTGCCATGCTCTGTAAGAGCATCAGAGAACTCAAGGTCATGAAACACACCTAGCCATTGCCCATTCAATGGCCACCAAGGTGGCTGGAAATATTGAGGACAGGAATAGCCTTGTGGACAGTGTTCTTTTTTTTAATATTTATTTATTATGTATACAATATTCTGCCTACATGTATGCCTACAGGCTAGAAGAGGGCACCAGACCTCATTACAGATGGTTGTTAGCCACCATGTGGTTGCTGGGAATTGAACTCAGGACCTTTGGAAGAGCAGGCAATGCTCTTAACCGCTGAGCCATCTCTCCAGCCCCATGGACAGTGTTTTTGATCTAGAATCTTTAGAGCAGTATTTATGGATTAGGACCAAATTTACTTAACTGGCACAAGATGTTGACAAAATTAGAAGCTTTAAAATGTTCACCAAACAGCTATGGAGAAACCATTGTCACACGAAGTCCAATTCTCAAACAGCTGCTCAGGTGGAACAGTCCAGGTAGCAATGTCCTCCCCCATCTCAAGCATCTCTCAAGTTGTTGATGAATCCAAGCAGACCCTATCATTCAGGCAATCCATAGCCTTCTGGGTTCTCAGGTGAGAGGAATCAGAACCATCCCGTCTGGACAGAGCCCTGGCCGTGGAACTCTGAAGGCATCACTCACCGCATCTCCTATGATGCCCCGTCCCCTGCCTCCTATGACCCCCTCGTCTCCTATGTCCCCCTCGTCTCCTATGACCCCCTCGTCTCCTATGACCCCCTTATCTCCTATGACCCCCTCGTCTCCTATGTCCCCCTCGTCTCCTATGACCCCCTCGTCTCCTATGACCCCCTTGTCTCCTATGACCCCCTCGTCTCCTATGACCCCCTCGACTCCTATGACCCCCCATCTCCTACAGCTCCCTTGTCTCCTAGCTTCTGCCTTCATTGTGCCTACAATGTTCATCTGATGCTTTCTCCTTTCTCTCCTCTGTGCCTAAAACTCTCTAAAAGCTCCTAGGACTTCCTTGTCTCCACACTAAAACTCCACAGCGTGCATTTGTGAAGATTTAAGATGCTCCATTATGCTGGATTCTTCCTTCTGGGAATAATTACGCAAAAACTGTTTTCATTTAAACACTGCCTGGCCAATTATCTCTAGCCTCTTATTGGCTAACTTTCACATCTTGATTAACCCATCTCCATTAATGTGTATTGCCACTTGACTGTGGCTTACCGGCATGAGTCTAACCAGTGTCTGTCTTGGGCAGGAGAGCTATGGCATCTGCCTGACTCTGCTCTTCTTCGCAGTATTCTGTTCTGTCTTCCCAGCCTACCTGAGTTCTGCCCTATCAACTAGGCCAAGGCAATTTCTTTAATGACCAATGAAACACAAATACAGAAGGACCTCCTACACCATTTCCCCTTTTCTGTTTAAACAAAAAGGAAAGCTTTAACATAGTAAAATTACATATAACAGGATTCAAGCAAGAATTACAGTTACAATATTTAGACCTATTTTATCTTTTATCATAACAATGGAAAACTATAACTATCTATCTATTCTTCAACTCCATCAAAGACTCCAGGAGGATATAATATTACCTAAATAAACAAGAAGTAAGCAACTTCCAAAACTCTAGAAATGACAGAGACATCTCACTGCCTGTACCCAAAGTTCTTCTGTACTGTTGGGGCATCCGTCTTCAGTCTTCAGGCCCATAGTATCCAGCAGACATTTCCATGAAACAGGAAATTTTAAAGACAGTTCAATCACTTTCTTCTGTGTCCTGCAGAATGTCTCGCAGACTCTTTTATAAAACAGGAACCCCGAAGGAACATCTCACCTTTTGACAAGTTCAACAGTCATATCTCTGCAGGTTTTTTATGTCCAGTGTATGTAACAGTACAGGCAAGAGCAGTTTCTTGCCCAAATGACTATCAAACTCCATAAGGAGCCTCTTTGATGCCCATCTTCCTCTTGAAGTAGATTGGTGCTGCCAGGAGCAGATGTGTCTCATTGTCATTAAAAGTCCTAATTTATTAAAACATTTTAAATTCCATATTCTGTAGTCTTTGAAAGATATGAAGAATGCCTATCTAACTGAAATATCTCTCTATACATCTAGAAAATCTAACTAACATGACTACATGTTTGACTATTATTGATGATTATCCATTAACAACCTATATTTCCTAATTATACATTACATTTTCAAATGAACTACACAATCACAATACCTTAATCAAGAGCAGAAATACATATAACAAAATTGACCTTAAATTTATATCAACAAAGCAAAATCCATACCAATGCAAATTATTCATATCTATATCACCCCCTTTTCAAAACTAGTTAGGGTGTTTTTTCTCAATCAATTTCTTTGGGCTTGAGAGCATCCTGGGTTGGACTTCTGTTTAACTTGTCTCTAATTTTGATATCTCTGTCTCTTTGGTTTTGTTCCATAACCAGGTGTGTGTGTGTGTGTGGGTGGGTGGGTGGGTGCGTGCGCATGTATTGTGTATATGTGGTCTTGTGTGTGCAGATGTGTTTGCGGGTGTGCATGCATATGGGTTCTTTTTTTCCTGTTGTTTTTCAAGACAGGGTTTCTCTGTGTAGCCCTGGCTGTCTTGGAACTCACTCTGTAGACCAGGCTGGCCCCGAGCTCACAGAGAGCCGCCCGCCTCTGCCTCCTGAGTGCTGGGATTAAAACTGAGCACCACCACCTGGTGGCTGCTATCTTTTGATTGCTCTTCTTCTTCTTCTTCTTCTTCTTCTTCTTCTTCTTCTTCTTCTTCTTCCTCCTCCTCCTCCTCCTTCTCCTCCTCCTTCTTCTTCTTCTTCTTTTTGTTATTGAGACAGTCTCTAACTAACCCAAAAACTCAGCAATTTGGTTTCAGGAACTGGCCAATGAGCTTTAAAGATCTGCCAATCTCTGTTTCCTCATTTCAGGGTTCTAGGAGCCACCTGTCACTCCTGTTGAAAGACCTGGATAAATCCAGACCCCCCCCCCCCCAGCAGGAAAAAATAGAGCCAAAAATCTAAGCAGGGAGATAAGAATCAGAAATCTAGGATTAGCAGGTTCAGTGACTCTGTTTCAGGAACTAGTTGAAGATAAAGTTAGATTGTAATCTTGAGAATAATCTTGAGAAACAGGGAGTTGCCCCCTTGTGATTATCATTGATACTTTTGGAATACTCTGTTTTAGCAACTAGCTGATTATAATCTTGAGAAACAGGGAGTTGCCCCCTTGTGATCATCACTGGCATTTTCGGAATTTTCTATGATGCCCTCCTTACCTCTTTTGGATTACTGGGCTGTGGTTTCTTCCTTTCAAAACCCCTTCTCCCAGTGGCTCGGGATCGAACTCTTCCCCTGCGTGGGTTATGAGTTTCGGCCCCAGTGCACTGGTACCTGTCAATAAACCTCGTGTGATTGCAGCAAGGACAGTCTCTTGTGAGTTACTGGTGTGTGTGTGTGTGGGGGGGGTGTCATGTTATCCTGAGACTTGAGTGAGAGTTTCCCCATATGGGGGGGTGTCTTTCACTGTATTTGTTTGTTTTCTTTTCTTTCTTTCTTCCTTTTTTTTTTTTTTTTTTTTTTTGAGACAGAATTTCTCTGTGTAGCTTTGGAGCCTGATCTGGAACTCTGTAGACCAGGCTGGCCTCAAACTCACAGAGATCCACCGGCCTCTTCCTCCCAAGCGCTGGGATTAAAGGCATGCACTGCTACCACCTGGCTTGTTTCTTTTTAAAATACAGCAATTTTATTTGTCCTTTGAGAGTTCCATGCATGCCTGCATAATTATATTGAAGCATACTCACCCCCTCACCTCCTTCTGGAACCATCCCAAGTTAAAAACAAAAATGTAAGAAGCAACCTGAGTTCCACCTGTCCTGCTCATATATTCTGGTGTGAGGCTGCCCTGACCTTTTGTGGGTTCCAGAGGTCTAAACTCAGGTCCTCACGCTTGAGCATAAGCCCTGGATTACAAGTATTGTTGCCACGCCTGGCTCATGTGCTTCTTGGCAACTTATCTTTCAATAGAGTGTATTTTCACTGTTGCTATTTTTTTCTCTTTAAAATGTATATATGCCCTGGGTCAGTGAGATGGTTCAGTAGGTAAAGGTGATTGCCACAAAGCCCGATTGTCTGCATTTGATTTCTGGGCCTCATGTGGTAGGAAAGAATCAAGTGACAGCTATCCTGAGATCTCCCCTTGAGTGTTATAATAACACAGAAACAAAGATAACCTAAAAATTATAAACCCAGATTTTAACTTTCAAAATAGAAGAATTCTGTTTCCCAAAGTGGCATCCTGTTGTCTGGCGGATAAAAATGTTTTCCTCTGAATGATGGATTTCATTTTGTGTGCTCTTCCGTCATTGTCTGCTCCCCTGCTTTCCTTCCTGTTTGGCCCCAGTCACATCCATGCTCTCAGGTTGAAGAATACACCTGTCAACACTTAGACCAAGATCTTATTGCAAAGCTCTTCCCTTCTGCCTTTAGGAAAGTCCCTGAGGCAGGAAGGGCGTGGCTATTAGATAAAGGCTTCTGCTCCCAGTTCCCGCTTTCAGAACTCTGACCTCACCTTGATCCTTCCTGGGCTCCCAACACAGGTCAAGCTCAGTCTTAACTTTGATACTGCCTGGAACTCATTCCACTTCCTGCCTTGGGATGCTGAGAAACCCGAGTGATGTATATGAAAGGGGCTTGGGGAATCACGTAAAATAACGTTTGACTGGTAAAATCTCTAATTGAAGTGGCTTTCTTGAATTTAGGCAAAACTAAATATTTATAGAATTACTCGCATCTGGCCTTTCCTCCTAAAGACAAATGACTCATTCCTCCACCGACTCAAACCACGTCTTCACAAACTGTTCTCCGAAATAAACAAACAAACAAAACCCCTCCAAAAAAAAAAAACCCATGGATGCAAGGCTCATTTTTTCCTTTGTTTGGCAGCCATGGAACGAGGTGGTGCTTTTTGCCGGGACTATGCTCTGTGTACACTACCCTGAATTACTGAAAACTCCTGCGTGCAATAACCACATAAACCTGTGATAGAAACCGCGTGCTTTTGCAAGGTTAAAGATGTCAACATTCTTATTTGTGCATGTAACCAGACTTTCCATGAGCAGTTCTGGGATCTTTTCTTTTATACAAACAATGGCAATGTATGTATCATCTTTTATGAGTTTGATAGTAAAAATAATGTTTTTAACTTCCCACCCCCACTTCCTCTACTCAGTGCCGTGACCCACCTCTCCAGTCTCTGAATTAAAACGTTAGTGGGCATCCACGAATGCAAATGCCAACCAAGCTCTTTGTTTTTCCATCTTGACTAAGTATTAAACAATACACCTACGAGGAGCAGGGCGAATGCAAAGGAACTGGAGAAGTCTCAGATGTTTCTACTGTGAGGGAGAAACTGTGTTCCCTGGTGTAAGGATTTTAATTGTTAACTTGACACACTCCAGAATCACCTTGGGAGTTTGAGTGAGGGATTGTCTAAATCAGGCAGACCTGTGCACGTGCCTGGAGATTGTCTTAATTAAGGCAAATGATGTGGAAATATCCAGCCCACTGTGGGCAACACCGGTCTTTAGGCAGGGGATCTGAATTGTATAAACACACCTGTGGGTAGTTTATGAATCAGTTACAGCAAGATTAGTATTATAATATGCTGTGATAATGTTGTGGACATGGCTGCTCACAAAATATTATAGTTTTATCTTTTCACTTAAGAGTAGTGGTTCTCAACTTGTGGGTCTCGACCCCCTTGGGGTCAAATGACCTTTTTACAGAGGTTGCATATGAGAAATCCTGCATATCAGATATTTACACTACAACTCATAACAGTAGCAAAATTAGTTATGAAGTAGCAGTGAAATAATTGGGGAGGGGGTCACCACTGTGGGGCCCAGGGCAGCCAGGCCACACATTAAGGGGCCCAGGTCACAGTTTCCAATACAGGCAGCACCGGGTTCCAGGAAAAGCCATAAGCTGGCACCACCCAGGAACAGACCATCCAAAGGAAATTCTCAACGTTCCAACCATTGTAGATAGATCACCTGCCAACTCACACTCATCGCTTTTCATCAGGACTCCCCTAGACAAATGTCAGCCAACCAGAGGTCCTGAACCTTAGAAATCCCTCACCTCCACCTTTACTACTATAAAAACCCAACCCCAACTGAGCTCGGGGGGTCTCCAATCACGCCAATACTTAGAACACACGAGAGTTCAAGCTTGCAGCCTTGTGTAAGAAGAAAGGCTCTTTGCTTTTACATACAGGACTCGGTTTCCTAGTTGGTTTTGGGGGGACTCCATGAGCTGGGCATGACACCACAACAGGAGGAACTATATTAAAGGGTCACTGCGTGAGGAAGGTTGAGAACCACAGACTTAGAGGAAGTGCTGTGTCACTTCTGTGGTGTATACTAACGTGCTTTGGGGTAAGAGCTCTTCATACTTCAATAGTCATGTGATTACTAAGACAGCTACTGTGCAGTTAACGGGTGGGTACTACACGCAGTGTGGGCAGGACAGAGGAGGTGGGTGTGAGACTTTGCTATGTATAAATGACAATTTTTGTTAACTCAGCGGGATTTAGAATCATCAAAGAGAAAGGCCTGTGTGGGGGTTTTCAAGTTTAGGTTAATTAAAACGGGAAGGCCTAATGAAACTGCGGGAGGCCTCATGCCATGGCCTGAGATTCTAGACTGCATAAAAAGCCGAAAGTGAGCACCGGCAGGAGTTGCTCTGCCTCCCAGTTTGGGACACAACGTGACTTGTACCCTCGCCTGCTCAGCCAAGACAAACCCTGTCATAAATGATTTGGTGAATTATCTTGTCACAGAGACAAGAAAAGCAGCTACCATAATACATCAAGTAGCTCAGAAAAGCATTCAACTCAAAACCGATGTGTTTATCTCTGCAATTTCCCATTTGGTATTTCTTGGTCACAACTGATTCCAAGTGATTGAAATCGTTGATAAGGTGGGACAACTTTCCAAGAGGCCATACGTGCCCTTCCCAAACTCAAAACAGTTAAGTTCCAAGTTTCTTTTTTCCTTCTAAGTGCTAGTCCCCAAATGTTATCAATGTCATTTCTTGTTTTACACATATAGGCGACTTAGGTGCGAAGGGTCTTGGAATTTGATTCAACTAGTGAAAATCCTCACATTCAGAATGATGTCTCCGACTGACCCAGGCTAGCGTTCTTGCATTGCTGCTCTGAAGGGCTGTGCACTAGTGGTGTGTCTGGTGAGTGCTGTCCTCTCTGCAAAATACACCCCCCCCAAAGTACACCAAATTGATCTTAACCAATAAATCTTTTTTCTTAATTTTTTTAAACTTTGTGTTTTTACCCCTCCCCCAGAACCTGCCAGATCCCCCTATCTATCTACCCACCTTTTTCTCTTTCAAAAAAAAAAAATGAAAAACACAAAAACAAAATTAAAAAAAAAAAACAAGGAAAAGACAAACTAAAACAAAACATGCCCCAAACAAACAAAACCCCCAACAAAATAAAACA
Organism: Myodes glareolus; assembly: GCF_982192425.1. Taxonomy (NCBI): domain Eukaryota; kingdom Metazoa; phylum Chordata; class Mammalia; order Rodentia; family Cricetidae; genus Myodes; species Myodes glareolus. The sequence goes on from NC_142029.1 coordinate 62,917,527, forward strand.
AAACATCCACAAATATACCAAAATACCACTAAGTTTTGTGTGTGGGCCCCATTGGAGAAAACTAAAAACTTATGAGTGGGTATCAATTACAGAAAACTTCTTGGTTAGTGGTGGCATCCTGGGACCCCATCTGACTGGAATGTGTGTAGGCCTTGTGTGCTGCCAGTCTCTGAGTTCATATGTGCATCTGTCCTGTTGTCTGGAAGACACCATTTCCTTGGAGTCACCCATCATCTCCAGCTCTTAGGATCTTTTTCCTCCCCTTCCATGTAGATCCCTGAGACTTGATGGGAAGGGTTTGAAAGGACTGAGTTCTCCAAAGCCTCTTACTCGCTGCACATTGGCCAGTTATGGGTCTCTGTTAATTTCCATCCACCGCAAGAAGTAGCTTCTCGGATGAGGGTTGAGGGAGGTACTGATCTATGGTATGGCATTAGGATTCATTTTATTGATATGCTCCTTTAGCAGAATAGTATTCCCCTGGATACCATGACCTATCTAGCCTCAGGGTCTTGGCTACTTTAGTAGTGTCAGACATGGGTTCCATCTCATGGGGTGGGCTCTTTAATCAAGCAGAATTGGTTGGTTACCCTTGTAACATTTGTGCCATCACTGAGCCGGTATATCTTGCAGGTAGGTCTCAGTTGCAGGTTCCAGAGTTGGTAGCTGGGTGATACTGATGATCACCTTTCTCCTCCAGTAGTGTGCAGATTACCTTCTATTACCATGAATGTTAGTGAGGGTAAAGCTTCTAGTTTGTCACCAGCTCAACTTCTCTGTGTTCGTTGGGCATTATCAGGTTGTGGTGAACAACCAATAGCCTGTGATGTTGGGGGTTTCTATGAAGCTCCTTTAGCCAACAACTCAACAAGATGTAACCTAACCCATTACTGACACTGGAGGTTTTACTTAGTGGAATAAAATAAATAAAATAAAAGTTGTGGCTTTCTCTCCCCTATTACTTGTTGACTCCATTTAGAGTCCTACCATATATATATATATATATATATATATATATATATATATATATATATATATATTTAGGAAGCAAAAAGAGCAGTGGTTCTGAACCTGTGGGTTGTGACAAAAAATAACCGTGCTGTTTTGTTTCTGTTTAGGAATGAGCAGAGGTGGACACTGCTATGCATATGAGCTTGAGGGGGTGAGCCTGCCTCCGACTGCTCCATCTCCCTCAGAAGTGAACACAGGTTTTCAAAGGGTAAAATTACAGAACAAACATATCTCATTAACAAAGCAGTCAATTCCCTTTATTTTTAAAATTTTATGTACACATATGAATGATCTGTATAATGTACATTCAATATAGAAAGCTTTATATATTTGATAATGTATAGAACATTTCACAATTACACTAATCTCTTACATAACATCTTGACATCCATTTTTAGTTTAATTTTTTTGCACAAGCTCCTTGTCGTTCAGTTTGGTGAAGCCTGTCTACACACCAATGTGCACCGAGCTCTCGGAGAATTAAGGATTGAGGATCTGGTCACAGGTGGAGGGACAGAAACCTGATGTCTGATGATGGAGGAAGATGGCCACGGAGATTCGGTGCAGTAAAGGGAAGTGCCCTTTCTTGGGGACAAGATTTAGCCCACTGTCTGTAGACTGCAGCTTAACTCCACAGTCACAGTAATTAAAAAAAAAAAAGAAAAACATTATAAAAACTAGGAGGAAAGTTTGTCTTTTTGATTCACAGTCTTGTAAACAGATAAAAAGGAACAAAATGTGCTTACATACACCAAGAAAAAGAAATTCTTGTGTACCCATGGAGGCTGACCCAGAGTGCTTTCTCAAAATGCGATACGTCAGAATCACTGACTCTTTTCCTAAATAAAAATATATTTATAGAAAAAGGAATAACACTGTCATGAAACCAGGAGAAAGGCAGCAAGAGTCTGTTTCGACATGTTGGCTGGAGGAATGTGGATGCAGCACTGGCCTTTCAGCATTTATTGTCTGAGTGTTTCAAGTTTGATAGCCAAGGTCTCCTGCCTCATGGTCTACAGGAGGCGGAAGGTTAGACATGGCTGATGAGGATGTACCTGCAGTAAGGTAGCCAGCAACTCCAGGTCCTGCAAGAGAGAAAGCAAAGAAGGCATTTTCTACATAAGTCAGGCGAACACAGGGTCCAATGTGCAGCAAAGCACCGGGAAACTGTGAAAATGATATGAGTAACTGCCCACAATAGCGGAGACACAGCACTATGTTCATGGTTTGCTTTATTATACGATTCAATCAGAAATTTAAAATTCATGCAGTAACACTGGTGTAGAAACAGGGAGTTTCCCCTCTTTTCACACCAGGAAAGTTCAATCTTACAAAAAAAAAAAATCCAGGATACTTAAAGAGTTATGTTACATGGAAAAATGAGAACAATGAAGGGTACTGTCTCCCACCTGGTCAGCCCATCTCAAGGTGATGCATGACTAGACTCTCGACAAAAGCAGCTTCTGAGAACATTCCAGTTAGCCTGCTTTCATGTGGTGCAAGAGGAAGGCTCGAACACCCATCTCCCAGTCGGAGAGTGCTCCAAGGAAGACATCAGCATTTTAGTCCAGTCTCACGTGTCCTGTGACTGTCAGCAGTCCTAGGAGCACATGGCTTTGCCTCTGGAGCTGACTTGGAGCACCACAGACATTTGCTTATATACCTCAGAAGCATCACACAATGGAACAAGCGCTTGCAAGAGAAACTGGCATAGCACTGCACAGGGGCAGCGCTTAGCTGAGGAAACATGGCAAATGTGTACACTGGAGGGTTAGGATGGGAAAGGCAGTGGGAGCAGCATGCATCGAGCAAAAGGTTTCTCTACCTGCTTCAGAGAGCTACACAGAAGTTAGCAAGCTGCCTGGCAGAGCGGTTCTAAAGCCCACTCCTGAGGTGAAGGGGGCTGCTGCCAGTTAGAAGGGAAGGAGAGACACCTGGGGGAAAAAAGAAATGTAAGCAGCAAGGGAGTCGTGAGGAAGTGCACACAGCAGGGCAATCAGATGCAGGGTAAGGCAACAGAACAGATGGTGGACAGGCCGTCATTCACTTCCGCCTCACTTCTCACCGTCTGAGTTCATGGGAAATAGCTGTCACACACTGTACATGTGCTGACTCTGCCAGAATGAGCTGGGACTAAAGTTAAGCAGAGTGCCTGAGTACTTTAACACTTACAAAAAGGATGTTCCCTTCTTAGGTCTTTGGGGTCTACTCCATCAACTCTCACCTTCTAATCATCAAAGATGACCAAACCAACAAATCAGTCCATCAGTGCAGCTCAGAGCCAAAGTACCACACTGCTCTCCACTTTAAGCAGAAATACCATTACTGCAGGACTACCAGATAGGTCCAGATGACCAAAACACAAACACTACAGAGGGGTGTGGCTCCTAACAATTCAGATTGGGGGCTGTGATAGTCAGAATTGTCACCCCACAGATAGGCCTCTGAGCATGCCTGTGGGGGCTGTCTCAGTTATGTTAGCTGAGGTGGAAGACCTGTCCACTGTGGGAGGCAACATTCCCTCCACATGTGATCAGGAGTCACAGAAAATGGAGGCAGGAGCTGAGCACTAGCACGCACACATTCATCTCTCTGTTGATGGTGGATACGGTGTGACCAGCTGGCTTCAGGCTCCTGCTGCCTTTGACTTCTCCACAATGACGGCTGTGCCTGGAATAGCTAAAATAAACCTCTCCTTTCAGTTGCTTCTGTCAGGGTATTTTATCATGGTGAGAGGAAGAGAGACTAAGACATAAGTTCAGTTTGATTCATATCAAAGTAGGAGGTTATAAGGCTACTACATATGAAAGCAGGGAACACTGATGTCACTGGGGGATCCTGGGATAACTCAAGAGGGTGATGGGCTGATTGCTATTCTCAGGGCACCAATGTAATGGTTTAGATAAAAGCAGCAGCCAGGTCCCACCACCTGGTCCCAGGCAGGTGGGAGGCGGTGGGTGAGAGATGGACAGCCGCCATGCGGGGAGAGAGAGGGAGAAAGGAGGGGGGAGAAAGAGGAGGAGGGAGGGAAAAAGGGAGGGAGGAAGGGAAGAGGGAGTGTACTCAGGCTGGAGGAAGTGGGATATCCGCTTGTGGAAGGGGAGGGGTTGGGAGAGGGCAGGGCTTGTCTCTTAAAGGGACAGAGTACCCAGGTGACAGACCAGGCCAGCAAAATCATAACAATGATGAGACACTGGGACACTTGCTGATCATCATAGTCATACAAACGAAAACTTCACAGCTGCACACAACGGCTTCACAAACTTAACTATATTGCACAGGATATGAGACATTGAGAGACGTAAAGGGCATCAGGAACTGAAAAAAATTTGGAACTTCTAGACCAGAATCAAAGTTGTGAATGATGAGCACTATAAGCTCATTATAAGAAGCCTAATTCTACACCCTTCATTTGTCTTTGCAGAGAAAGTAAACTGAGTTTCAGCAAGTCTGGGATGCTCGCCCACTTTTTGGGCCTCTGGGTTTTGTTAAGAATGCATTAGGCTGCCCTGGGCTGAAGAGGTGCTTGCAGCTCATAACCAGCCCTGTTTTCTCCAGGGATAAGTGGGGAAGGTGCAGACGTTCCAGGGGACAGGGGAACATTATCAAAGTATTCTGGACTTCAGAGGAATACAGAAATGAACAGGGAACCACTGAGGACACACTTGCCACAGAAAGCTCTTTACTTCTGACTGCAGTCTCTCAAAGCACTGACTCTGCCTCAGGCCACTGCTGCATTCTTTCACTATTGATTTCCTAGGTGAAATAACCTGAAAAATTCCCACCACAAAAATAAATTTTAGAGGCTCTGAGCCAACTGGCACCTAGCAGTTCTTGAATCTAGCAAAAAGCCTAAGTGACAGGGCTCAGGATGACACACTACTGTGTATCTACATCACGGGATAACTCTAGCAGAGGTGCTCTTAAAGAAACAGGTATCACAGACTAAAAATCGTATGCCATGAGAGGATCTTTGGAAATGGTGGTCCTGTCTTATTGTCAATCCTAATTAACCTTACTCAGGACTTTCACTTCTTCATCTTGAGCACGTAACCAATTGGCATTTGCTAAGCAGTTGGGAGAAGAAAAATCTACCTTTACCTGCAACTTACTTTGAGGCAATACTTTCTCTCCAGAAACTTTTATTTCCTTGTCTATTAAACGATACCCACATATAACTGTCAAACACTTCAGTTAGGAGGGAGGTTGGGTGTGTATTCTCACAGTACCTTAGTCCACTCATGAACCAGATAAGAGCTTGGTACAGTCTGTATCATATGAAGATTGGGTTTTCATTAAATTCCAATTAAATACAACATACACCAAAAAGTGTCCGGCAGCCTGGGCAGTAAGGAAGCATTCCCTCAGCTGCAGGGGACTCAGAAGTGGGGCCTCTGTGGAACACAATTTCCAAGTCCTTTCAAAGGGGTAGAGTAAACCAGCAAGACAATCCTCCTAACTAACAGAGAACATTCCAGCCTGAGAAGTGCCAGGAACAGATCTAAGGCAAGTGTGGCTCACAGCCCATCCTGTCCAGTACAGACCTGCTTGCAGGCTTCAGCACTGCACAGAAGTTCCAGCCCTTTCCAAGGGAGGGGATGGGATGTTTCACCATTGCTACCTGGCTGCACCTGTCCAGATATCTGCCAATGTCACACTGCTTGTTAGAGGTCTCATTTATCCCAGGGATACAGATGAAAGAAAAGGTGCAGACAAGATGCATCTTCCTTCCTGCACACCCCTCCACACTTCCAGTACCATACTAGGAAACAGAGGTGCTGGTGAGTAGCATAATAATTGGGGACCTGGGATGGGGTGAGGCCAATGGGAACTCCAGGTCTCTAAATAGAAACTGCCATGTGATCTAATCACGGAGTCCCCGCTACTTGACCTTGATGAAAGTTGGGTACACGGGGAACAGAAGCATCACTGAAGCTACTGAAGAGCTGCTCCTGACCTGCATAGCACCAGTCCTGCAATTACTTCATTCTTCACTAGGACAACTAAGCCCCATTCCTCAACTGTGCTGTACTTATTTATATCAAAAGTAATGCATGAAAATATGGCCTGTCAAGCTGGAGAGATGGCTCAGAGGTTAAGAGCATTGGCTGCTCTTCCAGAGGTCCTGAGTTCAATTCCTAGCACCTGCATGGTGGCTCACAACCATCCATAATGAGATTTGGTGCTCTCTTCTGGTCCACAGGCATACATGCCAGTAGAACGCTGTATACATAATAAATAAATCTTAAAAAAAAAAAGAAGAAAATGTGGCCCGTCACGTTTCAGAAACACTGAGGAGGCTTTTGGTGGGTACAAATACACTCCTATATAGACAGTTAGTTTTACCTGAAAGAGGAAGGTGTGGGCAGACCAAAACCACATTCTACCTCTCTCCACAGAAAACAGGAGGACACAAGTGACAGGCCCAACAGCAGAGCCAGAAGCAGACAGATTCAGTAGTATGAGCAGAGGCTGGTACTCTAGTGACACAGAAGCCACAGGAAGGGGAAGCAATAGTGTCATGACCAAGCTGAAAACTGAAAGCAGGGAAGCTGTTCTCTGAATCCTTTGGATTTGTAAATTTGAGAATCAATGATTCTTACAGCCTTCTCTGAGAGCAATCAGGACTATTAAAACAATGGGTCTGTCTGTCTGGGGAGGACTGGCTGTTAACACTGCTCTCTTTATCTTCATCATCTCTGGCTAGAAAACCATGTGGGGCTGCTATCTATTCACATGCAGGCAGGCACCAAGAGTGGCCTCCTATTCACAAGGCTAAATCCATGGTGAAGATCTTCAGAAGAGGTGGAGTGCCTTGCCTTTCATAAAGCAACTGAATGCTGCCGCTTCTCAGACCAAAGCCAATCATGATCTTAAATTACCATGCAGCTGTGTGTCAAATGAACACATCCTGAGCATCTTGTAGTGTCTTCTGAGCCCTTGGTGGTCTTATTTCTAACAGTACTGGCATATTTTCCCCATGGGAAACATACTTAGCAAAACTATACTGCAAACTTTTAAGAAAAAAAACTCTGTACACAATTATTTTTATGAAGTCTCACTCTGTTGAGACAGAAAGGGCACTAGGCTACCTGGTTTCTGATACATTCTTTTCCCACATTCAAGTTAAACACTATGCACAGACATACTGCACATCTAAGCTAGCTGCTGCTAACATACCGGATGAAAACTAGGCTACATGCAGCTTTTGTCATAAATATCCAACACCACACGCCACATGCTGTCCAAGGTTGAGACGGATGCTTATGACATGCTCACAGCACCCCCCAAAAATGGTAGCCAGATGCCTACGTGATCAGAGGAATGATATTTTAAGTCTGGTCAGGGCAGGAAGAGGGCCTGTGGCTTCTGTCAGGCTTCTGTTAGGGTCTGACTTACCTGTGAGGTATCCTGCTGTTTGAGAGTCAGAAATGAATAAGTCATGTTTCTGGTCTTTGAAGGCACTCCAGACTGAAGAGCGGGAGAGGATTTCATTCACCTGGGGAAATAAAGCAACTCCTACTTAGCATGATTATGTAAAGGACTAGGCGTGGAAAGACTGAACCAGCCAGGAAAAACAACTTCTGAAGTCAGAAGGCCAGTGGGGAAGGACCAGGAACTGGCCGACATCACACACACATGTTCCCAGGCACTGTTGCTGGGCACACCTCACTGAACCAGACCTAGGAAGGGTTGGGGAAGATGCTGGAAACTGGAGTTACAACTTTAAATCAGCCTTTCAAAGGATGTGCTGCATCTTGTGAGGAGATCATGAACAACACACACACATGAGAAACTAAGTGAACAGACAAAACATCAGAGTATCACATGTAAAATGGGCAAACATTTTTACAAAATACACACATACAACAGAATTACTGTGTCAATGTGTACTAGACTGAAATGAAAGATGAAAATGTACAGAAAACAGTAACTTAAGGGGTGCAGACCTGGGGGACACAATTCAGAGACTCCTGAGTCTCTGAGTCAGATGGGAAGCTCACAGCTGGCAGTGTGCGCTGAAGCACAGCTCTTCACGGACCAGCGTGGGCCCCACTCCAGCCTGGGCAGCAGCAGCAGTGAATGAGGAGCTGACCGGGGATAGAAGAGCTCCGGTTTAGGAGGTATTATTCTTTTTCCCCTTCTCTGGGAGCAGAGGGTGGCCTTAGAAATGCCAATGAAGGTGGAGGGGAAGGTGTATAGGGAGGGCACATGGAGTATCTGCTAGCTGTTCAGAACGCCCAGAGGCACACCAGTAAATGACTGCAGCAACACATGTGATTTGTCTTCTTTAGTATTGTTTTAAATGATTCAAATACTGAGAGAAAGTCAATGGCATCAAAAATGTTTTTGTTTCTTTTTTCCCCAGGCTGGAGAAATGTCTCAGCGGTTAAGAGCACTGACTGTTCTTCCAGAGGACCCGGGTTCAATTCCCAGCACCCACATGGCAGCTCACAACTGTCTGAAAATCTAGTTCCAGGGGATCTGACACCTTTACACCAATGCACATAAAATATAAATAAATCATAAAAAATTAAAATGCTTCTTTTCTTGAAACACAGAAGCCTAATTTCACTAAAAGAAAGTTTAATAAGTATATTTAAGCACAAAATTAACATTTGCACACAGAAATGACCCAAACCTCCACTGAACGGATGAATGGACAAACTGTAGCAATTATACACACAATAGAAAATTTAAGCATACAAAGAAATGAAAACATTTAATACACCCACAACATGGGTCAATCTCAATGCTACAACGAAGTATGTGTAACAGACAGACCCACATGTTGGAAACAGAGTGGTGACTGTATGGCTGGGGCTGTGGGACAGAGTAATTACCAGTCACAGAGGTAATGTGCTCAGGAGCTAGGCAGGGTAAGATTATCACAATGGTGCTAAGGTGAGAAAGGCCAATTCGTTGTTCACTACAGTTAACTTCATGTTCTGTTTGATGGTTAGCATTATCAACTTGAAATTCTAGGCTTTCAACCTGTGGGGTACGACCATGAAAAATACATACTTCTGATGGTCCTAGAAACTGAGACACTGCTGAGTAGAAAAACTACCATTATGAAGTAGCAACAAGAATAAATTTAATGGCTGGGGTTCCTAAGACCATCAGAAATCTGTGTTTTCTGATGGCTGTGACCCCGCGGAGGACCACTGATCTAGACTAACCTGGTTATGTCTGAGGGGCACTGTCTAAGTTGCCTGAATTAAGGCAGGAAGATCTGTTCTGAGCATGCGGATCTCAGATCTCTGGAAATGGCATGCAGGAGGATTCTGGAAGGGTTTGGAGGTTTGGTCTAGAAAACCCTTAACTCCTGAAAGGAGAACATAATGGGATATTCTGGCAGGAGACTGGAAGACAAGAAATTAGGTATAGTTGGCGCCTGGCTCATGAGCTTTCTGGGGAGAACAAGGATTCTCTCAGTAACTGGGCTAGATGGCATCTATGTGAATCTGGCCCAATTCTGTCTATATACTCAGAACTTGGGTGAAGTGTAGTTTAGTTTAAAGGTAACAGACTAATTTGTATGGCACAGGAAACTCCAAAACCAGGAGAACATTCAGGCTGATGCTAAAAAAGTTAGCACCACTGAACAGAAATTTCCTATGCTGCACTGGGACAACACTCTATCCCTCAGAGGTCTATCCTGTGAAGAACCAGAACCATTTAGAAGAAGGGAACCTACACTAAAGAGGTTTCCTGTTCCTTAAAAACAACTGCCTGGAAGTGTTTCCTCAGGGTCAAAACACAGAGGCAGATACAGCTGTGTTCCTGGGGGTGGGACCCTCCTGAGCTGGTGGCAGAACTTGGCAACATCATCTACGTAGTACTGGTTTTTAAGACACAAAAGAAACAAGATTTATGGAAGTCATAGAGCACCTGAAGCCAGACAAGGTCCTTAGGTGGGAGTCCCTGCGGAGTCCCTGAGAGCAGAACCTAAGTCACAGTGGAGCTCCTGGATCCATGAGAAAGCTGTAGGTATAGAGGGTGGGGCTACACAAGCTCTCTGAAGCGCAGCACCTCATACCACAAGCCTCAGAGGATGCAACAGAGCTGAGCTTTAGTACTCGTTATGCTAGAAATGTTACCTTGCTTTGGCCCGATCACTCCTTGCTGAGCCTGATTGCTCTCTTTTGTGACTTATGCATGGAACTTGCTTCTACTTTTATAGAAATGCACAGGGAGAACCTTTAGAATTTTCAAATGTTATAACTGTTGATGATCATGGAACTTTAAAAAGTTGGACTGAGTGTGTTTCATGTAATAACACGGTCATGAGTCTCCAAGGATAAGTGGCAGATGGTTATGGATTAAAAAATGACATGTCTGCATGGCAAGTTGGCAAGGGCTGGAGTTTAAATGGTTGGTGTCAACTGTCAACTTGACAGAATCAAGAACGACCTGGAGATGGGCTCCTGAGCATGCCTGTGGAAAACTGCCGTGAATACCTTAACTGCTGTAGGAAGACCTGTTCACTGGGTGTGGTGTCATCCCCTAGTGGGACCCTGGACGCCAAGGGGAAAAGGTCATTGAGCAGCAGCAGATACTTCTCACTCTGCGCTGTGACTGTGAATGTGGTGTGCCCAGCTGCTTTAAGCTCATGCCACCCTGATTCTCAGCCACAATGGACCTGGTCTGTGTGAGCCAGAATACTCCACTCCTGCCACCCTGACTTCCTGACCATGATGCACCTTGAACTGTGAACCAGAGTAGTTTGTCAGAGCAACAGGAAAAGAAACTGACACGCTATACAGATGTCACTTCAATAAAGAAAACAGGTGGCCGCACGCCTTTAATTCCAGCACTTGGGAGGCAGAGGTGGGAGGATCTCAGTGAGTTCGAGGCCAGCCTGGTATACAGAGTGAGTTCCAGGATAGTCAGTACTGTTACACAGATAAAGCCTGTCTGGAAAACCACCCCCCTCAAAAAAACAGACACATACACAAAACCTCCCAAAACCCCCAAAACCAAACCAAAACAAAAGGCTTCAGAAGCAACAAAAAGAGGGTGACTGGAGAGATGCTCAGTGGATAAGGTGCCTTCTGCTGAGCTTGTCAACCTGAATTCAATCTTCAGGACCTACATAGTGTAAGGAGAGAATAGACTCCTGCAAGTTATCAATTGACCTCCACATGTGAGTTTTGGCATGTATGTACTTATGCATACACGACACACACACACACACACACACCACACACACACCCCTTGTTAAAATGAAATAAATTAAAAGCTAAGATGAAAATTAGATCGCTTAAGAGGTCTGAAATCAGCATATGCGCACTTGAAACACATCACTGCACAGCCACTCTGCAAAGGGAAAAGAAACTAGCACTTTTCAAGCACTAATAAGAGATTTAAAAATGATGTTCAGATCTTTTCAATGGTATCTGATTCTATACTAAGTGTTCCAAATTCTTCTCCTTTTTTTTAATATTTATTTATTTATTATGTATACAGCATTCCTTCCATGTATGCCTGCAGGACAGAAGAGGGCACCAGACTTCATTACAGATGGTTGTGAGCCACCATATGGTTGCTGGGAATTGAACTCAGGACCTTTGGAAGAGCAAGCAATGCTCTTACCCTCTGAGCCATCTCTTCAGTCCCCAAATTCTTCTACACTAAGACTTTTACTGGTTTTCTTCTTAAAATAGAGAACATACTGTTACTACGCAGAAAAAGACTCCCCCCCCCCCAACATGTATGCTGGGCACAAGCCTGTGCTTTTACTGTAGCTGTGAGGCAGTATGTGAACACTGGCCACACTGGTAAGAGGACTCAAATACAGGTTCCCAGATCATCCACAGCCAAGACCCTAACTTTGAACATACTTCTTAATAGGGAACACAAGGGTGCTTCTTACAGACTCACCTGTTCTCCGTACTGCAGACTTCGAGTCATTGCCTTGAGAGCTTTAACAATCTGGGCCTTAGTAGCGGCAGGACTGTCTATGTTTTCAAGGCCTATGCCTTCAAGCAACTTTAAGAGGTATGGGACCAACTCTGCTTTCAGAGCCTGGAATAAAGCAAGCACTTAGATGAGCACAATGAAGAAGTTATACATCAGCTACTGAAGATGTAATTTCACCACAAGGATCTTATCTACAGTAAGTAAGACAACCTGTTCTCAGCATTTCAATGCAGATGCAGATTTTTATTTTAGTATCAAAAGGAAATAGTATTCTTATATAAAGTGATTTTGATTCAGTTCTATCAACCATTCTAAATGCTATGCATCAATTACATAATCTTCCTAACACTGAGTGAAGATACAATTTTTTTTCAGATAAGAAAATCAGTGCCAAAGGGAAAAGAAACAAATGTACACCACAGAACTGGGCATAATGACACCTGCATCAGGAGGGACAGAACCAAGTTTTGAGTCACTGTGGCATAGCTGCCACATTAAAGGTGTCACTCTAATAGGCAGCAGCCTTGAAGGACTTAGCTACCTTTTGTATCTTCCTACAACACCACTCTCTGCAGTCAATATTTAGTTAGCACCTTGAAAGAGCTAAATAACATGGTACCACTTTCACAGAATTCAGGGAGGTAGAAGTAACGATGAGGTGTGTACACCCTGTCTACCTAACAACTTAGTGAGATGAACCTGATGTTAGAGTCACTTCAGATGAGACATCAGCTGCCAGGTTGGGACACAGAGCCATTAGCGGTAGATTCACAACCTACTCTATACCCACTCTGTACCTCTGTTTACTGAGGGTGGAGGGCTGGGTGAAGAAGTTGAAGGGAGAGGTCAGGATGCCCAGGTACAGGCGTAGGGGTTTGTCTTCAGTTTACAGACAGCCAGATGTCACTTTGTCATCTAGCAAGGTTTGTCATCAAAGACTTTGAAGATGAAAAGTAACTGAGAAGTTTTCTGTTATTTTTATATTTTTTAATGGGATACAAAGTAATGTGATGGTGTATCTGATGGCTTAAAAGAAAATGGGAGTGGTACTATTAGGAGGTGCAGCTTTGCTGGAGTAGGTGTGGCCTTGTCAAAGGAAGCATGTTACCACGGGGGTAGGCCTTTAAGTCTCCTATGAATAAGCTACACCTAGCGTGATACAGTTCACTTCCTGTTGCTGTGAATCACGATGTAGGACTCTCAGTCCCTTCTCCAGCACTATGTCTGCCTGCACGCCACCCACCATGATAAAAACAGATTAAACCTCTGAACTGTAAGCTAGCCCCAATTTAAATGTTTTCCTTCATAAGAGTTGCTGTGGTCACAGTGTCTCTCCACAATTACTAAGACAATGTAAAATATCAAGTTAATGAACAAAATTATGGCTTCAAGTATCTTTTATCATGACGGCATTTAAATTTATTCTTATATGTGCACATAGCTGCAGTCACCACAGTGCAACAGACCCACAAACTAAATCTTTCCAACCATTTCCCACCCTGGCCTCTGGTAACTAAACAGTCTTTGTTTCCAGAAGCACGGCCACAAAGGTGAGGTTATGTGGTATTTACACCCAGAACAAGAAAACTCACTTTTGCCTGAGTTTACTTTTCCCTTCAGTGTCTGTGTACACCAATATCTACCAAGTCTGATTTCTACTAGGTGAGTGGCCTCTCTGAGAAGAATACAAATCTCACATGACTCTAAAGAAACTAGAAATGAATGAACAGAGCCCAAAGAGGGCAAAATAATTTTTCAAAGAAGCTATGGATGACTGCAGAGAAAGGAGGGCGGAGGAGGGGAGGGGAAGGAGAGGGGAGGGGAGAGGAGAGAAAAAGTTGGTGAGACTTTAACTTCAGGGCATTCACAAAGCTCCAAGACCACAGCCACAGAGCACCTGTCTGGCCTGTCTGCTTTCCTGAAACAGTGCTCATGAAGAGTCACTTACCTGTGCCACTAGTTCATTCTGTTCTTTCTGGAACATTCGATTAATTGCTTCACAGGCCAGACCAATAGTATCTGCTCGCTTTTTCATTCCATTCATCAGTGGGCCAATGGTCTCCAAAGATGCCATGGCTCGAACACACAGCTGAGAGCCCCAAAACAAGGACAGTTGTAGAGTAGAATGTTATACACCGTAAGGTAAGTTCCATAGTAATAAAATGCAGTTTAAAACCCACTTTTCTGTTTAAGAGAGAATAAGTTCCATCTTTACTTATCACTGAAACTGATCGATAAAGTACACGGGAGACAGGGACTGACACTCTGAAGTGTCATCAAGTGGACAGAGATAAACTCTGAGTTCTGGGCTCCTGAGGATTATTAATACCTCATTGTCAGACAGGGCGTGAACAACACGAATAGCACTCTTGGGGATGGCATTGTTCCTGTGATTCATCGCCTGGAGAACTTTGGGAAGATGTCCCAATGGTGGGACTTGATCTGCCAGCTGAGGTTGTGCACTGAAGAGACACACCGTGGCCATCGTCAGGGTTTCCAGAGTCTCTCCCTAAGAAGGACAAATAAAACACCAGGCCAAATTAACCACAAAGCACTTAAAAAACTCTTAAATAGACTTAAAACATTTGTTGTTCAAAACTGGGGATTCAAGCTGACACCTGAATCCAATTCCCACACCCCAAAAGAGCAGCAAACTTTCTTTTTCTTTGATAAAAGGCACAAACCCAAGGACCTGAGAATGTGTCATCACATTCTTCACTGAGCAAGGTACATTGTGTTTTTGTGGCAGAGGCAAAAAGATAATTCCTAAATGACTATATGACAATTTAAGGCAGTTACACACATGCTACTGTGAGTCAGCAGCAGGAATCCAAAGGAATGCAAGAGTTGTTAGTTGATGTTTCTCCCAGTTCTAGGAAAAGTTCTGTTACAGGCCAACAATCGCTTACTCAAAATGTTTCAATCCAGAAGTGTCTCAGATCTAAGAATATTTACACAGACATTCCTACCTGAGTTTGGGTATCACTGTGATATTTAAGGGTTCTGATTTTAGAGCACCTAAGACTTTCTATTTTCTGAAATGTTTAATCTCTATTTAATATATCTGATGACCATTATGGTCTTCCTATAGATGATCATGGCTTGCAAAGACACACAAACACGCACACATTTGCACTCCCACACACACACAATACACGCATGCACTCACACACACCCATACTCAACATGCACATCTGAATTCAAAGGCAGCTGCTATTCTGAGATTTTGTTTTCATGCAGTATAGGAGCTCAAACTCTGAGCCATGCACATGTTAGATAAAGTCCTAGCCCTAGAGCCGATGCCACCTGGTCAATGAGGACATGGTTTTGAGGGGAAAGTAACTGGTATATTCAGTAAACTCTTTCAAGTGTTTTGTTGATGACTGATGCTTACATGTGGATTGTTCTTCTCCAGGAGCTCAGTTAATTTTTCTAACAATGCAATAAGAAATTCTCTGGGTTTTCTCAGCACCCAAGCTGGCTGTGCAATAAAGATTCTCAAGAAAACTCCTCCAACAGCAAGTTCACCCTCTGCTTCTCCAAATACCACAGCAAAATCTTCAGGCAACTTTGGAGAGAGGAGAAAGAATCATGGATGAGTCATCTTACATCATTATTCCTCTGTGAAGCCAGAAACGTAAGACCATTAATGAAATCTGCCCACAATAAACTAGTACAAAGATAGTCATTAGTTACAATTGTTTTAAACACAATAAAATTATTATAATTGACATTTCCTCTTAATGGAGCCTACAAAAGAAGTTGCTATCATTTAGTTCTAGTGTAAGTATTACAGTTTTTGTATCTGTTTGAAGCCTGGCCTTCCGTGGTCATGTCCAACACGTCTTAACAATGGAGTAATCAACAGTTAAAGGCTGACAAATTGGTTTAACAGGAATTAAAAACAAAACAAACCAACAACAAAAATACAAAACAAAAAGTCTTATAAAGTAAAAGTGTAGTTTACCTTCCAGTTCACATCAGGGTTATCCCGTTGGTTTTTGAAGTGCCTTGGGGAGGGGGGGTAAGAACATTAAAGTTTAGTCAAATTAACCTTCAGAACAAGTCTTGGAAAGGGGACAGACAGAGCAGGACCACTCCCATCTCTGGGATTCCATCTTTACTTACTCTAGCATCATCTCTCTCACAGTTGTAGACACCTTGTCCCTGGAACTGTCATTCCAGATCAGCTCTGGATTTTCATGAGTCCCTTCAAATATATGCACAGCAGCTTCAGGGTTGTCTCTCATGGCATCCATGAACACACTGGGCAGAAATTTCATTAATGTGATTCGAACCTAGGGAAGGAAGTTCAGAGTTTTAAGGGCCACTGGAAACATCAATATTTGACATGTTCTTCCAAGTTTCCTAAGACAGAACAGTGCAATCTGTGCTATCGGTGAGACCTAATAACAGTTCCCTAAAAGACCTGGAAAGGCAGAAGAGATAAAGTACTCTTACAAGCCCATGACCTGCCATATTATTTATATCTAGTTTCCTCTCTGCTCCCTACAGTTAAGAAAACTAAGAGAACTCAGGCTGGGTGTGGTGCCTCATGCTTGCCATTGCAGCACTCCTGAGTCTGAGGCCAGAGGACTGGTGGGAGTTCAGGTCACTGTCTCAACAGAAAGACCAATCAACCCACCAATCAACCAATACATCTGCCCAAGAAAAAACTTCAGAAGTCCTTGTGTGAAGCTTCCAGAATGCTTTGAACAGGTTCATGTATGTAGAGTACAACCCTCAATTGGCCTGTCCCCCATCCCTCTGCCTTTATACTCCCACAAACTAACTTTTCTAAAGTGCATCTCTATGCCCAACAAGTAGTCTAAGTGCATTTGTTTTGCTCCATCGTATTTTAAGGCACACTGTGCTTGTCAAAAAGAACTTTAATGGTAGTTTTGAAACACAGGGGTTGGCTCAGCTCAGACAGAGGAAGCTGTGGGTTCAGTCCCAAGCACAAACCCCATCCCCAAGACACACCACACACATGAAGATCCATTGCATAAAACGTCTGGAAATTAGAGGGAGGCATAAGGGCAAAGGAAAAATGAGGGCTGGGAAGACACATTTTCCTCCCATGTCAAACTGTGCTCAAATCTTGTCTTATGGAAACTTCACTTGCTAGGTATTTTCTTGACTTCTGACACAAACCATACATGAAGTCAGTAGATACACATAGTCACACACCACACACATAGGTGCACACACAAATGCCAAAAGTTCTGTACAACTATTGGTCATAGATTGAGCTTCAACTTCTAACAGCCAAAGAACTAAAGCAATGACAGTAACATACCAGGATACCCCCAAAATGACTAATGCCAGCCCATTCTCGGTCAGTCAGCCATTTAGAGTGAAGGAAGCAACGGTGCCGAGGTCCCACAGGAGGCTATTTCTTATTCAGTAAATGCAGTGAACAAGACACTCCCAGGCTTAGGCTTACTTCTGTTTATACTCCTGAGTGCAGAAACATCATGCCACAAAGCTATTCCCTTCTAAAAGTGGCTGAGTTCACTGCTTTTCCTGGCCATCAGTCTCCTGAGGGTAAGAACCATTCTTTACCTGTCAAACTGCCACACTGTGCCTCACCCCCAACAGCACATTCTCAAAGCTCAGAAACCACAGCCCCATGAAGTGCTGGAAGCTAAAGTAGGAGTTAAAGACTTTAACTTCCTCTCTGTGAATCTAAAGACATTTAGGTCTGGAGACAAGTTACACTGTGTCATAAACTAAGTTCATAGCCTAGGGCTGAGATCCACAAAGCAAGAGTTCAGATCACAGGCCACTGCCACCTACCACCCCAGGCCACTTGGCCTGTTAGCTTTCCCATCACTTGTGCTTTTCAAAGTTCTAACAAAACCATCTTCTGGAGGACATTTAGTTAGAAACCCAGTCGAGTCCTTTTCACTATTAATCAGCATCTAACAATCTTGGCATTGTTCTATGTGAATTTATGGCAGAAATGGCTGACAGGTTTAAAACTGCTTTATTACAGTCTAGGATCTGTTTTTTTTAAAAAAACCTCCAAATAACTTACCTTATATTTTAAAATATTTCAAGGCTTAAAGCCCAAACTGAACTGTTCTCATGAATTTGGAGGAATAGATTCTCTGTAAGCAAACCGTTATACCACTCTCTTTCTAGAGTGCTGGGAGATCATACCCCAAGTTCGTGTCTGCTGGGCAAGCACCCCAGCACTGAACACAGTATGCCCTCTGGTAGACGCTTGTTGTAAGACTGCGTAGAAACCATCTATTGATCAGGCAGATGGATTTCCGATGTGTCAGATTTAAGCAGAGTTATGCTAGTAAATTGATTCAAAAGCAAACTATAATTTACTTAGATAAACTATCTTAACTTACTGAGTCTTCTCCATTCTAAATTTCTGTAATCTAGTCTGCCAGGGGCATATTAAGTCATTGGTCCCGCTATACATAGTATTCTTCCTTGAGTCTCAGAGTGCTGATCTGTTCAGCAGTGGGATGATGGCCCATGTTTTCATTTGTAAGCAGTAGTTTCAAGTTAGAGCCTTTCCAGTGCTCAGAATTTAACCTGACCCTAACCTGTGTGCACACTCGACTTCCCCCTAACCCTTCAGTGCTATGCCTGTGCTCCTCAGCTGCCCAGCGGCTTGGCCTACACCACATCTGTTGCACATCAATACTTCACTGCAACAGTGCTACTTCCAGGCTGCTTCCTATCACAGACAAGCTGAGCACTTGTGAGATCTCCTCCCCTGCTCCCTATGCTGGGTTTACAGGCACACAAGGTCTTGTATTTCTTTTCATCAGGGGGTTGGAGATTTGAATTCAGGTCTTTTTGCTTGCACAGTTGGCACTCTTATACACTGAACTATCCCCCAGCCCTGCCCTTTCACTTCAAGTGAGATAAGCAGCAATCGCCTTGAGCCTTCCAAGTTTCAGCACAGGCTTCCCTGACATAGAGCAACAACTCCAGCTTCCACAGCACTTCCTGTCTTTGCCATCCCAAACAGACATAAAATCAAATGTCATGAAATAGTTACCTGAGTAACTGACATTTTGTGCTCACCTTTGGACCTATTAGTTTATCTGCTGTCATTTTAGCAAAAAGTTCTGCTGTCTGGGACCGAACCTGTGGATGTGTTGAATTGCAGAACATATCCAGTAAATAAATCAAAGCTCCTATGAAAGAAAGAAAAATAAGCAATGCTTCCATGCAGAAAGCTACTTTTCTCACGAGCAGTTTCTATTCACTTCACCTAACTCCAACTTACCACATCTTATACCTTCATCTCTCTTTTTCTGTCTTTCAATAAAGTTCCACTGCTTTCAACAGTCCTCCTGTCACAGTCTTATGTAGCTGGGAACAGGGCCACCACATTGCCTGGCTAGCTGTCTTAATTTTAAAAACTCTTAACACTTCAATGCATTCTACATAAGCAGACTGTAAGGCAGCTCAAGGTGAAGGTCGGCTCACTGAGCTAGAAGGAGGAGAAAGAGTTGTGTACATTACCCTTTGCCATGGCTTCTTTGATTATCTTTGTATTTGATGCCAAAGCATAGAGAGTCTCTAGAACAAGCTGTCGGCCTGTAGAGCAAAAGACATGTCAAGGAATACATCAACTCCTTAGCTCACATCAGCTTGTGCCAGACCCTTAGCCAGATGTCCCGTAGTGTATCACATTCCCCCTTCACAGTAGCCAGCAGGACAAGTGCTGTTATGGCTGTGCTGTGATGAAGCTGAGGCCCAGAACATTCAACCCCAAGGTCTCAGAGTGAGTTAGTGCTATAGCTGGTTTTCCTTTCCATGTCTGCTTCCCTCTCAAGTCCACATTCATGACCACTATGCTATACTATCTTCCTACCTGTTTTCTCCATGACCCAAACCATCATTTCCTTCCATCCAGAGAACACCTACTAGGCACCTAAGATTTCTACCTGTTGTTAGCATCTTAGGGAAGCAGGAGAAAGAACAACTGGAAACCAATGCTGTACTCCTCGGCCACAGCTGCATGCTGTGTAAGTACACTGAACTAACAGATTTGAGTTCTTCAGAGTTAATGACAGACAAGAGGCTAAAAGAAGAAAGAGTTGACAAAGGAGAGGCTGACAAAGCACTGGGCTGAGACTAAAACAATAACAGTAACGCCCCTTAGAGTCAGCTGAACTATCTAAATGTAAGAGTAAAGTGTTGGCTATACTATACAAATGAAGTAGTAATAGATTTTTACTTTGTCTTTTTAAAGGTTATCTGTGTATATTAACGTTTTGCCTGCATGAATGTGCACCAAAGGTCAGAAGAGAGTGTGCTGGATCCCCTGGAACTGGAGTTGTGAGCTGTGATACGAGTGCTGGGAACTGAACCTGGGTCCTCTGCAAGGGCAGTCAGCGCTCTGAACTGTTGTCACCTCTCTAGCTCCTAAATTTATATTTTGATGATTTATGTCATATTTTACTTTACTAACCAGTTTCGTTTTGCAGTAAGTCTTACAAAGTTTGAAAAAAAAAAGGAAAAGTCACATAAGCTTATAAGGTATGACAACAAAAATCTGCAAATGGCTTCTTAAGGTTTGCCTTTTTCCTTTTTGGGGAGTGGGGGACAGGATCTAACAATATAACCTTGGATGGCTTGGAACTCACAGAGATCCATCTGCTTGTGATTCCTGAGTACTGCCATTTGAAAGAGCTATTCCAAGTTTGTTATTTATTCTAAAGAAAACACTATTCAAGAAAAATGCAACTCCACTCAATTAGATAGAAAGAAACAGCAAACAATAAAGATGACTAAGGAGGGCCCTACCTACAAGAATGAAGAGAGGTAGAATTAAGGTCCGTACAACATTCAAAAGTTAGTGAAGTGGACCAGAAATGTATCTCAGTATTGATTTTGTGATTGAAACTAGACTACAATTGGTCAAAACCTCAATGACCTTCCTTCCACAAAACAATCTTAAGACTAGAACCAGCACAATGACCAACTATTACAGTGGACAACTGTACTGCTTTCAAAGAACCTGCATCAGTACAGGGTGTATCAGAATCAGACTGCAGTGTCACCATCACCTTGGTGGTAATATCTCTATTGGAATCAAATCAGTAAAAGATAAAGGGCACAGTACTAAGTGCAAAGCAATCACCACTACCTTATACATAGCTTCTAGTACTTTCAATTATAATACATTATGGAATACCAGCATATTTTTGTTACTCAAACCAAGACTATGCTCAACAAACTGACATTTCCAGGTATTTTGCTTGGGTTTTAGACTTCTCTCATTCCCCAACTTTCTACTTTTATATGGGAAACAACATAACTTTATTCATTTATACAAAACATAATTAGAAAAACAAATCTAATATGGTGATTACTACTTAAAATATTCTAAAACTCAACAAGAATGACACGTCTCAAGTTTTGTATCAACCGTGATCTACTGTCCCCTATCAGCTATTATGCTGTGGTTTCCAAAATTTCATCTGTGCATATACCTACTTGATGGCAATGAATGTAGAAGAGCCAACAAATTGGACAAAACCATGGATTCTGCAATATTATTGACACAGTCTTGGTTGGATGTCACTATATTCACAACCTGAAAATTAATCAACAGGATATTAAATAATTTTGGTCCTAAATTAAATGAAGTGATGGTTTTACAAGTGACAAAAATGTTTGGAAGACAAAATTTTTAGAAGAGTTTAATTTCAAAAGATTGGCTATTGTTAATTTGATTGTTTGAGGAACCTGCTATCTGACATAGAATGCCTTCCAGAACTGTGGTCACAAATGGGGGCAATTGCGGGGGGGGGGGGACGACGACCAGTCTTTATCATGACTTTCTCTTGCTTTAGGAAGTAAATGTCCTTAGCAGCTAACATAACAGACTGCTCTAGCCTCTATTATAAAGAAATTGGTGCACTCTTCTTTCAAAGTAAAGCTATGTCAAGTCTAGCCATGGCTGTATGCAATGAAAGACTGATGTCACTCGAACCAGGTTCAGCATTCCAGAACACTGTATCTGATAATGTTCAATTAAAAAGTTACAAGATTTCTGATGAATTTAATGATTACTATTCTATTAACAATATGATACACCAAAAGGTAATCTTAGCACAAATTACACAGTGTTTTTTAAAGCTATTTTTGTACCTTCTCCTGCAAGGTTGGAAGTGGTGTTTTCGGTAACAAACCATGTGTTGTAATGACAGGGCCATCTGAGGATGACCACAATCTCTTACTTTGAGTTGCCTGAACAAGCATGACCATGATCAGGGGCTTCCTTATTCTGTCAATAGCTGCAACCAAAAATAGCATCCTGGGGCCCTAATAGTTTCATTCTTTTGGAGAAAGGGCTCCAACTTCTCTGGGACCCTTACCACCCAAGGGTTTACGATGTGTCTTCTATAACCCTTCACCAAGAGGTCTGTAAGTCTTGCTAAAATGGTTACTTTTGTGCTGGGTGTACAAGGAGAGGGAACAATTAAGGGGGCAGAGGTAAGGTTGATCCTCAAGAGGTGTCCCAGTCATAACACATCTTTCTGTGGGCACCAAGATAGGGAACTGCCTTCTCCTCTTGCTGATCTGTGGTTACTGAACTTTCCAGTAAAGTCTAGTCTCTAACACACTCCACATGGCACTCTACAATATACCCAGGCCCCAATGCATGCCAACAACCACAGATAGAACCACCCTGAACAACAGTGTCCAGCATTTGCTTTTAAAAGTTATATTAATTACATCAATTCAACTTGAAAAATACACGAATTTGAGGCAATAGACAAAATGAATATAGCACACAGATTTTCATCAACTTTAGACAGTGGCTGATCAAGTCTCAAAGCACTGACAGTAAGTAGTAGGAAGTGTGGCATCCCCTTGTATAAATAAGCTTTACCTCTAAAGCCAGCTGCTGCACTTGACCAGCTCCATGGACTCGAAGCAGAGAAAATATTAACTTAAAATGTCCAATGCATTCACTTTCAGAACCTAGGGAATGAGAACAAGTAGTTATATTATTGACAAGAGATACACTTGTAGGCCTTTGGAAAACACACTGTCATTTGCTGTGAATCCTATCTCTGAACTCTGAGGAGTATCTGGAAGCTGCACAGGGTGTTAAGCAGCAAAGAACAAAATATTTAGAGTTTCTCTGGTTTGCTTACATGCCTACCTCTAGTCCCAGGCTAAAAACAAGAAAAATTTCATATAATCAATCCAAATACAACTCAAAAATCCTAAATAGAAGAAGGTAATTTTACTCATTACCTCTACTAATATTCTCCAACCTACAGCCCAGAAGTGGTACGAGCCTCAGGACGCATATGAACGCAGTCCAACACAATGTAAACTGACTCAAAGCATTGTGGGGTTTGGTTGGTTTGGGGGGTAACAATTACTCATTGTCAAGCACAACTCTATAGATGATAATGCTTTGCAATGTGGAAAGATTGGACAGTTTTGTCTAGATTTTAGGATTACCCCCTCAACACAATTGTATTTTGGGAGAATCTGACATCATTTAGTCTTTAAGACTAGGATAGAACTCTGCAGCTTAAAGACAACATCACAAACAATTTGATATGCACACATCAGTGATTCTTATAAGAGAAGAATATTTCCATTCCTACCCACTTCAGTTCTAATTCTATGTATCTGCTAGCACTCTAGTTAATCAAGCAAAACACAGAACAGGTTTTGCTCAGCATACTCTTCCTTCTGCTACAAACCCGTAAAAGAGTGTAATGTGTCATCTTTTGAGGTCCTTGATGCCTTTGTCCCTAAAAGTCTGAAAACATTCAATAAGCGACTTTTAAATTCAGTTGTAAACCACTTCTGAATAGGTAAGAACTGTGCTAACTAATCAATGGGATGCAGGAAAGCAAGGAGCGCACATGGTCCTAACATGAGAACTGCAGGGCGGACTCAAAGCCGAGTTCCCACGCAGCCTCCTCAGGTCTTTACCAGCTGCAACCCACAAACGTCCCATGCTGAAGCTTCACTGTGCCTCAAAACACCAGTAGCATTTTATAACGACCTCAAACAATACAGAACGAGGTATTCTCTGGGCTTTAAAAGTCAATGTACCCTGTGATTGAATAATTTTCCTAATATTACTACTGGTTATTTGAACAAAATTTTGACAAATACCAAAAAGCTAAAAATTTAATAGTATTTCAATAGTCACTGAAGAGAATAAATAAATACTTTAAAGAAATTTAAACTGGGGGTGGAGAGGATGGCTCAGTGGTTAAGAGTACTGTCTGTTCTTGCAGAGGATCCAGGTTCAATTCCCAGCATCCACATGGAAGCTCAGAACTGTTTTTAACTCCAGTTTCAGGGGATCCAAAAGGACACACATGCAGGTAAAAACACCTATATATATATATATATATATATATATATATATATATATATATATATATATATATATATATATATACACATACATATATATATATATATAAAATAAAAATAAATTAAAAAAGAAAGAAAGAGAGAAACTGAATTTGTAAATCTGTGCTGTTTCAGGGTCTCCCTCTGCTGGCAGAGGTTAGAAACGAAGGCTGTGCTAGGTTAACGTCATTTTACCTGCACTATTACCACCTAGATCCAGGCAGCTAGGATGGTCATCTGGACATTTTTGAATGTCCTTTGAAAGACATTTAAGAGAAGAAGTCCCACCCTTTTTAAAACTTCAGACAATTTTCAAGAAATATAAGTGTCCATATGCAAATAATACTGCATTGAGGACAAAAGAGGCAAAATTTAGATCATCTAATAAATATTCAAGCATGTCAATTTATACCAGTAATATGAAAATTCAGTGTAACAAATGGTGCTATTTCAATTTATTTTTTCTTAAACACAAATTCTTCTAAACACAGTACCTTGAACTCTCTTTTAGCTTTCGGAGACAGTATGACATCATCTCCATTTATTATTATATCACGTGTAGCAAAAAGCTAAGTGTGAGTTTTCCCTGAGTCCCCACAATAAAATTGACAGTGTTTTGGAACTCTCTGGCTGTTCTAATGGTGTTAGAATCAGTGGTGCAATCACATACCTGGGTTGTATTTGATGACATTTCTCAGAGCCTCCAGAGCCATTTCTACTCTCGGTAAGCGGTCCCCATGCTGCTCTGACTCCACTTTTGCAGTATGAGTGATGGCCATGAACGTGTGGAGGTACTGGGCCTGAGAGCCTATGTAATCCAAGAGACTCGCAGCAAACTCTTTTGGAACCTAAGACAAGCACACAAATATATAAATGTGCAGCCATCGTAATAACCTATCCTGAAAATTTTAGAGCAAAAAAAAAAACCTCAAGAAATTGAATGGATGTGATTGAACTGTGAATACAAATGCACACAACTATGCATAAAGGAGTGGGAAAACCAAAACCAATTAAAATTTACCTAACTTTCTGAGATCTTACACACTTTCATCAGTATCATGGTACAATGTTAAGATTAGGATATCTGATCCCTTTACTAATCTAAGTAAGAACATCTTTGACTTTTTACAATTAAATTATATTTTTAGAATACAAAAATTACTTACAGTTGAATAGAAATTCAGAGGCCAGCTTTCCAAGGGTCTTTTCTAATCACTTAACTCATTTTGCTGACTAACTAGTTAAATATATTATTCTGTGAATAATAATATACGCTAATTTGGTAAATTCCAATTTCAAGAGCAAATTCTAAAACAAAGCATTATTTCTAACCCAGCTTGGTAATGAATGTCTGTAATCATAGCTACTTGGGAGACTAAGTCAAGAGAAGTCTGAATTTAAGGCCAGCCTGGGCCACAAAGCAAGACCCTATTTCACATATGTCTGCACACATCCATATATACACACGGTATGATTCACTTCTCTTTACAAGTCACTCAACTACAAAATTTTGCCTTTTCCCTAAGCAGCAAATACAAGGGACAGAAAAGAAACAAGTGGTTGTTTTATGAACTTTATGAAACTCAATTCTTCAACAATCTAGAGCAGTAGTTCTCAATCTTCCCAATGTTATGACCCTTTATTCCTCATGTTGTGGTGACCCTAACCATAAAATTATTTTAATGCTACTTCATAACTGTAATCTTGTTACTGCCATAAATTGTAATGCAAATATCTAATAGGCAACCCCCGTGAAAGGGTTGTTTGACCACTCCAAAAGGGTCATGACCCACAGGTTGAGAAACACTGATCTAGATGAAGATGCTTGTACCAGCATAACATATAATGGACTCATCAAATAAAGAGGTATTAATTCCAATTTGTACAACTTGAATAAGTCAGTAGTAGTTCTCAGTAAATATGATCACAGGCATCAGATAAAATTAAAAGCCAAGCACTTACCTCTAGCTGAAAAGTTGGAACTTCATTATATACTCTAACAAAAATCTCGCCCACAATCAGTTCTTTGGCATGGTCACTGTAGACAAATTCTGCTCCATAAGTTTTGTCACAATCACCCTTTAAAAATAGAAAAAGACTGTTAGATGTAAATGTCCAGTTTGTAAATCTACCCTATTTTGTTTAATAATGCACAGAATACTTCAAGAAATCCACTCACACCAGAGAGAGGGCAAATGCAACTGTGATGTATGTGGGTAGAACATGGCCAGATAGGCCAGTGACAGCAGGGCGGTTAACCTCTACTAAGACTACTAGGACTCAGTCTGAAGTCTCAGGTCACTAGGGTGAGTCAAGAGTTAAGAACTGGCAATAGAAAGCAGGCAATGACACTGTTCCCCTCACTCTAGGGAACATTTAGCTTGGCCATCTACGGGGTGGGAGTAGAGCTGCCAGAGAAATGAGCACATGCGGGCTGGGAGTGACAAGTAATAAATATACTGAATTAAAGCACCCAATTCTCCTAGTGCATACGAGCTTCTCCATTAGAAGGTGGTGAATAAGGGGAAATGTCAGTTTTGATAATGGAAGCTTGGACTGACAGGAAAATCAGTTCATCATGAGCAACACTTTGGAGCATGAAAATGATGAAATATGTCAGCTGTACAAAAGTAACAACAAGAAAATCCTAATGTAGTATTTTAAAGATTTATTTTTATTAATTTTAATTATGTTTGTGTGTCTGCATGTGTGGGACTACACAGGTGAGTGCAGATACCTTTGGAGACAGATGAATTAGACCCCTTGGTGCTGGAGTTACAGGAATTATGAGCAGTCTTACAGGGATTGGGAATAAAACTCAGATCCTCTGGAAGAGCGGTGTACTCCCAACTGCTGAACACCCTAAAGTACTATCTTGTACAACACCAGGCTATCCTTAAAATGGGCCAATTGAGAGGTGGCCAAAGGCTGTTGATTTGACATCTAATTGGGAAATAGCACATTTTGTTTCAAGACAGATTCCATCAGAGTAAGTCACCTAAGAGCATATAAAACACTAACATACCTTTTTAATCATATTTTCTTGTTGTGACTCAAGAAATTCAAGCAGTTCCGCTCTTGTAGAATTGTTCCACATCAGGTAAGGGTTCTCTGTGTTGCTGTTAAGCATCTTCAGAATCTAGGAAGACAGTATCACTGTTTAGTCACACTCATGGAGCCTTGAGTATCAGACTGCGGTTGGTTACCTCTGTAAGTCTGACAAGCTTGTTGATGCCCTCCATCTTGCAGTAAGGAAAACCAAGGCTACAAAAGCTGATGTTATTTGTCACAGGTCTTACACTAGTAAATGTGAGACTGGGGGTGAAATCCGAGCCTGATTTCAATCAACTCCTCAGTCTTCATTCTGTTTGGTGGAAACTCCAGTACCATAAGTATCTAGTTAGCAGTAAGTATTTCTAAATACACACCATACTTTCTGTACATACATATGCTCGGAACAAAATCTACATCTTTATGAAGCACACCCCTAAGGAAAACGGGGGGTGGGCACCTGTGCACCAGGTGGATTTCCTGTGAACACCCCGACTCAGGCTGCAGCTGAGGAGCTCTGCAGGCTGATAATGTTTCCGTTTGGCCCTCTTTAACTGTAAGTGTAAACACATATTCCACACTTCAAGCGTTTGAATGAAAAATGTTTCCATTCCTCATTTCCAGAGCTCTAGGCTAGGAAGGAAGTTAACCTGTGTCACTGGTGTCTAAGTGAGAATGGTCCCTTATCATTTCCAGAGCTCTAGGCCAGGAAGGAAGTAGAGCACATGTGATGTTTGAATGAGACTGGCCCCATTGGCTCATATATTTGAATGTCTGGTTCTCAGCTGGCAGAACTGTTTGGGAAGGATTAGGAGGTACTTGAGGAGAAGGTGTGTCATTGGGGGTGGGTTTGAAGTTTCAAAAATGTATGCTAGGCCCAGGCTCACCATGTCTCTGCCTCTGCCTTCAGATATGGATATAAGCTCTCAGTGACTGCACTAGTGTCATGCTGGCCACACTTCCTGCCATGGTGGTCATGGACCATTTGAAACTATAAGCAAGTCACCAATTATTTTCTTTTATCTCATTAAATACAGATAGAAATTATGGAAAGACTTGATTTTGAAGTAAAAAAAATTTAAGGCTACTGAAGGTAATCCTTAAGTCTTTGGTATTTCTGGAGGGGATGTTTGTAGTCAGCAAAAGCATCAAACTAGACAGCAGAAGACCCAGGGGAGAACACAGCTGGCTCCTCCTTAGGGGAACTGAAGCCCCCATACTAGAACAACTACCAAGCAAGGGGAGGGTTCAGACTCCTAAAAGCGCTTGGAACTTTAGAAGTCTAAGGACTTTGTCTTCATGAAAGTAAAAGACAAAAGAAAAGAAGGAAGAAAGGAAGAGGAAAAAATGGTCCTCCATTCTACCACTCAAGGATGACCACGGCTAACATCCAGTGCAGATTCAACAGTCTACTGGTTTTCTAACACCAAACATGGGGTCTAACCTGTCCACTTAAAAATCTTTGTTGTTTGATTTTTGAGACAGGTCTCATTCTGTAGCAAGACTGGCCTTGACTTTGTTTAATCTGCACGAACGTGCAGCATTAAAGTCTTGTAATTTCTCAAGGTTTCTCTTACCAAAAGCACTCGGCATAGCACCTACCTAGTGCAGCTTTACAGTTTAATACCTCAATGCTGTTTTCCTAGCCTGCTTCTCAGTGACCCTTACCAAAGAGGGCACATGTTGAACGGGGGAGCTGAGTAGTACTTATTCACCATGAACTGATGGAAATGCATGTATGCAGGGGATATGAGCTGCATGGATTTATTTTCAGCATTTCAACCTTGACCAAAAATAAGCCATAACTTACAACAAACATCTAAACAAACTTAGTCCCTGACTGAAAGCATCACTGCAAATTTGTTCTCTTGTCCTAGCTCTTTGTGATTCAAGGTTGGTTAAGAATAATGGTAGGCTCTATAGTTGAGAAACATGAAGCTAATTCTCTGTCTCAGAAGTTGGACTCCAATGTCTGTTGTCACTGCCATAAACCCACAATACACTCAGTTTCTTGGCTAAGAGAACAAGCAAGTGAATATTCAATTTTCAGGACTCTCAGAGCAATCAGGATTATCCTGTTCCTTTAGCACTTAAAGGATTTTGCACTATCCACAAACCCAGCTCACTGCTGTAGTCCTTACCTCAGTAGCACTAGCCACAGCTAGCTTTCTAGCAATGTATGGTGTCAGCATGCCAGCCAAACTCTTCCTTACGGTTGGATTTTCTGGGGTTGCTTGGTTGTCAAGCAAATACCCACCAAGTCGACTCAGAGCATGGACACTGAGCTTGGCAAGACTGTTGGCCACTTCCTGTTATATATATATATGAAAATAAGACATTAAAGTAGGTATATTCCCTTACATAAGTGACACAGATAGCTTTATGGTGTCAATACTGTATAGAAACATTTTAATGATCAGCAAGGAAACAGCTGGCACAGGCATATCAACATCAGCACCACAAAACTTATGCATTCCAGATTTATTTTGTTTTTAAATAGGGAAACCCCTTAGCACTGACATACTTATCTGTCCTACAGAATCACCTGGAAGTGGGGTGAGAGGAAGAGACAGGAAGGGAGATCTAACTGCTAGATGCACATTCTGGGAATATGAGCAATGAATGACAACAAATATGAACCAAGAAATAGAAGAAAAAAATCATTAAAAATCAGACAATACAAAGGTGCTTGGAAGATCTAGTCCCAAGAGCCTGATACATTTTTATACTTCCCTATTATATAATTCTGAAATCATAAAGTTGACTGAGTAACTAAGAAAATATTATATGATTTCCATTCCTTCAATTCCCTTGCCTTAAATCCCTCACACATAAATAAAGTCCATCCCTGCACTGGAGAGCTGGAAGAGGGAAGATAGTCTAGATGACAGGAAGATGGTCTGGGCTACGCAGTGATCTTGAAGTAATTCTGGGTTGCAATTAAAGAACATGCGTCATCTTAAGGAGCAGTCAACGTCATCTTGAAACAGCATCTCTAAAAGGCTCAAGCTTTGCTTCTCGATGATTTGGGTTTGGGGTAAAGTTACCTGCTGGTTGGTTTCTTCGTTTTTCTGAATGCCACTCTCTTCCAATGTATAGTCATAGTTAAACAGATAACCAAGTAGATGCCATAAAATTCCAGCCTGAAATAGATGTGTCTGTAACCAGAAGTCTACAGCAAAAGAACTGACACATTCCACTGCAAGGGCGGCCACCCGTGGGATACTCTGCAAGGAAAAGAACAAGACTGACTTGCAGGGTGAAAAACACTGCTAAGAGAAACCAGCCATGAACACATGGCCAGCTAGCTATCTTTTCTTGCAAAATATCTTACCGAGTGCAAAGACTCAGAGAATCAGTTTTCTCAACTTTCATGTAAAAACTGCTAGTACAATCAGAGAACTGAGCTTCACACCAACAGCCTTGCTCCTCCTAAGCCTTCAGAAGGCACCAAGCAGAAGAAGCTGAGGAATCTGATCAGGTGCCCATTCCCAGCTGCCTCAACCAAGATCAGCACCTCCGTCCTTTCTATTCAGCACAACTCAAGTCTCTTCCCTATCAGCCGCAGCATCTTTAGAGTCGGCTTCTCTTAGTGGTTCCAGGTTGGGAGGGAGTCAGCATGTTCTTACTTCTCAGAAGCCCTCACAGTAAGCAGTGAGCACATCACAGTTTCTACAATGTCCTGCCCTTATATTAGACTTCAGACTCATCTTCTCTCTTCCCTTCCTTAGAAACTGAGACTCTCTAGCTATGTCACTACAGTCTTACTTTTTGTGGGTCAGAATAAGAAGAAACCCGTTGTTTATAGAAATGTTTCTAGAAGAATACTTAAAAGATACGAGCAATTTACTTAGAAATAATTTTGGGTAAACACATGGCTATAAATCAAGCACTCACTATAAATCAAAACCCACAGTGACTGAACCCTGTAAGGTGTGAGCTATACCTTGCCAAAATACAGCACCCGGCAGAGGTCCTTGATGATGCCGGGCATTTCTGTGATCTTCTCCCGGCACTCTTCAAACTGCGCAGCCACGCTATAGCATCTGCTTATGTGTCCGCACACCTACAGACAGCATAAGAGACAGAAGCAATCACATATGTACCCATTATGAAAGACATGTAGAAGACAAATCTGCACAGATGTGAGCAATACTTAATGTTATACATAATGCTCCAAAATTAAAAACAGGACTTTTCGATTAAATTAGGGGAAATCTTAAGATATAGATGAAGAGGTCAGCATACTATGAACAAACACACCATGGCTTGTTTTTGTGCTACCACTGAGCTATAAGAATAGGGTTTTTTTTGTTGTTGTTGTTTATTTGTTTTTTTAGACAGGGTTTCTCTGCATCTTTGGAACTATCCTGGAACTAGCTCTTGTACACCAGGCTGACCTCGAACTCAGAGATCTGGTGTGGGAGAATTGTCTGTATTCTGTCAATCATATTTTAATAAAACGCTGATTGGCCAGGCAGGAAGTATAGGCAGGAAAGCCAGACAGGAAGTAGGGGTGGAGCAAAGAGACTGGGAGTATTCTGAAAGCAGAAGCTCCCTCCGCATTCCTGCGCAGACCACCGAAGAGGCAGCATGTAACTTGCCCAGCTGAGAAAGGTACGGAGCCATGTGGCTAATGTAGATAAGGATAATGGGGTAACATAAGTTATAAGAGCTAATAAGTAGCCTGACCTAATGGGCCAATCAGTTTATAACCTAATGTAGACTCTGTGTTGATTTCTTTGGGACTTGCCGGCTGTGGGGTACCGGGTGGGATAGAAACCCCAACAAGCCTGCCCTCATGTTACAGAGATCTGCCTGACTCTGCTTCCAAGTGCTGGGATTAAAGGCACGTGCCACCACTGCCTGGCAAGAATAGTTTTATTTTTTTAAAAATGTTAAAAGTGCTATAAAAAAATAAACAATAAATTTTAAAAAGATTATACAACAGAGAATGTAAACTTAATGACTTAAATACCCATTTAACTTTTACTTTAAAAAAGCTCATGGGACTCTTAGTTAAGGTATTTTTGTGCTTAACATGGCAGGATATCATAAACTCTTTCCATACAAGCCACTTCAACACAGCAGCTTCAACTCAGAGCCAGTACCCAACTTATTTAATTTAGTCTATGCCTAAGGAAAGAAGGGTCACAAAAAAAGCTATGCTCTGTAATTTAGCGAGTTCATGATGGGTTTCTGTTAAAGAATTAAGTTATTTCAACCTTGACAAACAATAGTCTGTTAATATACTGTGAGGAGGACAGAGGAGGAAACTAGAGAGGTGCAGAGGTAATTGAAATAAGAATGACAGAAATGATGAGTGTTTGAAGCTAGTGATGGAAACCTGAAGGGCCAGCACATGGCTTTCCACCTTTTTTTAAAAAGAGAAAGGTGCTGGATGGTGGTAGCACACACCTTTAATCTTAGCACTTGGAAGGCAGAGGTAGGTGGATCTCTGTGAGTTCAAGGCCAGCCTGGTCTACAGAGTGAGTTCCAGAGCAACCATAGTTGTTATACAAACCCCATCTCAAAAAAACGAGAGAGAGAGAGAGAGAGAGAGAGAGAGAGAGAGAGAGAGAGAGAGAGAGAGAGAGACCTTTCTGCAGTGAGGACATTTAGTGGTGTTCTTACAGTAGGACCAGCTGCACCAGCCTTGCCTGCAAACCTGCTTGAGAATCACATCATCTACCCTATCCTACACTGAGAAACTCAGTAAGGAGGAAGGCAGTTTTAAGGAACACCCCAGTTGATGCCTGAACTGCCGTCTAACATACCATTTAGCCTCACCTGCACTGACATGTCCCTTGGTTTACTGGAGCGATTCAGGACAGCCACGCAGCGACTAAACGCCTCCTGTAACACCTATCAAGGAAGAAGTATGCCATTAGGTCTCCACTTGGACTTGAAGGTAAAATGCCTCTTCCAGCATGGATAAGATCACAGAACCTTTTAATGTTACAGATTAAGTAACTAAACACTTACACAATTGACATTTGTTACATAAACAAGTAAAGAAAGGGCTGCACAGTGTACTGATTTTTTTTTTTTAAAGCATTCCCAGGAACTACTTTATAAGTAACATTACCTTACCACCTCTGAGCTCAGTACTCTGACTCCTGCTATAAAATGTGCTATCTGGTGAAATAAAGGAAAAGAAAAAGCTGTACCCAATGCATTTGTGTGGAGAGATTCTGGACAGTCAAGAACCACCTAATAATGTGCCTTAAGATAAGTCTGAGGCTCGTGCCTATTACCTCTAACCCGTTCTCTCTTCTGAGCTCTTCAGCATTGAGAGCTGAGCAGTTGACTGTGTGAAAAGCCAGCTCTGCAGCAGCAGGCAATAGTGGTGACTCTTTTGAGAAAAGGAGGTCATCTGAAGTCTCCATTGTTATGGTCCTAATTAACATGGGGTATCCTGCATATTTATAAGGCTGTAACTCTGAAATAAAAGGACAGTGTTAAAAGTCACATCATGATTCAGTTACAGTACCTCAAAAATAAAACAGTCTATATGCTAAATGTGCCCTAATTTATCTTTTCTTTTCAGTGAAATCTTGTGGTGAACTATAATATTTTTTGGTAAATAACTGCACTTGGCATGGAGACAACTGATTTTTCAGAGTATCTGCTTTCTGTCACCCATGTGACCTTTATAATTTTTCACCTAATTACATTCAGCAAGACACAGCAAGTGCTCCTGTAATCACAATGGCACTCAGCACACATTTCTCTTAAGAAGTATAAATGAGAACTGTGTGATGAGCTTCTAAAAACAGGCTCCTTGCTCTATTTTACTATTTGTTTAAACATTTACAAATCCTGAAATATAAATTGCTAGCAGAAATATCAAAAAAATGTATTAACTATTTACCTAGTTCTGTTTTGATAATTACGCTCAGAGGTAAAAGCTGTCATCTACAGGTACACAGTAAAAATTTTAAAATCCAGCTTGTTTTAAAAAAAACTATTAAATAACACAAAGATATTATGATATATATTTAATTTTTTATGTTTATGAGGTTTTTGTCTTTATTTATATATCACTTGTACATGTCTGATGCCCTTGGAGTCCAGAAGACGGCACTGGATCCCCTGAAGCTGGAGTTATGGATAGCTGTGAGCTACCATGTGGGTGCTCCCACAGCACCTTCCCCTTTTGTTTAAGTAAGAGAGTTCTAAACCTACTATGAAATCATATACAATAAAAACAAATATTCTATTATAACTAGCTAAGTCTTGTATAATAAATAACCTGGCCAAGTCATGAGAGGAAAGTAACTACATTTATATAATCTTCAACCCCATTGAAGATCTGAGAAGGGAAATAATGTTACCTGAGTAATTAGGAAGTGCAAACAACTTCCAAAACATGCAACAAATCACAGAGACAACTGGCTACCTGGGCAAACACCCAAAGTCACCTTTGCAGTGCTGAAGCAACCAACTTTGGCTAAGGCCTAACGTAACTGACATAATATTTTCAAAGGCAAGAAACTTTTCAAAACTATCTTACCCTGGCAGGATAGGACAGTCCTGTTTTATCCATTTATGGATACTCTGTATCTCTGTCAGGGGTTGAGGTATGGGCATTTCTTTGCCCAAAGGCCAGTTCTGCCAAGAAGAAAAGCTCCAGGTAGAGTGTCTTTGGTGCTCAACATTCTCTCGGGAATAGATCAGTGTTGCCCAGAGTGATTGTGTCTCACTACCACGAAACTGAGTTAGATTAAAGGCTGTTTTCTACAGCTCTTTGAAAAAATTGAAGATTATCTATCTATACTGAATATAATCTCTATGTACTGAGAACAGGAGCATTTTGGGAAGAAGAAAATTCTTCCCCAATTCTGCCCAGATCACTGAAGAAGCAAGATGTGAGCTGCCACACTGAGAAAGGTACCGAGCCATGTGGCTAACATAGATAAGAATAATGGGTTGATATAAATTATAAGAATTAGCAAGAAGCCTGAGCTAATGGGCCAATCAGTTTATGATCTTATGGAGTCCTCTGTGTGATTTTCTTTGGGGCGGGAACTGGGCAGGACATAAACCACAAGCCCAGCCCTCATGTTACAGAATGGCGCCCATGTGGATAACTGCATCCAGAGAAAGCCTGAGAAAGCTTGGGAAAGAATAGAGAAAAGCATGTTTTCTTGGTTGCAGCAATTTCCCAGGTCTGCTCTGCTTGCTAGAGGCAAGCAAGTACTCTCATCTAAGAGAGGCTTCCTGACTCAGCTTTAGCTGCAAAACCTTGCAGCTCTTTTAAGAGGTCCTGCAACGAAATACTTAAATGGTGTTGATGAAAAGCTGACGGCATGCTTTTTGGTTTTCAGCTGTAGCAGGAAAAAAGCTGCACTGTTTTAAAAAGCCGACTTTCTGGGTTGACCTGCCAGGGCAAACTCTGACTCTTTCAGGCAGTCCGTCCTACTACGAAACATTTGAATGTGGTCTGTAAGCAGAAAGCTGCACTTGCTTTCTGGCAGAGACTTTGAAACGCCATAGAGCTGTGGCGATAAATGTGACTATAGTCAGTACCTCAGCCTTTAGGCTGAAATCTCAGAAAGCTAAGAAATGCAGCCGTCAAAGCCACGGCTCTCCATATTGCTTAGTAAATTAAAGGCTCATGTGGTCAGAAAAAGAGAGAGATATACAGTAAAGAGAGATTCAAAGAGGAAGAAAACCTCTAAATGGTTTATAGTGTGTTAAAAATATATGCAGGCTTAAAAGAAAAAAAAGGTTAAAGTTCTTAAAAAAGAAAAAGAGTAGTTGGGTGTGGTGGTACACACCTTTAATCCCAACACTTGGGAGGCAGAGGTAGATTGACCTCTGTGACTTCAAAGTGCGGTAGCACACACCTTTAATCCCAATGCCTGGGAGGCAGGGGCAGCCAGATCTCTGTGAGTTCAAGGGGTGGTAGCACATACCTTTAATCCCAGCACTGGGGAGGCAGAGACAGACGGGACCTTGTGAGTTCAAGGACAGCCTGGTCTACAGAGTTATTCCAGGACAAAGATATACAGAGAACCTGTCTCAAAAAGTAAAAGTAAAAATAAAAGAAATAGAGGTTAAAGTAAAACCACATGAAGATGGAAAATACACAAAGAATCTTGATACTGTATGCTATTATGCTCTATTTGAATTGTTTGAACACTAAGGAAGGAGCAACAGCTGTTAAAAGATTATTTGCTTATAAATGCTGCTGAATTAATCCAAGATAGGTATTTTGAAAATACCTTGGCTTCAAAGGTATGTTTGACCTTGAAGTCAAAAGGTATGTTACTTTGGAGAAGAGGATTTGCTTTTGTTTCCACAGGAAATGAGAGGCTGTGGATTCATTCTGAGATAAGAAAAAATCAGGTTCAATCAAGGAAGACTACCCGAGAAATCTCCAGTAGGAACAGACGGCCCAGATGACTAAGTCCTACATCCAGAATAGATTCAAGACTGCTGCCTGAGATGATCAAGACTCACAGGATACTCCAGTCAGGATTTGATAATTCTAAATTTTCTTTAGGTCCCCATAAGATTATCAGTGCCCCCAGCTGGAAGCAGCCTGGAATACTACGCCCACATTCCCAACAAATGGACTGTTTAAATAAAAAAAAAAAAAAAAAAAGAGGGGAAAATGGTGCAGGAGAATTGTCTGTATTCTGTCAATCATGTTTTAAATAAACGCTGATTGGTCAGGCAGGAAGTATAGGCGGGTCAACCAGACAGGAAGCAGAGGTGGGGTGATGAGAACAGGAGCATTCTGGGAAGAAGGAAGTTCTTCCCCAGTTTTGCCCAGACCACTGAAGAAGCAACATGTGACCTGCCCTGCTGTGAGAGGTACCGAACCATGTGGCTAACATAGATCAGAATAATGGGTTGATATAAGTTATAAGAGCTAATAAGTAGCCTGAGCTAATGGGCCAGTTTTATAACTTATGGAGATCTCTGTGTGATTTTCTTTGGGGCTTGCCGGCTGTGGGGAACTGGGCAGGACATAAACCCCAACAAGCAGCCCCCCTCGTGTTACACTGAACCCTGAAATGGCACTTATTTCACAGAATCCAATGTTTTTCTAACTATCCCAAAGGACAGAGGATCTCGAAAGAGACAGTATAATATAGCAGATGTGAGAGGGACAATCTTTGCAAGTTTCTTCATTTTAAACCCATACATACTTGGTGTGCTCCACTTTCTGGGACTGCTGGAGCCCCAGCAGGTAGTCTTTTACATGTATGTCACTGAAGATAATTAAATAATCTTTAAATTCCTGATTCCATTTACTAGCTTATAGATCATTTAATGTGTCTGCTCTTATATGGCTTAACATAGAACTAACCAAACAGCACCACAGAACAATAATACCATTTCAGAAGAAATAATAACCTTGTTAGCAATGTGAAATACTGAAAGCCACAGGCAGAAGAGAGGGTGCACAGCAAGCAACTGCTTGAGGCCTTCTTTTGGAAGACAGCTGCTTTCCAGAAGTCCTTTGCAATACCAATTCCAAATCCTTTAGAATATGCTACCAAACAAGTAACTCAGTGAGGTTAGCTGTAAAATAATCCACAATCTGTCACAACAGAGGATTTACCTTCTTTATGTCGGTTGAAAAGGATGCTCTGTGTTTTCAAAATTAAAATGATATTCTCTGGATCTGGGCCATCCACTATTTTTGTTGACTTGGTACATAAAAATTCATATGCTTTATTTACTTTTTCAAACATGTCCTGTATGTAACCACAGACAATTAGGATTTAATTGAAAAATTTCTAAGTAAACTTAAAACAAGACATAACTGGTATTTCATTATTAAAATTTACCAATTCCTTTAAATTTTACCTTACATTAAGGAATTCATTCCAACTGCCGTTTAGTTGTAATACTAAGAGGGAACTACATTTGTTTTTCTTGACTAAGTATCCAAGGATTTCAATTTTGTGCAAGGAAAATATTTGCATAAAAATTTAAATACGCCATAAGGTATATATTAACACACATATATTAAAGAAACTGGGCATAGTGGCATGTTTCTGTGACCCCAGAAGACAGGAGGAACAGCTTAAGGTCATCCTCGGCCATATGTCAATTAAGATATCAGCCTGGGATATATGAGATCCTGTCTCAAAACAAACAAACAAACAAAAAAACCAAAACAAAAATCCCTAAATTACTCATTTATACCAAAGACTGACTCAATGTAGGAAAACTACTGA
This sequence comes from Myodes glareolus, assembly GCF_982192425.1. NCBI lineage: Eukaryota > Metazoa > Chordata > Mammalia > Rodentia > Cricetidae > Myodes > Myodes glareolus. Next base: position 62,956,094 of record NC_142029.1, read on the forward strand.
TAAAAACTACTGTATATTTTATTCTTTAAAAACTTTCTTTAATCACATTTTCATCTACGTGGGAGAGGACGGGGTACACACCTGCTACCTCACTTGCGGAAGTGAGAGGACAACTTGCGGGAGTCAGCTCTCCCTTATACTCATTTTGAGTTCTGGGTCTGATGACAAGCACTTTCACTTGCTGAAGTCCAAGCACTGAGTCCAAGTGCTACTGTTTACTGAGCACTACGCCAAGTTCTGTGTTAAATTCTATTATTTAATCTACAAAATAGTTATTTCGGTGTGTACCACTATTGTCTTTATGAGGATCCTGCAACTCGGAGACAGTAAACGACTTACTAAAAACTAAATATCAGTCAGCAGCATCATAAAGCCTTATGTAAGGGCCAGACTCCTGCCAGTTTCACTACGATAGTTTTATACAGTATTTTAATAATCTAAAACGTTAAACCTAGCAATTTGACAAGTAATATCAAACTTGCTATTTTATAAGATTTTACTTATGAGTATGAATTGAATTGAATTTGAATTGCTAAGTTAAACAAAGCAACAACAAAAACTCATTAAACATCTCCCTTTAAATTAAAAATGAATCAAAATGAAACAAAGACAAAAAGCCAACCAGGCCTTTAACTTTAAAAGCATTTACATTCACATAAGTGGCATTTTTTCAACACTAAGTCGTCCTTGTCAAAAATACTTATGTTTCCCATTTCCTACTTCTTTGCTTAGGATAATAAGAATTTTGGGAGCCATTTGAAAAAAAATACAAAGATTACTTAATCTGAATGATGATGACATACAAATAAAGACAGTTTATCTATTATTCTTATGACTGACAATGAGAGTTAATTCTCAAACAGAAATGGGTAAAGCTAGAGAATAAATTTGTTCTAAACATACTCGTCACAGGAGCAGCCCCATCCAGGTGACTGAGAAAAGACTACCCATAGAAAAAGCACAGACTGTGGTATGCCTAGAAGTCTGTTCACACATTAGGCACACAAGATGAGGCAACTGGAGCAAAATCAAGTGAAACCCATTCCAAAGGTGGCACATACCCTTCCTTCTGGATTCTTATCGGGATGGTACTTCTGTGCGAGTCTGAAGTAAGCTTTTCTAATCTTGCTTTCATCATGCCTGGAAGAAGGAAAATTGTTTGTTAATACAGTAAGGTACATAAAAAAATACTTACACAATCATCAAACATGATGCTGTAATATGCTACATTTATACAGCCGAATTATAGTATTGATCCCATATTTGGAATTGATCATATATTAGGTATCCAATTAAATCCAATAAGATTTAAGTAAGATTATATTTTTATGTTATCTTTATAGGTGAAGTAAAAGTTAAACGTTCCCTAAGCAAGGTGAAACTTATATAATTTAGTTGTTTACAATATAGTTTTAGTATTACATATTTAAAAAATTACAAAATTGTATTTTGGATTTGATAAAATAAGACATATGTTTTAAAATCCAACAATTAGTCTAAATGTCTAAAATGTCACTGCAAACTGTGTATTTTAAGTTACTCTATCAGTATTAAAAAAACTTAGCAAACATTCTATACTCTAAAGAATGACTTTGAAGGCATTTTCCTCTGCCATCAAGTGTAGTCAATACAGACTCCCCAGGGATGCTGCTAATCCACATGCAGTGCCCTGGGCACATATGTCCACAGACCTTCCCCGAGCACAGCATACACTGGAGGAGGAAGCGGGAATCAAGTATGTGCAGGAGCACCATTTGCCAGATGGTGGTGGCTAGGCACACTGCACACAACAGTTCAACTGATAAAATGTAATGGCTACCAACAAGATCAGAAGAATGGATCTGGATAGTAAATCAGAAATAGGTCAGAGTCAGTGACTAGAGTTCCAGATTATTCTCATGGATCTTGTGTATCAATAAATAGGCAAACTAAATGAATGAATGAATGAATAAATAAATAAATAAGTAACTATAATAAAATAAACCCTTTAAGATGGCTAGTTTAAGCAAGCCAACAGCCAACATCAAACTAAATGAAGAGAAACTCACAGCAATCCCACTGAAATCATGAAAAAGACAAGGTTGTCCACTCTCTCCATATCTATTCAATATAGTTCTTGAGGTCCTAGCTACAGCAATAAGACAACAAAAGGAGATAAAGGGGATACAAATTGCAAAAGAAGAAGTCAAACTCTCACTGTTTGCTGATGATATGATAGTTTACATAAGCGACCCCAAAAATTCACCAAGGAACTTCTACAACTCATAAACACTTTCAGTAATGTAGCAGGATACAAGATAAACTCAAAAAAATCAGTAGCCCTCCTTTATACAGATGATAAATGGGCTGAGAAAGAAATCAGAAAAACATCACCCTTCACAACAGTCACAGATAGCATAAAATATCTGAGTAACTCCAACCAAACAAGTGGAAGACTTGTATGACAAGAACTTTAAATCTTTGAAAAAAGAAATTGAAGAAGACACCAGAAAGTGGAAAGGGATTCCATGCTCTTAGGTAGGCAGAATTAACATAGTAAAAATAGTAATCTTACCAAAAGCAATCTACAGATTCAATGCAATGACCATCAAAATTCCAGCAAAAATTCTTCATAGACTTTGAAAGAACGGTACTCAACTTCATATGGAAAAGCAAAAAACCCAGGATAGCCAAAACAATCCTGTACAATAAAAGAACTTCTGGAGGCATCACAATCCCTGACTTCAAAGTCTACTACAGAGCTACAGTACTGAAAACAGCCTGGTATTGGCATAAGAACAGACAGGAGGACCAACGGAACCGAATAGAAGACGTGGATATTAATCCACACACCTACAAACACCTGATTTTTGACAAAGCAAAGAATATCAAATGGAAAAAAGAAAGCATATTTAACAAATGGTGCTGGCATAACAGGATATCAACATGTAGAAGAATGAAAATAGAGCCCTATCTATCACCACGCATAAAACTCAAGACCAAACGGATCAAAGACCTCAACATAAAGCCAGTCACACTGAACCTTATAGAAGAGAAAGTGGGAAGTACATTTGAATGCATTGGCACAGGAGTTCACTTCCTAAATATAACCTCAGCAGCACAGACACTGAGAGAAACAATTAATAAATGAGACCTCCTGAAACTGAAAAGCTTCTGTAAAGCAAGGACACAGTCAACAAGACAAAATGACAGCCTACAGAACGGTAAAAGATCTTCACAAACCCCACATGAGACAGAGGTCTGATCTCCAAAATATACAAAGAACTCAAGAAATTGATCATCAAAAGAACAAGTAATCCAATAAAAAAAAAAAAGTGGAGTACAGACCTAAACAGAGAACTCTCAACAGAGGAATCTAAAATGGTTGAAAGACACTTAAGGAAATGCTCAACATCCTTAGCCATCAGAGAAATGCAAATCAAAACAACACTGAAATTACATCTTATACTGTAAGAATGGCCAAGATCAAAAACACTGATGACAACTTACGCTGGAGAGGCTATGGGGAAAAGGGAACGCTTCTGCATTGATGGTGGGAATGCAAGCTGGTACAGCCCCCCTTTGGATGTCAGTGTGGTGATTTCTCAGAAAATTAGGAAACAACCCTCTTCAACACCCAGTAATACCACTTTTGGGTATATATCCAAAGGATGCTCAACCGTGCCACAAGGACATGTGCTCACCTATGTTCATAGCAACATTGCTTGCCATAGCCAGAACCTGGAAACATCCTAAATGCCCCTAGACCAAAGAATAGATAAGGAAAATGTGGTACATTTATACAATGGAGTACTACACAGCAGAAAAAAAGATATCTTGAATTTTGCAGGCAAATGGATAGAGTTAGAAAACATCATTTTGAGTGAGATAACCCAGAACCAGAAAGACAATTATCACATATATTCACTCATGTTTTTAAAACATAAAGCAAAGAAAACCAGTCTACAAATCACAATCCCCGAGAATCTAGAAAACAATGACAACCCTAAGAGAGACATACACAGATCTAATCTACATGGGAAGTAGAAAAAGACAAGCTCTCCTGAGTAAATTGGGAGCATAGGGACCTTGGGAGAGGGTTGAAGGAGAGGCGAGAGGCAGGAAGGGGAGCAGAGAAAAATGTAGAGCTCAATAAAAATCAATAAAATTAAAAAAGAGAAGGCTAGTTTATGTGGATTTTCATCTTTGCTATAAATGTCTTACTATAAAGCAGACATCTACTCCAGCTCAGCTCTTTTGGACATCAGGGAGATGTGCTTACATGAACATTCAATATTCAGAACCTCCTTTCAGACAGCAGCTGCCATTTCTATCACCTCCATTTTAGAGATGAACCTTGATGCCTGGTGAAATCAGGCAGCATTCTGAATGTACACAGACCCATAACAGTCAACCTAAACCTATCTCAGGTACCAAACACCTATGCCCATGAGATGGGCACTACTATAATTCTGAAATAACTCACATTCCCTGGCCTGCAGGCAGATTAAGCACTTCGTAAGCATCATCTATTGACATCATAGGCGGCTTCTTTTCCACTTCCTTCTTCCAAGCGTCAAGGGAATCTTTCAGAAGCTTAACCTTAAAGAAATAACAGTAAAATTTGTATCCGGTAAAATGATTCAAAATAGAATTTTAGGTTTGTATAATATTTGTGCTGTATTTATTTAAATCAGCATTTCTCAGCTATCCAATTTATAGTATACTGAAATACAAAATCTTAACATTATTGGCAGCCAGATTACTTATTAGTCGCAGAATTTCCTTCTATTTAAGTTGTATTTTTGTTCTTCAACAATGTATCTGTTAACTTTTAAAGAAATATTCATAAAACATAAAAAAAACCTCAAAATTAGTACAAGAATACATTGTACTAAGAAAGCAAGCACCCTGCGGAGCCTTTCTTACATGTCACCTACTTATTATTAATATGCTGGCATCAAACAAATGCGAGGGACAGAAACCTCACTGAGGCTGCACAGGGATGAAGGACAGCGGCTAATACTTAGAACATGCCTATATGCCTACATGCCAAAGGAGCAGACACTTTACACAAGATGTCAGATTCATTTTTTTTTTTTCTTGGTGTATGCCTGGCTGGCCTTGCAACCTTCCTACCTCCAGAAGACAGGATAACACAGGGGCACCTGCCCCTGTTCACTACTAAAGCTAATTCTTTAAAATCCACAAAACACACTAAAATTCTATAAGGTACACTTCTCAGTGAATAAAGTTTTATCTCACTAAAGAACTTAAAAATTTTCTACCATTTCATAGACTCCTGTCTGAACCAGTGCCAGGCTTGTCTGTATCTGGTGGCAGCACTGTGCAGAGACAGTTGGTATGGGACCAATGGCAGACGTTCAGATCCTTTAGATGGGAAGTTATGCTGCAGGAAAAGTGTCAGCACGGGTGCCCAGGCCTACTTTACTCCTTTCTGCAGACCCAAGGGCTCCAGCTCAGCTCTTTTGGACATCAGGGAGATGTGCTTACATGAACATTCAATATTCAGAACCTCCTTTCAGACAGCAGCTGCCATTTCTATCACCTCCATTTTAGAGATGAACCTTGATGCCTGGTGAAATCAGGCAGCATTCTGAATGTACACAGACCCATAACAGTCAACCTAAACCTATCTCAGGTACCAAACACCTATGCCCATGAGATGGGCACCGGTCAGAGAGTGAAACTTGTCTTGGTCATAAAAGATAAAAAACTGTAAAAAATTAAATACCTTTCAGTCTGAAATCTCCCCAAATGTATTAACAACTACTTAGTACATGTTGTTTAAGAAACAGCAATCTCCTCTCTTCCTTTGAGACAGTCTCACCAGTTTTCAGGCTTGTTGCGAACTTTAGGCACCCTTCCTGTGTGACCTCCCAAACAGTGGGGACTACAGGCACACAGCACTATGAATAACTAAAAAAGCTACTATCATTTTTATCACAGGAAGAAAGAATATCCACAAGTGTTTAGAAATTGTTTTTGCAGTTTAAGAAGGAACAAACTGAACTTACTGGGTCTTTAATTGGCCAATCTGGAAACCGGAGTGTATCACAAAGTTGTTTGAGGTAATAAATATTACAAAATAGTTCATTTTCTAGCTGTGGATAATTGATAACTGGGATGGGACAATATTGATAAAGTGCTCTCGTATTGCTCTGCAGGCGAGGTGTAAAGTCAGCAAGATGGGCAGCAATCTTCTCTATCATGAGGCGCCTACAATCACAGAAGCTTCCGTTCAGGCATTCTGAAGGGTTAGTTTACTTAAAGAGAAACATAGGTAATCATGCAAGAAAATTACATAAATCTTTAGAATTACTCAATTACAAAGCTAGATTAAATGTTACTGGGTATTTTAATCATACTGTAAATACTCAGAAGAAATGAACCTATCTATAATACTCGATGATAAAGATCGAAGACAAACGCAGATCTGCTCAGCCGTTCCCACTAAAAACCTAGCCCTTACAGAGTCAGATGGTGTTTGCATGTGATTCAGGTAGCAGGATAGCCAGGCACTAAGACTTCTTACTGCCCAAAAAGTTCATTACAGGACACCAGTCTTTTTTGGGCCCTAAACTAAGTAAAATTCAACGTGGTAAGAAAAACCTTTTTGAGAGAGGCACTCATGACAATTAAAAAAGAAAAATATTACACACAAAAACTATTTCTAATTTATTTGTATTCCTACATATTTTTCTCAACAAAAATATGACTGACACACAAAATGTCACCATTAAACACGGTGATCAGCATAAAACAAGTATAAAGGTCAACCTACTCCAAAAATCCAATGATAATAAATAGGGGGCATGGAGAATGTAAAGTTGACCTGAGAACTGGGTGGTTTAAAGACCAAATGTCATGTAGTTAAGAGAGGTGAGAGTTCACAGAGGCAGCCATGTCTCCCAGGAACAGGTGAAGTGCACAGTGTACACTGCCATGTGTTTCTGGGTCTCTCCCATGCTTTCCTTGTAATGTCAAAACCTGTTGGCTAAGGTGGTAGTTTGAAATAAAATGGCCTCTGTAGGCCCATAGGGAGCAGCACTATTGGGAGGTGTGGCCTTGTTGAAGGCTGTGTGTATTGTAGAAGCAGGTTTTGAGGTCTCATGCTCAAGCTATGCCCAGTGTGATACAGTCTCCTTCTGCTGCCTGCAGATCAAGATGTGGAACTCTTAGCTCCTTCTTTAGCACCATGTCTGCCAGTATGCCCTCATGCTTCCTGCCATGACGTAACAAACTAGATCTCTGAAACTGTAAGCCAGCCCCAATTAAATGTTTTCTGTGTTCATGGTATCTCTTCACAGCAATAAAACATTAAGACAGCTAGGAAATGCTCATCAAAACTCTTGTGGGCATCTCTAGTCTGATTCATTTTATATGGGCATAGTTTGTGGAGTGCAGGCCTACTCCCAAGAATCCAGAAGTTGTGTCTTGACTATACTGCCATTAGTGGTAACAGGTAACACTCTTATATAAAAGTTATATTAACAGTAATTTATCAATTTCTAGGAGAATAGAAGAAGCTTCAGGTCTTGTCAAAACCTATCAGTTGATCTGGAACATACAGAAACTATAAGAATGCTTCTTGCAATGGAAATCAAGCCAGGTGATCAGCAACAAACATTCGAAGCATAAACGTAAGTTAGGATTATTCACCTCATTTCGCTGCTCCAGATTGCTTCCGGAGTGTCAAATTCACCTAGGAAAATCTCAGAAAACTTCTCAGGTTCATAATTTTCAAGGTAGCAAACCATTGCTTCAGGTAGGATATGTCCAAGTATACTTCTCTGAAAAATATCCTGTCCTTTAGTCTTAAAAAAAAAACAACAAAAATGGACAAAATGCAGTTAGAAACAATAAAAATCACCTTTAAAATTTTGATAAATGAATAATTAGAGCATTTCAAGAAAAGAGCACAAGGCCAAGTGTGGTGGGGCACACCTTTAATTCTAGCACTCACAGGAAGTGAATCTCTGTGAGTTCAAGGGCAGACAGTGGGACTAGGTAGAGAGACCTTGCCGCAAGAACAAACAAACATAACCGGGACAAAGCGCTTCTGTGCTGTAGGGGTTGGAGGACACAGGCAGAAGCAACAGCCACCAGCTTTGCAGCAGTCTTAGACATCTCAGGGGTCACATGCACCACCACACAAGACTAAGGATGATGAGCCTGTGGCCATGGGTAACAACGATGGCTAACAAGGAGGATCCATAAAGACAACCTACTTGTACTCTACCAGTTGCTGCAGTTCCTACCCATACCTGCCATTTTCAAAACCCAGTAAGTCTAGCTCCTTTGAAAATTATTTATTTACTCTGTGCGTGCGTGTGCGTCCCCCTTGCCAGGGTATGGTCATGGAGGTCAAAGAATAACTTGTAGAAATAGGCTCTCATCTTCCACTACATAAGTCCTGGAGACTCAACTCAGACCTCCAGATCTGACAGCAAGCACCTTACCTGCTAAGCCATCTCACTAGTCCTTAAATCGAGATCTTAAAGAGGCATAAAATTTAAAAGGGGAGATTTCATTAAAGCAATTACAACTAATTGGATCAAGAGGTCCAAATCTGCTCACAATTTAAGAAGCTACATTTAGACTCATTTCTTTTTGGATTGAAATCGGATCCTAATGAATGCAATGCCTCTTCCTCCCATCTAGGTGAGTTAATGTGTTTTGCTTCTCTAGGACAGCACTACAGACGGAAAAGAAATACATTCAAAATGAGAATTTTCAGATTTTTTGCCAACAACAGTGGTAAATTTACTTGTTAAACTGCTGGGTGAAAAATTTGCTTCTGTTCAGCTTCCTAGAGTTCTATTATTTGGGACTTCCTACATATAGAATTTTGCTGCAATTATTTAAAATACTTAGGGCAAATAATTTCTAAAATAGAAGTTTCCAGGGTCTGGGGAGCTATCTCAGACTATAAAGTGCTTCTTGCACAAGCATGAAGGTCTGATTAGATCCCCACAACCCATCAAAGCTGAGCGGGCAGCAGGAGCTGTAACCCCAGAGCAAGGATGGGAGAGAGATGACATCAAGACAGATCTGAAGATCCCAGAGCTCACTGATCAGCCAGCCCAGGTAAAACACTAGACTTCAGTTCAGTGAGAGGTTAGATAGACATCTCAAGTTGACCTCTGGTTTCCTTATAGGTACACAGGAAAGCACATACACAAAACCCCCTTGCCCAGTTTTGTTTTGTTTTGTTAAAGAAATTACCTACATACTGATGCACAGAAGAAAAGGAGAAAGGATGCCCCCAAAGACTAATATTGTATTAAACATCACTAGAGACATTGCTTTTTATCCTCTTCTTTTCTACTTATAAACCCTGTAAAATGCTAGCACCACCAGGTTCACGTAAATGTGCCAGTCAAACTCGTTATGCTTTGGGCTTCAGTGGCTACTCTGTGAAGCCTTCATTACTGTTTAGTTTCTAATGTCAAAGTGGTGTAATACTCTTCAGTGTCTTAAGCAGTGGTCTGCTTTGGGCAAAATAAAAAATCAAATGCTCTAGCAAAAGCCTAACAAATTTGAAACACCTGATGCAAACTTTTTGAAAACGAAGTCTCTCTGTAAAATAATTGATAGGTAATAAAATTTCAGGTTGATGAATTTCCTAAATGTCATCTTTTGTCAGCATCAAGTTTTCCTGAATGTAAGGGCAAGAACACTATGACAGCACGTGAAAACAGTATAGCTTCAAAAAGGAAACCTGCCATCTTTTCTGCCTTGGGATTTGAACACAAGGAAGTTCTAGTCTTAATGAATTTTAAGAGTTATCAGATTACAATAACAGCTCTATAAAAACTATTAATCTGACTCCTATATGAAGAGGGTAACATACTAAAATTTATCAAGGGATGAATCATAGTTGTGATTTCAATGTAGACATAATGGGCAACACTTTCATTTAAAAAATCTGCTTAGCCTTTTTATGTGTATGTACTACAAAGAACATGAATGAACTACTATGTGATGCCTACCCTCAAGTCCTTACAGCCAAGTAACCACACACTCCGGAAACTATCTGAGAGTGTGGAGACAGATCACTGTGTGAAGGCAGTTAATGTGCTTACCTCCTCGGACTTGAAAGCCTGCTTGGTATGTGTGTATTTCAAAAACCTAGAAAGAAAAGTAAAGTGTCTTTCAGATAGAGAAACTGATTAGGTTTTGGTGACTTTATGTATTTAAAGAATGGATCATTAATGCATTTTAAAAAGGTTAAAAAAGAAGTTAAAATGTCAACTCATCAATCCATATTTCCTTAATTTGATTAAGGAAAGACCTGAAATGTTCTATAATGATTTTGAAGTACAATTATATTAAGGCTACATAGTAATATAGAAATATTCATTAAGATGGCAAAATATAAAACTGTGCATAAATAAATGCATTTCTATTAAATATATGTATACATATAATAAAATAAATTTCAAATACTAGTTCTGGTAAACTGGCACAATTCTGAGTCCCCGTGTTCTCTTTTATTTTCCAAATTTTTAGACATCTAATTAGATAACTGTTATAATGAAAAAAAATCAATGATGCAAAAGTTCCTGTCAAGTGCCACATGTAACAGGTAGTTTAAGACAGATTATTTTCATGTTCTTACCGGGCAACAGGAAGCACGTTGGAACCTGTATACATCATGATGAAGAAAAACACTCCACTGAGATAGAGGCGAGGTAACTGTGGATTATCTTGCATAATGTGGTGTAATAAGATAGCAACCTTCTCAACAAGGATAGGGTCAAAGGTCAGCAGTAGCTGAAAAAGTAAACAAAATATTTTGTTTGGTGAGTTATGCTGAATTTATCATTTCTTACATCTATGGTATTCAATAAAGTTGTACCAGATGCAAAACCAACTTTAAAAGGATTTATTCTACATTTGATGCAGAAGGTAAAACACTGTTGAGAACTGATAAAAAGTGAGATCAGATAAAGGCCTCAATGTGTACAAAGCTAGTTTTGTTACACTGTTATAGGTAAAGTTGTTTGTTTCAGAGTGTCTCTGATGCACACACATGTAAGAGTGCAAGTGTATGCGTGTGTTGTCTACATGCATTTGATCATATATGAGAGCACGTGTGTGGGTGCACATGCACACACATATATGTGCACCTGTGTTGCATCAGTCTCAGTGAAGCTGATACGAACAACACCCTGAAGAATACCTGAGGGGTAGAACACAAACCAGCCCCTAGTGAATGCACTGAAAAGCAGGGCTACAAATGCAACTCTGAGGCTGGGATGACCACAAAGCACTGAGAGACCAAAGGCTCTAAAACACTCACTGATTGCATCTAAGCTAATAAAGACCCGAGAATAACCTGCTCTGAACAAATGTGTGCTAAGCCAATTTAGTAAGTTTCACTTATTGCTTACATAATAAATGTGATACTTCAATTTTCTTTAAATACTTGCCTCCAAAAAATTCCAAATTTGGAGTCATTACTACTAGTAAAAACGAAAGCGCACAGAGCAGGCTGTAAGATTATCTCCATGTGATAGGCCAGGAGACTCAGGTGTGAGCTGAACAGACTTTAAGTCTGGCTCCATGTGACAAGCCAACAATCTAGATTTAGGAGTGACAAAGAAGAATTGCTTGTTTTTGAAGTTGGTGTCTCAAATTTCTCCTGCTTCCTGTCCTATCTGTTCAACAAGGCATTTACACTGCTGCATGCTATGGCAAGTTTTAGGAAGGAAAAAAAAAATCAAGAACAGTCATGTAGGATCTTCTCAAATGTTAAAGGCAGTTATAGCTTGAGATTAGGTATTGGGAAATAGCAGATCTTGAGTTTTACCTCACATTATCAATCAAACAATAAGAGAATTTCAAGTTGTCACAGTATGAGAAAACCTAGAACATCCATTCACTGTGCAATAAACCACTCCAAAAATTCTTAAGCCAATTCAGCAATCTTTGTACTATCAGTGCTTTCCATAGGTCACTCTGAATTAAAATGACAAAAACCATCACCACAGATCACAAGGTCTAATGTATAGTTAATGGAAAAATGAATACAGTTAGGAGGGTAGAATAATAAATAGATAGGAAGAAGTTTACCTAAAATCTCTGGAATCTACTTATTTGGGTTTATTGCTAGTCTCAATTGTAGGTATTATAAATTCCAAAAGAACAGCATAATGCAGAAAAAGAAATTTTAGTATAACCTACATATCCAACTCTATGCTTACCCTCAACTGAAAACAGTCAAAATCCGAGGAGAATGCTAGTGAGTCTGCTGTTAGAGAAATGAGTGTGCCCCATCTGTGAGCTGCTAGTGCACGCCTATAGGCCCACATCAACCTGTAGCACAAAGGAGTGCACCCTTGCCATTCCCAAAGTGATGGGATTTTTAAGAATGGATAATAAATAAAATCCCTTTTGAATTATTCTAGAATCTGAGGATATCACACATTTAGGTTCTTGGATATACCTTCCCCAGTATACTCAGATTAACAACTCAATTTAGAATGTAGAACTACGGCTAGAAAGATGGTTCAGCAGTTAAGAGCACTGAATGCTCTTGTAGGGGAGCTGGATTTGGTTTCTAAAACTTACAAGGCAGTTCACAACCAGCTGAAACTCCAGTTCCAGAGGACCTGATATCCTCTTCTGGTCTCTAGGGGGACTAGGCATGTACACGGAATACAAATATACATTAAGGCAAAACACCATATGCAAAAAAACCAATTTTTTAAAAAAAATGATATATGAAGTAAATGTAACTTAGGGTTCAGGTTTATGAAAATGAAATGGGTTAAAATGAAATAAACACAAAGTAAGATAAGATAATCTTTAAAATATTGTCTAGTTTGGTAACCAGAAGTGACCCACCTGGATGACGTGGGGAAGGCAGGTACTGTCTGACAGCAGTCGCTTCACTCTGGGCAAAGGACGAATGATGGCATTGTCCTGATCCCTAGAAAATATTTTCTAAGGTCAGCATTTAATATATTGATTGGAATTTGTATGTTCAGAGCATATGACATTCTACTAGGCATGAAGCAAGTTACCTTCCTCTTTTGTAAATGAAGACTAAGCTCTCATACAGCTGGGAACATGATTAGGTATTTGGTTTAAATCTACTGGCTGTTTAATATGACTTCATTTCCTTCCATAAGATTTCCTTGAAAAACAGTACCCTAGAAGAGCCAAAGACTCTTATTTATTATTTAATTGATTAAACTTTCTGTTGTCTAACACACTGTCTGTGGACACTCCCCCCACAAAGGCCCTATATCAAGCTCTGTCAAATAAACTTGAACCTTAGTTTAACAATGGTCAGTACTTTTCAAATATAGCTTTAATTAATGCATTACCATTTCTAAATGCTAATTGTATGGTTTCGAGTCTAACCTGATTTTTGAAGAGAACTATGAGATAAATACAGTGCTAAGATATGTGTTTTTTAGTCATTTCTATCAGGTTATGTTATCTATCTTTAGAACAGTACAAAACCAAAATGATGTGTGTGCAAGTATTTTATGGAGGCTGAAATATTCCAGGTAAAGATTACATATGTGATTGTTACAGGAAACAAATCCTTGACTGTAGTGGTCCTGTGGGGTGACCTGTCAATTATCCCATCTTTAACAGCAGACCTGGCTAGCCAGGCAGATCAAGAGCTCACACTCAATACTGACATGGGCTATAGATATCTATTTCCAAACATTCCTATCTAATCCATATAAATATTACGGCTGTTACCACTGCTAGAGTTCAGCTGATATCAATTTATGTAAAATTATTTGAAACCCCCCAGAAAAAGTTGTTTTCAGTTACCACATCAATATAACCTGCAAATTATTTCTTTATAACTGATCAAAAAGTTTAAAGGTCAAGGAAGCACTATTCCAAGCCACACATAGGACACCCTTGTTTTAAACTGCCAGAGTAATCCTATAACATTACAGAGGACATATCCACACAATGAAGAAATCAGGATATCTAATAGTCCCTGCTAGTCATGAAAACATTAATGACATTGTACCTGCTCGGAAAATATCCACACATTGTGATCAACATGTTCAGTATTAAGGTAGCAAGGTCAGTTTCATTCAGAACAGCCTGCCCACTGGCTAATAGGCACCACTTAAGCTGAGGTATCGCCTGGAGAGGTCGCCATCCATCCATGCCTTGAGCCCAACATCTGGTTTTTGCATTCAACATTCCTTTGGCCCATAATTCTTGCATCTTAATTGATTGAAGGCATCATTATTACAAACACAAAATCAAATAAAATGTTTGCTAATGTTTCTACATCAGTACAATACATAAAAAGCAACAATCCACTATGAGACAGTGATGTGCCAGTATGGCAAATATACCATGAATACGTAAGATCTTGCCAACAGCATTTCAGGAACCCTTACCATCTGTCTGGCCAATAGAAAAGTATGCAGAACATGGTACAGTGCACAAATAATAAGAAAAGTGGCCAGAAACCAAATTATGTATGAGGAGGCCTGGTCCCTCATTCTGATGAGACTGAGGTTGGGGATAGGAGGACAGCACCAAATATTGTGGTGAAGGGGGATACTCTTGGCTTCCAGAATGAGCATGTACTACTCAGTGTTCATACCACATGAAGCATTATATGATACAGAGTTAAGATAGTAATAGTTACTGTATAAAAATACATTGAAAAAAACCTCAATGCTACTGTCTGAGTGATACTCCTGTAACAACAGCCTTGAAAGATTTGAACCATAATTTTGTACACATAAGTACATCTCTGGAACTTCAAATCACCTAATACTTTAGAAGGAAACGGAGCTCTATGATTTAGGTGCTAAACACAGCAATCAGTTTATGATACTAAACTTCCTGGGGCTGGTTCTGGAGATAAGAGTACTTCCTGCTGGGCCAGAGGACCTGAATTCAGTTCCTAGCAGCCAGGTTAGGTGGCTCATGGCCACATGTTCCTCCAGCTTTGGGGGATTTGATGCCCTAATCAGGTCTGCTTGGGCACTTGCACACAGGTGGCAGACATTTACAGACACACACACATGCATACATAAAATCGTATCTAGAAGGAAATACTGAACATTTAAATGAATACTAAAAAAGAGGGCATAAGAAGGCAAAGACCTGCCAGGCATGATGCTGCACACCTGTGCTGTCAGCATCTGTCAGTCCAGGTTACATGACAAAATCAGGAAGACTCTTTCCACAAAGAAACAACAACAAAGTGGAGATGACAGGAAGTTCCTACACAGCACACACCTCGTGAAATCCATATGGACCACTCCTTTCTTTGTCTGCATTGCCAAAATACCATTCCTTCTCACTCTCTCTCTTCATATCTGGAGAAGCTTCAATCACATTGCTCTACGTTTAAAAGAGATTTCGGTTATTTCCAAGACAGAAATCTTAGGGGCAGGTGCCATAAACAACTTAATCAGTACCAAATTTTGGTCTGAAACTTTTTCCTTTAAATTCTTTCAGAAATAGGATTAAATGTCTAAGGAACAGCCAAAGAAAGATATTTCTTTGTTAATATATGTAAGTAATTTCCTAAATTCACTCATCTGTCTAAATTTAAGGACACCTGTATTCCCTGTGGCCATTATTAATTCTTATGGCACTAAAGTTTCAGTAGCAAAAAATACTATAATTATATAATAAACAAATATTATTAATCTGAAGTCGTAATGTCCAACATATTAAAGTTCTAGGGGAGGGAAACTGTACTTCAGTAAGCAGTTAGATCAGAGTCAAAATGCCAGCATAGGTTTCAGCAGGTTAAAGATTTTCTGTCCTTCCCCATGACGTAAAAATGAGTGAGGTCTGGTTTTGAGCTGCTGCTGCTGCTGCTGTTGTTGCACACACTTAGGTTCTGCCTGAAGACCTCTCTGTGAGTTGTAACCTAGCAAACAAACCATTTCCTAATCTACTTCTGTAACAGACAACTGAGGCTTAGCTTTAGCCAGTCACAGGCAGCCAACTGCTCAAACATGTTCAGGTAGGGCATAAGTGGGCAGCAATCAACTCCTTGTACCTTACCTACTCTATCTTTTATATGCCACTTCCTTCTTTGACTATGAATAACATGAACTATTTTGGGCTCAGACTGTTGTGAACTTCCAGAATCACAGACAAAGTTAACTAAGATTAGAAAAATTAGATTTGTAATAATTTTCTCTTTCATCAACACAGACATTTCTTATAGTTTTCTTAATCAATGTTTTTGAAAGATAGCGTTTTAAGTTACTAAATTTTGGTGTACCATGGTTTCTAAATACCCCCGTAATGATCAGCTTTCAGTTAGAGTCAAACTGTAAATACAGCAAAATGGCTAAGAGCACCAGGCTTCCTACAGCTAGTTCTGGGTCTGAGCTTGAGCTTACAGGTGACAGGGGCATGTAGCCAGTCCCTCTGTTCCTCAGTCTGTGCTGCAAATGGGGAAATGATAAAAACGACCACACAAGCCACTAAGGGTTTAGGGTGCAAATCTACTCCAGAACAGTACCTGGTGTACCACACTGGTATCTTATAAGCACTGTGAGTGTTACTATTCAGATCTAAAACCAGAAAATGGCCATTCTAAAATATTTAAAAGGCTTTTTGTCATAATTAAAACAACATCTTGAGCCAGAAGAAAATTTTAAATTGTATCCAAAAACTTAAAACATCAAATAAGGTAAAATACAGATCTCTTTGAATCAAGCACTAGGGAAGGTCTGGTGGCTTTGTCTTGTTATATGATGATTTGAATAATAACCCCAGTGGCCTTAGGGCAAAACATATTCTTGGTGCTTGCCAATGCTGAATGTTCTAGTTATATATCCAATGAAATTAACTGAAGGTCATGCTGCATCAAAAACAAGCCACAGTAGAGATACAGTTCCTTGACCATAAAAGACAAATGGCATCAGGAAATAAAACTGATTCTGGTGGTAATGATTCCTTTTTGGCATGCATTAATCTCCCTGCATTGGCACTATTGTAATTATTAGAGAAATGTTTTGCCAGCCATGTACATGAACCCATATGCAGATTTAAGTGACCCCTGTGATTCTAAAATTGTATCCAAAGAACACAAAGCTTACAGGAGCTAGAAAGCAAACATACTTGCAGAGGGACTGTTGCCCGGCTCACGTGAAGATGTGCAAGGGTAAGCAAGTCCACAAGAATTCTAATGCCATTTGAGTCCATGAGATCTTTAACGTTTTTCTAAAATAAGAAAACATTTTTGCATAACTGAAAGCCTTTTTCTTCAATAATGTTGTAACCCAGCACACCCTCTAGTGCTAACACATGAAATTTCTTTAGAAATGACTGGCTTGCAAATATACTTACTTGGTGTTTGTAGGGCTAAAAGGACAAAATTAGACTATAAAAAGATCATTTAGAATTTTCACTTAAATATGGTCTGAGTTAAGCACTCCTCTCCCCCAAAAGAAACAAAGCAGCATGATAAACTCTAATCCTACAATTATCCTGTTGATCAATAAACAGGCTGTCCAATAACAAAAGTAAAATATTACATTAAAAACTTTTAATGTTCCCATTAATGTGGTGTCACACACACACACACACACACTCTACAAGTGCTCTACCTCTGAGCCACCCTTCAGCACCTCCATCTGTTTCTGTAATGTAAAGGAAGGGGTTTCATTTAGCACCCAGAACACCAGGGCAGGCTACTCAGGAAAATTGGCAAAAAAAACCCCAAAAACCAAAAACCAAAACAAAACAAAACAAAAAAAACTTTCCCTGCTATAAACCCAAAGCACTCAGTTTTTTTCATCTGAAGAAGAAAGGAACTGTCTCTGGCTGACTTGACTGACAGGTTAGCTGTGCTTGGACACATGACTTGGAAACGACAGTGTATCTATACAGAATACTGTACCTTATTAAGGATCAGCTTGTTCAGGAAGAGGATCAGCCTATCCCGTTCAAGTTTATCAGTGCACTAATGAAATAAATGACAATTTAGTCAACAGTGAATAAAATATTCATGAGACAGTTTCACAAGATCAACTGACAACTCATAAAAAAAATGTCATCTTTGAAACATTAAGGGACAGGCATCTGCCTGCCAATTACTGCAATTCCTACATTGTATGCAATTTTATAGAACTTATTTAATTTCCTAAAATGGAAGATATTATTGAGTCATACAGACAAATATAATACCTTTAAAAAGACATGAAAAGTAAAGTAAGTGAAACCCTTTGACTTGGAAAAGTTTGGTGTTCCATTAAAATGAACATAAATGAGAAGAAAAAACATACTTGCTTATTAAAACACAAACAGTGTGTTCTAAGTTCTCCAGTTCTCTGGAAGAGCACTTAGGACTCTACAGCAAAGCAGGCTGGTGGTACATGCTCTAATCCTAGCATTTGGGAAACTGAGATAAAAAGATCGCAAGTTCAAAGCCAGCCAGAGCTATACACTGAGTATGTAGGCAGCCTAGGCCACTTAGAAAATTCCCTGCTCTACCTCCAAATAAAAAATATCAAAGGACTCAATGCTGCTGCTCAGTTAATAGCAAGCAACAGAGGTTCATCCTGGCTGTGCTGCTTGCTGCATAAAACTTTCCCCAAAGCAATGGCTCAGAGTTAACAACTGGAACAAGCATGGATGGGCATTCTGGAAACTGGTAAAATGGTTCTCTTCCATTCAACTTGTTAATATTTAAATGGTCAAAATATAGGAACATAAAGACTAACTCAAGAGTGAAGGACAAACTCTGCATCAAATAGATCACAGTCAAATCCACTGCCTAGCAAGAAAATTAACACCCCATGCTCGAGTGCCAATGCAAACTGCATAAAATAAAATGCACGCTGACTTATTTCCTGTTTAAAATGATGGGTCTTCTAAGAAACTTCACTATTTTCACACTTTAAAATTTAACAAGTCAGAAGCATTTACGCTTATTTTCAAAAGTGAAAACCCAAGGATACACACAAGTCTACAAGTTACTATTTCTTGTATATGCATGATGAGCTCACCATACTTCAAGACAATGAGTTAGCCACCAAAGCTGCTCAAAATAAAAAATAAACGGGCATGGAACAAACTGGCATGTATTTTAATTCATCTGCTAGATGCTTATGCCTTCTTCTGAAACTTAAGCAAGTATAGCAGCAACTAAAGAAAAGCTCATACAGAAAGTCACTGTGATGATAGGATCAAGTTAGTTTTGACATTAAACACAATGGCCTTCCCTCATGGTGTCCTTACCCTTTCTAACATCCCAATGATGTATCTTGTATCTGTGAAGGGCCCTATTTCTTCATGGCATCTGCCGTAAACAATCGCAAGGGCTTGTAAACACAAACACTTCATGTTTACTTTTGGGGTGAGCAGGAAGCGATGATAGAGTTCATTGAAAAATTCATACCTAGATTTAAAAAGAGGTTCAGTAGAAATAACCACGAAACAAATAGTGATAACAAATCTAAAGAGATTTAAAGGCAGGACTCACGATCTCTTTATCGATCCGCTTTCTTCATTCTCATCCTCTTCCAGCAGCAATCTCAAGTAATAATCTCCTATTTTGATTTCCTCTGCCAGGCACTCATACTTAACCTTTATTAAAAAATATAAACACAATTTTAGTCTATAATAGATTTTTTTCTTATTTAGAATTAAACTTTTCTTTTTGTTTGCTTTCTGAAACGAAGTTTCTCTGTGTAGCCCTGGCTGTCCTAGAACTCACTCTGTAGACGAGGCTGGCATTGCACTCACAGAGATCTGCCTGCCTCTGCCTTCCATGTGAAGGACTAAAGGCATGCACCACCATCCCTGGCTGAGTTTATCATTCCTTAAAATACCAGGTAATACACTATGTGTGTGTGTGTGTGTGTGTGTGTGTGTGTGTACGTGCATGTGTATGTGAAGGCTAGAGGTCATCACTGGGTGTACCCCTACAGCTTTCCATCTTTAAGAATTTGCCATCTTGTCTAGACCGGCTGCCCAGAGAGCTATGGGATCTGAACACTGAGGAAAAGGAAGCAGAAAGATGGTGAGAGCCAGAGGTTGGGGAGGACCAGAACAAAACTGTGACCTCTGAACAAAACAGGACCACTACACTCACACACTCACCATGGCTGTGGCTGCTGCACAAGACAAGTCAGTCACCATACAGCATGATCAGGGAGGTGCACGAGCCCTACCCTAACTGAACTGCTATTGACAGTTGATGGCTGCCAGGAGAGGAAAAACCAGTTTCTCTAGCAGTATGGCCCCTGGAAGACTGACCATGTTCCAGTGGATAAACCTACACCTATGCATAGACGGCAGCACTAACTGGACTCAGCTGGTTATTAAAAAAATAAGTAAAGAGGATAGGAAGCTGTAAGGGGGATGTGGAAGCACATCTGGGAGGAGTTGGAGGAGGAAGTGTAATAAATAGGATCCAAAAACATTGTATGCATGCATGAAGTTCTGAAAGAATAAAAATGTATCTTAGGTATTTCTGAAAAATAGAAAAAATATAAGTGCTAAAGAGTGAAGCAGGAAAGTGGAAAGGAAAGGGAATGCAAAGGAACACATGCCTAAGTACAAAGGGGACTAAGCTTTAACAGCATAGACAGGGATGGCCCATCAGATGACGGCATCGAAGAAGGAGATGAGAAAACAAATTAAACGGCTTTCCAAAAAGATTTCTTAGAGGCAGAGGCAGAGGCTAACATCAAGCAGAAAGACCCTGAGGTAATAATACGTGGTATCCAAGAGGTCAGTGTAAATGGAACAAAGTCAGAGTGGGGGAGAAGTATGAGATAAGGTCAAAGTGAAAACAATTTGGTTTGAGAGGGACACAGGCCCTACAGTCACTTCAAGAACCTAATCTAACAGTATATGAAGTGACAAGCCACAGGCACACCAAGGACTAAGCAGAGAATTTATACAATCCACTCACTTCTGTGTTTCATTGCTATACTGACAAGCACTTCAGCACTGAGCTCTACCTCCAACACTCTGCTTGCTCATGAATCAGGCGACCTTGTCACTACTGTGTTGGCAAGAGTTCAGGGAGGCAAGGCTGATGGTGATACAGTCCAACAGAAGGGGGAGTTCTGGATAATTTCTGAAGGTTATATGACAGGATTTGCTTGCAAAACCAGGTTTGTAGTATACAAGATGGTTTCAGTGCCTTTGACTACAAGTATCTGTTCTCTAAAGTCAAAAGAGACTACAAGAGAAGAAGGAAAGACAAACAGCACAAGTCTGAAGGAAGACCATTATATGTCCAATTTGGGGATGAATGTATGTACACTCTCTAGGAAAGAAAGCCTAAGCAGGAGACAAAAACTGGTGAACTTTCTAAAAAAAAAAATCAAAACCATAAGATGATGAGATCATCAAGGCAATGAATATAAATAAAAAGATACTCAAGAACTTATCCATGGGTATACTGGTTAGTTTTATGTAAACTTGGTATAAGCTGAAGTCATCTGAGAGGAGGGAAACCTCAATTAAGAAAATGCCTCCATAAAATTGGACTGTAGGCAAATCCATAGGGCATTTTCTTAATTAGTGATTTATGGCAGAGGGCTCAGCCCATTGTTGGTGGTACTTACTCCTCGGTTGGTGGTTCTGGGTTCTATAGGAAAGCAGGCTACACAAGCCATGAGGTGTAAGCCAGTAAGCAGCACCTCTTCATGGCCTCTGCCATCAGCTTCTGTCTCCAGGTTCCAGTCTTGAGTTTCTGTTCTGACCTCCTTCAATGGTAGACTATAATGTATAACTGTTAAGCCAAACGACCCTTTCCTCCCCAGCTTGCTTTCTGGTCATGGTGTTTCCTCGTACAATAGAAACCCTAAGACACCAGACCAACTTGTGGTCACAGAGATGAGAGAAGAGTAAAGAAGATTAAAAAAGAGTGCACAGAAAAGGAAACCCAGGAGACTACAAGTGCCTTAAACCAAGGAGGTGCTGAGTACATTTAACTAGGTTAAAGATCAAAGCCAGCAGGATTATGTGCATGGTCAGATACATTGGTTTCTATTATATATAATCATATATCACTTTGCAATGGGGATACACTCTGATAGGCATGTTGCTGGATTATTCTGCTTTTTTGCAAACAGTCCAAAGCATGCTTAATACCAAATAAAATGGCTATAATGTCACTGGCCAATATGATCTTCCATGAATAAGCAAAACAGCATTACATAGCACATCACTATAAATATCACATACATCATACTCATATACTTAAATAGTCAAACATCAAATTATCTACCATGTTTGTTTTTTCTTCACTCTTCACATCAATTACTTTAACAAAGTAGCAAAATATAGTTTCAACCAGAATAAAATCATAATTTAAAAATCTACATTTCAATAAAGAAAAAAATAAAGTCCCAGAAATGGAGGCACAACAATATGCAAAGATCAGATTTGAATGCATAAGTCAAAGTTATGATTAAAAGTCACGCATGATTCTCAGGTATAATGTTGAGTTACTCATCAAAATTCATTTTTTTATTTTTGTCTTAAGCAAAGATTAGAATTCTCGAATATTTTATGTTATATTAAGGACACAGTTAAATAAATATTTTTAAATCTCCAAAGATGCTTTTATTTTTTGAGATGAATGTTTTCTGAAAACAAAGCTGTACCTCAAATTCATGGTGGTTCCAGGAGATGACACTGGCACTGCCAAGCTCTCTGTCAATGTTGAACGTTCTCATTTCAGACTCAAGGGCATCTTTCAGCTCTTCTCGTGTTTTAAAATTCCAAATGAGGTTCGATCTAGCATGGTCTTGACTAAACCTAGACACATAAGCAATCAGGAAATAGTAAGAAACATGCATCTCTGAAAATCTATCAACAGCCCTTATTGCATCTTATAATAAGCAAGAAAATCACAAGATTATTAAACTTTACCAAGAAAAAAAAAAACAACCCAAAACTCTATATTAAGCAATCAGTAAAATGTCAATAGTAGAACCTTGTAATAAACACATAGGCATTCACTATATAATTCTTTTATTTTGGAAATTTATACTATTATATAAATTTGCATGAATCTTTGAAATGGATATTTCAGTTTCAGTTATTTGTAGCTAATAAAAATTTAATTAGAAAATAATCTCATCAGTTATCACATTTCAGGGCAACCTGTGACCCTCATAGATGACCCAATGAGTCTCTGTAGGACTGAAGGAAAAATAATTACAACAAATGTGGACAAAATCTAAGCTGTGGTGAATGGATTTTACTTCTGCTGTTTATTAGTCAGCAGCCCTTTAGCAAGTGCCACTTTAGAGTTTCAAGGGTGCCTTCAGGGAAAAATACAACTGAGGATTCCTGAGGAAGAAATCCAAAGCATATACTTAATGATATTCTATACCTGAAATGGTATGCAATGTCTAACCCTAACCTTAATGTAGGATGTTTTCAAACCAAATATTTTTCTTTAATGAGTCAAGATAAAATCAATACATCATCTCCGGACTAAGCTCCCTGAGTAACCCTAAGGAACTTTCAAAAACCATGCGACTATCTTCCTGAATGTACTTCTCGAATGTGTGTCCACCGGGAGAAGGGGACAGGATCAGTGTTTGGAAGGCCCAGTAGAACGGATATTCATCTCTTACCAATCATCTTGGGCTTTCATCATTCACCTCTTTTTTTTTTTTTTTACTGATTTTTATTAAGCTTTACATTTTTCTCTGCTCCCCTCCCTCCTTCAGTCCTCTCCCAAGGTCCCCATGCTCCCAATTTACTCAGGAGATCTTGTCATTATTTTTTTCTGCTGTGTAGTACTCCATTGTGCAAATGTACCACATTTTCCTTATCCATTCTTCGGTTGAGGGGCATTTAGGTTGTTTCCAGGTTCTGGCTATGACAAACAAAGCTGCTACGAACATAGCTGAGCACATGTCCTTGTGGTACAATTGAGCATCCTTTGGATATATACCCAAAAGTGGTATTACTGGGTCTTGAGGAAGGTTGTTTCCTAATTTTCTGAGAAATCGCCATATTGACATCCAGAGGGGCTGGACCAGCTTGTACTCCCACCAGCAATGCAGAAGTGTTCCCCTTTCCCCACAACCTCTCCAGTATAAGTTGTCATCAGTTTTTTGATCTTGGCCATTCTTGCAGGCATTCACCACTTTTTTTTTTTTTTATCCTGGCTTTTTGAGACAGGGTTTCTCTGTAGCTGTGCCTGTCCTGGAACTTGCTCTTGTAGACCAGGCTGGCCTTGAACTCACAGAGATCCACCTGCCTCTGCCTCCCAAGTGCTGGGATTTAAAGTGTGCCACCACTGCCCGGCTATCATCCACCTCTTTTAAGACTCCACTTCTAACATGGCTGAAGGTAGGTAAGCAGCTAATTCTAAGCCACAGGAAATAGCCTATGTAATCAACACTAAGTCTTAATAAAATTCTTAAAATAACTTAAGCTCCTTGGGCGGTTGACTTAGCCTTAATTTTATAAGAGCATGGCTAATGGAGCCAATCTTAACAGTTCCATCTTCAGGAACCGCATCTACAGCATAAGTCACTGTTCCCTGAGAGACAATCCTGTCCCACTTCCCCAGGAGGAGAGGCCTCAAGTTTACCTGTAATAGAAGAGATCCCAATTTGCTTCTATTTTTATTCTTTGCCTTCTTTTTCGAAGAACTACTGGCTTTTGATTTATGTTCTGGAAAAGAAAACAAACAAGTACAACTACACAGCACTCAACATAGCCACTGAACAAACTCATCAGATCCGACAGCAGGACATCACCTAAAAACTGAGGAACCATGTTCGTCAAGCTGGCAGAAGATAACTTAGTGAAACAGTCCATAACATTAACCATTCCAAATCATCTTCTAGCAATTGTTCTCACAGATGCTCAAATATCGCCCGTGTAACCGAAAATTGCTATTTCAACACCAAAGCTATAATGTTTACACTATCACTAGTATCACAGGAAAGTTTACAAGTCAAAAACTGATTTGTTTCAAACATTTACATGCAATTAATAAAAATTCATGAAAAAAAACATAACAAGTATAAAAACATTACATTATTACACCACTCCCAAAGCCAAGAGGGGCGAGTACACATGGAAGCAGCTGATGGGGAAGAAATTAGCACTGCATCCAGGTAATGCGAAGTGAGACGGAAACACTAAAGCATGTCAAGACAATGCCACATGCCAATTCAGCACCCTTTACACAGGTAAAGGGCTTAACTCACCATATGGTTTTTGTCCTGAATTTAATTGTAAAAAGGAAAAAAAAATGAGGTGAAAAATATAAAAAGGACAGTATAAATCTAAATCTGATAAGCTGTTACCTATAATACAAATTAAACAAGAATGTCACTGATATAAATCATCTCCACTTTTCAATGGAAGAGCTAACTGTTTCTTGAAACCTATAACTCAAATTTTCGGCAGCTGTAGACCTCAGAACTCCTATAAAGAACTGAACCCTGTTTCTAAAATAGGTAGAAATGTAAGATTTGCAATTGGAAGGTAGAGGTTATCTTAAACAATCCTTGAAGGTTATCATGGCCTTAGGGGTACCTGCTGTAAGTGTAACCGTACATATTTCCGACATGAAAACCCTAATCCTCGATTAACAAGCATAAAGCACAGTGTGGTAAAAAAACCCGAAGTCTAGACTTCATTAGTGTGGCAATTCAGGTAAACCAAGAAAACAGACTATATGGCAAAGAATGAATAAAAATGAAGACTAAATCTGAAAAAAAACAAAAAACAAATTGTCTGAAATACAACTTACTGGTTATGTATGGAAGTGTTAACTATAAAATTTAATTCCATACACCATCATAAAAACTAACACAAACTGACTTGAATAAGTATAAGTTTGGTGTTTACAAAAAATCAATTCTTTTTTAAAAAAATCTATCTATCTATCTATCTATCTATCTATCTATCTATCTATCTATCTATCTATCTATTATGTATACAATTTTCTTTCTGCATGTATGCCTGCAGGCCAGAAGAGGGCACCAGAGCTCATTACAGATGGTTGTGAGCCACCATGTGGTTGCTGGGAATTGAACTTAGGACCTTTGGAAGAGCAGGCAATGCTCTTAACCGCTGAGTCATCTCTCCAGTCCCAAAAAATCAATTCTTAACTGAAACTTCTCACTAGAAATCAGAAGCACTTCTAGTGACATGACACTTCCTGCCTGTAGTTCATCCTCAGAAGCGTGGCTGGAGAGCTAAAGGTAAGTTCTAGAAAGGCCCAGTTAAAAACCAAAATCCAAACTAAAGCAACAACAACACAGTGCTTTCATTAAATTCCCACCCTTTCATATACATCAACAGCAGTTTAGAATGGTAATACAAATTTCATACCAATAAAAATAATAAATTCCTCATAAGTGTACAAAATTAAGCTTAATATCATATATCACAAAATTCCTAAACTGAAAACACAAAACATGTACCAAAAGCAACAAAAAAATCAAATCAATTAGTTAAGTAATTAAATTTAATCAATTAGTCAGCATTAACCAAGGGCTGCTCCTAATCTAGCACATAGCATCAACAGCAGTTGAAACTAGCCCCATGAACATCTCATTCTAAGAGCTGTAGCTCTCTCAAGATTGGGCCGTCAGACTAAGAAAGGTACAGACCACCACAAACACCACCATTCTGATGTTGTTTGTTTCTACGCAGGTGACAGCCGCAAAACTTAACCTCTGTTTCCTTCATAAATTAGTGTTAAAAACAGTATGCAGACCAAGTAATAATCAGTTCATCTTCATGACTCAAATATTTTCAACCATGTGCTCAAAATTATAGCTACGGAATGCAAATAATATCAACAAATCAGTAAGATAGTTGTGGTACTAAAAGTATTTCTTTCTCCTATAATTAATTGTTGCAACAGATATCCCATTGCTAGCTAAGCAGCTTTATGGTCAGGCTTATGTATGCTGTATAAAAGTTACACATGAAATCAGATACTGAAAACTTTTTGGCAATATGATGATATGGTAACTGTACTTAAAAAGTTGAAATAACCGTTACTTTAGAAATGGGCTTAACTGGCTGAAGACAGAAACTTGCAATTTTAAAAAAACTGAAAAATATTTTAATCATACATACATGTATCTCAAATGCTGCAGTAGAACTGTCGTGGACAGATATCTACATAGTACTTTAATTATCTATTTTTTTAATATTTATTTATTTATTTATCTATTTATTATGTATACAATATTCTGTCTGTGTGTATGCCTGCAGGCCAGAAGAGGGCACCATACCTCATTACAGATGGTTGTGAGCCACCATGTGGTTGCCGGGAATTGAACTCAGGACCTTTGGAAGAGCAGGCAATGCTCTTAACCTCTGAGCCATCTTTCCAGCCCCCGAAATTATATAATTTCTATCTCAAAAATTATCTTTAAAAAAGAGGTAAAAAGGGAATGTGTCTTAGTTCAGACCCATTCATTCACAGGTGTGGCATTCAGATATTCCTAAC
Source organism: Myodes glareolus (assembly GCF_982192425.1). Classification (NCBI taxonomy): domain Eukaryota; kingdom Metazoa; phylum Chordata; class Mammalia; order Rodentia; family Cricetidae; genus Myodes; species Myodes glareolus. The sequence goes on from NC_142029.1 coordinate 62,983,533, forward strand.
AGAATACTCAAAGCTTAAAAAAAATTAATGTCACTTAATTCAGATTCATATTTTCCTTAGTTACTAGTTTGGGTTACTAATGATTAAAATTTTACTTAGATAATATAAAATTTCCGTATTAAATTTTCTTCTACATATTCAAATTTTTGTGTTTTGCCTTGCAAATACAAAAATATGGTGTACTTGTTTGGCTATTTTATTCAGAACTAAACACGTTTTAGAGATACCATTTATGTTTTTTAATTAAATACATTGTATGTATTTAAATTTTGTGATACTCTTTCTTGAACCAGTGTCAGAGGTGAAGTTTGTTTCACCTGACACATGCCATGTAAGTCCCTGCAGCCTGCACACTCTGTCATGGGTGGTGCATAGGTTAAGTATGAACAGAATGCTCGTTGGGAGCTGACACACTCTCAGGTTTTCTGATGACACCTTACAGTGTCTTTATTTTGGGAGATTATTTCCTTATTCAAAGAAAATAATTTAATTTTCACCTTCAAGTGGATTTCTAATAAGTTGCCAAACTGCCTAAATATGAAAGAATAAACATGTTCAGAATGACAGAATATTGTATACATAATAAATAAATATTTTAAAAAAAAAGAAATTATATAATTTCTCCTTTCCCTTTCTTCCCTCCAAACCTCCTTGTTCTTTTCAAACTCAAAACTTCTTTTCTTTAACTGTACACACAACTGGAGAGATGGCTCAGAGGTTCTTCCAGAGGTTCTTCCAGAGGTCCTGAGTTCAATTCCCAGCAACCACATGGTGGCTCACAACCATCTGTAATGAGCTTTGGTGCCCTCTTTTGGTATTCTGGCATACAGGCAGGCAGAATACTGCATGCATAATAAATAAATAAATCTTAAAAAAAAAAAAACTACACACACACACACACTCTGAAGCTCTCTCCGAAGTAAACACATACCTCTTTTTGAGCAATGCCCATCCTATCCCTCCAATGCATCAACACAAGATCAACTTTTTCTTTGGCAAACTTTTCAACTTCTTTGGCAGCTTTTCCAGCTAGTCTTTGCCACTCAGGAACTTTATTAAATTTTCCATACTGATCCTGTAATGTAATATTGAAATTCATTACATAACTTCTTTCACATTTGTCTTAAAACTATATACAGGTGGGTCACACTATTTCAAATAAGAAAATAAAAACTACACATTAGAGTTTAATGAAGAAACAGAAGTGAAAACTTCTATAAGGAATTAAACTTTCTAGATGAGAATCAGTCTCCCCATACATGTTTGAAGACGGCGAGGAAGATGTAAGAAACATCACATAGCAACATGAGAAATACTTTCAGAATTAACTCAGGGATAGTACATTTTTCTTTTCTTCTTCTTCTTCTTCTTATTTGTTTGTTTGTTTGTTTTGGCGGCAGGTTCCCACTATGTAGCCCTGGATGACTTGGAACTCGCTATGTATGTATGTATGTATGTATGTATGTATGTATGTATGTATGTATGTATTTTGTTGGCAAGTTCCCACTATGTAGCCCTGAATGATTTGAAACTTACTATGTATGTATGTATGTGGATGGCATGGAACTCACTATGTATGTATGTATGTATGTATGTACGTACGTATGTATTTTGGTGGCAGGTTCCCACTATGTAGCCCTGGATGATTTGGAACACACTATGTATGTATGTATGTATGTATGTATGTATTTTGGTGGCAGGTTCCCACTATGTAGCCCTGGATGGCATGGAACTCACTATGTAGACAAGAGATCTGCCTGCCTCTGCCTACCAAGTGCTGGAATTAAAGGTATGTGCCATCACATCCACCTCAGGGCAGTCATAATTAACAGCCAATGAAAGAGGAAAAGTTACAAGTAACTTGTATTCAGCATTCATCCCTTTTACCATCTTCTTATAAAATACCACATACACTTGAAATTTCTAAAGAAAACCATTCTTGAATGTATGATCGTTAAGTTGAATTAGAGAAAAACATAGTATCGTTCATACAATTAGACTGTGGTGATAGTTACACAACTCTGTGGGTCTATTAAAAATTAATTAGCTGTACAACTTGAAACAGGTGGATTTTATGAGACGTAACCTTCAGGACTCAGAGCAGCTCTTGTTTTTTGGGTTTTAGTCTTCCAGAGAAGAGGTACGATACCACTGTAGCCCCAAAGAGCCAGTCTGGACAGTACTTGCCATTGCTATTTTCACATTGTCTCTGACGTGCATACGGTCAGCATCCTTCTCCGGCACTGGATCTGAGCTGTCCAGGTATGCCAACAAGCCTGGTGGCTAACAACAAAATACAAAATCCATATTCAAAACAAAAGAAAATCGCTGTCAAAACCCAAACACAGTAACACTATAATTTGGTCACTGGGGCAACTTGTGCGGATGTCCTAGAGTGCATGACTTTTCAGTTAGGGTATGAATAACATCATAAATTCCATCTGATAGGCATAGAAAAAAAGCTTTTATTTTCCTCAGTGAACTCACCAAAATGCGTTTCAACAAGTTTGTGGCGGTTGTATTATCAGCTGTCCAGAGTCCCACTAGATGTCTACTTAGCTGTCTGAAAAAAGCAGACGTTGAGAAGGGTTTCTGCTTTAGCTATGCTAGAACAGAAAGGAATTTTAAAGAACAAATTTCATAATTATAAGAAATATGGCTACATAAAAATAATTTAGATGTTAAAAACTGTCAAAATTTAATATACAATGGGGAAGAATTTGAGAAACTATTTCAAATATTAGTATTTCATAATTTCCTCTAAATTAAAGTGCTTCGCTAACAGCTACACTAATTTGCTTTAGAGCACTACTTTTTTTTATTTTTTATTACATTGGTTTATTGAGTGTGTGAGTGTGCGTGCATGAGTGTGCATGTGAGTGCATAGGTCACAGAGTTCAGAGGACAATCTGTGGGGGTTGTTTTCAGCTTTCACTGTGAGTTGGTATTCACCTTTCATTTTGTCTGGGTCCAGGAGACTAGACTCAGTTTGGTAGGTTTGGTGGCCAGTGCCTTTTCTAAGTAAGCCATCTGAGTGGCTTGAATTTTTATTATATGAATATGACATAGGTTCTTATCTATTTAAAGAAATCAAAAATTAAAATATGTGTACAGACACCAATTAATTTGATTTGATACAGTTAATTTGTTACTACAAATACTGACAAAAGACGCACAAGGAAGTTATGCTACATCTAAAGTCAAAACTGAAATGTCAGAATCAGGTATGCTCTTGGTAGTTGAGAGGGTCACCTATCAGAAGCCATAAAGTTAAAATGGTACAACTCATGCAGCCTGGAGTAAACAAGGCAACTGATGTTTCTTTTCACTTAAGTGACTAGTGGAAAAAAGATGCTGGTCAAAGATTTGGAACAAGCCTAAAACAGGGTAGAAATACGGTTAAGATCTTTTCCTTTCTCTTTTCTTTCTTTATAAAGTAGAATACCTAACTGATCAAATTTTCTAAAAAATTAACCCTGAAAACTTCCCATGTGGGACTGTGTGATGCAAACAGTCCCAGGAAACAAAACGGCCTGGGTCTATACTGAAGATCCAGAAGTTTCTAGAATGCCTTCTCTAAGCTCCCCTCCCAGGACTGTGTCAAGACTCTGACACGCATAGAAAAAGAACCAGACCCCACCCTCCCCCAATTCTATCCCAAATTATCCATGAACAGAGACAATAATCATTCCACCATAAACCTTCATGGAACTGGGAGGAGGATCAAAAGAAGGTGGAATACTTGCACGATCCTAACGCTCTGTTCATACAATGTAGAAATATGACCTAAACAGAAAGATAGATATGGGAATTAGACAACTTACCTGTTTGTAAGCATGCGTTGATCTGAACTGATTGTAAACATCGCAGTGTGCAAGTGTCGGGGTAAGGCGCCCTCACTTAGGGCAAGCTCCTGCATCTTAGTAGCAATCTCTTTGTCACCTTCCTTTGGAAAAAGGGAAAGATGGTCCCTAAAAAGCTATCTAGAACTCTGCCAGCTTTATAAAATCAGTCCTGCAGCTTGACACAAAGAATCAAGTAGTATACCATAAAATAAAAGTAACTTCTAGTTATCCCCACAAAACACCAGGAACTGCAGCTAATGTTATGTCTTTGGAATGAAGCTTAATTTCCAGCTAAATTTACCTTATGAATTATGCTTTGTTGAATTTAATATTAAAAGTAGGATGATTTCTTGAGTGTTTATCAACTAATCACAGGAAAAGGTGGCATAGGGAGAATAGCAATTCCTATCAAAGACACATACAAGTCAGGCTTACTTTTGTTACTTTTGTTATTAAAGGACAGTGTGATGTGGGGCAACACTTTATCCCAATCCTACTTCACATATACAGACTTATTTTGGCAATAGCAACACACCAGGACTACTGAAAATACTGAAATATAATCAGTATATAAATACTGAATATAAATACTAAAGATAATCCAAACATTTTGACTCTAAAAGGCAATGTGATACGTAAGATACTCCGCTCTATGAAGCAGCCAAGATGCTTGTGTGAATAAGAAAGTACAAGCACATAACACACAAGACAAATGCAAGCCTGGAACATAGCACCATGTGTGTGCACATCATTATGTTCTGTCCTGTCTGAAAGACAGGGTCTCAGTACATAACTCTTGTGACTTAGACCTTGCTATGCAGACCAGATTGACCTCCAACTCAGAGATTCACATGTTTCTGTCTCCAGAGTGCTGGGATTAAAGGTGTGTGTCACATACCTGGACCACACGTATCACTTTGAATAGTATGCAATCTGAGGGTAAACTCACCAAAATGCCTATGTATTTTTCAGTGATTAAAAACAGGTTATTTTTATTTGTCACTTGTGTTTATTTTTACTGAAAATCAGAACATTTCCTTCAAGGTTTACATACATTTGCACTACTTGCCAAGATCGTGTACAAATTATATCTTTCAGAGACATGAGGTCTAATCACTGGCTATAAATTGAATGTGATATCTGTCTGGGAAGCCCAAGGTCAGTGCCTTGCTAATAAAGGATGAATGCTTCAATTATAGGAATGGCAAACGCTGGAAGAACAGTGTCTAGAGAAGACTGACATCAGGTCCTAACTGTGCCTGGCTGCCATAAGCTCTGCGAAAGTGAAGGATGTGGTAGCCATTTTAGAACCTATTAGCTAGAGCGGGAAATTTAGAATTCAGCAATGTATATATACACTAAACGTGCATGACAGAAACAAAGCAAACTTTGGTGTTCTAACCAGTTTGACATCTATATCTTTAAAAAAGTTTTCTTTGCATACAAATACTTAAGGGCAAACTAATTCTTTGCTTTTCATCAAGTTGTTTTTATGCACCACAACAGTCAAGTTTTGTGATGAACAGAATCTCACATTTCATCTGAACTGCTAGTATGACATAAAAAGGATACAAGAATTCAAAAGCCAGTTAGACTAATGTCACTATAAACATCACAGAATGCAGCTGCTATTTGGTAACTATGATTTTACCTTTCAATTTTTTTTTAAAGATTTTATTTTATTTTTGCCTGTTCTTATCTATGCACCAAATGCGTGCGTTGCTCACAGAAGCCAGAAGAGGGCGACAGATCCCAAAGACTGAAATGAAAGACTGCTGGGAACCACCATTTCAGTGCTGAGAATTGAACCAGAATCCTCTGTAAGAGCAATCAGTTCTCTTAATCACTCAGCCATCTGTTCAGCCCATGAATTTATCTTTTAACAGCAGGAGGCTAAAGCACTGACCCTGCTGAAGCAGCATCTCACGGCTACAATGAGTCCTGATGCCTACAGCTTAGCGACTACAGCAGAGACTTCTGCTCACTCACAACGGCATCCTTGTCCCGTTAACTTTTCCACAGCAGATCCCGGCACAGCCTCCATACCTCAAATTCAATGCACCCACCATCAGCGAAAGGCACAGGGAAGAAAGCTGACTTTATGACACAGCAAATAAGCAAGGTTTGAGGCTGGAGACGACAGTATAAATATATTTTCAGAGTGAGTTCTAAGCTCAAACTCTGAATAAAGATCTAAAACTGTCTTTCTTATCTGGAGAACTGAAAGTTTCCCAAAGGCTGAATGGCAATGTTGTCAACGTCAGTTAAAAGAATCAATCAAAATTCCAGGAACTTTAAGATTTCAAAATTATTCTCTCACCTCTATTATTGCCTTCATAACCAATCCAGCTCCCTTTACAATTGCCATGGAAGGATGCTTTAAAAATGAAAGGGAAAACATCAGTGAATAAGAGAGTTTCATTCTGACACATTTAGCTGCCAGGCCTAAGGAGTACACACAATTTGGGCAACGAAAAGCAACAAACTAGGAAAACCAATCAGGAAAAAATACATATCTAAGTCAGATCAGAGTTAAATTTTAAACAAGCTGGTCTACGTAGGTGGAAAGCAGGCAACACTTACATGAATAAAAATATATACAATCATTACCTGAATTTGAATGATTTGAAGCAAGCACTAATAATACTAAAATCTCATATATGTAAACAACATGTATGAATTCAACACATACTACAGCATCATGTGAAATAACAAATGCTTCCCAGTGTTTATAAACAATGTGGTTAAACTCATTTGATTATTTGGACATTTGTAAAGAAAGGGAACTTTAAGCTCACCACCACCACCAAAAGTAAGTTTTTCACTTGATAAAGTAAAAACAACAGCAGTCAACAGCACATGAAATACCAAGAAACCTGCAATTAAAAATCTTCTATGGGAGCTCACCAAGGCCAGCTGGACTGGGAGTGATGGAGCATGTGATCAAAATGCACACTCTAAATGTGGCTGGCAATGAAGGCTGACTGAGAAGTCAAGAACAATGGCACTGGGTTTTGATTCTACTTCATGGACTGACTTTGTGGGAGCCTGGTTTGTTTGGATGCTTACCTTTATAGACCTGGATGGAGGGGGGAAGACCTTGGACTTCCCACGGGACAGGGAACCCTGACTGCTCTTAGGACTAGAGAGGGAGGGGGAGGTAGGGAAGGGGAGGAAAAAGGGAGGTGGGGAGGAGGTGGAAATCTTTAATTAATTAAAAAATCTTCGGACACAGTGATGTCCACGGCTACACTGCACAATGGAAGCCCTCACACACTATTTAACTCTCTGATCCAGCTGTGGGTAGAGCTCAGCAACAGACTGCTTGCCTGGTACACAGCCAAGGCCCTGAATTACTGATCCTGCACTGGAAAGGGTGGGGAAGTAACAATTCTTCATGTAATCATTCAGTCAGTGCAGTCATTAGACAGGCTCACCTGAAAGAGCTTAAAGAGGGTTCTTCCATTGGAGGCTACCATCTCTAAGAGCATATCAAACTGCTGCCCTTCGGTCGTCTCACTATATGGAGCACAGAGGGCAAAGGTAAGGAAGTCCAAGAGTGAACTAATTACTAGTGCACCAGTACCATGATCCTGAAAGAAAGCAGTACATTGCTTAGAACAGACACAGTGAGCTCCAGTTCCAACACAGCAATGACAAGTTCATTTCTCTTAATTCTGGTGTCAGACATAAACAATGACCTGAATTTTTCAACAGATTCAAATTTTCATGAATTTATTTATTAGCTAACAAATAAATTATTTATTAATTATTTATTATTATTTATACTTATTTATTTATTACTTATTTATTAGCTAATAAAGCAAATCCATTGCTTATTATCTTCAAAAGAAACAATTAAAATTCAGTCAAAGTTCAAGAGACTATTCCAAATTTCTCAAAAATGCATTCTACCTAAAGTTAATCTGTAACTGAGTGGGACAAAGAAAGAAAGCAATCACAGGCCTGAAAACTAGCTCAGCAGTTAACTTTTTGTTGTTTTGTTTTTCAAAAGAGGGGCTTCTCTGTGTAGCCCTGGCTATCATAGAACTCACTCTGTGACTCTGTAGCCTCAAACTCTGAGATGTGCCTGCCTCTACCTCCTGTGTCCTGGAATTAAAGGCACGCAGTTAACACAGCAGTTAACGTTTGCTGTGCTTACAGGCAACCTGAGTTCAGACCCCAGCACCCACATAATGGCTAAGCTCACAACTACATTTAACTCTCGTCTCAGGGGATCTGATGACCTCGTCTGACCTCCATAGGCACTGCACCCACGTGGCACAGACATACAGGCAGGCAAGATACCCACATACATTAAAATTATTTTAAAAAGCAATCTAAAAATACTTTTAGAATTGTGCCAATGTGTTTGTATTCACAGAATTTCTGTCCTCTAAGATGTCCAGTGCCTGAGAGACTAGTTGTCAGTTAAGGAAGACTTATTTTTAGAACAATTTATTTCATGACATTTTCTAAAGAAGAAAAAATTCTGAAATATCATTATAAAAGTCCAAAGGCATTTACTGGTACCCTTCTCCATTTGATGTATTAGCTAACAACAAAAATTAACAATCTTCAGTTGCTATATTAGTTAATAAAATGCACAAATATTTTGTCACTAGTGTCAAAGATGAAACAATTCCCAATTGAAGAATGAGCTTTGTGACAAAACAAGTTCATACTGCATTTCTAGAAAATCTCTGTATCACATTTCCCATGAAGGAAAGGGTAGTTACAACTCACCACGTGGGAATTAAATTTCTCCAGTAAGTTTTCCAGAAACTTCTTTGAAGAGAGAAGAGAAGCTTTGTTTAGCTGCTCCTGTCTTAAGTCATAGTCATCATGCATGGGCTATTGATTAAAAAGAGTGAAATTCAGAAGCAGTATTCTGTGCTGGCGTCACAAAAAAAGGCATTTATGGAGAATGTTCACTTCACGTGGAAGCAATTAAAAACCATAGCCTTTAAATCACACAGCAGAAAGGAAACTCGTGATGAGAAGCAGGCACAACTGCCAGTTTCTCTAGTGTCTGATTAGGCCTGATGACTCCCTGACAAAGAACCCAACACGTTCTTATTCAATACACAAGCAATGCCTTTCTCAGTTACAGGCCTTTCTCACCAAAAGGAAAATAGTCCCCCACACCAAGAATTTTATAATTTAAATTTGAAATGATGAAACTTGGAATTTGAAAGCAAGTGCTAAAATTAGTGAAGTAGCAAACATAGAGATTGCTGAGTAGTTAAGAGCTCTCACTGGCTGCTCTTCCAGAGGTCCTGAGTCCAATTCACAGCAACCACATGAGTGCTCACAACCACCTGTAATGAGAGCTGGCGCCCTCCTGAGGAAGAGACTTGGTCAGTCTTCTCATCAACTTAGAGGATGAAACCCAATACGGACAAGTTCAACAGAATTGCCATATATGGGCTACCCATGCATGTTTCAGCATTGCCAGGGCACACATTTCATTTTTTTCAGCTGTCCTTTGACTGCATGCCTGCATAGTGGTCAGAAGTAGAGTTGGGACCCTGACCGAATAAGAGGCTTAGGCAAGGTAAGGGTGACTCAGCTGTGAAACACAACTGTCAGGATTAACCACGGTCATGCACACAGCCAATTCCAACACCAATGAAAACTCAGCCTGCTTCACTTATGGTGTGGGAGAATTGTCTGTATTCTGTCAATCATATTTTAATAAAATACTGATTGGCCAGGCAGGCAGTATAGGTGGGAAAGCCAGACAGGAAGTAGGGGTGGAGCAAAGAGACTGGGAGTATTCTGGGAAGCAGGAAGCTCCCTCCGCCATTCCTGTGCAGACCACCGAAGAGGCAGCATGTAACCTGCCCAGCTGAGAAAGGTACTGAGCCCTGTGGCTAACACAGATAAGGATAATGGGGTAACAAAAGTTATAAGAGCTAATAAGTAGCCTGAGCTAATGGGCCAATCAGTTTGGGCCAATCAGTTTATAATCTTATGGAGTCCTGTGTGTGATTTTTATTGGGGCTTGCTGGCTGTGGGGTACTGGGCTGGACAGATACCCCAACAAGCCGGCCCTCATGTTACACACCTATCTTTGTTTTATGTTCTAGTTTAACTCTTCAACAGGACTATATGAAATAGTTAAGATAATAAACTTTTAATCCACTTCGGGGAATAAAGACAAGGTGTTATACAGTGATTATGTATGTTTGTCCTCTATCACTGATTGCCTATAAAGCTTTGCATACAGAAAACGGCCAGATAGTGCACAAAATACTGAGGTACATCAGAAACTTGGCAATACACAACAGCTGTCACTCTCTCCACAGTGTGTCGTAAAAAGCAAGATCATTATCACTGGACTTTCATGTGTTGCTTCTTCAGCTACTGTCATTACTCCAGCTTAACATCTCATTCTTTACATGACAATTAGGTCTACCAGCCTCTAACTTTTATCTCTGCTCTATGTTCCACCAGAATGGGTTTTCTGAAAGCCAAACCTGGTCTTGTAACTGCTCCTTTGTTTGGAAAAAACCGTTCAGGTGATCCTTATATAAAGTATAAAACCCAATCTTTGTTCTGACAGAGGCTTTTCAACAACCGTCTCTGCATATACCTCTAGCTTCAAGTACAAATTACCCACCTTTGCCCATTCCACACAGACATCCCAATCATTAATCGTAGTGTTTGTTGCTTCTCACACATGCCTTTGAACAAACCATCTTCTATGCCAGGCAAGGCCTACTAGCCAGAACTGAAAGATCTCTACTCCAGTTTTAAGATTAAGGTCAAATATGGGATCTGAGAAATACTGAGAATCCTTCCTCTCACCACCACTAAAGACTGGTAAGGGCTGCCCCTCAATGGTGCCATGGCCTCCGCTTCACACTGCACACAAGTCTGCCAGACTAGGCTGCTAACAATTTGCACAGGAACTATTTCCTAAAAGTTTTATATCTAGCACATAAAACACCATTTAGTACATATATTATGCTAATAAATGTTAACTAATAAACAAATGGCCATGAGAACAATTTAAGAAATGCACAACTGTGGACTTTATTGGTAAAGAAAACCCGGATTTATGGAAATAGAACCCTCCAGCCACTTGAGAATACTTACACACATGAGGGCACAGAGCATATCAACAGCTGCGTGGACGACACCATTGTGGCTTCTCTTGAGTGCTTTCACTACCTTCACTCCAAGGCGTTCCCGAAACCTTTCAGAATAAACACCAAGTAGAAAATCAGAACATTTTTTATTAAAATTACAAGTCATCTTGAGTTTTCACAGTGGCACGGCATCAGCTGCATTCTCTGAACCCCACCTCTGGGATGTACTTTCCTAAGCCTCCCTATTTGCTTTAACAGGAAACTTTTTTAATATTAAGGAAAAGGCAAATAATTACTCAAATTCATTAACATACAAGTCAGTGATAATATGGGGCCAATATCCCATATCAGCTCCATCTACCTTCCCTTTTCATTGCTCATGGATAAACTACCAAATCACCGTATATAAGTTATTACATCTAGTTAACATGAAGAAATACTCTTGGATAGGTAGGATCAACATAGTAAAAATGGCAATCTTACCAAAAGCAATCTACAGATTCAATGCAATCCCCATCAAAATCCCAGCACAATTCTTTACAGACCTTGAAAGAACAATGCTCAACTTCATTTGGAGAAATAAAAAACCCAGGATAGCCAAAACAATCCTGTACAACTTCTAGAGGCATCACCATCCCTGACAAGCTCTACTAGAGCTATAATAATGAAAAAAGCTTCGTAATGGCACAAAAACAGGAGGACCAATGGAATCAAATTGAAGACCCTGATATTAATCCATATGAACACTTGATCTTTGAGAAAGAAGCCAAAATTATACAATAGAAAAAAGAAACCATCTTCAACAAATGGTGCTGGCATAACTGGATATTACCATGTAGAAGAATGCAAATAGATCCATATCTACCACCATGCACAAAACTCAATTCCAAATGAATCAAAGACCTCAACATAAATCCAGTCACACTGAACCTCACTGAAGAGAAAGTGGAAAATAGCCTTGAACGCATTCACACAAGAGATCGCTTCCTGAATATAACACCAGTATCACAGACACTGAGATCAACAATTAATAAATGGGACCTTCTGAAACTGAGAAGCTTCAATAAGGCAAAGGACATGGTCAACAAGACAAAATGGCAACCTACAGAATGGGAAAAAAAATCTTCACCAAGCCCACACCGGACAGAGGGCTGATTTCCAAAATATGCAAAGAACTCAAGGAACTAGATATCAAAATATCAAATAATCCAATTTAAAAATGGGGTACAGACCTAAACAGAGAATTCTCAATAAAGGATCTCAAATGGCCAAAAGGCACTTTAGGAAATGCTCGACATCCTTAGCCATCAGGAAAATGCAAATCAAATGACTCTGAGATATCATCTTACATGAGTCAGAAAGTCCAAGATCAAAAACAAGGATGATAGGTTATGCTGGAAAGGATGCAGAGTAAGGAAAACACTCCTCCACGGGAGTGCAAGCTTGTACAGCCACTTTGGATATCAGTATGGTGGTTTCTCAGAAAATTGGGAATCAATCTACCTCAAGACCCAGCAATACCACTCTTGGGCATCTACCCAAAGGATGCAGACCTATACCACAAGGACATCTGCTCAACTATGTTCATAGCAGCATTATTTGTAATAGTCAGAACCTGGAAAAAACCTAGATCCCCCTCAACTGAAGAATGGATAAAGAAAATGTGGTACATTTACATAATGGAATACTACTCAGTGGTAATAAACAACGACATCTTGAAATTTGTGGGCAAATGAATGGAACTAGAAAAAAAACATACTGAGTGAGGTAACCCAGACCCAGAAAAACAAACATGGTATGTACTCACTCATAAATGGATATTAGACATAAAGCAAAGATTAACCAGCCTATAGTCCACAAAGCAGAGAAGACAAGAAATAAGGAGAACCCTGAGAGAGATACACAGATTCTGCTGGGAAGGGGAAGTAGACAAGATCTCTTTAGTAATGTGTCATCATTGAGGGACAGGGGAGGGTGGTAGAGGAGTGGGGAGGGAGAAGGGGAGCGTGGGGAGTGGAGAGGTACATGAGGAATTGGGAAGATGGAGTTGGGTGAAGAACAGAGAGGGAGAGCAAGGAAAGAGATACCTTGAAAGAGGGAGCCATTATGGGGTTAGCAAGAAACCAGGCACTAGGGAAATACCCAGGAATCTACAAGGATGACTCTAGGTAAGAATTTAAGTAATAGTGGAGAGGGCACCTAAACTGCCCTTCCCCTGTAATCATATAGGTGACTACCTTAATTGTTATCATAGACCCTTCATCCAGTATCTGACGGAAGCAGATGCAGAGATCCAGACTAAGCACTGGGCCAAACTCCTGGAGTCCAGCCATAGACAGGGAGGAGCGATATTACAAGCAAAGGGGCCAAGACCATGATAGGAAAACCACAGAAACAGCTGACCTGAGCTAGTGGGACTGACAACTAGGGAACCTGCATAAGACCAAACTAGGCCCTCTGAAGATGGGTGATTGTGTGGTTTGGGCAGTTTGTGGGGCCACTAGCAGTGGAACCAGTATTTATTCCTAGTGCACGAACTGGCTCTCTGGAGCCCATTCCCTATGGAGAGATACCCTGTTCAGCCTAAAAACAGGGAGGAGGGCCCTACTCCTGCCCCAGGTGATGTGATAGACTTTGTTGACTCCTCATGGGAGGTCTCACCCTCTCTGAGGAGTGGATGGAAGGGGGTAAGATGGGAAGAAGATGAGGTGAGCAGGAGGACTGGAGGGAGAGGAACCTGGAATTGGTATGTAAAATAAGATTGTTTTAAAAAGAAAAGAAAAAAAAGAAATAAATTACTGAGTATTTTCTATCTTAAGATGTTCAAAATCTTTAAAGTTAGGTCCAAAATACAACATGAATTATTTTTTAGTCATAGAGACCAAATCCAGGCCCTAGCATTGAAGTTGCAAGCCCTCTCCCACTCTCTGGCTAACTTACTTTGGAAGCTGAGTGAAGGCCAGAAAACCAGCTTTGGAGGCTACAAGCCTCCTCACAGCTTGGAACTGGCTCTCAAGTTCTGCATTTGAAGCAACAACATCTCCTTCTTGGGACAACAATGCCGTTATGGCATTATTGATTAGCTTTTCCTTGTTTTCTGAGAAGAGACCCTAAGTAAAGAAAGAGTAAGTAATTGGGTGGAGTTTCCATAACCAAAGTCAATTACAATGAGCAAGAGTACAACACAATGTATCTTACATCCTGTGTTACTGCATGCAGAACTCCGCTGTAGGAAATGTTAGCGTTGAATCTAAATACAGCATCAGCGAAATTGCCATCTACAAAGAGATGAAAAAGTTCAAGAGATTTAAAGCTTTGCATTACTAGTTTTTAAACTACTGTCATGTTGGTGGGTGGAAATGCAATTGTATTAAAGCAAGTACTTACTAGGAGGTGTGGCTAGAAATCTGAGGTGAAGACTTTCAACTTCCTCATCTATAGGCATGCTGAGTAACCCCCATCGCTGACCTTTGTGGGTCGGTGTCATCTTAACACAAACATCTCTGTTACCAGAGGCTCTTACTCCATCCAGCAAACTTGCTAACAAGGAATCTCTAAGCAAAGTTAAAAGTAAAAAGCTTTAAGTTTGATACCTAAGGGGACTCTGGGTCCAGAATGCAGCACAGGCTTTTCTGCAGGTAATATGCTAGGGGGTGCACTAGGGTTCAGTGGGCAGCATGAATAGCAGAGTTCCAGCACAGACTGCACAGTCATAGCAGACCTCCACTGCTACTCTGTGACCTGGTATCAGGCAGACAGCACTCTGGTTTTCATGTTTCTTGGGTTTTGGTGTCTAAAGATTATCTATCTTTACCATCTTTTCTTGGGTCTGACACACAAATCACAAAATTCACTCCATGAAAATCTTTCATAATTTTGTATAAATTAAAACAGTTGGACAATCATCATGATTCAGTTTTTATTCATTTTGACTACCACAAAAAGTTTCTTAGTGTCTTTTTGTACAGACCTGATCACAGATGGGCTGCATCTACTTAATATAGTCAACAAAGCAGAATCACACAACATGTAGTCTCATGTGTCTTGCTTATATTGTTCACCACCTGTTTTCAGGACTCACCCTAATTGCTCATGGACACTGTCTAAACTGCTGAAGAGCCATCATCCACTGTGTGGATACACAACACTCTGGGTACTGACTCAGTTCATGATACAAGCACTGTCTTTAGTTTTTGGCAATTCTGAAATGTTACCACAAATATAAGTGCTTCTTGGCTGTATGTGACAGAATCGCTGACAAGACAAGCTTCATCAGAATTAGGTTAGCTTCTGGATACGCGCATAAACACAGATCAGGTTAACTGAGGTCATTTAAAATATGTAGCAGGGTGGGAGGAGAGGGGAGGTCAGAAGGGGAAGAGGAGGGAAAAGGGGGAGGGGAAGGAGAACTTGAGGGAATGGAATAGTCGAGATGAAGAAAGGACAGAGGTGAGAGCAAGGAAAGAGTTATTTTGATTGAGGGAGACATTGTAGGGCAAGCAAGAAACCTGGCACTAGAGAAATTCCCAGGAATCCACAAGGATAACCCCCAGGACCCTAAGCAATAGTAGAGAGGATGCCTGAACTGGCCTTGCCCTGTAGTCAGACTGATGAATATCTTAAATGTCACCACAGAACCTTCATTCAGCAACTGATGGAAACAAAGGCAGAGACCTGTAGAGGAGCACTGGGCTGAGCTCCCAAGTACAGTTGAAGAGTGTGAAGAATGAGAATATGAGCAAAGAAGTCAAGACCATGATGGGGACACCCACTGAAACAGTTTACCTGAGCTAATGGGAGATCACTAGCTCCAGCTGGACAGGGAAGAAACCACTGAATTCTCTGAATGTAGGTGACAGTTGCATGGCTGGGCAGACTGTGGGGCCACTGACAGTGGTACTAGAATTTATCTCTACTGTTTGTACTGACTTTTAAAGAACCTATTCTCTTTGGATGAATACCTTGCTCAGCCTAGATATAGTAGGGAGGGCCTTGGACCTTCCCCAAAGCAGTGTGCCTTACCCTCTCTGAGGAGTGGATGGGGGGTAGGGTGGAGGGGGAAAGTGAAGAGAATGGAAGGAGGGGAGTGAATGGGAACTGGGATTGGTATGTAAAATGAAAAAAGATATTTTACTTTCTTTTTTAAAAAACATTTTAATTTTACTTGCATGAATAACTTCAAAACAGTTTTTTATTAGTAACTGGCTCTAATTTTAATAAAGATTTCTTGAAATGAAAAAATAAAACATGCAGCAATATCATCTCCCAAGTTAGATAATTTCTAAGTTCTAAATTATAACCTTTGTTTTTTATCCCTCACTGACCAATTCCTTTGCTCTGCACATACTATGATCTCGAAATGATGAACAGTAAAGTAGATACACATGCACACACAAACCCTACCTTTCTGTTGACGAGTATTTCCGAACCTGCCCTTTTATAAATTCAATGGTAAAAAGTTGTGGGTTTTCCGAGTCACAAACCAATGCAAACACCTAAGGGAAAAAAAATACAAACAAAAAGTTTACCAAAATCCCTAAACATTTAGCTCTATAGTATTTCATTGTAAAAACTAGGTATCTTATAAAGTCAATTAAAAAAATGCAGCCTGCTTTAATGTCAGAATTGAAGAACTATTTAAAAATTTTATTCACATTTTATATACAACTATGGAAATAAAAGTTCCATTCTTTGTAGATTTGGAAGGTAATGTTTATGATCTCCATTGCCCTAAAACTAATAAATATAAAGGTTAATAATTAAATAGATTATGCTTGTTTCCATTTCTCTTCTGTTGTTGTTGATTTCTGAGACAGGGGTTCATGTTGACCAGGCTAGTCATGAACTTGCGATGTAGCTGAAGCTGGCCTTGAACTACACACACACACACACACACACACACACACATCCCGCTTCAGCCTTCCAAATGCTCTCAATCTCCTAAGTGAGTCATCACATCAGCCTGTTTCTCATTTCTTAGGAATGAATAAGTATATTAAAACAGAAGTTTAGTCAACTTTATCAGTAGGAAGCTGGCCCATCTAAGTGAAAAAAGCTTACTCACTTCTCCCAAGGGCTTCAAGGTTGCAATATTATAGGTTGCTGGATCTCGTTCTACTAAACATGTTTCTGTGACTGCTAAAACTCTCTTCACAGGTTCCTTTGAACAGTAAAATGGAAATATATTTAAAAGTTATTAAAGAAAGCTGTCAAAACTCCAGAACACATTTTTATGTTCAACACACAGATCTTACCGAATGTCTAGGAGATATTTTTTGGACCACAAACTCTGCCAAAGATGTAATAGACTCATCAGTGCTGTATTTTCCAAAGCGAAGATTCAAATATTGCTCAAATTCTAAAGGTTCTTTCCTGATCCGCAGTGAGATCCCTATGTAGTTGCCAGCATGTTCTATTGCACTTTTAATAATCTCTTCTCTTTGCTCTGATGCAAATAAATGCTGTACAGATATTGAAATTTCTAAGTCAGGATTCAAAAAACCAAAACGGGACCATATTTACTCAACACACATGAAAGAGATTAATGTAACAATTCTAAGACAAAAAGCAACAGAACTTATTGGGGGTAAGTAAGCAGTGTATTGTAGTTAAAAACAAACACAAATTAAAACACATAGTCGCAATAGGAAGCCTTAAATGAACTCAGCCAATAGAAATTACACCATAGCTTCTCAGAGTCTGGTTATCACCACTGGTACCAAACAGCATGCTACTTTCCAAGGAAGAGCCCAAGCCTATGGAAGCTGGTGGGGACTGTGGAGTAGGAGTCCCCGTTTCAATCAAGGCAGCTCTAAGTTGAACTGTTTTAGATGGTAATTTTCTTGTAAAATTATGTTAAATATTTTAATGTTTATCATTATTGGACACTGTTGCTACAAACCAACTGTCAAGGCAATAAAAGGAATGTCCCAACAGTTTCACCTTATTGCTCCACAATATGGCCTAGCTGAGTAACTGTGACAGTTAGGTTGTTACATGACTGTATTAGGCACATTTCCTGTCAAGAAGTCAAACATAGCAAATGTCTGTGGGCAGGAGACTTTGTTACTTTAAAATGAGGGGAAACAGTCTTTTTCCTTTGGACTTTTATGTTTTGTTTCTATACTCAGATATAACAAAATATCTACCCTGTTCCTAGATTAGTGAAACCAGGATTCTATCTATCCAACAGAAAGCCTGAGACAGAAAAGGGCTAACAGCACATGGCATGTTATATAAATCATGTTATTTGCATGCCCATTACTCTGCTTGCTTTCCTTTTGCTACCATCTACCTTCTTATGTATCTCAGTGATCTGGTACTGCCTTTGCTCTGCTACCCTGGGGATGGCATTTTATTCAAAGAACACTAAATTTTGAGACAGTGTTCCCTGGCCACTAAGGCAGCTACAGGAACTAGGACTATCAAGGAAACGTGCAGTTAGAGCTCTCCAATTTAGACACTAGTGCTTACATATGAGGCCAAAGGTTTAAGTTTTATTAGGCAAGATTCTGCAAAGATGGTTCTATCCAAACAGAAAAGCTTCCATTACTAATAGGATTTCAGTACTGCAAGCAGTGTCTGATGTCTCCCAGTCTCTCTGATGTCTCTTAGTAACTCAAAATGACAAGAGAAAACCATGCTGCAGGTCCCAGACACACTCATGCTTCTTCTTACAAATGGCTCAACAGAGGACAGAATTCCCTGTAACTAAGGAATTCCTGAATTACAGTTTTCAAAGAACGCTTAGATACTTTCGGGTATGACATGATGCTGATAAAAACTGCAGCACCATTTATGAAATGCTAATAAGCAATGTGTATGAGTGTGCGCACACACACACACAAACACAATGTCTGCATGTTATTCTCCTCATTTTAGAGACAGAAAACAGATTCAATCTTATGTATCTCTGACACTACAGTCTGCCAGACTCCTGATATCACCCTTCAGCCTAGTGTATAGTCATGTGTGTGTGGAGGCCAGAAGACAGCCTCAGGTGTTGTTCCTCACCTCTCTCCACCCCCTCCTGGAATTTACCAAGTAGTATAGACTAATTAACTCCCAAGATCCAGTCTGTCTGTCTCTCCAATGCTAGGACAGATACACTGCCATTCCCAGTTATTATTATTAAAATGTTCTCTGTGGATCCATCTCAGGTCCTCAAGTCCTTCATCAACTGAGTCAATGTCCGAGACTTCAAAACTCCCTTTGAAAATGTCTTTTCAAAAATACTACTTACCAATCTACTAAATCCTCCATAAAGTATACAAAATCCTCCTTGATAATCAGAAAGATCTACGAAGCCTTCAATATTCCTATAGTCATAGGAACAAAGTACTCTGTTGGTTACAGGATTTATCTGGTCAAAGCCTCCAGGAGTTACTTCCAGAATCACAGGCTTCCTTGTATCACTCCAGTGGTGCTTATAGCAGTTATATCTCTAGAGAGAAGCACAGCATTACCTTCAGGGTCAAATGTAAGCCAAACTCTAAGCTTTAATAGCTACTCTCCCAACTCAACTGTGAGGCTGTTAATTTTAGCTAGGAAGAAGGGGAAGAGGATAGGAGTGTTTATTTCATTAGAATGTTCATACAAACTGAAGACATTATATTCTTTCTTTATTAGCCAAGACTAAGGTTTACACTATGCTGTGAACGATTCTTAAACTACCTTATACAGCTCTAAAGTGGAAAGAGGAAACAAGAGGAAATGCAGCTGGCAAATGGATGTACCTAGAGTTCCAGCCACTCAAAGGATGAGGCAGGAGATTGCTTGTGCCCAGGAGTTCCAGGGCAGCAGACGCAACACAACTAGATCCTGTTTCAAAAATCAAACAAAGCAGCAAAAAACCCAAAACAAAACAACAACAACAAAAAACCTTCAAACCACATACGGCATAAAGTCTGCCCCAAAAGCAAACCCTAATATCACACACAACACACAGCCACACCTCAAAAGCAGACCCCAAAATCACATACAACACACAGCCACACCCCAAAAGCAGACCTAAAATCACATACAACATACAGTCACGCCATCAAAGGAGACTCTAAACAGAAGGTGAATGTATTCTGAGTGAGTTAAGGAAAAAAGATTTTGACTTTTGATTAGGTTGAATTTCTGGGCAAGTCACAGTACTACATTTAAATAGTGTGTTAGCCCAGTTATATTAACATACAATTTATCTATATCCAAAAAAAAAATTTCTGAAGTCAAAATTTTACCAGTTGTATGACTTCTAGGATTTCTTAAACACACCACTAAAAGGTTACCTCTGAGTTCTGACCACAGCAGTAAGAAAGTGCCCTGGGGATGCGGAGATCCCTTGCAAATCAGAGTAGTAGGGCATCAGATGTCAGCATGAGAATAGCCTTTTACTGTTCGGTGGTGCTTTCCTACTAGGCTTGCTAACACACCCAAACTCACTCTACAGGATATTCTCCATTTCTCTCAACTGACAGCAGTTGCTAATGGAAATATATCATTATCTCTAAGATCTATTGTTGAGGCCAAGCCTAAAGGACTTTAGAAGTCCATAATTTAGTGTACAGCAAAGGTGACAGCAGGACTCATGACCAAGTTCATCTTATGTAATCACTACTTATATAAGCCCAGCATTTGAAATGCAGCCCCCACCTTATTCTGGGGAGGTACAGGTGTCACTTCCTCTACTAATACTGTCCTAGCTCTGTGTTTGACAGGTAGCAAGTGACTGGAACTAAAAGGGGAGGTTTCGGGTGCAGAACTGAGATAATTAAGATAAGCACACCAAGCTGTGATTCACACAAATCCGACAGAAGCTCCTCAGTGACAATAATCAGTGGCTCATCAGCTGACATGAAAGTGTTTAAAATGGCTCCTGGGCAACCAGCCAAGGGCTAGCACTGAAATACACGAGGCTCTGGAAGTTTAAACCAACAGAAAAATGCCCACAGGAAGAACTGAAGTTTAAAAGGAGAGGGTCAGTTCTGTAGCACATGAGAATCTACTTCTAACTTCAGCAGGAATAGTGGTTCCATCAGTGCTAGAATGGAAGGCTTTATTTTCTCCATTGGAAAAGTAGAAACAGTCAGACAATCTGCAATCCTCATTACCTGGAAGGCTGAGACCAGAGATTGTCTGCCTGGGCTACTGAGGAAGTTCAAGGCCACCTGGGAGCAACTTAATTAGACCCTATCTCAAATTTTAAAATCTGAGGACTGCAGACAGAGTTCAGTGTGGAGAAGGCCTTAGGTTTAATCTCTAGTACCAGGAAAATAAAAAGTGCAAATAAACATAAAACCCATTCATGGTTAAGAAATTTAATATTTCATGAGAAAAACCAAAACTCCTCATCACTTCTCCCCGAATCTCTCATTTAAGCTTTGCAGTGACGCACTAAAGAGGTTCAGCTGGTAAAGTCAGGGCTGTACTAAGCAAATGATTTTCCCTAAAGCTGCTAGCACCATGCCAGCACCATGCTGGCATGAGCCAATACGGGAACATTCAGAAAGATAGAACCAAACCTCCCAGACCTTAAATCTTCAATAAACCAAACTGCTACCAGTTCTAACAGCACTGCCTGCTGCAGTGTGGTGAGGACTAGTGTCACTGTCTGGAGCACTGTAAGAAGCACTGAAATGGCTGCACTGCTTAGAGATTTATTTTCTGTGTACAAATGTCTTGTTTGCATGTGAGCCTGTGCACCATGTGTGCACCTAGTACTGGCAGAGGTCAGAATCTGGTTATGGGATCCCTTGGAACTTGGAATTGGAGTTTCTAATGGTTGTGAGCTGCTATATGGGTGCTAGGAACCAAACCTAGGTCCTCAGTAAGAACAACAGACACTCTCAACTGCTGAGCCAGCTCTCTAGTTCCTACACCATTTTTAATGCCTTGGTTTTTGAGTGGATGATTTTTTTTTCTTATCTGACAAAAATAAGTCTGAAACCTGTTTCCTGATATTTGACCTTCCTGTTAAATTACAATTCATTTATTTCTCATGTTAAGAGGCATTAAAGTTTTATTTCCCTTGGACTTTACTGTAATAGGAACACACAGGTCGTGGAATGATTTCTACAATGAGGACAACATTTAGTCATGTAAGAACACACATTGATAAATGTCAAATCTTACCCTTCCTGTGATTTTTCCCTCTGCAAAGTCAGTTCTAAATCTCTGAAAGAGAAAACACAGGTAAGGAAAGCTCATGAGCCAGCCTTTTATACCCCAAACAGGTAAAAGTCACAATTTGGTAATTATGATGCTAAACTATGTTATGAAATTTATAGTTTAAGGATAGTTAATAAAAATTGTGGGACTTCATTTCCTATGGAAGGATACCTTGCTCAGCCTAGATACAGGGGGAGGGCCTTAGTCCTGCTTCAAGTGATGTGACAAACTTTGTTGACTCCCCATGGGAAGCCTTATACTGTCTGAGCAGTGGATAGGGGGAGGAGTGGGAGGAAGGTGGGTGGAGCAAGAGGAGAGGAGGAAGAGGGAACTGAGATTGGTATGTAAAATAAAAGATTGTTTAAAAAAAAAACCAAAAAAATATTGTGGGGTTTTACTGATGAACAAAAGAGATTAAACATATAATGTTTTGAAATATATGTACATTTCAAAAGACTAGCACACTATTGAATATAAAGAACTTCCAAATTTTGTTTTCTTTTGTTTATTTGTTTTAATGGGAAAGACAAAGTTTCACTGTCAAGTTAAAGGTTAATAAAGAGCAGAGCGGGTACAGGGTCAGACAGCAGAGCGGGCACAGGGTCAGAGTGCAGAGCGGGCACAGGGTCAGACAGCAGAGCGGGCACAGGGTCAGAGTGCAGAGCGGGCCCTGGGTCAGAGTGCAGAGCGGGCACAGGGTCAGAGTGCAGAGCAGGCACAGGGTCAGAGTGCAGAGCAGGCACAGGGTCAGAGTGCAGAGTGGCCCTGGGTCAGAATTCAGGACTCAATGTAACCACTTCACTTGTAGAAGCAGAGAGACCTGCAACTTTAAACATATGGGTGGTCTCACCAAAGCTTCCGTAAGTAGCTCTGTTCTGTGCTCTGTAGAAAACTTCAATGTTTCTGACTTTTTCCCACTTCCTTTACGAAATGTGAGGTTGAACTCTGTTCCTTGTCCTTTTCCAACAGGGCTGATGCTGCAAATGTCTCCATAAGGCCACTGGCAAAAAGAAAGGAAGCCCTTAACTTTTGCTCTGAAATAATCAGATGTAAAGTTTGTTTTCATTTCTTTCATTCCATATCCACTGCTTAAAGGAACAACATTTCACAAATACTGGAGGTTGAAGAGTGAGGAGCGGTGTTTATAGCAATTCCACAACTCAACTTCTCTTAAAGGTTTTTAACTATCAGAGACAACAACAAAAAAATTATGATTTTAATGCTATTAATATAAAACAATTTAAGTAAGTGAAAAGAAATAGGGAATACTATTTCATGATTGTATTCATTAAGAACATATAAAACATACCTAATTTAGAATTAAAAGAAGCCAGATTATCTTTAAGCATGTTTACTTATCCATTTTCAATTAGTCTTGCCTTTACAAACAAGCCATTTTAATTCTCCAGTAAGTCTGTGAACAACTAAATTTGTGACATAACTAATAAGCTTGAATAATAGTAACAACTTTAAAAACGGACTAATTTTATAAATGAGATTGCTAGAGACTAGAAACAGTAGTAACATAAACTAGCCATTCCTTTGAGAGCCTAAACAGTGTACACACACACACTTTACTTCTAGTCCTAAGCACAAAGCACATGCAAACACCTATCTACAGACTGACATTTTTCTCCTGAAGTGCTGACTTCAACAGGTAAAACAGGCTGCAATACTGGCTTTTAAAAGTTCATATAAACCTTTAAACAGCTTCTAACATTAATTACCTGATTTGTTACTTCTAAGGTATTGGGATTATATGTAGTAACTGCATGGGTTCCAACTGAAAAGACTCGCTTATACCTACAAAGAAAGACAAGCTTACATTTAGTTTTAAGCAACAAAATTTTTTAGTTGAATACATATGATACTAACACAAAATGAACATAAATAGAAATGTGTTGGCTGATCAGTGGCGATTAAATACAGTTTATTTTTATGTTTTCATATTTAATATCCTAAAATATTATCAGATTTAAAACCCAAGCACCACTTATTTTATTGGAAACTATTAATGTTCCTGCATAGAAAATATGACCTCTTCACAAATGTGATGATGTTAGCACAGATTTAAGTCAGTAAAAGGCATGAGCCAAGGATGCTGAAAGAGTTCTAAATAGGACATTTTTCTTTTAACAAGATGTTGCACATGGCTAATTCTTTCAAAGTATCCTTTCATCAAAGCCACAGTGGGAAGGAGAGAAAGCTATGGGCCTGAAACTGCCTAATAAAGCACATAAGGGAACGGCAATCCCTACTTAAGCAACCACCTGTTTTGTGTCTGCTGCAACTTTAAACACTCGGGAGGCCTGCACCACAGGCAAGCAACATTTCACTTCTCACTTTATTGTCTTTACTCAAAGTAACATAAAAAAACAAGAAAAGGCACTTGAATTATCAGTAATTCTCATGAAGAGGAGCTTATACTGATGATAAAGTAGAAACTTAACTAGAAAAACATTTAAAAATAAAGACAGCTCTTTAGATATAAACATTAAAATAAACAGAATATTAGCTAGAATAGAATAATAAACAAAATGTAAGGAAAAAATGGGAACAAAAAAATTCACTACCACAGATACAAAATTAAGAAAAAATATTATCTATAATAGTTTATGCAGATAAATTTCAAAATTAAGAATAATCATTGCACAAAACTTTAGAAAGCTGTGAAGAAAGACAATACCTAAAACACCAGACTCAGCAGTCTCCAGAGGAAAGAAACTGGCAACACCCATGATTTAAAAGCTGTAGACGAGAGTAAAGGCAGCATCTAAACTCTTTAAATGATACTAAACCCAGTGACTGAACAAGGAAAACCAAGACACTGGTCTGCTTTTAAAGCAAGCATAAATAATAATCAAGTAGCTTCTTAAAATCAAGGAAGATTTAGAGAAACAAATTTCAGTTAGAAAAAAACTATTCATGACTAAAAACAATTATTGAAATACTTGTATTCAGTAGTATTTTAATTATAAAAATGGACACTAAAGTAAATCAAATACTTTCCAGACCTCTAAGTTTTTCTGTTAAACAATATACTAAAAACATGTACAGTATATTGATCCAAAGCTACTACTAGACTCAGGAGAACACATCAAGCTTCTATTAAAGACGGGGTAGTCAACTACACCGAAATAGCCTGTAATATTTGGGGGTCTATGCCAGTGCTCTTGGCTGTGCTTCAGAACCTGACAGTGATAACCCACTGCTGAAGACACCATATACTTGAGTCACAGAACATGGGACTATTAAGCTGGTCCCGACTTGGAAGCTTCATTCATGTTGGCTAGCTTCTGCAGTGTTTGGAGGTGCATACGCACTATCAGAAGAGAAAAGCAATCATTAGTCTTACCCAGCTATGAACTGTGGGAGCTACAGTGATGACAAGCCTGGCAAGAAATGCCCACTGGTACAAGAGTGGCACAACTGTATGGGAGTAACTAATTGCTTTCTGCCTGGGTTTAAGACCACTCCACAATACGGAACCCATACCTGGCACCACTGTTGGGCCAAGGCCCTGTGACTATACCAGTTACAGCCCCTGAGGAGAACCTACCATTATAATCCTACTAGACAGGAACAGTATGAAACTGACTCTAATGACTCACTCTTATACCCATATATCAGTGATTCTCAACCTGTTTCAGAGAAGCTTCTATTGGAAGATGGTGATTAACACAGGACCCACAACTGGTTATGGCGCTGAGTGTGGAATTTTCAGTCCTAAGTGGCACATAAATCTATCAAACCCCCTTCTCCCAAGGCTCAGGATCATTGTAGAATAGGGAATGGAAAGAATGTAAGAATCAAAGGTGGTAAACAACTACAGGGAAGTGGTTCTTTCAGACACAACAAGTCAGCTTCACATGTGAACGCACAATTGTGACATATATAAAACCTGTGTAAGGTCAAACCATACCAAATCCTACCATGGAAAGAGGGACACACAGTGCCACCCTGACCAAAGAAACTACTGCCAATTAACAGCTGCTGGGAAAGGAAGCCAGTTTAAGAGTATAGCCCCTGTTAATCAACCACACTTCAATGGAAGGCCACATATCCAAGAACATATGAATACACAAACTGAACCTGAAAAGTATTAAAACCAAACAAACAACAAAAAAACCCATCAGAGATAAGAAATATTTGTTTATTACCATTTTTATCTAATCAGCATATTGTATAATAATAATGCCAAAGTTATTTCCACATGGGCAAAAAAAATTGATAGGATGTGAATTTTTTTCTTCTAAAATTTATATTTTTATTAGTTTTTTATATTATTTTATTAATTTTTTATTGAGTTCTAAATTTTTCTCTGTTCCCCTCCCTGCCTCTCCCCTCCCCTCTTCAACCCTCTCCCAAGGTCCCCATGCTCCCAATTTACTCAGAAGATCTTGTCTTTTTCTACTTTCTACTTCCCATGTAGATCAGATCTATGTAAGTTTCTCTTAGTGTCCTCATTGCTATCTAAGTTCTCTGGGATTGTGGTTTGTAGGCTGGTTTTCTTTGCTTTATGTTTAAAAAACACCTATGTGATAACTGTGATAACTGTCTTTCTGTGTCTGGGTTAACTCACTCAATGTTTTCTAGCTCCATCCATTTGCTTGAAAAATTCAAGATGTCATTATTTTTTTTTCTGCTGTGTAGTACTCCAATGTATCAGATTTTCCTTATCCATTCTTTGGTCAAGGGGCATTTAGGTTGTTTCCAGGTTCTGGCTATGACAAACAAAGCTGCTATTAACATAGGTGAGCACATGATCTTGTGGCATAATCGAGCATCCTTTGGATATATACCCAAAAGTGGTATTACAGGGTCTTTAGGAAGGTTGCTTCCTAATTTTCTGAGAAATCACCACACTGACATCCAAAGGTGTTATAGCAGCTTGCATTCCCACCAGCAATGCAGAAGTGTTCCCTTTTCCCCATAACCTCTCCAGCATAAGTTGTCATCAGTGTTTTTGATCTTGGCCATTCTTACAGGTGTACAATGAAATCTCAGAATTGTTTTGATTTGCATTTCTCTGATGACTAAGGATGTTGAACATTTCCTTAAGTATCTTTCAGCCATTTTAGATTCCTCTGTTGAGAGTTCTCAATTTAGGTGTGTACTCCATTTTTTCCCCCATTGGATTATATGTTCTTTTGGTGACCAATTTCTTGAATTCTTTGTATATTTTGGAGATCAGACCTCTGTCTGATGTGGGGTTAGTGAAGATCTTTTCCCATTCTATAGGCTGTCGTTTTGTCTTGTTGATGGTATCCTTTGCTTTACAGTTTCAGGAGGTCCCATTTATTATTTCTCTCAGTGTCTGTGCTGCTGGGGTTATATTAAGGAAGTGGTTTCCAGTGCTAATGTGTTCAAGTGTATTTCCCACTTTCTCTTCTATAAGGTTCAGTGTGTCTGGCTTTATGTTAAGATCTTTGGTCCATTTGGACTTGAGTTTAATACACAAAGTTGAACAGAGAGATGGGGTTGCTGGATGCAACTGGACAAGGAGGCAGGCTTATTATATAGATAAACAAGGAGGGAGGATTTATGGTACACAGCTGGATCAAGAAGACAGTGTTGTGGGAGCTCCTTCTGCTCCTTCAGCCAATAGCCTTTAAGATACCAGCCCACTTGGGAGTGTTCTCTTCTACTATAAATGCAGCTGTAAAGCCTGCCCTCACTCTCTAAACTCTGTTCTGTTCCCCGTTCATGCAGAGGACTGTGATCTAAGACAGTGATCTGTGAGTTTCCCCTAAATAAATAATCTTTTATTATACATAATTCTGAACTAGTGTGGGATTATTTTGTAACTTCTGTTATCATCTGGCACCCAAACGTGGGAACCAGTCCACACTTTTTGGGATCGGTCCACCAGCTGCGTGGCACACTGGGCACTGACTCTCCCGCCCACGCCTCAGGCGCAGCAGGCTGCTGCTGAGTGCTCCCCAGCTCTCAACCCACACGCTGCCTCTCTGTGCATTACATGCCAGCCCACACATTGCTGCCTGTGATCCCCGCAGTGCACACAGTCTGCAAGTCACACTGATGGAAAACTTTGGGTTTTCTCTTTTTCCTGGACCCCAACTCTTGGAATCATTTGATCACCTTAATAACTTTTCTTAATTTGTTAAAGTATATTTTTCAGTACCTAAGTAAGCAACATGTGCTGTTCGTTCCTGCTAGCATCTCTCAGCCACGAGGCTGCAACTGTGACACCTGCTGGCCGATAATGATTATTATACCTACTTCAATTCATTGTAACAGCCTTATGACAGGTAAGATCTGAAAAACTACAAAAAATGACTGACAACATCCAGGGGTCCAATAATTATTTTGCTTATAATATGGAAGGTATTCTGCACAGCTTACATGATTTTCCTTCTACATCCATTTATTTGATTCTAGGAATTAGCTTTGTTTTCAATATTATCTCATTTAAAAAGGTTCAATACTATGGAGAAGGATAGCATCAAGTTGACAAAATTATTTGAAAGAATTTATGCTATTGAATCTAATGAGACATTACCTTTACTGGACAAGTTTCATACCTTGGAATCCTCAGTGAGGACATTAGGACAGACAGTGAGGCCATTAGGACAGGAGATTCAAACTTTTAAAAAGGCAGTAGTAAAAAGATTTGAAAAGATTGAAGGATTTACTGAAATTGATGAGCAGGGACAGAAGGTACAAGGACAGGATTTAGCCTCATCAGTACACGCCAGACCCCGGGATGACTTACACAGAGTTTCAACCGCATAGCCAGTAATTTTCTCAGAAAGACCACCTGACACACAGTACCCTAAGGTAGTCAAAGAGTATGCATGGGAACCAATACTTATGAGCCATCTAAAAGAAATAAAAACAAGCAACAGTTTCTTATGGGCTACATTCACCATTTGTCAGGGAAATAGTGAAAACATGGACATCAAACACTAAGACTAGCACACACGATTGGATTCAATTAATCTCAGTGGTCCTAGAAAATGGACCTCAGCTGCTTTGAAGGTATTACTGGAGAGAGGAGGCAAAAATTTTAGGGCAACAGGGGAAAGCAAAAAGATCTGAGACTTCCCAAGATCAAATTCTTGGCGAGGGTCTTTACTCTGATCCTCAGGAACAGGCTCGCTATGACAGATGCACCTTGTCCCTATACAGCACAGCAGCTTTAAATGCTTGGGACAGGATTCAGGAACCAGAAAAGAGGACAGAGCCATATATTAGGGTTAAAGAGGGCCAGAGAGAATCCTTTACTGACTTCTTACAAAGATTAACTAAGGCTGTACAATTAAGAGTGACAGACCCTGAAGCTAGATTTGTACTAATTGAATCCTTGGCTTTTGAAAATGCCAACTAAGAATGTAAGAAGATCCTTGAGCCTTTAAAAGTTAGCTCAGCACCCATAGATGAATGGATCTTGCATACAATGAATGTTGAAACATTTGACTACAGTACTGAAGATTGGGTAGAAGAAGCAATTTCCAAGGTATGAGGAGAGACCAAAATGCCAAGCGTTTTAATTGTGGAAGAATAGGACATCTAAGAAGCGACTGTAAACAAGGAATTCTGTAACATGAGGGCCGGCTTGTTGGGGTTTCCGTCCCGCCCGGTACCCCAACAGCCGGCAAATCCCAAAGAGAAATTACACACAGGACTCCATAAGGTTATAAACTGATTGGTCCATTAGGTCAGGCTTCTTGTTAACTCTTATAACTTATATTAACCCATTATTCTCATCTATGTTAGCCACATGGGCTCAGTACCTTTCTCGGTGTGACAGCTTACATGTTGCCTCTTCGGTGGTCTGTACAGGAATGCTGAGGGCTTCCTGTGTCCCAGAATACTCCCAGTCTCTTTACTCCACTCCTACTTCCTGTCTGGCTTTCCCGCCTATACTGCCTGCCTGGCCAATCAGCGTTTTATTAAAATATGATTGACAGAATACAGACAATTCTCCCGCACCATTTCCCTCTTTTTTTTTTTTAAACAAAGGAAAATACCCATAGTCCATTTGTTGGGAATGTGGGCGTAGTATTTCAGGCTACTTCCTGCTGGTTGGGGGCGCTGATGATCTTATGGGGACCTAAAGAAAACTTAGAGTTATGATCAAGTCCTGACTGGAGTATCCTGTGAGTCTCGATCATCTCAGGCAGTAGTCTTGAATCTGTTCTGGATGTAGAACTCAGACATCTGGGCCATCTATTCCTGTCGGAGATTTTTCAGGTGGCCTCCCTTGGTCAAAGATGATTTTTCTTAACTCTGAATAAATCCAGAGCCTCTCATTTTCTGTGGAAACAAAAGCAAAATCTCTTCTCCAAAGTATCATACCTTTTGACTTCAATTTTGAAGCCAAGGTATTTTCAAAATTCCTATCTTGGGTTAGTTCAGCAGCATTTATAAACAAAAGTCTTTTAGCAGTTGTTGCTCCTTCCTCAGCAATCAAACAATTTAAAGAGAGCATAATAGCATACAGTATGAAGATTCTCTGTGCATTTTCCATCTTTATGTGGCTTTATTTTAACCTCTATTTCTTTTATTTTTACTTTTACTTTTTGAGACAGGATCTTTGTATATCTTTGTCGTGGAATAACACTGTAGACCAGGCTGTCTTTGAACTCAGAGATCCTCCTGTCTCTGCCTCCCCAGTGCTGGGATTAAAGGTGTATGCTACCACACCTTGAACTCACAGAGATCTGTCTCTGCCTCCCAGGCATTGGGATTAAAGGCGTGTACTACCACACCTTGAGGTCACAGAGGTCAATCTACCTCTACCCCTTGAAGTCACAGAGGTCAATATGCCTCTGCCTCCCAGGCATTGGGATTAAAGGTGTGTACCACCACACCCAACTACTCTCTTTCTTTCCTTTTAACTTTAAGAACTTTAACTTTTAGCCTGCATATACACACTGTAAACCATTTAGAGGTTTTCTTCATCTTTGAATCTCTCTTTACTGTTTATCTCTCTTTTTCTGACCACATGAGCCTTTAATTTACAAAGCAATATGGGAAGCCGTGGCTTTGACAGCTAGATCCAGCTCATTCCTTAGCTTTCCAGACTCATAGCTGAGATACCAGCAACAGCTGTGTTCACTGCCACAACTTGTCGTGTTTCAAGGTCCTTGCTAGCAAGCAAGCTGCATCATTCTGCTCACAGACCACACTCAGTCGGACTGCCTGCCTGCAAGAGTCAGAGTTTGTCCTGGCAGGACAGCCCAGAAAGCCAGCATTTTAAAACAGCACAGCTTTTTTCCTGCTACAGCTTAAAACCGAAAAGCATGCATTCAGCTTTTCATCAACACCGTTTAAGTGCTTCGCGGCAGGACCTCTTAAAAGAGCTGCAAGGTTTTGCAGCTAAAGCTGAGTCAGGAAGCCTCTCTTAGATGAGAGCATTTGCTTGCCTCTAGCAAGCAGAGCAGACCCGAGAAATTGCTGCTACCAAGAAAACATGCTTTACTCTATTTTTTCCCAAGCTTTCTCAAGCTTTATGTGGATTCAGTTATCCACGTCTGGGCGCCATATGTAGTATGAAGGCTGGCTTGTTGGGGTTTCTGTCCCTCCCAGTACCCCAACAGCCGGCAAATCCCAAAGAGAAATTACACACAGGACTCCATAAGGTTATAAACTGATTGGTCCATTAGGTCAGGCTTCTTGTTAACTCTTATAACTTATATTAACCCATTATTCTCATCTATGTTAGCCACATGGGCTCAGTACCTTTCTCGGTGTGACAGCTTACATGTTGCCTCTTCGGTGGTCTGTACAGGAATGCTGAGGGCTTCCTGTGTCCCAGAATACTCCCAGTCTCTTTACTCCACTCCTACTTCCTGTCTGGCTTTCCCGCCTATACTGCCTGCCTGGCCAATCAGCGTTTTATTAAAATATGATTGACAGAATACAGACAATTCTCCCGCACCAGAATTCCTAGGAATAAAATCTCCTCTAGGAATGACAATATTAGGATGACTCAGTCTTCTGGTATATGTAGGAGGTGTGGCAAAGGCCGACATTAGACAATGAATGTAGGTTGACAAGAGACAGACAAGGCAACCAGATACCACCAGGAAACTCCTTGGGGTGCCTCTTGCCGGCCCTGATGTCAAAGTCCAGTCATTCTCAGTCATGTGGAGAACATGTCTCACCAGGAAAATTAAACAATCCAGGGCCTACTGTAAAAAAACATACTGTTCTGGATGATGGAATAGACCTGGAGGATGAGTCAAAAACTCCAATAGGGAATAGGAAACATATATTTTGGCAGACTTCTATAAATTATAAAGACCAAAGCTAAGAGTGCATATAATTGACATTGGAACTGAGGGACACAGGTACAGATGTGACTATCATTACTCCAGAATCTTGGCATCCAGATTGGCCTCTTTAAGAGGCAGATATTCAATTCCTAGGAATTGGAACCCTATCTCAGGTAAAACAAAGCACAAGGTGGGTTAAATGCAGAGGGCCAGAAGGACAGAAAGAAAGGCTGAGGCCATATGTAGCTAATATTGCAGTGAATTTATGGGACCGTAACCTACTGTAGCAATGGAATACCCAGGTTAACATTCTTGCAGTCCCCAAAACTCATATTTCTGGGAAGGATATTATAAGGTTATTATAAACAAAGAACACAAAGCAACTAGCAAACCTTCAGAGGTACTAACAATCTTACCTTTAAAATGGTTAACTGAGAACCCCATATGGGTTAAACAATTGCCTTTAATAGAAGACAAACTGAAGGCTTTAGAACAGCTGGTACAGGAGCAATTAGATGCTCACCATATTGAAGAATCAATCAACCCTTGGAATTCTCCTGTTTTTGTTATAAAAAAGAAATCTGGAAAATGGAGAATGGTAACAGATCTAAGAGCTGTCAACAAGGTTATCCAACCTATAGGCCCTCTACAGTCTAGAATCCCTATGCCTTCTCCATTACCGAAAGAATGGCCTCTTATAGTTATTGATTTAAAGGATTGTTTCTTCACTATTCCTTTACAAGAAAAGGATAGAGAAAAATCTGCTTTCACAGTGCCTACTTACAATAATTCTCAGCCTACTAGGAGATACCAGTGAACTGTCCTTCCACAGGAAATGCTCAATAGGCCCACCCTGTGGCAATATTTTGTAAGACAGCCATTGGAAGCAATTTCCTAAGTTTAATTTACCATTACATGGATGCCATTTTGTTATATGACTCAAAAACAGATAATTTAGAAAGAATGTTTGAAGAAGTAAAAAAAAAAAAGTTTTGCCTAAATGGGAATTGTAAATTACTCCTGAAAAAATACAAAGAGGAGATTCTGTCAATTACCTAGGTTACAAAACAGGTTTACAGAAAATTAGAACACAAAAGGCACAAATTAAGAGAGACCGATTGCGGACTCTTAATGACTTTCAAAGATTGTTAGGACAGTTTTCCAGTCTATGATTGGCTGTTGGGATAACACCTGACCTAATAAGTTGTTCATTTAAACAAAATCTTAGATGGCGACAAAGACTTAAATAGTTCCAGAGAATTAATAGCTGAAAAAGAAAAAAAAATGGTGGTCGTTAAAGAGAAATTACAGGAGGCATGTGTAGATAGAGTGAATCCAAATCTTAATTGTATTCTAGTCACATTGCCTTCCAGAATTTTCCCTACAGAAATTTTAATGCAGAGGGAAGATATTATCTTAGAAAGGATCTTTTTATCACATAAACCAAGTAAAAAAATAAAACTTGTGTGGAAAAAGTCTCTGAATTAATTATAAAAAGAAAATTGAGACTTCGTCAACTAGCAGGTATAGACCAGAAGAGACGATAGTTCCTTTTACTGCTGACGGAATTAAAAAATTATGGGAAGACAATGAACCTTGAAAAGAGCTTGCACTAATCTTTTAGGAGGAATTAGTAGCAATTATCCCAAAAGTGACAGAATTAACCTTATAAAAAGAACTACTTGGATTCTTCCCCAAATTGTACGTCATGCACCAATAACTGGAGCCCATACATTTTACACTGATGCAAATAAATCAGAAAAGGCAGGTTACAAATCAGAAGATGTAAGGAAGGTGGAACAAAGCCCTTATAATTCTGTTCAAAAGGCAGAATTATATGTTATTCTCATGGTACTATGGAATTTTAAAGAACCTCTCAATATAGTTGCTGATTCACAATTATGCAGAAAGTTGTTCTGCATATTGAAACCAATAAATTTATACCAGATACAGAATTGACTTCATTATTCATACAGGTTAATATACATAACCTTTGTCCCATATACATAACACATTCAATTCCATATGGGTCTGCCAGGTCCTCTAGCACAAGGTAATGCCAAAATTGATTGATTATTGATTGACCTCAAATTTTCATTAAAAAAATATCATGTCAACAGCAAAGGTTTAAAGAAAGAGTTTTCTATTACATGACAACAAGCTAAGGAGATTATAAAGAGATGTCCTACTTGCTCTTTCTATAACCAAACACCATTACCTGCAGGGAGTAACCCAAAGGGTACTCAAAAGAATGAGATCTGGCAGATGGATGTGTTCCACTTCACAGAATTTGAAAAAATTAAAATATGTACACCACACCTTTGACACTTATTCAGGTTTTCAATGGGCAACTGCCTTGAGCTCAGAAAAGACTGATTCAGTAATCACGCATTTATTAGAAGTTAAGACCATCATGGGTATACCTGCACAAATAAAGACAGGCAATGTCCAGCATATGTATCTAAGAAAATGAAATGATTTTTTGCTTATTATAATATAAAAGCATATTACAGGCATACCAAACAATCCTATCGGTCAGGCAGTTACAGAAAGATCAAATCGAACTATAAAGGATATGCTAAACAAACAGAAAGGGATGGAAAATACTCCCAGAAATAGATTGTGTAATGCTTTATTAACCTTGAATTTTCTTAATGCCAATGAGAAAGGAACAATGGCAGCAGAGAGATATTGGATAATAAAAAAAAACTTCTGAATTAAATCAGCTGGTATATTTCAAGGATGTGTTGACCTCACAATGGAAGCCAGGAGATGTGTTATGTTGGGGAAGGGGTTTTTTCTCTTGTTTCCACAGGAGAAGAAAAACTATGGATACCATATCAAAATAATAAAGATTCGGTTTAAAAAAGAGAAACCTCTTGAGAAAGAGAAATGACAGCTCATACAAAGAGGTTGCAACCATACAGGTGGTAAGAAAACCTCATTAGGGTTGGGGCAGAGTTCTATTCTTGTCTTTGCAGGAAAATCCTCACCTTAAAAGAGTGAAGAGACCTTGGACATCAAGATGCCTAAAGATGAAAACATAGCTATCCAGAAAGAATCAGCAAGCAAAGAGAAATCTGACTTATCATTCTATATCATCTGCATGGTAAAATTTGATTATTTGGACATGTACACATCTCTACTTAAAAAATAAGAACTAGCTTTGGAGTTGAACAATGGCTATCCTCTAAATCCAAGAAAAATTCAGAATTTATGCTCATGTCAGCAGTCATCTGGTATGGGACAGAAAGAAGATAAATTTTAAGGAAATATTTTACTTTTCTCCATGCCCACTTTGTCTAAATTGTATCTTTTGTTGAATATACGTCTATATGAGTAATATGAGTATATGTCTATATGAGCTTATATGTTTAAGCTTTCAATTATGAACAGTAGATTTTCCTGCAGTAATCTTTGACACTTCCTGGAAGAAGATGGGGCCCCATAACAATGAATCCACCTGATTGATATGACGTTATGATGTTGATAGCACTACTATGAGACTGGTTTTTGGGTGCCAGTTGCGGAAATAGTGCACCTTCTTACAACATTCTGGCCAGAACTCCAAGTAAGAACTTCAAAAACCAAACAGACAAACAAACAAAAACCCTATCAACTACTCAGAGACCATTTGCAATTACACAAAACAGCAATCTTGAAACATAACCATCATTTTACTTTTACAGAATCCCATAGAAAAAACACTGCACCCATGACAGCAGGAAGCAATTCTAGAAAGTGACATCCCCTCTCCCAACAAAATTTGTCCTCACGGTTAGAGATACTATTTAGGGGTTGATTATTACTCACATAGGGTTGGTTGGGGGGTGGGGTGGAAATTATGTAGGCCCAGAGATAAAAAAAAAAAAGGAAAGCTGAATGAGAAAATAGGTAGATCAGTGTGAACTTACTAATAATAACAATAGTAAGTAACAGAGTGAATACTTGTGAGCTATTATTTATGGACAATTTACATTGGTATAGATTTTTGTACATTGATACAAGTTCAAATTTTTCGATCACTGACAAAGTGCACAATGTCCAGACTAGACAAGCAGGATATAAGAAAAAAGACTGTCGACAGGCAGTGGTGGCTCACGCCTTTAATCCCAGCACTTGGGAAGCAGAGGCAAGCAGATCTATGTGAGTTCTAGCCCAGATACAAGTATATTTGTTATTTCTGTTTACAATATTTGTATACCTATGCAAAGTTATTTTGTCATATTGTATGCATGCATGTTTCTACCTCTGTTTAAGACATTTTTTATATTGATATAATTTTAGGATATATTTATCATATTGCATTAGATATTTCTACCTCTGATCAAGATATTTATACACTGTTTACATTTTGAGGTCATTGTTCTCCTTTACTGCACAGCTGTTTAAAGATTGTTTAATATTCTGATATAAAGTCTTAATCTTTAAGTTATACAGGTATTAAGTATTATAGGTTAATAGGCATTCATATTTATTATGCTTTTAGTCAGACTAATTAGGTTCTTTAGATATACAGAGGTTGTATTCTGCATAGATAGGTAACCTTCAACTACTTCAAAGATCTATAGAACATGGTATTTAAATAACTTAGGATTCTGTTGACATGAGACACGATTGCTTCTGGCAGCAGTGATCTATTCCGGAGACAGCGTTGAGCACCAAAAGACACTCCACTTGGGGTTTGTCTTCTTCTTGGCACAACTGGCCTTTGGGCAAGAAACTGCCCATGCCTCGATCACTGACAAAGTGCACAATGTCCAGACTAGACAAGCAGGATATAAGAAAAAAAGACTGTCGACAGGCAGTGGTGGCTCACGCCTTTAATCCCAGCACTTGGGAAGCAGAGGCAAGCAGATCTATGTGAGTTCTAGCCCAGCATGGTCTACAAGAGCTAGTTCCAGGACAGGCACCAATAACTACAGACAAACCCTGTCTCCAAAAAAAAAAAAAAAAAAAAAAAAGATAAAGAAAAGAAAAAGAAAAAAGACTGTCAAATCTTGCCAAGACAGGGTAAGATGGTTTTTAAAAACTTCTTGCCTCTGAAAATGGTCTGTCAGTAACTCTAGGCCTTAGCTAAAGTGGGTTGCTTCAACATTGTAAATAAGACTTTGGGTGTTTGCTAAGGCAGCCAGCTGTCTCTGTCATCTACTGCACGTTTTGGAAGCTGCTTGATTGCACTTCCTGCCTACTCAAGTAATATTATCTTCCTTCTCAGGCCTTCAATGGGGATGAAGATTAGACAGTAGTAGTTACTGTCCTCTTATGATCTAGCCAGGCCATTTCCAATACAAGATTTAGACTTCTTAGGATAGAATGCTTATTAAAACATTTAGCATACGTTCCTTGCTTAATATTGTTTATGCTGGTTGTAATTCTAACCTTATATTTGATATCTGATCCTAGTGTATATAGTTTTGTATTGGGTTTGGAACTCTCTTATTTAAGCAAGAGGGGGAGGTGCTGTGGCAGCTCCTTTCGTTCCTTCAGCCAATAGCGTTTAAGATACCAGCCCACTTGGGAGTGGTCTCTTATACTGTAAATGCAGCTGTAAAGCCTGTGCTTGCTCTTGCTTCCAGCTGCTAGACTCTGTTCCTGTTCCCTGTTCATGCAGAGGACTGTGATCTAGGACACTGATCTGTGAGTTTCCCCTAAGTAAACAACCTTTTATTATACGTAATTCTCAACTAGTGTGGGATTATTTTCTAACTTCCATCATCAAGACAGGTTTTTCTATTCTTAGAAGAAGCTGTCTTTGTAGGGGAGAATTCTTCAAGGGGTAGAAAGGTATGATAGACAGTTTCTATATGCCATCAACACTCACACTCGGTTTCCAAGGATCTGAGGTTAGGGTCCTTGGTGTAGCGTGCTCATATCAGCAACACACAGCATTAAACTTTATTACACATTCAGGATTTCTTCCACTTCTTACCAGGCACTGCTGCTAC
The DNA here is from genome assembly GCF_982192425.1 of Myodes glareolus. Taxonomy (NCBI): domain Eukaryota; kingdom Metazoa; phylum Chordata; class Mammalia; order Rodentia; family Cricetidae; genus Myodes; species Myodes glareolus. The sequence continues at coordinate 63,021,821 of NC_142029.1, forward strand.
AGGAGGCACCAGGGCATAACTGTTATGCTCACCGACTCTGTGGTCACACTGTCTGCATTGAAATATGTCCTGGGCTACTCATCAACTATGGACCCTCTGATAATTAAGATATGGGTAACATATATATTTAGCATATTAAGAATCATAAGAAATAATGCATGTGAGGGCTTTGAACCTATGTGCTTGCCACATAAGCAAACAACCAATCCCTGCTAGCAAGTTCTATTGCTGTTTTTCTGCTAGAGGAATAAATATTAACTATTGAGGGGAAGATTTTAAAATTCCATGGAAATAAACTGATTATAATTCTAAGTTTTAAATATTCCTTTACTGATCATACCTGCTTCAGTACACTCATACTTAAAAAAAAAAACCACAGAATAAAAGGAGTGGGCAAGTCTGTCATCTGGTTATACCATCAGAATACTCAGTTTCTCATAAAAATCTACTTTACCTAAGAGGGCTCATTCTCATTAGAAGCTATAAGACCAGAGAAGAGAAACAACAGGTAAGACAAACTTCAACCCCATCCTAATAACTCAGCAAGATACCTTCCTCTCTTATAAAGGCACCCCATGAAATGGAGCATTTTTAAAGGCCTTGGGTTCTGATTCACAATCAATAGACATAGTCTTTCTCAGGTGAGAAGGAGCAAAATTTTTGTACACTGTAAAATGTAAGGTTGCCAAAAAGATGTGGTCCAGTTCGTACTTCCAAATTTCATATTGCCTGGTAATGGCTTCAGAAAGCTACACAGACAGAACATGAGGAGAATTCAGGATGGACTCATCTAGGGCTGAGGCTGGTAGCATCAAAGCTAGGATACAAGGGGAAAAAAATCCCGTAGGAGCCCTCTGGTCACAAACTGGCACCTCTTCTCTTATCCAACTCTTATTCTAGAACATAAGCATAAAAGTGTAGCAGCTTCATGTTCCTAACCTCTCCCTCTCTCCCTTGCCTCCAATCATCACAACTGTCAGTGCTGTGGTAAGTATCTGAACTTCACAGATCAATCGCAGATTTTCCTACCGTACTGTGCTTAAAATCTTGTTTATATACTAAAAGCCCACTCAAATTACAGTACCTGCTCTACTAACTAACACTGGAGTGAACCATAGGCAGTCTGTATTTGTAAATTCCATCTAACGAGAAAAAACAACGTATTACTTTGAAGTTTTCCACAACGAATCTGCACTTCCGCTTTAGTCAAACATCTGCACCTTCCTTTCGGCCTGAAGTGGCTTGCTTAAGCCAAAGAGGAAATCTTGTTTTCATGGAAGAAAAATGCTTTTATTCCCTGTAATCTCCCTTTGTTGCTCTCTGAAGAAACACGTGATTAAGTTATGGATGGACTGCCCCAGTGGGAAAAACAACAAGCACAGAAGAGAAGCTGCTGTGTCAGCCCAGGGGTCTGTCTATACACTTGCATCTGACAAACCTATACTCAGAGGCAGAAGGCAGCTGGACCTGAGGCATGGCGGAAACAGCACAAAGGTATAACAATGGGTCACACGAATTTCCCTGGGTACAATCTGGAGGGTTATCTTTAAGGGAGCATATGAAGAGAAAGGGAAGTATGTGTTCATTTGATCACCACAATCAGTAATTTCCCCAGATGGAAGATTTGGGATGGCAACATGTACGAGTCTAGACTCTCTTTAAAAAAAAAAAAATCCCAATTCCAAAAAAAAATAAAATAAAATTCACACGCAGAATCTGTTATATAAACACATTTAGAGAAATGTTCAACTAACAACTAAAATAAAACTTTGAATGACATTTTCATTTTTTTATATTAACACTGCTGAAGAATACTTTAAACCTAGATTTGAACTGGTCAGAAAAGAAATAAATAGAATAATGGATTTCAGTACTGCACAATGCACACAACCAACTGAAGTCACCATGTGAGAGAAGGGGATTCAAAGTAAGACACCCCTGAAGAAAGCATTATCTTCTGTTCCTAGATCATGGAGTTAATACTGCCAAGGCAGCACTATGTCCCCAACAGACAGAAACTCGATGCAACAGCATTAAAACTCTAGCCACATTTTAGTAAAATTGACAACTCACTGAAAAATTGACATAGCAGTATAAGAAATGGAGAATACTCAACATAATATTGAAGTTACAGCCTCATGCCTGCCAATTTCAAAGGATACAAAGCCATAGTAAATCAAATCAGCATGTTACTGACTTTAGCACAGACAGGCATCCCGGTCAAAGGAACCAAACTGAGAATTCACATTTAAGGTCAAAGGACTTTTGACAAGAGGGTCAAACAACTCAATGGGAAAACAATGGTTTTTTTTTTTTCAACAAGTGATTCAGGTCCAAGTAGATCTTCACATGTGGTCCCTCACACTTCACATCACATCAAAGTTAACTCAAAACTAAAGTTCTAAAAGTCACAGAAGGAAACACAGGAGTAAATCGTAACAAACAGCACAAGTAACAAAAAAAAAAAAAAAAGACAAAGCCCAATTTCATCAACATTGAAAACTGACAGCATCAAGACACCTCCGGGCATCCCACAGAACCGGAACAATATGCTGCAATCACTTATCTGGTACAGAATTTGTGTTTAAAGAATTCCTACAGCTCAGCAATTAGAGAGAGACAACCGTATTAAAAATGGGCGAATTATGTGAACAGACATTTCATCAAGGATTACAAATGCCCAAAAAGCACATGAAAACATAATCAAGCATTCCACTGTCTCTCAGAGGTTAGACATGGAGTCACCATAAACCCCAGCAATTCCACTTCTTGGAAATACTGACTCATCCAAACCATATTTAGAATATTCATACAAGCTTTTACTCATAAGAGTAAAAAAGTGTAGACAACACAAATGCCCACTAACTTAAGAATAAACAATCAAAATGTTGTACAATCATGAAACCAACTATGATTTGGCAGTAAATAGTACTGATGCATGCTATTAACATACGGATGAACCCTAAAACATTAATTGGAAGAACAACTACAAAAGACCACATCTTAACCAGTTTGGTTTCTACGAGATGCTCCAAACAGACAAACCCAACATCACTCAGTAAGTGCCTGGCAGATGGTGGTTTCTAAAGAAAATATATATTTTTTAAGTGTGCTCTAACGATAGTGGTAACACATCATAATTTTACATATACTGGAAAAATTCAATGAATTGTATATTTTCTTTGTAAGGGTGAGTTTTATTATAAAATATGTGATTGCTGTTAGAAAAACATATCATGTTTCCATGTGTGAATGGAGGGAAGGGAACTGGTCAAAGAGAACAGAAAGGACTTTACTTTGTTACAAAATAAATGGGATTCTCTTAAGCATTAGTCATCATTTTCTAAAAGCATTTAAAATTCTAGAGGCTCACATTACTGACAAGCTCACAAAGCAGCAAGCAGCACAGTGAACCTCCCCCGACAGAATTGAAGGATCAGTGTAGAGTAAACAAACTAAAAACAGGAGCTACGTAATGATCAGAGCAACCTACTACTCAAAAAATCAGATAATCAAGTACAATCAAAGAACTAGAGGTTAACACTACCTTGTGCACAGCAACTTTCTCTAACTTTGCTCAATGAAACACAGGCAAGTATTCTACAGGGTAATAATCATGCTCACTAACATAAGCTCACAAAGCAAGATGCTATCAAAACACAAGTCTAAGCAATCAAATCTTTCAAAATTAATCAGTTTGTTAAGGTAAGTCAGAACACTAGTGCTCAAATGTTGAACTACCCTAAGAGGCCACCATACCATCAACCAAAAAAATGATAAGTGAGGAATATGAACAAAAACGATGCATGCGTGTTGTGTTACTCATGACCCAACTTAGAAGATTGTGGTCACCTGTCTGTCAAGGTTAGACACATCTCACTGTTCAATACTTCTCAGAATGACCTCTTCTTTAACAGTCCAGTTTCATGCACTGAATACTCAATGTACTTCAGCAAAATTTCAAAGCCTTCATTCACTCCACATCACCTCATTTAATCTTTACAATAACCTATAGGGAAGAAATTACTATCTATCCTATAGGAAGGGAACATAAAGGCATCTTGGTCTGAATAAAACAAATACAAACATGAAATGCCATCATTTCCACTCAAGAAAAAAAATACAACTAAAAAAATCATCCTTAAATAATTAAATACAGTCTTTAAAACAGCTCCAAATCTCAATAGAAGCAAATGGTTGATTCACAGACTCTTTGAGTAATAAAGTTGGTAACACTGTAGCCTAAACTGGACAGGATAGCAACCCTTTCTCTTGTTACTTTTCAATGTTTTAAAAAAGAAATATCTAGAAAGATCAAAAGAAATACGGACACAATTCATTTCCATGTGATCTATGTGTTTAAAATGTGAACATAGCTTCCCAGAAAAGAAAGTTCAACAGTACTGCTGGGTTGTGCCTCTCTACGAAAGATACTGACACTGGGTTTAAAGGATACTTTATGGAAGTTCAGAAGTGTAAAGCAAAGGATACTTACTTTCCCCTCCATGAGTGCTTGGTTGTGTAGAAACATGCCAGATCCTTATTTTCCCTAATTATGTTCATTTTGTGCTGAAACCTGGAAGACAAAGGTATGGATTCCCTTAATACAGTGTCATACAATGTTATTTTTTCCTGAATCTCTCACAGTAAGGGACAGTATCTCTCTGTTCCCTAGCTCTGCATTGCCACAAAGTATTTAAGGACATGGGACCGATCACTACTGGGTTCAGTACCATATCATGATTGCATCCTCAGCCAGTACTTTTTCCCTGGAACCACTGGTCTGTGTTGCTCAAGGACAAGAGTTGTCCTCGATCAACATCCCAAGTACAAGGAAATTTAGTAAAAGTTTTCAGATGAGAAAATTAATCTTTACCTCTAACACTGTTAAACAGTGCCTTGGCACATGGTGAGCACCTAAAATTAATTATCAAGAGTCAAATCAATTACAGAAAGTTTCTGTTGCACAGCTAAGGGCTGGCCACACTGCTGTCCCTTGGTACTTTAGGGAGCAGTATTAACAGTAAGAATTTACAAATAAGAACTCTCTAAATTAGGAAAATAATACATGTCACAATAAGAAATGCAAAATGCTCATAAGGTATCTTTCATGCTAAAATATACCAAGATATACACTGCATCCTCCCTTTTTATATTTACAAAAAAGAAAAGGGGGGAGAGAGAGAAAGAGGGAGAGGAGAGGAGAAGAGAAGGGAGAGGAGGGAAGGGAAGGGGAAGGGAGAGGAGGGGAGAGGAGGGGAGGGGAGGGAAGAGGAGAGGAGGGGAGAGGAGGGGAGAGGAGGAGACAGGAGGGGAGAGGAGGGGAGGGGAGGGGAGAGGAGGGGAGAGGAGGGGAGACGAGGGGAGAGAAACTGGGCTGAGTATAATGGCGAACACTTTTGATCTCAGTACTCAGGAAGCAGAGGCAGGCAGATCTCTGTAAGTTCCAGGACAGCCAGAGTTACACAGTGAGACCCTGTCTCAAAACAAACAACCCACCCTAAGATCACCATGCACCTCTACAGAATAATCTTTCCCCATAAAATTAAATATTCATTGAGAAAATATTTAAGGCTAGACAGTATTCCAATTCCTGACCATGTTAGAACAGCACTATGCAAAGAACAGATGTAAACTTTATTACCAGACTATATCAAGGCAATAAAAAGATTGAAGTTGAGCATTCACAGACGTTTATGGCAGTCTGATTAGTAGAATCCTCGGCTGGACAGAGCAAAAGCAGATAAGGGTTGCTGAGTCTATGACGCACTACAGTGAGAATAAAGCTGTGCACTATCTACTGACTGTAAACTAACAATATACAAAACTCAGAAATCATTTATTTTATGGAAGAAGTACAAAAAAAATAAAACACTTAAATTCAAATAACTTTGAAAGACAGGATTTGGGTGACTATTAATGAAAAGTTGGTGATCTTCTGAAGATAAAGCACAACTTACTTACACAAAAGGAAGAATGTGGGACCTGTCTTCATAATGGGAAGTGGAGGGGTAGGAGACAGGGCTCCAAGAAGTCAAGTAACCTTATAAATGAGGTAATTCAGAACTGTTATTAGTATCTGCACAGTCTCAAAATGGAAATCATAATACTTCCATTGAAGGATACTTGAAGGCTGCGATCCTATTCTAACTATATGGCATGTCCTAAAATTGATTACACAGCAACTCTTACCAAGTACTCGGGTGCTAGTGACTGGGCTAGGCATCTACCACACATTTATCAAATTCTCTTGCCCTGATGGTTCCCATTTTGTTGACAAGAAAACTGAGTTAGAGAAGTTCGATTATATGCTAACGTTACACAGCTAATTAAATGGTTGGATCAGGCTCTGGTACAACCTGCTTAAATTCTTCACTCTATACACTTGATACAAGTTTTCCTATATTCCCTCAACCTCAGGAAATTCATTTCAGCCATGTAATACTCATGTATCATTTGACAACATGTTCCTGAGCTAACCAAGATTGATTTCAACTGTTATCTTTAGCTGGAAAGGATCAAACACCTGTATAAAGTGACTTTTGAAACTGCAAATTAAAACAAACAAATGACCACAGTAAATTCAGGACAGACTCCAAAGCAGCACTATTCTACCAGCCATGAGTACAGCACGGAGCACTTCCACCTACAGCTTGCTGCCCTCTTGACTTTTTCCAGTGTTCCAAACATGTGACAACAATCTATCCATGCATGACCTCAGGTACTGTTTGAGGAGATTTCACAAAAGGGGTATTCTAACTAACTCTGAGTGTTTTAAAAATAATTAGGCTATGGTCTAAAGAGGGAGTTCCAGGACAGGCTCCAAAGCTACAGAGAAACTCTGTCTTGAAAAACCTAAATAAATAAATAGCCAGGCTAAATGGGGGTCTGAGGTTGGGACCCATTGCTCAGCAGGGTGACATTAGCCTTCCTAAATTTTCAAGTTTATTTACACTCTCAGGAAAATCTCTGGTAATTTTTTTAAGACACTTTATCCAATGAGTAACACGTGGCCTGAAAACTGCATTAACTCTTTCAGACTATCACACTTCTAAACAAACTCACAAAATGCAGTTAGCAATTCACACAAAGCAGAAAAACATAAGAAATACAGCTAGATATGGTGGCGAATGTGTGTAATACCAGCACTTAGGAAGCTGAGGCAGGAGTATCACCATAAATGAAGCTAGTTTGGGCTAGTTCCAAGCCAAGCTTTAGGAAGAGAAGAGTGGCGGAGAGGGTGTGTTGACAGTGTACCATCCAGGGGGAGAACTGGAAAAACTTCAAACGAACCTCAGAAAATGAGTGGCAGCAAGTCAGGGATGCTTGGAACAGTGGTCAAGTGATTTACCTTGGCAGCTGTGGCACAGATCCCAGAGCTGCTGGTCCATGGACTACAATAGCATACATCTACGACCAAGGTAAAGACGGTAAATTTAAAGAAGTACTACTTACTGTCAAAGGCAGACATAGGTACCACTCACTGGCTGTATGACCTTGAACAAATTTCTTAGTTTCTCTGAGTTACAGTCACCTATAAAATAAGGATGAATACCTGTCCAAAAAGTGGTATGGACTAAAGGAGACAACTTAGTTAAGTAATTAACTCAGAACAAAGACTCAGGAATGAATATTAACTAGCAACTTTCATTCTTTAAATACACCACACAATATACACCAATTCTTTTGTTCATTGTTTGTTTGTTTTTCAAGCAGGGTTTTCTCTGTATAACAGCTTTGGCTGTCCTGGAACTTGCTCTGTAGACCAGGACGGCCTCAAACTCACAGAGATCCTCCAGCTGGGTCTCTGTGATCCCTCCCAAGTGCTGGGATTAAAGGCAAGTGCCACCACTGTCCACAATCTCCTGTGCATTTCTATTCCCCTTTTACTTCCAAGTATCTACTGGCACCTGTATGCGTTAGGGCATGGGGGGATGATATCACATGATCCCCCTATATCTTTTGGTGGTGATATTTTGTTTGTGCTATAACAAATAAAGTTTGTCTGGAGATCAGAGTGTGGAGCTAGCCACTAGTTAACCACAGAGGCCAGGCAGTGGTGACACATGCCTTTAATCCCAGCACCTGGGAGGAGGAAACATGAAATGATATGGCTGGGCCCAGAGAGGAAGTGATAAGGAAGGGTGGAGAAAGGAGCTTGGCCTCTTTCTGGCTGAGAAGTTGGCGAGGTAAGGGGTGATTCTGGCTTGCTCCTTTGTCTCTCTGATCTTCAGCATTTACCCCATATCCGACTCCAGGTTTTTATTATTAAGACCAACTAGAATTCGTACTACATCTTCTATTAATATCAACCTTCTACAATTCAATGTAGAGCAACTCAACCTATCTGCTGGTTCAGTTACCTTAGTTAACTATGGTCTGAAAATGCTAAGTAGAAACTTTGAGAAACAATTTATAAGTTTTAAATTGCATACCGTCTCAGTGATGTGATGAGATCTCCTAACTCCCTCTGCTCTGCTGTGTATGCTACTGAGGACATTAGTCATCTGGCAGCCTCTTATAATCAGACTGCTTGTCATGGTGTGGCACTGTTAGTTGTTAGTGTGCGCTTATTTTACTTCACAATGGACCCAACACCAAGGAGTAGAGATGCTGGCAATGTGGACATACATGGTGAGTTCCCTTTAGTGAAAGGGTAATGGTCTCAATAAGGAAAGGAAGCATGCACATTAAGGATGCTAATATCCATGGTGAAAAGAATACTTCTTCCCATGGACTGTGAAGGAAAAATCATGAGTTTTGCAGTCATATCAATTTCAAAAGCCGCGGCCACACTGATTCATGATTAGCTGAGGTGAAAAAGGTATTGTGTGTGTGTGTGTGCACACAGGAAAAACACAACAAACAGAGTTCAGCCCTACCAGCTGGATTACAATTCACTGGGTATCTGCGAACCTATTCCCAATAGATGAAGGACTCACTGTGTATCACCTAGAATTTCTAACTTCAAAAGAACCAGGTTCTGTTGACTTCATCAGCACTCACAATTTTTACTTAATCACTTGTGAAAAAAAAAGAAAATTCATGAATAAACTTAACGTACAGTCATTATCTCTTCTCTATTTTTTTAATAAGCTCTAAGGAGTTTAAATATAATTGTTAATGGGCAAAAACACTTAAGCAGCCATTATTCTTTATTATTCATGAAGAAAACTGCAGAACTCCGGGTACAGAGAGGCCAGAGCATCAAGCAGGTAATGTCGGTAAGAGTCTCTTTTCACAGGGACAGCTTAAAAAGATGATATATGGTAGAATGGGATCCTGTCCTGCCAGCCTTCGCCCACGTCACTTGCTAAAACTATCAACAAAGACTAGGCAGTGGTAGCTCATGTTTTTAATCTTAGCACTCAGGAGGCAGAGGCAGGAGGATCTCTGTAAGTTTGAGGCCAGCCTGGTCTACAAAACAAGTTCCAGAACAGCCAGGGCTACCTAGGGAAACACCATCTTGAAAAATCAAAACCAACAAAAAACAAAACAAGACAAAAACTATCAGCTAAATTCATTCCTGCAAGAATGTTCCATTTCAAATCCCAAGATTTACACTTGCTTTTGATGAGGGCACACACCTTTAATCCCAGCACTTGCGAGGCAGAGGAAGATGGCTCTCTCTGTGAATTCAAGGCCAGTTTGGTCTACAGAGCGAGTTCCAAGACAGCTAGGGCAGTTACACAGAAAATCCCTATCTCGAAACAAAACGACAACAAGAGCATACATTTTACACAACCATCTGAAAGTAATTCTTATATAAATATGACAATTTGGAATATCGGGAAGAGACTAATTTTCTCATTTTGAGGCTATGAAATCTAAGTATAGAATTTGCTCTCAGGTAATGAATTAAAAGCATGACTTTGCTCTGAAATGCATCAAAAATTAAGATGGACTGAATATGGATAAAGATAGACAGAACTGTGATAAAGTGATGATAGAGGTTAAGATGCTGGAGGAAGGTATACCAGAGTCTGATACAAAGTTCTTCCGACTTGGCCTACAGTGGCATGTTTACGGGACAATGCTGAGGAAAACTGCAAGCAAGCCTTACTTTCCCGAAGAAGCTTTCCCACATTGAAGTCGCTGTTCCCTGTTCCCTGTGAAAGCCATCTAACAGCACAGACAGTCACAGCAACTTATCTCATGGGAACCACCACCCAGGCAGCAATTAACTAAAGGAGAATCCTTTACACTGGTTCTTAAAAATCAGTGCTCACAATTGGATTGAAATCTATATAAATTATACTACTAGTCTAGTACTGTTTCAAACAAAGGGTTAAAATGGCTAGCAGAATATTAATTTTTACCCAGATTAAAAAGCTACACCTAAACTGTTTTGGATAAAATGTGCTGTGTCTGGATAAGCCTGTCACCTGAACTTTAACCCTGTTTTGTTTTTAGTCAGGGTCTCATTAAGTTACCTAGGCTGCCTTCAAACTCTTACAATCAGGTGATCCTCCAGCCTCAGTAACCCACAATAACTGGGACATAAAGTACTGCACCCAGGTCATTTTTAAATTTTTTTTTTCTTTTTAATGTATGACTAAGTATAAGTTAAAGTATTTTCTTTGGAAAGAACAAATAAATACTGTGTGTGTAATGTGTATGATACCCTACAATAACCTTAAAATAGCAAAAAACAGGTCACTATGGTTTATCCCATTTAATGCTCCTGAACTTGAAGAGCTTGACCCCCTAGAGAAAATTGCTGTCACAAAATAGGGAAGCAAACAGTAACATCTATGTTTGAATAATGATCATATACCCCAATAACTGTCCAGAAGTTACAGTGTGCTATTGTATTATTTGCCACACCAGTATTAATAATCTCAGTTCTGCTCCATTCTTTCTTAAAATGCCAAAACAATTAGAAATTTCTTCATGAAATAAGTGTGGGGGGAGGTAATTAAAAGGCAACTCCTAAATCTGAAGATACTCTTAGTATGGACTCAATGGAGGAATAGTGGGCATATGTACCACAGCAGCTAATTGTGTGTCCAGGTGGGCAGATCAAAGCCAAGGCCAATCTCCAGAGTTGTTAATCAGGACCTTCTTTTTGCTTGTTTGTAGACAAGGTCTCTCAGTGGCCTGGAACCCACAGCTTACTCTAAGGCGGTCTGTGAGTGAGCCCAGGGGATCTACTGGTCCCACCTCCCCAGTACTGAGATTACAGATGCTACCATGCCTGGCTTTTTGAAATGGGTTTTGGGTATTGAACTTGGAATCTCACGCTGTGCTGAGCTACCTTCCAACCTCACCACAGCAGTTAATTTTATTGTCCTTCCTACTTCAATGTAAATCATATGTTGAGTTGAGAGAGATCTATTTTAATTATGCATAAGTTGATTCCAACTGAGGCATCTATCCTATTTTAATCATACATATGTTGATTCCATCTGAGAGAACAGTTTTCATTTCTAGATAGATTTATCTATTATTTAAAAATTTAAATTTTTCATGGAAAATATATTGTGACTTTGCCCTTTCCAAAACTGAAAAATATATAATCTAGTCCATCTGAAAGAATATTCATCTTTTCAGAAATGTGCTTAATTCTTTTAAAATCTGTGCTGCTGATCATTTATATATTCTAATTCTTACATATTTTTCAGACTTTCTATTCCTCATTTCTATTTCATTGTATCTCAAAGCAGAATCTTGCTTGCTTTTGCAAGAACAACACACTCTAGATGATCAAGCTCTTCTTTAGTTCAGGTAGCAGACACTTCAAAGTTTAGCTCTACCATGGTAAGGAGGTCCTAGTCGGCAACGGAGATCTTTGATGGCTATGTTTTAATTTGTTTTCCCTTTAACCCTGCAGCAAACATAGTATGAGTTATGTTTTATAGTCAGCACCCCATACCTAAGAAATAATATTAAAATACTGGCAGTTTATGTGTTAAAAATTTCTCTTTTACCCAATACTAACTACCAGGAACAGCTTCTACTTTCCCACAGGGTTATAATTCACAGAATACCTAAACTACCTTTAAAGAATAATATTCTAGTTTTAAAAATAAAGCAAGTGACTTAAAGGTTTGGGGGGAAATGTAGCTAATCTGCTCTAAGATTTGATAAATACTCAAAATACATTCTGAATTGTGACTACAAGCTTGAGGGTGAGGGGAATCTACAGGAAAATACCACAGGAACACAAATCAGACACGCCTGTAAGAGTCCCCCTTTCAGTAAAGCTGGTATAGAATTCCAGATCTATTAGAGAAAGCCTGGTCCATGCCAACCTTAGTAGTTCTTTAAGTTCTGATAACTATGGTTAAAGGCAGAGCATGAGAGTAATTACTATAGACTGCTTTAGTTTTGTTTCCTATCTGTTAGTCAAATACAAACCAGTGCTCAAGATGTCAGCTAAATACATGAGCTACTCAGGTGGTGTGGTCTACCAAAGGAAACAGGGCAAAACCCATTGCTTTTGACCCTGTTTTAGAAATCATATTTCTTCATAAGCAGTGCATATGTTCAGCATGTGGGTCGTTGAATAAAGTTAAGAGCACACGGATATAACTGTGCATAAGTATGCCAAACTGGATGCACCTTTTCACAAGTAATTGTGTCTTAAGTTGCTGAAAACCACCATAACCATGCCCTGGCTTCAGCTAGTTGCTAAAATGATTTTCCCTAAATCAGTGACTCTTTGGGGGAGTTCCCATGACTATGAATCAGTGTCTGTAACAATAGGGATTATGGACTGGCATGCACTTAGCAAAAGTACACTGCTCCAGAAGGAAAACATGTTTAAAATACTGAATTAAATTTTGAACTAGGAGCTGGAGAAATGGCTCAGTGGTTAAGAGCATGAACTGATTGTCCAGAAGACCTTACCGAGTTCAGCTTCACGCACCCACATCAAGGGACTCACAACAGCCTGAAACCCCAAATCCAGGGCATCTAATGCTCTCTCTGGCCTCCAGGGACACTTCCAGTTAAGCACACAGAAACAGACACAGACACACACAGACCAGAAAACCTGTCCTCAATGTCCAAGTGCTCATTTGCATAGAGGAAAACCTATTTATAATGAACTAGTCCCACAATCTAATTTAATTTAAATGTAAAACACAAAATATATTCTATTGGGCTTAATGTACACCAATTTCCAGCATAACAAATTCCAACTACTATAAATTGAGAGATTATATTTACCTCGTTCAGTTCAGAAAACAAAGCTAACAGCAATTCCACTTGCAGTACTTGAGTCACGAAGATGACAAACATGTACCCATCCATGTTTCTGTCACAAACTGATTCTATGCAAAGGTGTACATCTCTGACAATTTCATTGTTTACTGTGATATGTGTGGTCATACTTATTTGTATATTGAAATGCATATGGTCAGTTCTGCTACAATGCCTTTTTGATAATGTATTAATTTATCCCAACATGGCTGGTACACCAGGCTGGGGCTACGGTTCAGGGACATGGTATCTGCCTAGAATATACTCAACACACGGAGGAGTATGATTCCAATTTCACATCTGCTGATGTGTTATTTCAAAAGCCACCAGGAAACATAAGATGAATGCAGAAAACGTTTCAGCTCAGCAGAGCCACCGAGAAATTCTCAAAGCATGCACATGCACATCACAGGTCAATGAACGACAGTTCATGTGTACACCATACAACTTCACATTGCATTTCATTCCCTCCTTTCAAAACTTACAATAACTCAATACCCCTCCAATGCTCACTTCCATAGGCAGTTAACCAAGAGCCAGATATGCGCCAACAGTGCTGCTTGCAAGCTCCCATTGTTTTACATGTGCTACTTAAGGTTTCCCAATTCAGTGATCCTAACCTATGTTTCAGATGAATCCTGTTTTTATTCAATTTTACATAACAAAGTGATTTTTAGGAAAGCATGTGGCCTTGTTATAGCAGAACTGACTATATTTTATCATAAATGCTTTTCGACTTTATATACTACCAGACAAGTGTGATTATTTTCTTAAACGCACAGCACATTTTTATCATTTGTGGCCAAATCTACATTTTTTTCTTTTATGGGTATTTTTTGGTATACTATCTAAAAACTAACATTCCAACAAATGTCTTCCTGTCTTCTAGAACTTTCCTAGTTTTATGTTGTACAATTAGGACTATGTTCTTGGAAATTTTGCCTGCAATAATATATTAATACAATATGCCATAAAACCAATTCTGTCTATTAATGTAGTTGATGGAGCTATCTTTTGATTTGACGGAATATCTTTCTCCATCTTTTTATTTTTAACCTATCTTTCACAGAGGGGATTTTGCAGACTATACATCTGTTGTGCTGTGTGTGTGTATACACATGTATACTTGCACATACCACATATATATAGTCTATATATGTATAGACAAGCATGTGTTTGTATATATATATGTTTTGTATTATATATATTTAAAATACACTCTAGAACTCTAATAGAACTTTGATCATTCTACCTTGAAGGAAAATATTTAGAGCATTTTCTGTATCTCCTCATCCTTTGTATTACTGTCTAACCTTCTAATTTTACATGATACAAGTGAGATACACTCCTAATTTCCCTTACAAAATCTTACTGAACTTAAAAACTAATTTTTCCTTCTCTCTCTCTCTCTGTAGACTTAAGTTTCACCTATTAATGTGAAAAAACAAAACAAAACCCTGTTGCTATTTCCAGACTCTTTGGGGGTGGGGGACGGTGTTGAGAAAGGGTTTCTCTGTGTAGCCCTGGCTTCCTGGAATTTGCTCTGTAGACCAGGCTGGTCTTGAACTCACAGACAGACACCTGCCTCTGCCTCCTGAGTGCTGGGATTAAAGGTGTGTGCCACCACCGTCTGGCTATCCCAACTTTTTAACATTTATTATTTCTAAATGTATGTATATGTGTGTGCCTATTTGCAAGCAGAATAGTCCTTGCTGAGGCCAGAGGAGGGATTTGGATCCTCTGGAGCTGGAGTTACAGGCGGTTGTAATTTCTCATGAGTACTGGAAAACAAACTCAGGTCTCCAAATAGAGCAACAAGTTCTATTATCCACTGAGCCATCTCTCCAGCCCCTATTTGCAAATCTTTGGATTATTTTTAATGTTTTAGTGACATAAAACAGATATTCTGTGCTGACATGCTTAGAGTTTGCTGCTTCTCTCAGCAGTGGCAAACAGGGAAGCCCAAAGTCATTCCCCATCTCTTTACTATGCTTTTCATTTCCAGGACTTCTGTTCAAGTCCTTCAGTTCCTATGGTTTTGAAATTACTCAGATCATCCAGCATTTGACGGTGTTTTCTGCCTCAGTCATTAGCGGTCACTTGAAACTCCCTGCTGGATAGCACTATCTACCTACATCAATCTGAGTGTAGCTATGACAATTGTTCTCTTAGGAATTTCTTCATCCCCGCCCCCTCCTTAGCTTTTCATACGCTTCTTGTTTCACTGGAAGCTGGACACATAGAGTGGTGGAAATTAAGGTATACAATTTTGTTATCAGAAATGAGTATCCCCCTTCTTTGCCAGGCTATGAGTGCAAAGGGTACATTAACCTAGTTAGGAGTTGATCTGGGTTTAAGCCCTTGTGACAGTTAACTTCAGGGCACCTCAGACTTCATTCTTTTGCAGAATAATGTATATCTGTGGTGGGAGGTGATTTAACCAGAGAAATCTGTCTGAGCTTTGTGTTGTGCTTCATGTAACCTTGTGCTTCTCCCTGCAGTACTCTGTGATCAGGGTAACAGATTCAAACTGTTTACTGGCAGGAGATGTAGTCTCAGTCCTGATTAAGTATTAGTCTGAATCCTATATTACATCACAGGGTCAGGAATATGGACTTCTTGAGTCTCCTGACTAACCTTCCCCTATATATTCTTACTTTTTCCATATTCACCTAAGTGTGCGCTCTCTCTGTCTAACTTTCGTGTGCGTGTGTGTGTGTGTGTGTGTAATATGGTCCCTACACATATATTAAACCTTGTTATTCCAAAGAGAGAACAATTTGGAGCAATTTCTTGACCTTTTCAAAGCTCTGCTGCTGTTCCCCTCCACTGGGTCTGAATAACAGATTCCAGTTTCCTAGGAGTGCACTCAGTGGATTTTGTGTATAATAAACAGCTTCTAAGTTGGCACATTCACTTTCATCCATTTTTCAACTCTTCTGGCTGAACTCTTAACCACCGTCCGAAGGTCCTCCCCTAGCTTTCACCCACCCTCTCCAACCCCTCCTTAAAGTCTGAGCTAATGGTTCACTATCTCCTCAGTACTCTAAGCAGTCTGAAGTAATCAACTTGAAGTATGTCTAGTTTTTTTTTTTTCCATTGCTGTAAAGACGTAAGCGAAGCTTTTAGTATCAGAATCAAAGCTAAATGATATAAATGGTTCCAGGATAGCAAACAGCACGTCAACAATTATTTTATATAAAAGGAAGGTTTTAATGAAGCTGATGAAGGTGAAAAACACTAAAAAGTATCTCAAAACAACTGCACACCATGAAGATGGCTCAGGAGGTAAAGAGGCCTTCTGACAAGTCTAACAATCCTCCTGTCTCTCATGATGAAGGAGCCAACCATCACAGCTAACTCATTGAGCCCGAGTTCAATCCCCAGGCTCTATACAATGGAAGAACAGAAGCACTTATGCAAGTTGCCCTCTGACGTCTGCACATGCATCATGGCACATGAACACAAACACACAAGTAAACAGAAACAATATTCTATGTAAAGAAAGAACCCCCTGCTATGTAGAAACTAAAAGAAAGCACTGCCCTACACTGGACATAGAGCAAAGTCTTAGCAGTAAATAAGACTGGGCTACCGATTAGCTGTAAAACCTTGTTTACACCTTGTTGGCTTTCAGTCCCTCAGAGAAGCAGGGGCAAAGCCTATGCAAAAGAAACCTCACATTCACCTGTGTAAATACAACTTCCAAAAGAAAGAATGGGGCCAACTTAGGTATAAGACGCCTTTTATTTCAATTCCAATTTAGTATCTACTAGGAACCAGATTCCACTATTAACCTTACTCTGAAGTTTAAGAAGAGCAGATTATTACTGCCTACCTGGGTAACCATCGTCTGTTTATCCGTAATAGAGATAAACTCTTGCAAATAAATAACGCAGCCCACCACTGTATAACGTTTTTTACCCATGGCATTCATATTTGAGTAAATATGAATAAAAATATTTTTTATCTCCTTAAGAACTTGATTTGTTTGCAACTAGGCTTGTTTTAGACTATTACTCGCACATAAGAAAATAAAAAAATATGCATAGCTTCTCAAGGGAATACAAATGTATAGGCCCAAGAGCCTAGCTTTAAGGTCTTTACATCCCTATTTCTTAACTCTGACTCCTCTTTTCCTCCTTAGTTGTACTTCCTGTTTTAAAACAAGTAAACGCGGTGTTTTCTCAACTAGGACTTATGGCCCCTGGATGCTAAGTGATATTAACAGCCCAAAGCACCATTTGTGATACTGTGGCTTATACATTGTTTTACATTGTATTTAAAAATTAAAAGGGTTTTATGCTGGAAGCTAAACAAAGTTAAACAGTGAAGAACTAGAAACAAACAAACAAACAAACAAAAAACTAAACGGTGTAGAATAAAATGGAAAAGCAGATCCGGGAAGTAAGGAATCAGTTCACTGAGAGTTCATCTCTATGAAGGGGGCGGCTTTTATTTACATCATTCCTCCACCAAGTGATCAAGGAAACGGTTTCAAGACAAGAGCGGTTAATTTAGCATCCTATAACGGGGAGCTTTGTGGGAAAAAGCACGCAGGTGTAGTCTCAACAGCCACTTCATTGAGCGTCCACGCTCTGCTTCACCTTCCCCAAACGGCCGCGTTCAGAGGTGAAACCACAGCAACCCAGCACCGGCAACAGTGAACAGGCCAGGTTACCTTGCACGAAGAAAAAACCTTGGGGGAAAACTTGATGTTTCATAAAAGGCCTGGAGAAGAGAGGAGCAGCTGTTCCTCCTTTCCCATCAAATCGAAACAGGGCCCAGGGAAAAAAAAGAGAAAAAGTAAAGCGAGTCTACGCGGGACCCCAGAGGAAGGAAAGAGGATCGCTGAGCCAAGGAAACCGGAGGCGCCGGCATCCAGGAGGGAATCCCGAGGGCGGAGCCCACAGGGGAGGAGGTGTGAAGTCGGAGTCAGAGCGAGTTACCAAGAGAAGAAGGGGACAAGGACAGTGATGGGAGAAGAGAAGACTACCAGGCAGAGAGAGAGGGGTGGGGCTGCCAGGGCAGTGCCCGGGGCAAATGTCACTCAGAGCCGGGGGAGGGAAGGGTCCGGGTTCAGGCAACCCGGCGGGTGGAGGAACAGCTGCTGCCTTTAGCAGCTCCGGGCCGCAGCAGCTTAACAGCGCCCGCCCAGTGGTCCCTGCCCGGAGCCCCGGGTCCCCGCGAGTGGGAAGCGACACCGCAGAACCCTCGAGCCGGAGGCGGCTTTACCTTCGCCGGAGGCTGGAAGCGCTCCAGCCCGAGCTCCGCCCGCCGCCGGCTCCACGTCCCGAGCGGGATGAGGCGCCGCCGGCCCCGTCCCCTCTCGCTTTCCTTTTCCCCGCCGGGGCCTGTCGCCGCGGGTTCCTGCGCCGCGGCCCCCACCCCTCCGCTCCTCCCTCCGCCTCTCAGAGGCTCGCTCTGGACGCCGCCATCTTCGCCCAGGCTTGCGAGCGCTAAACCCCAACGCGCCTGCGTGGCCTCCGCCCCGGCCGTCACGAGACCCAGTCAGCTGACCTCAGTGCTTCCGCCTTGCGCCCCGCCCCCGGGCGGACATTGCCCCACCTTCTGCGACCGATTCGCCGCCTTCCGGGAAACGCCGCGTGCGCTCCGCCCGCCGGTCCGCCTCTCGGGAACTACGCGTGCGCAGAGCAAAAGGCTAGGCCTAGAGATCTCTAGGCCCCGTGGGTAGCGAGGAGCCACGCCCCTTGGTGTGTCCCAGGAGGCCACGCCTCCTGAAGCGAGCGTGGGTAGGTGAAGCCACGCCCCTCGGTCTGTGTACAGCAGGCACCGGCTACTGTAACTCTGAATGGGCGCGTCCCTGCCGCCCGGTTCTAGACTTCAGTGTCCTGGCGCATCAGTGAAGCCGTTGGAAGCCTCAGTGCACATCTCTGGTTTAGCTACATCGGGAGTCTAAAGGTTTTACTTGCTGTTGGCTCTCACAGATCCATAGCTGAGCAGGGGGTTAAGTTTGGGTGGTCTGTGAGGTGATGGAGAAGGCTCAGAAGTCAAAGGCCTTTGCAGGTAAGATGCCGAACAGGTAACACTGCTGCCGTCCTTGCCCTCTGTTCCCAGAACCAGGACTCTTTGAGATGGAGATTATCCTCCACGTTCAGTACATTGAAGTCTAGTCCCACAGTAGTAGAGTTAACATTTGAGCTCAAGGAAGTTGACTCCAGAATTTCTGCTGTCCAGCCGTGAACGCCTTTAATCCCAGCGCTAGGCAGGCAGAGGCAGACGAGTCTCTATGAGTTCGAGGCCAGCCTGGGCTACAGAAAAGTTCCAGGACAACCAAAGATACACAGAGGAACCCTGTCTCGAAACACAAAGGAAACAGACAAACAAAAAAAAGAACTTCTGTTCTCTGGGTAGCAGCTCTCTGAAACTATAAAAAGAGGGGGACTCCGAAGATGGAGAGTGTATCAGAATGTATCAGAATTGAGACAAGGGTTCAGATGGCAATTGGATCTATGAGCAAGGAAAGTCTGCTTCATCTCAGACCTGAGATGTGCAGACTGTCCTTTAAAAACTAATTCATTGAAAATAAAACAAAAACTTAAAAGACAACTTGCATGTACACACAGATCTAGGTTTAAAGGCTTGTGGTGAGCTCAACATTCCTCTTGTGTAGCAATGCTGGAACTGGAATTTCTCAGGGACCAAATCTGTGCTTGGCTCATTTTATAGATGGTGGTTATGAGTTAAAAACATGATAAATCGTTTTTACAGACTTTGCTCCTTGACTAATGGACCCATTCTGTTACTGGAGACTACTGCAGTTTTCCTTTGATAGGCTTCCCTGCACTGTGGCAGTAAGATAAGATGCACATGCGCAACCAGGAACAGCTAGTTTGTAAAGACAGGACCTGCAATAGAATGGGAAGGGACAAGAAAAAAGAAACAAAACAAGTGTTAAGGGGCCTCTTGGCTTATCCATCATGGGGAGAAAAGCATGTACTTATGTGACTTTTTATACATTATGGAACCTTAGAGTATTGCCAGAACTAGATGTATGTTGTACCATTTCAATTTGGTAGAGGAAGCTGACCCAGAGAGTTAAAGTGGCTAGTTCAAGGTGAACTTCATCCTAAAGGTTGAGCCAAGATTTGGTCACAGAGAATGTACCGCCGAGGCCGTCAAATGTCTGAACCCTGACACTACTTCTCTGTTCAATATTTGGAACCATTTAAATGGATTCTCAGAGTGGAAATGAGCTTAGGTAACATGAACTGTCTCGCTCCCCTGTAGTGGAAAATTCCCTGCCTCTGAAGAGAGCTTGAAGCTAAGAAGCAGCAGATTGTTCCAACAAGCCTTTTCTTGCAGGAGCAGTTTGGAGGTTGGTTTGGTTGGTTTTGCTTTGCTTTTACCCCTTTTTTTCATCTGTGTCAGAGGCTTTTACTCTCTGCCAGTGCACCTGACTGTGCCATCTTACCCTGCCCTTACCTGCCTTTTCACCAGTCTCTCACAGATGCAGCCCTTGTACAACTTCCTAATTTCTCTGAGTTGAGTTTGCATAAATCTGTCACTATTTTCAAGATGCTAGAACTAGAGACAAGAATTGGGGCAAGCAGGAGGACTTGGCTCATCTTTCCCTAGACTTCTATTAAGTCACTTCATCCCCATCCCCTAAACTTTTTGAAGGGGGTGTCAAATTCAAGGTAGGCCTTCATTTATTTATCTTTTCTTTCTTCAAAGTCCAAGATTGCACATTTTTCATAGTGCACACCTATCAAATTTTCAGTCCAAATTGTGTGATATAATGTTTCAAAGCTTTTAAAATATACACCTCACCACTTTCTAGCCAGCAGTAATTTTATCTGTGTTCTAAGTTGACATTCAACACAGGAGAGGTTCAAGAACTTAAAAGATCCACCTGGCAAGCCCTGTTTATTGAATTCCCTGCTGCTGTTAAAATGACCTTCCTAATTATATCAATGTCCAGACCCAAAATAATCACTGAGAAGTCTGTACCGTGCAGCAGTGTCTTTTTTTTTCCATCACTTGCTTTGTTTTGTAGCCTTTAACTTTCAATTCTCCTTTTCCACACAAGGGTTTCCACAGAACCCTTGTTCTGTGGGTTTACTTTATTAAATTTTTATTAGATTTATTTATTTTAGTGTATGTGAATTTTGCCCACATTTGTATCTGCACCACTTGCATACCTAGTGCATGCTGAGGCCAGAGTGTGCCTTGGAACTAAAGTTATGAATGGGTGTGAGCCACCATGTGGGTGCTAGGAATCAAATCCAGCTCCTTTGCAATAGCAACAAGTACTTTAAACTGCTAAGCCATCTCTCTAGCTCCTGGAATGCTGTGATTACAGGCATTCCTCACCAAACCCAGATAAACCACTTTTAAATGCAAGAACCACCTTCCTAATGTGGCAACTGATCATGAAGTAACATTATTTTGAAAAATGCAAAATAGCACATGAATAATTTTTTATTTTTTGTGTGATAGGATGAAAAGGAACCCGTGTGATCTTGGGCATTTATACATTTGGTTCAGAGTTGTTGGCAGAGTTTGGAAAGGTTTAGGAATAGCAACGTTGCCAGAGGAACTGTGTGTCTGGAAGCACCCTTTGAGAATCAAAAGCCTCACCTGTTTCTGGTTTGTTCTCAGCTCCTTGCTTATGGTAAAGGATGTGAGCTCTCAGAATCTGCTTCTTGTTGCCATACTCTCCCATCATAATGGCTCTTGATCCCTTTAGAATTGTAAGCCCAAAACTCCTCTTGGTTCTAGAAATTGTCTTGGTCATGGTGTTCTATCACAGCAACAGAAAGTAACTAGTACAATATGAGTATCACTCATGGATACAGTTGGACATCTCCAAAATTTGACATTGATATCTGCACCTAAGAAGTTTCGGGTTTGGGTGCATTTATATTTCAAAGCTTTCAGTTATGGATGTTCACCTGCTAAAATAACACACATTCCAGCCCCCTTTTATGATTGTAAAATCTAAAAGACTTCTGACAAAATCATTTCAGATAAAGAATACTTACCCTGTACTCCTTAAAGCCTTAGAAGAAAACCTTCATTCAGAAACATTGCAATGAATTATCTATGTACACAGAGACAGTAGACTCAACTCTAAATACAGAAATAATTATATAGTCTCTGCTATTTTTTTAAAGGGCCATGCCAGTGAGGGATTATTTTGGTTAACTTACCTGATGTGGAAGACTTGCCCGCTGTGGCTGGCACCATTTCTGGGTTGAGGCCCTATTTGTATAAAAAGGAGGAAGTGAGCTGAGCACATTCATTCATCAGTGTCTTCTCTCTGCTCATGGACGCAATGTGACCAGTTGCCTTGACTTCCCCTCCATGATGGACTACACCTTGACCTGTGTCAGAAATAAACCCCCCTTCTTTCCTTACAGTGCTCTTGTCAGGAGGCTTCATCACAGCATCAGGAAGGGAACTGAGACAGCAACCGAGCTACAAAACACGCCTGGGCTCAGATGCTGTGGAATAATCCTTTTGTACACTGTAAATATGTGTTACTCTTGTTGGTTAATAAAGAGCTGACTGGGCAATGGCTAGGCAGGATTTTCAGGACAGGGAGAATGCTGGGAAGAAGAGGGGCAGAGTTAAGGGAGTCTGAAGAGTCCCAGTCAGATGGAAAGGAAGCAGGACATGCAGGACAGGTAAAAGCCACGAGCCTCAGGGCAACACAAAGATGAACAGAAATGGGTTAATTTAAGTTGTAAGAGTTAGCTAGTAATAAGCCTGAGGTATTGGCCAAGCATTTATAATGAATAATAAGTTTCTGAATGATTATTTGGGAGCAGCTGCCAAGACGCAGAGAAACTCTGCCTACACTCAGGTTTTGCAAAAATGTCACAGGTAACTAACACAGCCAGCACCTAACTGAACTGCTCTCTGATGCTTTAGCTAGGAGACAAGTGAAATAAGGTCACTCCTCATCGTTGAACACCTTCCCAATAAGTAATTAACTTGTTAGTTTTCTGTACTGCCTTGGGTGGCCCAGAAAAAAAATAGTTCAGCTTTTGAATCAGCCTGTCAATCACTAAACAGTTACTTTGTACTGCGCTAATTTCTTAACTCCTTCACACACCATCTCTATCTCCTTCTCTCGTTGTTACTAGTGGCATATACATGTGTGTTCATATTTGTGTAGACCAGAGGTCAGCCTCAGGCGGTGCTCTCCAGGACCCATCCATCCATCCACCTGGGTTATTCTAAGGCAAGGTCTCTCACTGGACCAGAGCTTGCTGTTTTTAAGCGAGGCTTTCTGGCAGGAGAGTCTCCCTGGTGATGGCGTTACAAACATACGCCACCAAGTCCAAGTTTTCTGTGTGTGCTGGGGATTTAATTGGGTCCTCATGCTTGCTCCGCTGACACTGCTGGCCAAGCTTGCTCTCCAGCTGCTGATTGAATTTAGCTTTTTTACACTTACTTATTTTTATTTTACACATGTGAGCATTTTGCCTGCCTGTTTGTATGTGCAGCACGTGTATTCTGGGCACCTGATGAGGTCAAAAGAGAGTAGCAGATCACCTGGAACTAGAGGTCCAGAAGGTTGTAAGCCCCGTGTAGGTCCAGGGAACCAAACCCAATCCTCTACAAGGGCAACAAGTCCTCTTCACAGCTGAACCACCTCTCTATTCTCCAAAGTTAATTTTTGTAACACACACACAGTTAATTTTTGTAACATACACACACACAGAGTTAATTTTTGTAACACACACACACACACACACACACAAAGACACTGCTATTTTTTTTCAGATTAGGAACCCAACACAAGATGGCATGCAGCTTTCCCCAGTATCAGGTCACTGGAGAACAGTAAGGTCTCTCAGACAGGACTCTTGGATTTCAGCATCCATGTTCTGTATCACGGTATTCAGGTAAACATAAGCTGTTCTAGCCATGACGTCCTCTCCCCTTGGTCAGGAGTAACCACAGCGAATCATCTTGTGAAAATATTACATTAAAGAATTTAAAGCCAAAGCCAAACTGCTGCTCTTCCCAGCTCATAGTGTATTTTCCCAGAATGGCGTGCTAGAGCTTCAACTCGGATTTCATTCTTACTAACATTAGTCTTAGAATACAACATTTAATCATTTAAAAATCACTTCACTTTATTTTATGGGTATGGCTATTTTGCCTACATGTATGTCTCTGTACCATATGTTTGACTTGCTCCCCTGGAGAGCCAACAAGGGCATTAGATCCCCTGAGACTGGAACTGTGAGTCACTCTTGGGTGCTGGGAATGGAACCTGGGTCCTCTAGAAGAGCAGCCCATGCTCCCAATCTCTGGGCATCTCTCCAGCCCCAGCATTTGAACTTCTTGTTGAAAACGAGTTCTGGTTAGTTGGGCATGGTGGCAGCTGGGCACGATGGCCATGCCTTTAATCCCAGCACTTGATGGGTAGAAGCAGGCGGATCTCTGCGAGTTTGAGGTCAACCTGGACTACATAGTGAGTTCTAGGACAGTTAGGGATGTTATTCAGAGAAACCCTGGCTCAGGAAAAAAATGACTGCTAATTAAACCAACTCTTCAAAGCCATCAAATGTCTAAAGTTACAGAATTTTAACAAGCATCTTCAAGTACCGAAACAGGAGCTTCCTACATCTGTACTTAACTCCCTGCCGCCCCATCTGGAGCTTCAGTTAGAGTTACAAGAAAGTGTGCTGTTTCTCGTGAAATTGAAATCAGTGACAAGGAAGAAGTGAAACTGCAAAATAATCGAAAATCTCAGGAGACAGAGCTGTGTGTGGTCCAAGTTGGCAGACCGAGAAAAGGATCTTCATCCTTTTTCTCACCTCCTTTGCTAAACAGCTGTATCTAAGTGTCAGAGTTAATTTTGTATAGTGACAGCTGTTGTGAGGCTGGAATCCAAGGCTGCATGGTGGCAGGCAGATTAATGGATCAGGTCATGGAGGCTGGAATCCAAGGCTGAGTGGTAGCAGGCAGATTAACGGATCAGGTCATGGAGGCTGGAATCCATGGTGTGTAGTGGCAGGCAGATTTATAAATCAGGCCATGGGAGCTATCCACTCTTTTCTTTTTTCCCTTAGTGCCACCTTTTAGTGCCCGTCTGCTCAGCATGTCTTGAGGAAAAGATGAGCCAAGTTTGCTTAACACTGGGCCCAGCCTCCAGTATTTTAAGAAGGGAGCAGATGGTTGTGTGATGTTACTGCATTTGCTATTAATAGAGGTAGTGGCTTACACAAAACGTGGGCAGAGGTTGCTGGTTTTATCTTAAAAAATGTTTAATTGATCTCCTTTCTCTCTAGCTTTAAGTTTTTTCTTTTTGCCTACTTTTTTCTTTTTTTTTTTAAATCACCCCTGTGCTGTTAGTTTTTGTCAGCTTGACATAAACTCAACTTACCTTGGAAGAGGGAATCTCAGCTGATGAATTGCCTCCATGAATTTGGCCTGTTGGCTTGTTTGTGAGGCATTTTGTTGATTACTGGTTGATGTGGGAAGATGCGGCCCGCTGTGGGTGGTGTCACTCCTGAGCAGGTAGGTCTGGGTTACAAAGATAGCTGAACAAGCCCATGAGCAGCGCTCCTTCACGGTCACTGCTTCAGTTCCTGCCTGGAGTTCCTGTCTTGGCTTCTCTCAGTGAACTGTACCGAGTAAGAGGAAATAAACCCTTTCCTTCCCAAGTTGCCCTTGGTCATGGTGTTTATCATATCAGCAAAAAAGCAGACTAGGACGATTCCTTACCTCGCCGGAAGCTGACTTAGCAGAGTTGAAGGGCGGGCTTGGAGTCCATCCATTGCTGTTCTTCAGGATCCACTGGCTCCGACAGCATTGTGTAGCCACACGTCAGATTGGTGTAACTTCCACTGCGAGCAGCAAGCCGTCACTCCTGCTGCCTGCCCTCTGTCACTATGCACCTGAGCATCCTTCATCACGGATTTTTCTGGAAGATGGCAAATTTGTTGCCACAAACAAGATGGGAGGGAGTGTTGACCTGAATATCCTCAAAGGAATCCCAACTCTGCAACTGAGTGTCTGTAGTGGTTTGAATGAGAAATGTCCCCCATAGGTTTAGATGTTTAATCATGTGGTCTCCAGGTGATGCTTTTCGGGTATTTGGGTGGATTAAGGAGGTGTGGCCTTGCTGAAGGAGGTATTTAATAGAGACAGGCTTTGAGGTTTCAAAGCCTAGGGTTAGTCGGTGCGTCCTCTCTGCTTCTTAATTGCACTTCAAGATTTGAGCTCTCTACTGCTGTTCCATGCCTGCAACTTCCCAGTAATGGTGATGGACTCTTATCCAGCAGAAACCATGTACGCAAATAAGCCCTTCCTTCTCTAGGTTGCCTTGGTCATGGTGTTTTGCAGACAGGAAAGTAACTAATGGGAAAGTAACTGATACAGTATACTGTGACAATCATCACTGATTATTACTTTGACACAACTTCCTTCTATAACCCTGGCATCTCACTTGAGTCTACAGCATCTCTGATGGAGGGGTAGCCTTCAGCCTTGCCCTTGAAGGGCCCAAATGAACCATGTGGCTCCCCAAAACTTCACAAGCCTCTGGAATTTAAGTCTGTTTATTGGATTTTGCATCAAAACCTTATTGTATGCTGGGTGGTGGTGGAACACGCCTTTAATCACAGCACTTGGAAGACAGAGGCAGGTGGAGCTCTGTGAATTTGAAGCCAGCCTAGTCTACAGAGTGAGTTCCAGGACAGCCAAGGCTACACTGAGAAACTCTGTCTCGAAAAAACAAACAAAGCAAAACTCTGATTGTATTTCTTGGGTAAGGCTGTTAAGGTTTAAGAATCTGTGAATTTTCTGGTATGGTAGCTCCTACCCTTAACTCTAGCACTCAGGAGATAAGCAGTTCAGCATGGGTTCAAGGACAGCCTTCACTTGAAAAAAAAAATCATGGAGCTATAGAGATGGCTCAGGGGTTAAGAGCATTGGCTATTTCTCCAGAGGACCCAGGTGCAATTCCCAGTACCCACATAAATCTAATATACACCCTGTTCTAGTCTCTGTGGGCATTACATGCGTGGGGTACACCTACATACATGTAAGCAAAACATCCATACACATAAAAACAAAGGGAAAAATAATAATTCCCAGAGAAGTAGAGATCACAGAAGGACTTAGTGAGAATGGTCAATAAAGATCAAGATTTTTTTTTAACAAAGCATTATTTTTATTTATTTATTTATTTATTTATTTTTTAGGACACGAAATAACTACCAAACACACCCTTGCAGAAAGCTATCAGTTCCTGGCGGAGATGCCTGATCTGATGCCAACCCAGCAAACCTTCAAAGCACTAATTTAGTTTCTGCCTGGTCCTGCTTTCTGTTGTGTCTCTTCCATGTGACCCAGTATATCACTGGGACAGAAGCTGTCTGTGGCCGTTAAGCAAGTGCTTGCAGAAACTGGGCTGTCGATTCAGCATTTGGCCGGAGAATAAGAGTCTTTTCAGTGAAAGCTTGGTTTCATTTTTGTTAGGCCAGCAAACAGTAGTGCCACAATGGCTTTCCTGGTAGAAAGGATTTTAAAAAAAAAACAAAAAACTTTTACTGACATTTCAGTCTCTGATTTTAATGGTGGATGGGGTGTTTTCTACCTTTTCCTTGTTCCTCTGTCATCAAGGAGGCTTAAGTAGCCAGGATAAAAACCTCAATATCTGTGATGGAAAAAGATAAAATGAAAACCCAAATATATGAGAGACGGATGGATGGATGGATGGATAGGTAGATAGATAAGTGTTAGGTAGGTAGGTGGGTCGATAGGTAGGTAGATAGATAAGTAGATGAAGTCGGTAGGTAGACAAGTAGGTGGCTAGAACGATTGCATTTCAACTTTCCTTCACTCCCACCCTGCTCTATGCCCTCTTTTTTTCCCACCCTCCTTTGTGTCTGTCTGTTCAGTATTATCAGTGTCTTTATAAAGCACTTTATTTACATAGAAACCAGTCCAACTGTTTTGTAGGCTTCAAGCCACGGCAGCAGCAGCACAGCGTCCCAGTTCCCACATCAGAGTTGAGTCGCTGGGGAAAGGCCTTCCAAGAAGTAAGTCCCACTGCTCTCTTAGGACTTAGCCTACTGCTTTATGGCTTGTGCTTGGCTACATTATCAGTGCTGCGTTTTTCTCAAGCCCGGTTTTCTTTAGGAGGGAGTTTGAAGTCCAAAATCCAAGGGCTGACGCTCTGGGCTTGCTTCAGAGAAGAGGGGTGTCAGTTCAGCATCTTGGGGTAAATTGTTTTGATCATGTAGACACAGTGTCACTCATACTGTGTTTTATAATTGGCAGATAGGAAGTTTGTATTTTACACCTTTTCTCTGTTTCTGTGGTTCCTGTCATCTGTGTCACCTCCATGCCACTATCAGGAATTCCTGTTCACAGCCTCCTTCCGGTGGGAATTTCTTTAACATTACTTGGAAAGGAGAGTAGTTTTCCCCAAAGTGCATGAGATTCAAAGAGGAAAGGGACTTTTCCTTTTGTAGTTAAATGGCAAGGTTGCCTGAGGTGAGGTTTCTGAAGAGCCTGCCTCTCAGTACGTTAGAGCTTTGAAACAGACAAAGGTAGACATTTTAAGCATTGTGTTCAGTCAGCATGACCGAAGAGTTCACTTGGGCAGGATGTGGGTGGAATCAGGCCAGACCTTTGATGGCAATGGTTCTGGCTGCTAACCTTCTTTGATGAGCAAAGAACACAGTCCACACTTCACTTAGAAGGCAAGTTGCCTCTCCCAATCCCTCTTTGCTTAATTCCACCAACTTGAAATAAATATAAAGGAATACATAATTGGTGGAGTGATTATGGGGATTTCTATGCACATCTAATATACATAAAAAGTACCTTAAACATAGCTTGATCTGGGGGCTGGGATATAACTCAGCAGTTAAGAGTGTGCCCTGCTTTCCCAGAGACCCTGAGTTCAGTTCCCAGTATCTATGTTGAAAGGCTCACAACCACCTGTAACCCCAGTTTCACCTCTTCCAGTATCTGCAGGCACTTACATGTGCATGACATACATGGACATAAATAAAACACAAAATAAATCACCTTAAAAATACATAGATTGAGCTTAGTAGATGCTATTTCTATTACTAGTACTACTTTTATAATTATAATTTGTTTAATTGAAGTATCAGTGAAATTAAACTCATATCCTTGGGGGTGGGAACCTGCATGCTTAAAAATCTGATAATCCCAGCACTCGGGAGGCAGAGACAAGTAGATCTCTATGAGTCCGAGTCCGAGGCCAACCTGGTCTAGAGAAACCTTGTCTCAAAAAAAAAAAAAAAAAAAAAAGGAAAAAGTTTGATACTGATGGCTCAGTGGTTAAGAGTGGGTGCTGTTCCTGTAGAGAACCTGAGATCAGTTTCCACCAATTTGCAATTGCCTGCAACTCTAGTTCCAGGGGGCTCTGATGCCTTTGGTCTGCTCCTGCACTTATGTGTACATACAGCCACATATAAACACATAAGCATAGTTAAAAATAATAAATCTTTTTTTAAAAGAAAAAGCCAGATAGTATTTGGGCTGGGATGATGGCTCAGTTGGTAAAAGGCTTGCTACGCAAGAACCTTAGTTTGGGTCCCTATCACCCTCATTAAAAAGTCAAGCATTCAGTGTATGCCTCTAACACCAGAGCTGGGCAGTGAGGGCAGAGATGGAGGATCCTTAGAACTGGAATCTCTCTGGCTACATAGGCTGAGCACCTATGTAGCCAGAGAGATTCCAGTTCAGTAGGAGAGCTTATCTCAAAACTGAGATAGATCGCAATAGAAGATGTTTAAGTCAACCTCTGACCCTTCACACAGAGGCACTCAAACACATACACTGTGCGCGTGTGCGCACGTGCACACACACACTTTGTAAACTGATATTATTTAATTTTTTGTAATAGATGCATGTGTATGTACATATGTGTGTGTCTGTGTAGCTTTTACACAAAGTGTCAAATAGCACCCATGGCTCTGTATCTCCCATTTTCATCACCACATCTTCAGTGTTAGAGTATATAACTTGTTTCATTATTTATGAAGGCTGAATACTGCATATGAACCAAATATAACCTCTTTCCTCCTGAAGGACCTTTAGGTTGCTTCTTGTTTGTTTATTTGACTCACAAGGTTGAGATGAACATCCTTGCAGATGGGTCATTTTAAATCCATTTTTCAAAATTCACTCTTGCTCCTTTTCTCATTCATATTAGTAGATTATTCCCGCAATTATTTTAGCTTTGCAATTTGCCATCCAATGTATTTTATATGTGTGCTATATATTACATATACCATCACACAGTTAAAAATAAAGTTTATGAGCATAGTCATGTATGTATGTGAGTGAGTACAGGGTATGTGCACCCCACAGTGTGTATGAGGAGAGCAGGCGATAACCTCAAATGTCCCTTTTGATTTCTTGTTTGGACCAGGATCTCTTGTTGTTTGGAACTACATAGGCCAAGCTAGGTGGCCTACAAGCTTCTGGAGAGTCTCCTGCCCCTCCTCCCATTTCCTCATAGGAGTCCTGGCATTACAAATATGCATATCACTATGTGCAGCTTTACATGGGTTCCAGGATCTGAACCTGAGACTTCACGTTTACAAGGCAATTAATTCCTTTACCAACTGAGTCATCTCCAAGCACAATATGTTTTATTTTCTGGGGGGTGGATATTAAAAACTAATTGTGGAGATGCTTAGCTGCATGGTAAAATATCAAATTGTTTTATTTATTATTATCATCGCATGTGAGATTATGGATGTGCATACCACAGCATGTCTGTGGAAGTCAGGGGACAACTTGTGAGAGCTGATTCTCATCTTCCATCATGTGAGTTCCAAGATCAAACTTGGGCTGCCTGTTTCTCATAGTTAGCATGAAGCATGGCCCTGTTTCAGAAAATTCTTTCTTAGTTGCTTAGGTAGAATTGAAAGGGGTGGGTAAATGATCAAGAGACAAATAAAAAGTCCCAATCAAAGTGCCATCATAGTATCATTTCATTTGGAGGTTATGATTAGAATCTAGGCATGAGTTTGTACAGTCAAAGAGTAAGGAAACAGAAGGTGGCACACTTCACCTCAAACCCAGCAGGTCTCACATTTCACAGTTTACATCAAAAGTTCAGGTAACAAGAGCCAGGTGTGGTGGTACAGCCCTCTAAGCCCAACACTTGGGGTGGGGGGGTGGGGAGGGGCTGGGGAGAGGATTGCATTTAAAGGTCTTCCTCAGTTAGTTAATCTGTAGTCAGCCTACATCCATGGGTCCCTGTCTCAGAGTGGAGGGAGAAGCCTGGAGAAGCCAGCCTCTCTCAGGTGCGGTTAGTTGCCTTCTCAAATGCTCTTCGAAGCCTCAGAATCAGCATCAGCTGGGCACTCCCTGAATGGCTGATGCCTGGCTCTCTGTAGATCTGCTGTGTCAGGGTTTGTGACTGCCAGCAGTCTTCCTAACAAGCTTCCCAGGGGGTCCGGGAGCACACAGCTTCACTGGGCTACAGCAGCGCGGTAGACTTTGAACTTCAGAACCAGACTGCGTGAATTTGAGTTCCATTTCTCTCATAAAACAGTCTTTCGAGAATGCTGAACTTGGTCATACTATTAAAACTGTGTGTCCCAGGCCTCATCTGAGAAACGAGGCTAGATGTATTTCCGGTGTGTGCTCACTCATACGAAGCTGGAGGTAGTATCCGTTTCCGATATGTGCTCACTAATACTCACGAAGCACTTAGAACGGCATTTGCTACACAGCAGCTGCTCTGAAAGCACCTCCTGCATTACAGGAGTGTAGCAATAGCCTACTAAATGCTTCTGGAACCTGCAAACAGCAGAAGCACAAACCTGCATCTCACATCAGACAAGCTATCGTGCCGCACATGCATGTGTGCACTCACTCATCAAACCTGTATTTTAAGAAAATTCAAGCTGAAGCCACGGTGTCCTAGTTAGTTTTCTGTTTTGTTTTGGTCAATTTGATACAGCTGCTGCCACCTGAGAAGCAGGAATCTCATGGGATAAAGGCTTCCCTTCCATCAGATTGGCCTGTAGGCAAGCCTGTGGGGCATTTTCTTAATTGGTGATAAATGTGGAAGGGTGCGGCCTGTTGTGAGTCACACTGTCCCTGGGCAGTTGGTCCCTGGAGCGCGTCAGCAAAAAGTGTGACTTCTGCTTCAGTTCCTGCTTCCAGGTTCCTGCACTGCACTGACTTCCCTTCGTCATGGACGGTAAGATGATGTTGTTCTGGTGTGAGCCTCTCCCTTCCTGTAAGCTGTAAGGCAAAACAAACCTTTTCCTCTCCAAGCTGCTCTTGGTCCCAGTCACAGAAGCCTAAGTGAAATTGAGGGAAATTGAGGCGAAATTGAGGGAAAACCACTATTCAAGAGAAAAGGTATCTGAACAAAAAACAGTAGAAAGAACTCTCAAAATAATCCCTCATTGCCAAAGATTGCAACTATTGTCTTACCTTTCCCCTAGTTGGAACAGTATTACACACAGACAGTGGTAAATTGATTACTATGTCGTAGTCTGCTCCAGTTTTGGCTCAACGTGAATATTTAGAGATGTAAAGTCCACTGTAGGGATTTTGATGGTTTGTGAAAGAATTCACCCTTTAGATAGGAAGCACACTGCAGGGGAGCATGGGAGGCATGGCAGTGTAGAACTGAAGGCACACAGTGATGGGCTGTGTGTGGTGGGGGTGGAGGGATATGGATAAAGCAACAAACCAAAGAACAAGCCTGTGTTAAAGGAAAAAACAAAGCCTATTTACATTTTGAATTATTTTTCAAGTTTTCATGAATGCAAACATGCAAGGATCACTTATGGACATTAGGTGGCAGACCATACCCACAAACTAGTGTAAGAAACCAGCGACCCCTCAGCTCTGGTAAGGCATAATGTGCTGACTGAGATGCATTCTGAGAAGTGCATCATTAGGTGACCTTATGCTCGTGGGCATACCTCGGGCTGCACTTGCATAAACCTACATGAGAGCCTCCTACACGCTGAGGCTCTCTCTGTGGTGGCATAACCTAATGCTCCTGAGCCACAAACCTGCACAGCCATAGTACTCAAACTGCCATACAATGGTAAACACATGTGCATCTAAACACAGAGAAGGCACAGTAGAGTATAGTAGGAAAGACTTGTAAATGCTGCAGTGCGCTTGTATGGAGTGGTTAGCGTGCATGGAACCTGCAGGACAGGCGTTCCTCTGGAAAAGCCAGTGAGTGAGCAATGAGAGAGTGGGAAGGTCTACGATATTACTGTGCACTGCCATAGACTAGCAAACAGTCCACACTTAGGCTGTGCTGCTTGCTTGTTAGTTTGTTTCTTTGGAACAGTGTCGTGGAATCGAGTAGTTGTTTAACTAAGTAAAGATGTGTTACATTTGGCTCTGTTGCAGAATAATTGTTTATGTAAAGATATATTGCATTTCTTTAATTCTGTAAAGGTGTGTTGCTTTTGTTTATGCTGAATTTGTTTAACTATGTAAAGATGTGTTGCTGTTTGACTTTTCCTGCCTAAGGCACCTGATGGGTCTAATAAAAAGCCGGATGGTTAATAACTAGGCAGAGGAGGGGTAGGTGGGGTTGGCGGGCAGAGAGAAAAGGGAGCTGGCCAACCAGGGCCCAACCAGCTGGGGGCCAGCCACCCAGAAGTGGGGGAAGCAGGAAAGCAGGATGAACAGTACAGACATGAGGTAATCAAGCCTCAGGTCAGCACATAGATGAACAGAAATGGTCTCATTTACGTTAAAGAAAAAGCTAGTGAGAAACAAGCCTAAAGCCAAGGCTGAACATTCATAATTGATATTAAGCCTCTGTGTCACGTTTTGGGGACTGGTAGTCCAAGAAAACCTGCTACAGAACAGGGTCTTGCTACATAGCCCAGATTACCTTGAATTTTTAATCCTTGTGCCTCCACTTCCTGTGTGCTGGGAGTGTTACCACACTCAATAAAATTTTAATTTTATTTCCTTTTAACTTTTGGACTCTTTTGTAATAACACCTTAAAACACAAAATCATAAGTTTATACAAACATTGTTTATGTCCTTATTATATAACTGTCTAATTCTGAATTACCTTTCCCTAACATTTAAACTTTTTGGTTAGAGACTAAGACAAACATTGGTTTGTCAATACTAAGTCAGGTTCATCATTTTTGCTGTCTTCCTCGTCTGCATCTTGTCCTGCAGGACGTCCTGCCGGAGTGCTAACACGGAACTGTCCTCTCCTGCTGGAATCGTTCTTTAGCCGTAAACTCCATGAATTTGCTTGGCTTTTTTTTTTCCCATCATGAATTTGTTTTTTAGTAGATATTATGCCATGA
This sequence comes from Myodes glareolus, assembly GCF_982192425.1. Classification (NCBI taxonomy): domain Eukaryota; kingdom Metazoa; phylum Chordata; class Mammalia; order Rodentia; family Cricetidae; genus Myodes; species Myodes glareolus. The sequence continues at coordinate 63,056,327 of NC_142029.1, forward strand.
ACACATCTTTGCATTAAATCTTTCAAACTGGGGTCCATGTTTAAATTTTAAGCAGTTGGTTGAGATCTGCACTGTGAATTTGCTTGGGGCCTCTTTTCTTGCTGTCCATCAGTGGTTCTCATGAACCTTCCTAGTACTACGACCCTTTAACCCAGTTCTTCAACCTTAAAATTATTTTTGTTGTTACTTCGTTACTATAATTTTGTTAGTGCTATAAATCATAACAAATGTATGATATACCACCCTTGTGGAAGGTCGTGACCCACAGGTTGAGAATCACTACTTTACATTGTCTTTCCTTTCAGTTCTCTTGTAGCTGTGCATCCACGTTCCAGGTCTTAACAGTTCTTCATTTGTCACCTGAGACCTCTAGGAACTTGCTATAATGTCCCCTGCACGCTCATGTGTTTGAGCATTTGGTCCCGAGATGGTGGCAGGCACAGTTTTAGGAAGTTGAAAGGAAGACTTGGTGGAGCAGGTAGCTCTCTAGAGGACATGTTTTGAGGATCCAACAGCCTACTACAGTTCCAGCCTGAACTCTGCTTCCCAGTCTTCCAAGCTATGAGCAAGTGACTCACGCTCCCATGGCAGGCCTCCCTCACTGCGATGATGTCTCCCTTCTCACCATGAGACGGAATCAGCCCTTCCTCCCTTAACTTTTCGTCACAGCACAGCATCCTAGCTGTGCCTGGTGTAGAGTTTGCCATCGTAGACACAGCTTGCTTGTTTTTGCAGCCACCTCACCCATGGCAGATCTCTGGTCAGGCGAATTTATGAGTGTTCTCTTCCACATGACACTCATGCACTCCTTAGAGACATCATGCCAAGCCCATGCAAAGTTTTTAATGTGGTCAGAGATGTTGTAACTCTTCTAGAATGGTATCAGTGTCTTGCTTAGTTGTAACAGCAGCCCCAGCAGAGCAGCTGGTAGGCCTTAAAAGCTCCCATGATTTTGTGATCCTTTGCTTGGATCAAAGAAGTGGTTTTTGTTATTCCTTTGCGGTCCCTTTAAGGACTAACCACGCCCACTCCCAGCCACTTCTGACCTCCTGGTCGCCATCTTAACTCTCTCTCTTTTGTCCGGCTCTTGGCGTGTGCACACGTGTCTTTGTCTCTCTCTATGTTTGTCTTTATGTCTCTCTGTCTCCCTCTTCTTTAAGCAATAAATGTTTAGCTTTATGTATAGCCTTATGTCCATTTACTCTGCTGTCCACCACATCCAGCCGCCTGACTCTGCTGCTCGCCCAGGGAACCTGCACTGCTCTGGCGGCAGCCTCTGCCTGGCTCGCAGGCCGCTTGGGACATCCCAACATCATATTTCTTTTTAAAGAACAATAGTTTTTAAGAAAGAAACACCACTTTGGCATGGAGATTAAAATCCCCCACAAAAGGATATGTGGGGACATTACCCACAGCAAACAAAATCTGGAAAGTAATGTCATTCTCCAAGAAGCCCTTTTGTTTTGTTTGCACAGCATTTTAAGAGGGCATCTTGGAGGAGGAGCTGGGCCATCTTACCGTTTCTAGCCACAGGTGCTAATTGATATGCACAGAGGCTGAGTGGCCTCACTGTGCCAGATCAAAGTCTCAATCTGTAGCCTGCAACATTGCGCCCCTCAAGCGCAAAGACTTCAGTCACAAAGGCCTTGAAATCTGGTACTAGCTTGGCTTTGTACTGTATGGCAGGCCTTGCAGGGTTTCGTTTCCAGACCGGGAAGAGTTCATCTGCAGTGAGAGTTTTCTTCCCCCACAAGTAGGGTATCTGGGGCTTTCATAAATTCCTCTGCTGCCTTCATACAGCACGTGCACTGCTTCACATCCATGTATGTGTCACCACCATGTCTTGAATTATTTGAACTCCCGGAGCTGAGAAGCAAGTTCAAAATGATGAACAGTTTCAGAAGCTTTTCCCAGCAAACCGTTTATTTCAGCTGGCTGTCCTGGTTCTGCATCTGATCTTCAATCCAGGTCATTAGAAGTTTCTCAGATCTGATGCAGGCTGTCCTTGAATTCTCATTAACCTCTTTCTCTTCAGTGAGGGGCATCCTTTAACTATGCCAGTTTTCATTCTTGTTCCATGATGCTGGCTGTGGCACTATTCCACTCTTAGGGACATCATGCCACGCTGACCATTATTGTGGTTCCCAGGGATCATAGCAGATAGGACGATTGGTTGCTTCCCTCCCTCAGAAGTTTGTATAGCATGCATCTTCCAGTTTCTTTCATCCAGTGTGGATCCACTAAGTCCTGTCCAAAGTGTGTGGTGTCCTCAGCAATAGACTTAACTTCAGCCTCTGGGAGGTAACCCAGGGCAGCAATGTCCTGTGTTGTTTTAGGAGTCTCTCTGACTTCACTGATCAACTTGAAAGGGGTTTTCTCATGCCTAGTATTGGGTGTTTTGTTAGACAGTCTATGGCTCTTGGGAGGAAGAATTGTAGCCCAAGTGGCATAACTTTATTAAAACTGTGTCTGTGTACATACATAAATTTATATGTGTTATATGTAATCTTAGGTAAATAAAAATTAATATGATTCCTATATAGCTTTTCAACCAAGCCTAGCGTGGGAGTGGGAAAAATAGTCTTCTCCAGGGATGAGCCCCATAATTGATTATTCAATACCCAAAGGTCAGCCCCAAAATCATATACATGCAAGTAACACTAAACAAACCAAGCAGGCTTTATATCTATATGCATATAGAAGGTAAACATAGCAATAACAAAGAAAAAGAGGCCATGGGTTTGGGAGGGAGAAATATAGGAACATGTGCAGGGTCAGAAGGAAGAAAGGGAAGGGGAAATGATCTAATTATATTCTCATTAAAAAACTTTAAAAAAAGTCAGTCTCACAAGGTTACATTCTATATGATTCCTTTTAAATGATTTCCCTGAAAATAAAGATGGAGAAGTCACAGGCAGGGGAGGGAGGGGTAGAAAGGTGGCTTTTCTGTGATTGACAGAACTGCTTTGTTTTCATGGGAAATGCATGGATCTGTTATGTGTACAATTCACAGACTCACAAATAAGCAAGAAAACCCAATTTCCTGGAGCTAAAATCAGAATAGCATCGAGGTAGTTTTCTTAATAGCAATGTCCCTTCCCTTCAAAAAAGTCCTGGGTGATAGGGAGAGGTTAGGGTCAAATTACCTTTCCTCATAGCCAATTTCTGCTCAGTTCTCTCCCCTTTTCCACTCGGAAGATGGCCATCTAAGGAAAGAGAGACAAAGGCCCCCAGGCACATCGGGGAACTAGAGCCTTCTGCTTGGAAGCTAACCAGTGCCAGTGAAGCCGCACACTGGCTGGCGCGCTTCTGTGTCACGCACACTGGGGCCTGAGTCGGTCTGCCAGGTGACGAGAAGCTGTAATTGCAGTTCTTCAAAAGCTTAATTAACAAGTGAATGTAATAACGAGCCACTTAATTAATGGCTACATAATGAGTATTCTGTACAACCTGTGTTTCACCAACCCATTTAGCTACATGACTTGAACCTGTAAGTAAATTTCACCTAGAGTTACTAAAGTTCACGTGACTTGCTCCTTCCCTGGTAAATTCCCATGCTTATCAAGATAATCAATCAAGCCGACCAGTGAAACTCCAACTTGCTCTTTCTGTCTGTGGTGATATTTCATTCGTATAAATAAAGTTTGCCTGAAGATCAGCGAATACACCCACACTGGTCAGCCCATACAGACCAGGCAGTGGTGGCACACACCTTTAATCCCAGTAGCCACACTAGTTTGCCATAGAAACTGGGCGGTAGTGGTGCATGTCTTTAATCCCTGCCCTAGAGAGGACTATAAGACAGGAAGAGACAGGTCTTAGCCGAGTCTCATTCTGAGGAGTCCTGGAGGCAGGATCGCCATTTTGGTCTGATGTAGAGGAAGGAGCCAGTGGCTCGCTGCCTTGCTTTTCTGATTTTCAGGTTGAGCCCCAATCTTTATCTCAGGGTTTTTATTATTCGTGCTACACTATCTTATGGCAATTGTTGCCGTTCTCTGATATCACTCAAGCTCTCCCATTTTATGCATTGTATTTAAGATGTTTCTTCTGTTGTCCACATGAATCTAAAAACAAATTTCCCTTTGTCTATATGCATTTCAAGGGTTGTTGGGTTTTATTTCCTCATAAATACAACTTTATTACCTATAACCAACTAAATCCAGTGAAGAATAAATTTCAGAAGGATCTGTGATCACAGAGAAGTGACATAATCCAACAAGTCCCATGGTCTATTTTCTGTGACCTTGTCTTGAAAATGAGACTGTAGATGGGATGACTTTTATGTGCATTTTTCCTTTGCTCTCAGGAGTTTAAGCAAGGTGAATTATACTAAACATAATACCACCTAGCAATGCACTGGGCTCCTTCCCTATGGCATCTTACTGAACTGCCTCACACGCTGATGAAATTGATGTCATCAGTAGAAATGTTAACTAACAGTGCATACTGTTAACTTTCCATACTGTGATAAAGGCTCTGACAAACCAAGGATGGGGGGGGTTGCTTTGGTTCACAGGCTGCGGGGACAGTCTGTTATGGCAGCAAATCATTGGGGAGGGAGCATTTAGCATCCTGATGTCCTCCACTCTTGATGCATGTTAGGTTTCTGTTGCTCTGAGAAAGGTTATGACCAAAAGCAACATGGGAGAAGAAAGGGCTTATTTGGCTTATACTTCTAGGTCACAGTTCATTGCTGAGGGGGGTCAAAGTAGGAAATCAAGCAGGAAACTGGAGGTCAGAGGGACTGGAGAAGAGTCCTTGGAGAGACGCTGTTTGCTAGCTTGCTCCTTGAGGTCGGATACCTTCTCAAACCTCCCAGGACCACCTGCCCAGAGGTGGCATCACTCACAGTATGCTGGGGCCTCCCATATCAATCATCGATCAAGAAAATGCTCCTCCTCAGGCTTCTAACAAGCTGGTCTACAGGGCGTTTTCTCAAATGAGGTTCCCTCTTCTCAGATGACCCTAATTTGTGTCAAGCTGACAAAAATCTAACCAGCTCTCTGGAACAGGAAACAGAGCAGACAGGAAGTAGAGCTGGGTTATCAAACCTCAAAGACCCAGCCCTGTTACTCACTTTCCTCCGTGAGGATGTCCCTCTGCAAGTTTTCATCACCTTCCCAAACAGCAGTACCTGCTGAGCAACAAATATTGAAACACACAAGCTTATGGGGGCATTTTGCATTCAAACCACAACATCTGAAAACTTGAAATCTGTAGTTATAGTCCAGCTCTGACACCCTAACCAACCTTCCTTGGCAAACCCAGACCCTCATCCCCGCTCCACTCCTAGCCAGTCTGCCTTGAGAATGCTGGGGCTGCCCCCCCTGTGCCATCTCGTGGCATTTCAATCCACTGGGAAAGATCAAATACTTAGACTCAGTTCAAACTTAGAGTAAATAGATTTATTCTTACTATTAACAGAAGGACAGGAGCCTTAGAGCCCAACAGCAAGGGGACAAAGGGAAGGACTTAAGAAGGTGGACATCAAAGGTGGACATTACAGTTATCTATGGAATCCATGGCTGGGGAAGAAAATTGTTCTGCTTCTCTCAGCTGTCTCCTTTCCTGGTGGATAGTAATAAAAGGACCATTTCATCTCACTCCCACAATGGTCAGCAAGCTTACAAATGCAGGGACACCTTATCCTATTCTTATCTTGCCTGCAGGCCACTCGGATCTCACAGGCATTCCAGGGCAAAGATCAATGGCCCTTAAGGGATGCCTGGTACCATATTAAGTTTCCTCTGCCATCAAAGGGGAGTTATGTGTAAATTATTACACAGGTCTGAGCTCTCTGGGGGAAGTGTCACTAATTGACTGGGATAGAGCAGGCAATCAGGTTAGGGCTGGCTGTCAAGTTGATCTCTTGGCCTCTCTAGGGATGTCAGTAGCTGGGCCTCAGTCCCTCATACTCCTCAGTTCTGGCACTTTTCCCATAGGCTGTTGGTGGCCTTGTAGATGATTACTCAAGATATTCTTGCTTGAATTCAATACTAATGACTACACGGGATTGTGCTTTGTAACCAGGAATGTGGTCCATTGCTGTCGGATAATCCTCCTGTATGTGGTGAATATGTATTCTTCTCATTGGATAATAAAGAAGCTGATTTGGCCTATAGCAAGGCAGAATAAGAACAGGTGGGAAAGGCAAATTGAAAATACAGAGAGGAGAAGGGCAGAGTCCAGGGAGGTTCAAACAGCTGCTGGAAAGCAAGATGCTAGAGAACAGATAAAGCTGTGAAGCCATATGGAAAAATGTAGATGAATAGAAATGGGTTAATTTTAAGTTGTAAGAGCTATTTAATAATAAGCCTGAACTATAGGCCAAACATTTAGTAATTAATATAAACTTTTGTGTGATTATTTGGGACTGGGCAAGCAGGACACAAAGAAAAGCTGTGCCTCTGTTTACAATCTATTATAGAAGTAAAAATCTAAAATAGCCAGGTATGGTATTGCACACTTTTAATCAAAGCCAGAGACAGGCCAATTTCTGTGAGTTCAAGTCCAGCCTGGTATATATAGTGAATTCTAGGCTAGCCAAGACTACAAACTGAGAACCTGTCTTTAAAAAATTAAAGTTCCTGAGCAAACCCTCCTCCACTCCTCGACTCTTTTAGCTCTTTCCTGCCCAAACACCACTTAACCTCATAAAAACTTCTGATCTCTTTGTCTGTCTTTCTTTGTGTTGTCTTCTACCCTTCCCACTTTCCATTTTTCCATATCTGGCTCGAAACTCTCAGTCACTTGATTTTCTTAATACTTTTGTTTTGTTTTCTATATATAATTTTATTTGAAAATATAAATATATAGTTTTTAAATGATAGGAATATATGATTCCTCTAAAAACTAATTTTGGTAAAGGTCCAGACTTACTCTTTTTAAATATGTTTCTATCAATTGGGACTTAACTCATTTTTTTCATTTTTCACAGAAAAATAACCTTTATCATATGATAATTTTGTATGTATTTATCCATAATTCTGAAATTTACTCTTTTTTCTCCACAAGTGTCTGTCTTTCCATGAGCCCTGAGCCAGCTGTCCAACCTGCATCTTATTCTTGATCTACTACAAATGGAGGTAAAAAAAATCATACAAAAGAGAAAGGATCCAGGGTCTCACTAGAACCCCTATATGCCACAATTTTAATGTTCTGACCCAAACCACCATAAACCTGACAACAGTCTAGATACTCAATACACGTGTCATCCAAGTGGCTTTTGCCTCCCTGACCTGAATCTCAAGAGGCCAGGAAAGATGAGCCCCCATGACGGGGAAGAAGGGACATTGGTCGTTTTCCTGCAGGCTGGTGGGAGAGACAATGCCTGGCTTCCATCCTGGAAAACCAACTCTCCTCCCGCCCTCATCGCATGACCAGGCCCTGCTTGCATTTCTGAAGACCACCTGCTTGTAGCACCCTGTTTGATTTCATCAGCCTTAAGATCAATGAAATTTATGCCTGAGGGTGACAGTTTACTTCTGTAATTATGAGAAGTTGATATGTATCAAAACACTAAAGGAAGTAAAAAAAAAATTGCCACCACCAGCCTTCACTGTTAGTCTGTTTGAAATAATTCCTTTTTATCCTTAGCAAGATAACAAATATTTATACAGCCAACCAATGTTTTGTTTTTTTATTTTCCCTACATCTGCCCTCTCATGACAGTGGAGCCGACTTGATGCATCTCCTCCGTAGGTTCTGTCTTCACACATTAATGAACTTTATTTGAAGGTTCCGTTGGCAGTTGACTTCCTGCTGAAATCCACTTACTCTTTCTTTAATGCAATGTTCTCCTCGCTCAGAGACAGATCCTCAATCAAAAAAACAGTTTTAATGAGATCTCTGGTGTCCCTGCTGCTCCTCCAAGGGAAACGCCATCATTTTAATAATGGTTGTCACTTTAAGATGTGGGGTAAGATTGAAATCCACTCTTGAGAGTGTATAGAGAGCTAATGAAAAATCACATCTCATGTTTGTTTAACAATAAAATTCAGAATGATAAGGTTTTTTGGCAGACAGTGACAAATTCCTGACATCCTACACTGAATATTTAATGAAATGCTATTATTTTAATAATAATATATTGCTCACTAGGACCCAGGGCCATTTCTGGCACTTGTAAGTAGTAGCTCATTTATTCATCATAATACTTTGACTAGGAGCCACTGCTGTTTGCAGTTTACAGACAAGGAGACTGGTAGAAAATTTAGGTGACTCTCACCATATGGCTAGTAAGAGTCCAAGCTGGGACGTCAGCCCATGCATCTGGCTTAACTACCTTATTCTCTTCTGCTTTCCACGTAAGTTACTTTGGTTTGTTTTGGTGTTGCAATGACAAAATACCGGAGGCAGAACAATTTGCAAAGAGTTTATTTAGTTCACAGTTCTGAAAATTCAAGAGCATGGTGCCAGGATCTGCTTTAGGGAGGGCTTCTGGTGGGGTAGCAGATAGCTGTAGAAGAGCATGCGGGAGAGAGGCAGACAGAGATAGCTGTAGAAGAGCATGCGGGAGAGAGGCAGACAGAAAGACAGAGAGAGACAGACTTTCTTTATAATAGCTCATCATGGTATCGAATCCAGCCCTGCACAAATACAAGAATTAGAAGGAAGCAGCACTGATTCCTTCTCTCTTAACTTTTCTTCCTGTTGCTGTGATGTAGTCCTCTGAGAAAAGTAATGGAAGTGACAAGAGGGTTAGTTACGGCTCACAGCACAAGGGTAAAGCCCACCATGACAGGGTAGTCAAGGTGGCAAGAGCTTGAAATAACCAGTCATGTGACAAAAAGCAGAGAGGGGCGAATGAATGCATGCTAGTTAGTGCTCAGCTCATTTTCTCCATTTTACACAGTGAGCTCCAGGACAGCCAGGGCTATCCAGAGAAACCCTGTTTCAAACAACACCTGTGCATGTGCATGTGCGTTTGTGTGTGTGATGTGTTTGGGCTCAGAATTCATCATGGTAAACATATTTACATATTTCTGTTCATTTAGCTATAAAGCAAACTGTGTGGGAAGTCATGACTTGTGAATGGTTTTCTTGAGACGCCATTGCTCTTTGTTCCATTTTACCTTAAAAAGGCATCCCTCTGCCTCTGTTACCAGCTTCCTTCTCTAGACATTTAACATTTAGTATAAGGTAAGTTAGAAGAGGGCTCTGCTATTACCTTTAAGACAGGTTTAAAATTAAAGCATTTCAGACAATCTTTCATCAGTTTGGCCAAAGGTAAAAAACAATGAAGACATAGGAGAAAAATGATCATCTGTAATTCTTTTATTTTTACTTTATTGTGGTACTGGGGGTGAACTCAGGGCTTGCCTTCGGTAGGCAAGCATTTCATCAGTGAGCCGTGTTCCAGCCCTAAAGATGACAGCTATTTTGTCACAATAATCAAAAGTGTGTCTGTCTGTTTGTTTGTTTGTTCTGAGTTAGGGTTTCTCTGTGTAACAGCCCTGGCTGTCCTGGAACTCTGTAACAGACTGGCCTTGAGCTCGCAGCGATCCACCTGCATCTGCTTCCCTAGTGCTGGGAATAAACGCGTGTGGCACCACCATCTGGCCCAAAAGTGTATTTTACAAATAAAGAATATGTTTTCTCTGCTTTAAAAAGGCTATTGTCTATGGCCCTAGTCAGTGTAGGGGCCACTAGTCACTACTGAGTCTTCAAAGTTGGCTACTCCAACTTGGGAGGTGGTGGAAGATTAAAATGTATCAGATTTAAATACTTGTTATGAGAAACATCTTTAAAATATTCCATGAACACCTTTTGAATATCAATTACCTGTTGAAATGATATTTTATATGCATTTTAAAAAGTAAATTTTATATTAAAATTCATTTAAGTAAAAAAAAAAGTTTATCTTTACAAATGTGCAAATGTGGCTGTGGGACATTTAAGACCATGTGTGTGACTGTATGTGTCTCTTAGCCCTGATTGTGGGACATTTAAGGGCGTGTGTGTGATTATGCATGTCTCTGGACCCTGACTGTGGGACGTTTAAGGCTGTGTGTGTGACTGTATGTGTCTCTGGGCCCTGTTCTGAGGCACCGACATTTCACATGTGAATTATTGCTTGAGAGGTTTTCGTCAAGAGTTTTAAAAGAGAAAACAGTTATAACAGTTAAAACAGTCATTTACCCAGAAGCCTCTCTGACCAAAAGGAGTCAGTCAAGTAACAATTATTAGAATAAGATAGAAAAAGGGCAGGGAGTTGAGAAAATAGGTAATACAAGTAAATTCAGGGACAGGATGCCAGTTTTAGTACAAAAAGCTGTCAAGTGACTGCCAGTTAAATGTTGGAGCCTCATGTATGACATTTCTTAAGCACTAGTATTTTTTCAGAATTATATTCATTTAATTCCCTGTCAGTGCTATGCCATTAAAGCTAAGGATAGCCCACCCGTGTCTCTCTCAGTGCTATGCCATTAAAGCTAAGGATAGCCCACCCGTGTCTCTCTCAGTGCTATGCCATTAAAGCTAAGGATAGCCCACCCGTGTCTCTCTCAGTGCTATGCCATTAAAGCTAAGGATAGCCCACCCGTGTCTCTCTCAGTGCTTTCCCGTGTACTCATCACTGGTATGGTTATGTAATTATTATCAACATGATAATGCTTGCTTTGTGTGAATTCTACACAAAGGCCTCTCAAATGACAAGGAACACACACCAGAATGGAGGTGATCTCAGCTCTAGTGATGATCTTTCAGCAGTATTACCATGGCAACTAGAATGGTCACATCTGTCCCACCTGCCAGGCAATTATCAGTATTGGGAGTTCACATTCCCCGTTGTTGAAGTTGCATTACTACCGGTTATTTTCTGAGAGACCCTACAGTTCATCTGTGCGTTTTGCTTTATTCCTATAGATCTTTGTCACTTGTGATTCTTCCCTCTGCCATGTTGTATCAAAAATGGCTTTAGCATTTGCCAATGGAAGAAGGTAAAGGAGATGGTGACATTGAGCCTGAGAGCTTTCTGTATGTATTCAGAGGGATGGTAGGTACTGGGGGTTGGGCAGGTGGGTCAGTGGGTAAGAGCCCTTGCTGTACAGGTGTGGGGACCTGAGTTCAAATCCTAAGCACCAATGTAAAAAGCTGAGTGTGGACCGTGTGTTCCTTTAACCCTAGTGCTGTGGGGGAGAAACCAGAAGGATTACTGGAGCTTACTGGATTCCAGAATAGCTCTAAGTTCAGTGGGAAATCCTGTCATAAAATAATAAGAAGAAGAATAGGAAGGGACATGTGGCATCCTCCTTCATCCTCTGAGCATGCGTGGGAAAGTAAAACGTGTATACAAACCACATGCATACTCACATAAATATACACGCACACATATCAGGGAGGGAGGGAGAGAGAGAGAACGCTCTTTAAGTTTTGTTTTTGATGGCTTTGGCTCGTTGAGAATGATATTAAAGTACAGACTATAGAGATGAATGCTTGGTGTTTAACAGGGGCACCATGGGACTCAAGGAATGGGTGGGGATCTGAGTGGAGAACAGAGTTCCCTGCTGGGTGTCAAGGACCCCAGCATCCCATAGAGACATCTAGACAGTGAATTCCGAGTATCATCTTGGGAGCCACAGTCTATGTTTCTGCCTGTCTTCAGAAAGATACATGAGTGTGGACAGTGGGGCCAGAGGCCCTTCTCTGACCTACACACCTCAAATCCAGTATACTCCGAGATCTGTAGGCAACCCCAAGGAAGTAGAGCAACCGACTGAGGAGTGAGATCAAATTTATCACCAGCTGAATGCTTGTGTGTCTGGAGTAGAATATAATGATATAAAGTAAGTTTTAATCTTTTCCTTAATGACTTCATGGGTGGTGCCAGCCTTGGCGGTGCTTGATTGGGCCATGACTTATATGTAGTAAAAGTGGACTAAAATTGTTCACAGAAGCTAATCTAGATGTGACTTCTACATTCATCGTGTCTAGATTCTTCCATTTTAGATGAGGAAATTAAAATTTAAGGCCAAACGCCAGTATATTGTCAATCTCCCCAGTCCCCTGCCCCATGTACTTTCCTTTCTGTGTTGATACGTGGTTGGAAAGGGTCTAAGGCATAGTTAATTGGCAAAGCATTCTCCTAGTGTGCACAAAGCCCAGGGGTTTGCATTCCACCACTACACCAAAAATTAAAGAAGTAAAAAAATTATCATGTCATGCTGGCCATGAGCAGCCCTGTGAGTGTAAGAGATCATAGTTTTAAAGTGAAGGTGACACAAACTGTACACAAATCAGGCCGTGAGAGTCGGGGAAAACGGCTTTTATCTCATCGGTTTTTCGGTTATTTCTCTGTGTGGGAATTGGGAGAAAATAGCCCAAGCTATTCTTAAAGTGAAAGACATTGCAGTTTCTGAGAGTCAAATGCCTTACCTAAGACATTTTGAATATAAATATATGTACGCGTGTGTTAGATGTACAGGTACAAGTCTGCCAGTTATCAAACGCTGGGTTTAAACTGCTTTAAACTCTCAGACAGGGAGAGAGAAAGAGAAAGAAGGGAGAGGGAGAGGAGAGAGAGAGGAGGGGAGAGAGGAGAGAGAGAGAGAGAGAGAGAGAGAGAGAGAGAGAGAGAGAGAGAGAGAGTGTGTTAGTTTTAGTAAATAACTAAGTCACTTTCCTGTGGACTCTATACTTCTAGTCTAACATTCCGGATTACCTACTCTGCTCTAACCTGTGTCTCGGTCCTACTTTCTCTCCCTTCCACTTTGTAGGCACAAGATGAACTAGAATTTGGCTTCTTGTTACTCTCAAGACCTCTGTGTGAGAGAACAGAGAAGAACATAAGAGCTCTTGCAGAGGAGTCCTGTGGCAGCCCTTGAGCAGCTTGGTGGCCAGAAGACCTGCCTAGCCTGCCAGCTCTGCACTCGCCCCCGTGGCAGTGAGCTCACACCAACTCTCAATGTCCACATGGCAGAAGCCCATCCTGAAGGTGCCTCCTCACTGAGAGATGTTGTCCCTGGAAGTCAGCCGTCTGTTCAGATGTTCCGATACACTTCTCTCTGCCAGCAGGGCCCGTGGCGGATGAGGGCGAGCAGCAGTATCACTAGGATACCAGACACCAGGCAGAAGGTAATGGCAAGGATGACCCTCAGGACTGCAAAGACAAGTACACCGATGGGAAATTAGTATGTTAGGAACAGGCGAGGATCACACCAACACCCCCGCTCAATGAAAGCCCTAAAAAGCAGATGAAAATCGCATGTCATTGTTGACTTTTTGCCTTAATTTAAAACTTAGAAAGGTATTTTATTTTGTGTCAGCAATATAGTTTTCACAAAACTTTTGCTTTTGTCCTTCTGCTTTTTTGCTGTGTGAGACAGAGGGACCTTGTCCTTGCTATGTAGCCGAGGATGAGCTAGCTAGCTTGCACTCTTGATCCTCCTGCCTCAACCTCCCAAGTACTGGAATTACAAGTGAGTGCCACCATGTCTAGCTTTCCTGCCTCGATGGTAAATTCTCGAGGCATGTCTGAAGCAGCCTTGGAATCAGTAGGGAGTGTTGGATAGAACACAGAACTCAGAGTCAGGAGGGGACTTAAGTTCTAATTTCAGCATGACCTTTGACATTTGGCCTCAGCTCTCCACTGCAGAGGGAAGGTAACTGAGTAGAAGTGTCGAAGGTTTTCTCATAATGTAACTTCTCTCCTTCCTCTTTTCCTTCCTTCTCTCCTCCTTCTTCCCTCCCTCCCCCCTCGCCCCCATGGACTGGGACAGGGGGCGGTGGGGGGTGACAGCATACTGGCTTTTGGCTTTAAATTTTAATTTCTTCTAAAATGGAAGAATCTAGACAAGATAAATGTAGAAGTACATCTAGATTATTTTCTGTGAACATTTTTCATCCACTTTTACTATGAGTAAGTCATGGCTCAATCAAGCACCTCCAAGGCTGGCACCATCCATGAAGGCACCATACATTTGCCTGATATCTGGTATCCTAGTGATATGGAAGACCATAGTGATACAGTCTTCTTTCTCATAATGCTAATTTTCTCCTTCATCCCTCTTTTCCTTTCTTCTCTCCTCCTTCTTTCCTTCCTCCCCCCACCCCATGGACTGGGCTCAAACTTCTAATTCTATTGCCTCAGATTCCTCAGTGAATTTCATGTATTTTTCTATGGTTAAATTATCAACTGAATTGGCTCAGAAGCTCAGAGGAAAATTTGAATAACTCACTTCGAGCAATTGACTAAAATAAGTGGAACCATTCCCTCTTTTAAAACTGATTTTTCAAAAAAGCATGTTTTAAGAGAAACTGAGCATAAGTTGAGTTTGGGAGACATTTATTGCATAATCACAGAGTAGTGTGAATCTGTAATTGTTGAGAAAGATCTCTTGATAGATGATGGTGAGCAGCCATGAGGAGATACACAAGGTCACATTTCAGATGAGAAACTAATACATTAGAAAGTTGCTCTCCTTGGCACACATTGTTCACCGAAGCTGACACATCACAACAACTTCCTCCATCTCTCAGTGCACACCTCTGTTGTTGGTGCTGAAGACAGGCTTTCTCTTTGTAGCCCTGGAACTTCCTCTGTGGATCAGGCTGGCCTTGACCTCAGAGTTCTGCCTGCTTCTGTCTCCAGAGTTCTGGGAATAAAGGTAGCTGCTACCATGCCCAGTTGCACATCTTTTAATTGTGCAAACATGGGATGACTTATTGGCTTGGGCAATGGGAAGCAAACATTTCTGGTCCTGATGTCTTGTCTATAGAATAGTAGTGCTCTAAGAACACAGAAGAAAATCACTGATTTAGCCTAACCTTGTTGCAGAGGGAGGAAATGAAGAAGTAGATCATTTGATAAAGGCTCAGCAGGTAATTTTATTGTACTAGAAATAGAATTTCAAATTCATCTATTCACTAATGACTTCCACCTCAAGCTTGATGCGTAAGCAACTTGGTATGTAGTAGTCTCCCTTATCTATGGCTTCACTTTCTGTAATGTCAGTTACCCATGGCAGTCAATCACTGTATGAATGTATTAAGTGGAAAATTCCAGAAATAAACAACTCCTGGGTTTTAAATGTTGCACCTCTCTGGGAAGCATGATGGTATCTCACACCGTCCCACTCTGTCCCACCTGGGATATGATGGAAGTCATCCTTTGTCTGTCAAGTTTATGCTGTGTATTCTGCCTACCACCAATCACACCGTAGCACCTTGGTTACCAGGCAGTTGTCATGGATCTCAGTGCCTGTGTTCATGTAACCCTAATTTTCTCAATAATGGTTAAAGATACAAGAGTAGCAATGCTGGAAATTGGATTCATGAAGAGAAGCTGTAATATATTGTCCTTGAGTGAAGGGTGAAGATATACAATGGAGAGAAAGAGTACACTTATATACCCTCCATTGTAGTGCATTTATATACCCTCCATTGTAGTACATTTAAATAATTCTTCTATCTTTGTTTTGGTTTTGAGATCAGATCTTATGCAGTCCAGGTAGCTAGAAGGTGGCTGTGTAACCAAGGAACACCTTGAACTTCTGCTCCTCCTGCCTCTACCTGAGATTATAGGAGTGCATTATCCCACTGGGTTTTATGCGGTCCTGGGGACTGAACCTAGGGCCTCGAGTGTGCTAGGCAGGCAAGTGTTCTACTAGCTGAGCGACATCTTCAACCCCATTGTTGAAAAGTTAGAGAGAACCAAACAGAATTAAAGAAGGAAAGAAGAGACTGGATGGAAATAAAGAAGAGAGACAAATGCTAATGATTTACATCTCTCTCTCTCTCTCTCTCTCTCTCTCTCTCTCTCTCTCTCTCTCTTTATCTTGTCTTGGGAAAAAAATCCATTTTCACAGGGCTGGGAATGATGACATGTGCCTATAATCCTATCATTTGGGATGCTGAAATAGAAGGATTTTAAGCTCCTGAGTAGCCTGGGCTATAATAGTGAGTTCCTGAAAAGGTAAATCTATTTTCATGGTTAGTTTTCTGAATTTAGAAATTTAATTTTTAATTAACCCATTAACTTTGGCTATGCTATTACAGCAGTCCATGGAATAAGCATCCCCACACTTCCTGCAGTGAGCACATATCCTGTATCACATAGACTATGGGAGACCCCATATGCTCTGCTCCTGAGAAACCCAGCATGTGATGGGAGAACCAGATAGACAGTTATGTGATAGTGTGACCCATGCTGAAATGGAGGTGTTACTGTTGCCATTCAAACAGAGAAAACTGCAACCAACAGAGTATATTGAATTTGCAAAAGGGGAAAATTGGAAAGCTTATGAGATGTGAGATGACTTGTAGGAGGAATGGGGTTTCCGATGAGACAGGAGTGGTGCACGGGGTACGTTTGGGAGGCAGTGAGTAGAGCATGGGAGTTGGGTGAGGTAATCCAGACCCAGAAAGACAATTATCACATGTGCTCACTCATAGGTAGTTTTTAAACATGAAATAAAGAAAGCCAGCCTACAAACCACAATCCCAGAGATCTTAGACATCAATGAGGACACTAAGAGAGACATACATGGATCTAATCTACATGGGAAATAGAAAAAGACAAGATCAGGGTCCAACTTTTGGGTTTCTGGTTTAGTTTTGTTCTGAAGCACCTGGAAATGACCAGAAATGCTTGGGAGGGATGAGCTGTTGTATTTAAGGAAAATATCCTCTGAAGTCATGATGGTGGTGACAAGGTAGGTTGGGCAAGGAGTCGTTGGAATATCTCAGGCCGGGTACCCAAGGCTCAGAACTAGAGCTGTGGATGTGGGGACACAGACAAGGGAACTAGAATGCTGGTCAATCCTGGGTTGCACTGAAAAGTGTTGGTGACAGACTAAAGACCCTTGGTCAAGGGGAAGATGCGGCTAAGCCATGGATTTGTGCTGTGACCAAGAATGAGCACCACAGATAGGGCAGGTACAGACTAGAGAACGAAATGACTTTTGTTTATAAGTGGGATGGAGACGAGCTCTTCTGTGGATAGATGTGGCCAAGAGGTAGCTGGAAAAAACAGGTCTTTAATTTTTCTCTTAGATGCAGCAGTAGGGGTTGGAGATGTTGGGGACAGGCTCGTGGTGAGCATGGAATAAGGATACAGCTATGGGGTTTTGAAATGTGATTATTTCAGGGGTTGGTGGAAGGAATCTATCCAAAAGAATCTGGACAAGGGACTTGAGAGAACAAACAACAAACAAAAAACCCCAGGAAAGACAACTCTCTTCTCTCTTTACCCTCCCATCTTTCGGTACTGAGGGTTGAACCTTATACATGCTAGCCCAGCACTCTTCAATGAGGTAAATCTCCTGCCTGGAACTCAAGATCGTTCTGTCTCCAAGGGCTGTGATTTCAGGCACACACCACACCAGCCTCTCTGGGAAGCTTTACACTTTTAAAATTTACTTTAAAATTATGTGCTTGGTTGAACTATAGAAGACTTTAGAAATTTGGCAGAGTTATGTTCTAGAAGCTGAGAAATGACAGTGATCGTTGGTTCCTTCCTGCAAAGAGCAGGGGTCTGAAAACCATGCCAGGGCTGAAAAAGAGGCCCTGTCCCATGGAAACGCACAAAAGCTGCTAAAAGAAATGTCCCGACACAATCTTTCCTTAACTGGATAGGTAGCCAAGAATGACCTTGAATTCTGGTCTCCCTGTTTCCATCTCCCAGCTGCTAGAATTACAGACATGCACCATCACACCTGGTATTTTGCTGGGACTCCATCCAGCCCAGGTATTCCTGTGTGCTGCCTTAACACTCTGCCTCCTGAACTACGCCCCAGTTCTCTCTTCCTCTCATTCTAGGCCTTGTCCACTGCAGTAGCCTCTTACCCTCCATGCCCTCAGCCTCCTTCTTACCAGATCTAGTCTCTCACTGAAGCCAGGGCCTGTCTTTTTTCTTTTTTTAAAAAAAAAGCTTCTTTATTTCTTTTTTATTGATTTTTATTGAACTCTACATTTTTCTCTGCTCCCCTCCCTGCCTCTCCCCTCCTTCCTTCAACCCTCTCCCAAGGTCCCCATGCTCCCAATTTACTCAGGAGATCTTGTCTTTTTCTATTTCCCATGTAGATTAGATCCATGTATGTCTCTCTTAGTGTCCTCATTGATGTCTAAGATCTCTGGGATTGTGGTTTGTAGGCTGGCTTTCTTTATTTTATGTTTAAAAACTACCTATGAGTGAGCACATGCGATAATTGTCTTTCTGGGTCTGGGTTACCTCACTCAAAATAATGTTTTCTAGCTCCATTCATTTGCCTGCAAAATTCAAGATGTCATTATTTTTTTCTGCTGCGTAGTACTCCATTGTGTAAATGTACCACATTTTCCTTATCCATTCTTTGGTTGAGGGGCATTTAGGTTGTTTCTAGATTCTTATGACAAATAAAGCTGCTATGAACATAGTTAAACACATATCCTTGTGGCACAATTGAGCATCCTTTGGATATATACCCAAAAGTGGTATTACTGGGTCTTGAGGAAAGTTGTTTTCTAATTTTCTGAGAAATCGCCACACTGACATCCAAAGGGGGGCTGTACCAGCTTGCATTCCCACCATCAATGCAGAAGTGTTCCCTTTTCCCCATAACCTCTCCAGCGTAAGTTATCATCAGTGTTTTTGATCTTGGCCATTCTTACAGGTGTAAAATGGAATCTCCTTAAGTGTCTTTTAGCCATTTTAGATTCCTCTGTTGAGAGTTCTCTGTTTAGGTCTGTACTCCATTTTTTTTTGTTGGATTATTTGTTCTTTTGATGACCAATTTCTTGAGTTCTTTGTGTATTTTGGAGATCAGACCTCTGATGTGGGGTTAGTGAAGATCTTTTCCTATTCTATAGGCTGTCGTTTTGTCTTGTTGATGGTGTCCTTTGCTTTACGAAGCCTTTCAGTTTCAGGAGGTCCCACTTATTAATTGTTTCTCTCAGTGTCTGTGCTGCTGGGGTTATATTTAGGAAGTGGTCTTCTGTGCCAATGCGTTCAAGTGTACTTCCCACTTTCTCTTCTATAAGGTTCAGTGTGGTGGCTTTATGTTGAGGTCTTTGGTCCATTTGGACTTTTGTGCATAGTGATAGATATGGGTCTATTTTTATTCTTCTACATGTTGATATCCAGTTATGCCAGCACCATTTGTTAAATATGCTTTCTTTTTTCCATTCGGTATTCTTTGCTTCTTTGTCAAAAATCAGGTGTTTGAAGGAGTGTGGATTAATATCTGGGTCTTTGATTCGGTTCCATTGGTCCTCCTTTCTGTTCTTATGCCAATACCTGTTTTCAGTACTGTAGCTCTGTAGTAGAGTTTGAAGTCAGGAATTGTGATGCCTCCAGAAGTTCTTTTATTGTACAGGATTGTTTTGGCTATCCTGGGTTTTTTGTTTTTCCATATGAAGTTGAGTACTGTTCTTTTGAGGTATATGAAGGATTTTGCTGGGCATTGCATTGAATCCGTAAATTGCTTTTGGTAATATTACCATTTTTACTATGTTAATTCTGCCTACCCAAGAGCATGGGAGATAGTTCCACTTTTTGGTGTCTTCAATTTCTTTCTTTAAAGATTTAACGTTCTTGTCATACAAGTCTTTCACTTGTTTGGTTAGTTACTCTGAGATATTTTATGCTATTTGTGGCTATTGTGAAGGGTGTTGTTTTCCTGATTTCTTTCCCAGCCCTTTTATCATCTGTGTACAGGAGGGCTACTGATTTTTTTTGAGTTTTTTGTATCCTGCTACATTACTGAAAATGTTTATCAGTTGTAGAAATTCCTTGGTAGAATTTTGGGGGTTGCTTATGTAAACTATCATATTATCAGTGAGAGTTTGACTTCTTCATTTGCGATTTGTATCTCCTTGATCTCCTTTTGTTGTCTTATTGCTCTAGCTAGGACCTCAAGAACTATATTGAATAGATATGGGGAAAGTGGACAACCTTGTCTTTTTCCTGATTTCAGTGGAATCTCTGGGAGTTTCTCTCCATTTAGTTTGATGTTGGCTGTTGAAGCCAGGGCCTTTCTAAAGCAAGAAGCCAATGGCAGCTTCAGTCCTCTTCCCCAAACTTTTCAATGACCAGGACAGCTCAGCACGATTGAGAAAGCACTCAATGCCTACCTCTTCCTAAAATGCCCCATGCTGTCTTCAGCTTTCTGGCCTCCATACTTTCTCTCTCTCCTTTGTCTAGGACATTTTTCTTCCTGCTCAGCTTCATTCCATTCACCTGGCTGCCTCCTTTTCTCCCTCAGGCTCCTGTCTGAACATTACCCCATTGGAGAAAACTCTTATGAGCAGTTGATTTAGTTAATTGCTTCTGTGGTGTGTTCTCAGAGTTGCCTGTACGTCCATTATGGTGCTCCTATATGGCGGGGGCATGCTTCTAAACTCTTTCCCTGATTGTCTTGCCTGTCCCTAGGGTTGGGTGTTGGTTTGATTGACAGGGCACAGGCTAGATCATCATTACGAGTGCCACAGCTGCCTCCATTGAGGGCAGGAGTAGACATAGTGTCTAACGACTGCCTGCCAAGTACTATTGCAAGTGCCAAGCCCTTTAATGATGAGTGAGATATGGCCTGGGAAACTAAAGAATGGTGGCAGGGTGAGAACAAGGTGTTTTCACCAGTTGGCTTCATTCTTGAGGGAGGAATGGTGCTGGGAGGGACATCATGGAGCAAGGGCTCTTAACTATGACAATGCTAAAAACAGAAGCTAAGTGACACAGATCAGCTGGCATGTGGGTTTCCAAATATAGCCAGTGATTGGGTCTTTACTAAAGAGTTCCATTTGAGCTTTTCTTCCCTATTACTGACCAGCTAACTTAGAGTTCCTCAGGAAGTCAGGTTAAATCTGGAGGGTTGAACACTTATTCAGTCTGCAAACATCAATTACAGGGTTGCCAGCACCTCAAACATGTAGGATATCATATATAATTTTTATCTTGCTTTAGGTATTGACTTTCTTAGAACATATATTCTGTATTCTACACCTTGACCCCGACCCTCAACCCCCCAAGATCATAATTCAGCTGTTAGAACTATTTGTTAAATTGATCTTGGACCCCTATAGTTTTTATTTGCTAAATTATGTACTAAATTTGGTGGTTCCATTGAAATGATATTCACAACCCTTACCACCTGCCTTGCTTATAGTACCTATGCTAAGGCAAGCGCTCACCCAGCCCAGTGGTCATTTCCTGTATCAGGAATGTCTCCACTTTGGCCTGCCACTTCTAGATCACTTATTGAGACTTTATTGAATGGTGTAGTCTAGTCCTTTTTCATCGGGGGAGTTCAATTATAAAGTTTATTTTATTGGTGGCCACCTTGTCTCATAGACTCTTGAAAAACTTCCTGCTAGTTAAAATCAACAGGGTGTTGGCGACTTGAATCTTAAGCAACCTCTGGCTTGTGTCACCTGCTGATTTCTGTGATGGGCAGCTGCGGCCAACTTCAGACTACCAAAGAGAAGCTGTGGAAGTCAGTGCCCGGAAGACACACACACACGTTTCACCCTTGAATCTGCATGGGATGCTGCCACTCGGTAGCCACTGGATTTTCCTATGGTTGAACTGCTCTGTGGCTCACTCCTATTTCTCTTCCCTGGGTATGGAATGGCCGAGGGTGCTGTTGTGAGGGGGAGGTTCCAAAAACATGCTGCAGATAGGTGTAAGAAGAGGAGACAAACTGGATGGGCAATAAGGCACAGAGTGGGCTAAACGTGACTTCCAGGCTCCTGGGTATTGTGTCTAATCAAGATAAGAAGAGGGCTGAGGAGGAAAGTTGACTAATTATACACCAGCGAGAAAACATTTATTGAGCACCAAACAATGCACCCTACCAGCTCTCTGGGGTACTGAGGACACAACAGATAAAATTCTTACTTTGTGGAGCTGATATGTTACTTTATATTTCTTATACCCTTATAATTATTATCTTATATGCATATATAATATATACAATAAATATATAAGTTGCAAAACATGCCCTTGTTCCGAGTAGAACATACCACTTCTGTGCCACACTGTAAACTTTCTAAGGTCTAAGAATGTTTTCTTGCCAAGTTCTATTTTGGGCAGATGAGGTAGAGCTAACTAGCCACTGCTTACCCTTTATCTCAAGTAATTCAAACTATGTTTTTAATGTAAAAAAGGAATTTAAATCAGCTGAATAATCTTATATATAATATAGTCACTTCTGTTATATTAGAACAACCCTCCCTCAGGGAAAAATCCCTTACATATGCCAGCAGGAATTGTATTCTAATGAAATATACACACACAAGTTTTTCAAAGCTCACTATAAAAGTGCTTCCTTTGGATGTCCTAACAATAAAGACTTTATTCGCCAGTTTTCACCTCCTCACTGCTAGAAGACATTCACAAAGTATAGATGCTGCATGGCCCCAACAGCATGTATTTACACAGGGGAAAAGTAACTCAAAACAACTTGTCAACCCATGTCTTGAGTTATTCATTCCATAACCAGGTCGAGAGAGGGTGGCCGTCATGTAGGCTCTGGCTTCTGGTGGGGTCCACCTTCAGCAATCATCTTAGCTTCAGCCACCTTAGAAATAAATTCTGTTCTGCTGCGTGGCCCATCAAGACTCTAAAGAGCGTCATCCAGACAACACCTTCTTGCATCAGGAACAGTGGCAGTAGACCAGCCACTTCACTTAGGGGTTCGGAAGGTACCAGAATCAAAACCTACTACATTCCATTTGTCCTCTGAGCAGATTTTGCAGCTATATGCAATGTTCCAATAAGTTTTGGACATGGAGGCATCTAGAATATTCTCATTTTGTTTCAGTGGTGTGTGTGTGTGCATGCGTGTGTGTCTGTGTAT
This sequence comes from Myodes glareolus, assembly GCF_982192425.1. Taxonomy (NCBI): domain Eukaryota; kingdom Metazoa; phylum Chordata; class Mammalia; order Rodentia; family Cricetidae; genus Myodes; species Myodes glareolus. Next base: position 63,079,099 of record NC_142029.1, read on the forward strand.
GTGTCCTCATATCTCCTCTTATGAATCAGCTTTAGATTTGGTGAAGCATCCTTACCTCTGAGGTGCTGTTTCTGAGTTTCTTGTTTTTGTCAGATTTTTTTTTTTAAATTGGCTACAAAGTGCCTTCCAGAAGCTGCTGTATGGATACCATATATGGAACTTTCTGGAAAGCTTGGCTTTTAGTTTCTTTGAAAGGAGCATGAATGGACACAAAGAGGTTTTTATTTTCTTAGTTCTGCTACTCAATGTGTTTTAACATGCATATAAAATCCGATCATGCTAGGCCAGGTATGAAAAGCTTCTCCAGGTGTCTCTCTTGTCTCATCATTTTGCCGTTCTTTGAGAGAAGGCAGTGACCGGTGAACGTCGTTGTCGGGTAAATTAGTCCTTTGTCCATTAGCCTAGGGTTAGCGTCTTCTTTTTCTTGCTTGTGCACTAACATGTGGGCTTTGTTTGAAACCTGTTTCACTTCAAAAATTTTCAGTGCAGCCTTATTCAATCCTGCTCAAGCAGAACCTGGGAGCCCTTCAACAGGAAGAGTTCTTGGGCTAATCACAGCGTCATGGCAGCCCCACAACCTTGACCTAGCTCTTATTCCTGATTATACTGGGATCTGGTTTTCTTTACAGCAACACTGAAAGAAAGACCAACCAAGTTAAGCTTTAAAACAGATAGAGAGGTAGGAGTTGCTCAAAGTGAGAGGTTCCTGAAATATACAGTTATCAACCCAAACTCATTTCCTTCCAAGCTGGGGATAATGGTCAAAGAACTTTCTGGAAACCCCGGTTGCTTGAGAAAGCACCCTGCACTTCTTGCTGAGCTCTGCAAGCTCACTAAGCCGAAGCGCCCTTAGTACCTTGGTGATTGCTTGTGCCCATACACTCCGTGGACCAGTCCTCGGGGATCACGGGATCCAGTAGTTCCGCAAACTTCTCCAGAGGGCAGCTGTGGGTGCAGCCAGGCAGTGTGAGCGGGTAGGGCTCGTGCTGGGTCTCATTCCGATAGTACATCTCCACGAAGTGCCCCCTGGTGGACAGGCAGAGGACAGCACTGTTAGCTCCGCGATGCTAAGCCGTCCCGTGAATTTCTTTCCACCCTACTGTCACCCTAACCTAAGGACCAGCGGAATGGGGAAGGCTGGTTTGTTAGGTAAGCCAGGCATGGAGAGTGGGGGACAGCATCCTTCATCAGAGATCATTAGCAGAGCTGGGTGTGACTTTGAGTAAGAACGAAGATCTACTATTTTTGAAGACCTTTAATTTTTATATGTGTGTATGCCCATGAGTGTATGCCATGTGTTTTGTGGGTGGGTACCCACGGGGGAAAGAGGGCTCGGATCTCCTGGAGCTGGAATTACAGACAGCTGTGGGCTGCCTGATATGGGTGCTGAGACCCAAACTCAGCTCTTCTGTAAGAGACTACTCTTAACTGCAGAAACCTCTCGTAAGCTGGTTGTTGTTATTTTTTAATTGTATTTATTTTTTACGAATACCCCTGGTTCCTATTGAAAATGGACACTTAATCCTCGGTGTAGCTTCCTTCATGTTTGTACTGAGGGACTGGACTGTCCTAATTTCTTAGCTCTCATGTTAAACTGGCCACAGATAGGGTCCTAAGCAAAAAGTCAGAGGCTTTGTCTTAAGACAGCATTTCTCAACCTGTGAGTTGAGACCCCTTTGGGCATCCAACGATCCCTTTCACAGAGGCCCCCAAGACCATCACAAAACACAAATATTTCATTACAGCTCATGACAGTAGCAAAATCACAGCTATGAAGTAGTAATGAAAATAATTTTATGGTTGGGGGCCAACACGATGTGAGGAACTATATTACAGGGTCGCAACATTAGGAAGGTTGAGAACCCCTGCTCTAAGGGGACAAGGTCAGTTCAGGGGATAAGGAAGGAGAGGTACGTTCATCTCTCTTGTTTCCATTTGATCTCTAGGTAAGGAGGCTTTTAATCTTTGTAAACAGGAAAAATTTTGCTTTCCAGTTTCCTGTTAATGGCAAATATAGAAATAAATAAAGTCTTACTGATTTCTAGAGGGGCCAGGAAATGTGGGGTCTTCTAGAGGGGCCAGGAAATGTGGGGTCTACTAGGTGCGGGGTCTCCCTTCTCCTGGTCTGTCTCTTCAATGCTTCTCGTTCGCTCCTTTCTTTTTTCTCTGCTCTCAGGTATTCTTTCAGGCTTTGTCTTAAATGTGTCTCTCCTCTCCTTCAGCAGCAAACACAGAAGGGAATAATGCAAGACAGCTGGGGATATGCCAACACTTCAGAGAAAGTTCTCTCCGAGGAGAAAGAGATGGGTTCAATTCCTGAGTCATTCTAAGGGCTCTGCCTGAAACCTGCTTCTATCCAGGAAGGCTGACTGGCCCGTGCCAACCTGTTTGTGGAAGTAACTCACCAATGAAAGAGTCAGGAGGGAAATTCAAGTAAGAGTTAATGATCTGTCTCATTATAATGACCTCAAATTGCAAATGTCATATAAACAAACCTTTAAGATACCACTTTAAAGAAGGAAGATAGTGACTGCGTGAAATATTCATTTATGAGATACGTTTTTGTTTGTGTATATGTGTGTGGTATGGTGTGTGTATACACATATATGTTCAAGAGTGGAGATCAGAGGTTGTTGTGTTTAGTGTATATGTGTGTGGTATGGTGTGTATACGCATACATGTTCATGGATGGAGATCAGAGGCCAATGTCTTGTATCTTCCCCCACTGTTTTTCTATTTAATTTAGAGACAGGGTCTCCATCGATGAATATGGAGCTTGCTGTTTTGGCTGCACTGAATGACTGTTGATTGCCAGGATCTACCTGTCTTTGACTCCCAGCACTGGGGTTGTATACACACACACACACACACACAGTTCTTACATGAGTGCTGGGGATTTGAACTCATGGTGTGGGAGGTCCTTCTGTCTGTGTGTTGCTTTTCTTGGTTAATGAATAAAGAAACTGCTTTGGCCTGTTGATAGATAGAACTGAATGCTGAGATAAAGAAAGGCAGAGTCAGGGATGCTATGGAACCACCACCAGAGTCAGACATGCTGAATCTTTGCCGGTAAGCCACTGCCACAAGGCGATATACAGATTATTAGAAATGGGTTAAATTAATATAAGAGTTAGCCAATAAGAAGTTAGAGCTAATGGGCCAAGCAGTGTTTTAATTAATACAGTTTCTGTGTGATTACTTTGGTTCTGGGCAGCCGAGAACAGACAAGCTGGCCTTCTCCAAAAAACTCATGTCCTCAATCTGCACAGCAAACACTGTATCCATTAGGCCATCTCCCATCCCTCAAGATACATTTCTTAAAATGCCCAGTATGGAACAAACTGGTGACTATATCTCTGAGTGTCGTTTTCAGTAACAGCAACTCTGTTTTCCCAAGTGTACTTGATGACCAACAGTCTATCAAAATCATGATTATATCCAAAGACTAGAGTTATTTCTCAGAGTCTGTTGTGCCCACCCCAGCAGGATCAAGTATCCCCTTTTAGCTGATAATGCATGAACAAACAGGCCACGCTTCCTTGGGGCTGAGGTACTTGATAAGCCACTTGCCCTTTGCACTTAGGAATTCCTTTGGAGGACCTGCCAGCAGGTGGGCAGCCCTAGAAGCTGTAGGTCGGAAGCCCAGTGCCTGACTGATGTCATATGACATCACAGCACTCGCCTTGACCTAGTGACCTAGTGGCCAGCTATCCCCTGCCCTGGAGGGTTAGATACACAAGAGATAACTTTCCATTGTTCAAAGCCTCTGAGAACCCTAGGTTTATTGATGCTGAAGGGAAAGTTAATTTTATGAATTAATCTATCTGCCAAGTAGTTTCTGAAGAGGATCTGGTGCTGAAGATACAAACTAAAGACACACAAAAATGGATAAAATTGTGGCATAAAATGTGAAAATGGAAAAATACAGTTATTTAACATAGTTAATTACTTTACATAATCTATGGCTTTAAACTGATATGCCCGATTAGAGAGAGAATCCTTGAGGAGCAGCAGGCATGGTGCTGCATGCCTGTAATCTCACCACACAGACCTGAGAGAGGAGGGTTGCAAACTGAAGTCCTGCTTGGGCTACACTGTGAGGCCCTCCTTCAAAAAACAGCAAGGCCTTTAAGTGCACAAGTAGCCATGGCATCTACAGTTTCAATCGACTACATATGTAAAATGGCTAGGAATTGAACACATTCTCCCTCCGTGTCCCTATCTTTTCTTCTTTCAGGAGAAATTACAGACTCCGAGTCAGGATTAGGTAATACACAACCAAAGCACATGATAACTTGGGCCCTCCTTATTCTAACTGAAAAACAAGCAATCAAGTTTAACCCTTGAATTTTCCCTGAAGTCCAGAAAAAGACATCCCAGTGTAAGCACCAGGTCGATATGTGTGTGTGGCCCTTTGATAAAGGGCATGAATGCTCAAGTCTCCTGGTGGAAAAGAACCCCAGATTTGGTTAGTAACAGGGACAGGGGTGAGGGTGTGAGAGAAAGTGATCCAGTGAGAATATACTATAGTACCTCAATAAAGTTTAGGGCTACACACCCCGATAATGCAAGTTTAGGACTTCACACCTAGATAATACAAGTTTAGGACGGTATACCCCAGTAAAACAAGTTCGGGGCTGCACACCTCAGTAAAACAATTTTAGGACTATACACCCTAAGAACGCAAGCTCGGCTGTGGTGAAGACACTGGAGAGAATAGAGGGCTGGAGGAAATTGATAAATCCTCTTATCTCCGAAGAGACGGACTACTCTAGAACGGATGCCAGGATTTTAGCTGGATCTCTCAGCGTGTGCCCAGAGCTGGCCTTCGGACTCCTGTGTTATTGGGAGAGCATTTCTTGTTCCAGGCCTCTTACTGCCATGCTCTGATTTGCTTGCTAGTTTCCACTATGAACTCTTCTCTCCATTGATGGTAGGTGTTTGAAAACAAGAGTAGCCAAGTTGACATTTTAGGTTCACTTTTTCATGCCTGGTGCCAAGTTAGAGGTTCAGGAAAGAGAGTGTCTACCTTCTCCTGGCTGTGCAGGAGTGAAGGTATTGACTGAGGATGAAGTATTGGTGCTGTTATACTTTCTTATAGTGGCTCCCTGCTAAGAGACTCTGAACAGCCTGCAAATATATCGCGCGAGAGGTACATGGACCAATCACAGCATATGATATACAAATGAAGGCTTGGATTTGCACCAGTCACAGCACAAATCTCATGTAAAAATGAGAGTTTAGCTGGGCAGTGGTAGCACATGCCTTTAATCTCAGCACGTGGGAGGCAGAGATGATAGGTGGATTTCTGTGAGTTCAAGGTCAGCCTGGTCTACAGAGCCAGTTCCAGGACAGGCTCCAAAGCTACAGAGATACCCTGTCTTAAAACAACAACAACAACAACAAATGAGAGTGTATGTTTCATCAGTTAGTTTTGCCCTGTTAGCACCAGTTACAATAGTCACTCTGCTGTGCCACCAGCGGAAGTGCTCTGCCTTGGACCTAGTTTGAGATGGTTACAAAGCCATTTAGAGTTCACCAAACCTCGTGGTAGCAAAATGTCTGATAAAAACTATGTGAAACAATCTTTGCTGGCACTGCACCTCAGCAGCACTGAAGGTGTTCATAGGATGTTATTCATAGGGTGTTCAAATCGGCCGATACTAGCATAACGGTAGTCCAACACGGTAGCTCTTTGGTAGTTTTCTTGCTCAAGACTGCCAGGGTAGCAAGGGAGAGTCTAACAGCTGCTAATTAAGGAGTTAAATTGCCCCATCCCTCAACATTTTCCCTAGTGGAAAATGAACATCAGAAGGAATGCTCACAGTGAGAAGCTAAAGAGCATACCATCAACACTGATAATAATTTCAACAGATTTTAAACAAATGTTTATTAACATCTGCCCATTGCTCCACGGGGACCCTTGTGCCATTTTAAGAACTAGTTCTCTGCTTCCTGTTTGCGGAGTGAGATGCAAGCTCTCAGCTGCTGCTCCAGGTCCATGCCAGCCTGCCTGCCTGCTACGATGCTCCCTGTCATGACGGTGATGGACTCTTATCTCTCTGGTGTTATGAGCCTTCAATAAGTCCTTCCTTCTATAAGTTGCCTTGGTCATGGTATTTTACCAAAGCGAATCAAAGTAACTAATATATTTGTCAATTTTTTTTTTCTGATTTTCCCAGAGATCTCCCACTTGAAAAGCAAAACTCTTCATCCCTGAAGTCCTTCGGTTCCAGATAAAGCAAACCATTTAAACCTCTAGCCTGACTTTTCTTTGTCCTATTTTCTTTCAGGGGTCAAACTAATCATCAGTGAGAGTCCCACCAGGTCACAAGGGGGTAAATACTGCTCGGCAGTTGACTCTAAGACACAGGATGCTGGATACGAGTCACCAGGAGCTGTGAGAGAGCTTGGGCTGTTTAATTGAAAGATATTTTACATAAGCATCAGGCATCTTTATTTCCCTCTTGGCGTCTTGTACCAGACAGTTTTTTCCCCAAGAAAAGAAAAAGTAATGTCTGCCTTCTTTTTTTTATTGCCTTCATTAAAAAAAATGTAATTTCCTCTACTTTGGATGGTTCCCTCAATCCATCTAATATGTATACATTATTTCCCAATAAAAGACTCATGCAATAGAAAGAGCCAAAGTCCTGTTGTCCCCACTCCTTCCCTCCGACTATGAAACCAAACAGAGATTGACACAGTGGGCACAAAGCCAACAACAACAAAATAACAGCAGGCTGGCATAGTAGCCCATTGCAGCAGCTCCAGCGCCTGGGAGCAGGACCAAGACCAGCTTCTGCTATAAATTGAGCGCAAGGCTGACCCCAGGTACATAATAAAACTTTGTCTAAACAAACAAATCAGACTCCTAGCTGAGAGATATAGAGGAAGATATATTCTCCTGAGAGATATATTCCTCAGAAGAGGAATAGCTGGCTTACTTTAGAGGGTCCTGGAAGATTGACCATTCTCCATGAATATATGAGCATCACAAATTGGACTTAGTGGAGCAGCCTATAAAGGACATGAAGTTGGGAAAGTGTGTGTGTGTGGTGGGGGTGAGTGAGGAGGATCCAGGAGTGGTTCAGGGGAGGATGATGGAGGTGAATATGTTCAAAATACATTGAATGCATGCATGGAATTCTCAAAGGATTAATAAATTAAAAAAAAAATCTCTATGAGTTTCAGGCAGCCTGGTTTGCGTAATGAGTTCCACGGCGTCCAAGGCTACTTAGTAGGATCCTGTCTCAAACACAAACAAACAAACAAACCCAAACTAGTAACATCAAAGCGGCCGCTTACCCCTTTTCTTGGTACAATTCCATTATGTGGCAAGACGCATAGGGAGGTAGAATTCCATTATAAACATCTAGCGCCATCTGCAGGCCACTCACAGTAGTGTCGTGCTACGGAGATAGGAAACAAATTTTGTTGTTTGCTTCACAGGCAACAAACTTCAGCAAGCGTTAAGATACAGCGGTGGTTCCTGATCCCTCCATATTCTCATTGACTTAATATGTAAGAAGAGGAATGCGTTTCTCTGACGTGTCTGGGCAGTAAGATCTATTCATAGATTGTTTTCATCTAAAAGATGAAGAAACTGATATCCAAGAAATTAGGCACTATGCTTAATTTCATACAGTCATAAAATAGGAATAAATGTGAAGCAAATCTCCTGATTTTAAATCCCGTGCCTATAGTAGGACTCCTTCCCTTCTGCATGCTATACTGGTTTTCAATACATTTAAAAAGTCTGGAACACATGAAGGCTAAATTGCATTTCCCACAGATTTGCAACATCTTTGATTTTTAAAGTTGTAGGAGAGTATCTGATACCAAGGATGTTTAGGGAGGTTAAAGATGTAAGGGATTGGGGAGTGTAAGATTAAACTATTAAACGATTAATGTAGTAGTTCTTTACCTCAGAGTGGTTTTTAATTCCGCTCTTGGCATGGATAAACTGTTTAATCTCAGGTAACTACATCTTCCATTTGTATAAAATGGGAGGACATTTGACTGCCTGGGGTTGGGACTATACCTCAGTTGGTAGAAAGCACAAATCTCTGGGTTCAATCCCACATATTGGGGAACACACACACACACACACACACACACACACACACACACACACTTGTTGCATATATCTGGAAACCTAAGCTGAATGATGGGGCACACATATTCAAAAGGAGTTAGAAGCGATCTAGTTAAATCTTAGACTTTCCAGAATTCACACAAGTCAGGACCACAACCTCATTTAGAAACTTTAAGAGACTGACAGCATTGTCTCACCCCAGGCTCACTTCCCTCTCAGAAGCACTTCCCTTATCTTCCTTCATGGACTGTTTCTCTAGTCCTTCCCATTTCGAGTGTATGCAGGTAACAATCCCCCTGTCTTTGGGCATTTCTTCCCCGTCCTCCAGCTGAAGCATAGCCTTCCTCACAACTAAACTAACCATTTCCTCTCCTGTTGCCACCCCAGTTTTACGCTGCACCCAATTTCCCCCCAATATAGACCAGTCTTCTATCCTGTATCCTGTTCCCAGCTTCTACTCATGTACAGAAGGATGCGTTCCTGGAGCAATGCCCCTGTTTCACCTCCCTGGTCCTGTCTTCCCTGTGCGAGCATCTTTGGGGGGCTTTCCACACATTACCACAAACAGGCACACGGGACAAGATGGCCTTGCAGAGCCTTCTGGCTCAGACAGTCTGCACTGTTTGCAGATTGCCTAACAAAATGGTGATGATGAGAAGGCCCAGCATCTATGCTGGCTGTTCAGGAGATGCTGGCTGCATGGCTGCATGGCTGCATGACTGCATGGCTGCATGGCTGCATGACTGCATGAACAGTGTAAATGTGGACAGTGCAATAGAGACACTTAAGCTTTCTTTGCTTCTTCCTTTTCTTTTTTCCTGATCCTCTTCTCTTCTCCCCCGCCCCCCCACTTTCTGAGATAGGGTTTCACTGTATGGCCAGACTATCTTGGAGCTCTCTACGTTAGTAGTTCTCAACCTTCCTAATGCTAAAACCCTTTAATACAATTCCTCATGTTGTGGTGACCCCCAACCATAAATTATTTCATTATTACTTCATAACTGTAATTTTACTACTTTTATGGATCATAATGTAGATATCTGATATGCAGGATATCTGATATGTGACCCTCAAAGGAGTTGCGACCCACAGGTTGAGAACTCCTGCTCTATCCAGTCCAGACTTGCCTTGGCCTCATAGCAATCTTCCTGTCCCAGTCTTCTAGGTAAATGCTGAGATTACATGTATGAACTACCACATTCAACCTGAGGTTTTGTTCTATTTAATTAGAACTGATTTAAATGTAAACAGTTGCATGTAGCTGCAAGGTTCTATAGCAAGTAGACCAGTTGTCTGTTAATTCTATACCAGAGTCTCCACAAAAATGTTCCTAGCTGTTCACTGTTTAAGCAGTTTTTTCATGAGCCTTACACGCCAATGAGGAGCCACACTATCCCCTCCCCCCTTCTCTTAATGACCCAGCGGACTTCCTACTTCAGGACACCCATGCATCTTTTTCCCGAGTCCTGCAGCAGAAGGATGGCTGGCTGCCTCTTTGAAGGTGCAAAGGCACTTTCTTCTACTGGATTTCGTGTTGTGTCGTCTGGTATCATGTTTGTTGTATGCCTGTCTCGCTGCTGGCATTAGCATTACATTGTAAATTCCTCAAGGGCAGAATGATGTATTTCATTCCAGAAGCTTTGTGCAGGCTTCTACCATTCTCTGGGTGACGGAGATATGAAGATGATGACGTCATACACATGAACATGTCTATGCTAAGTGAACACAGAGGCACTTACTGCAGAATACATGACAAATTTTCTGTATTTCTGTGACTGAGTTGCAGTCTTCATGTTCTTGAGGATTTCGCTGACCAGGACACCTTACAGGAGACAAAATCAACACACAGATAAATCAAACATAGACTTATATAATGATCTACGGGCTTCTTGTCTAATCACAACCAAGAGTTCTGTCTGTTGTGAGTTAACCGACCAGGCAAAAATCTATTTTGCCGCATAATCTGCTTCATGCCAGACAGTATGATTAGGTCTTGTGCAAGCTGAAACTCAGAGGCACATATGACTTACACAGCTTGGAAAAGAAAGTCGAATGGGCCCCATGCAGCAAAGACTAGTGAACTTATTTTTTCTGTACAAGGCCAGATAGGTAATATTTTAGATTTTGTGATAGGCATAGGTCTGCGGCCACCACCCTGTTTTATAGTAGTACCAGGGAAGTCACTATAGGCAGAACAGAATATATGAGTGCGGCCGTTTCGAAAAGGCCTTATTAGAGCCCCGTTTGTAGCCATTTCTGGGACATCAGCCACCAAACCCTTTGTGACTTCTAACTTCCAAGGGTCTTTTCCTTTCAGGGGAACACTGACTGCCCTTCTTCCAAAGGGCTAGGCAGAAGTGCCATGCTCCATCTCTGTCCATCCAAAGGATGCTGATGTTCGTCTTGTACAATAATACTATGAAGGTCAGGAGGTTGGCGCAGCAGGACAGGTTTTCAGGAAGGAAGACTTGTGCTGCAGTGGGGAAAGCTAGATGCATAGGTGTCCACATGGCCTTCCCCTTAGCATGGTGCTGAGCATCAGGCTAACACCATACAAAGGCCTCAAAACAATCCTGGAACAGGAAGCCAGACTTTGCCAAGTAGAAGAAAAGGGCAAACACAAAGAAGAAACAATGGAGAAAACGCAGGCCTAGAGTAATGCTGTATCCAGCTTTCCTTAAAAGCTGATTAAATGGAACATAACGGCAACTTCATTTACAAAATCCGGTGTCAGGCTGTATTCAGCCTATAGACAGTTATTTGTCAGTCCCTGGTCTATGGCAAGAATAGACAAATGTTCCTGAACCAGATTTGGGGGTTTAGGGAGTATGTGTGGGTACATATTGCTAAGCACTGCCATCCACAAAACCAAGTGCAAGACAGAAGTTCCAGCAATGGTTAAAGAACATCGGCCACCATCTGGGTGTTCTTGTGTTGCTGTGCCATGGAGGCAATGGATGCTTTCTATGTAGGATTGTGTCTGTTTTATCATTCAGCCACCACGTGATTGACGAGTCTCTCTCACCTAGCAAGGTCAGAACAACAAGCTAAGACAGTGTTTTGTCAAAACCATGCAGGAAGCTGGGCAGGGTGGCACATACCTTTAATCCCAGCACTTGGGAGGCAGAGGCAGGCAGATCTCTGTGAGTTCAAGGCCAGTCCAGTCTACATATGAACTTCAAGGATATCCAGAGCTACACACAATGAGATCCTATCCCCCAACAATAACAACACTCAATAGCAGAGAAATCCATGTGGGAAACAGTTTTCTGGCTAGTCAAGGGCAATGGACTTTCCCCATAAAACAGGTCAGGCCAGCCTTTATAATCTAAGGCCAGACATCTCATAAGAAGGACTATTCTGTAGAGAATCTAGTTTAATCCTCTCTTCAAATCGGGAACTCATACCCTCAGAGAGGAAGTGCCTTCCTCCTGGTGTAATCCTCCAGTAGCCCACTAGAATGCACCCTATTTCTGTTCCTATAAACAAGTCCCTACAGTTAGCATTAGAGTTCTGATATAAAGCACATAGAGATTTCATTAAAATGCATATTTTCACTCTGTAGGTACTGGGCGGGTTCTGAGAGTCGCCTAGCCACTGTTGGGTCTGCTGATGCTTCCTGCTGTACTCTGAACAGAGTATTCCTGGACCCTTCGTTGATGTGGATGGAGGAACTTATCTAGGATTCCACCTTCACCTTCTGATGGGGCTTGGGGCTGAAACGTACTGTTGGTGTCTGCTGGACCAGAGATGAGGCCTGCTGCTTGTACAGCCCGTGAGGTCCTCTGCATCCTTTGCTGTGAAACATGCGGGATGGAGTGTCTTCCATGCCTCTGTATTCTACTTGGGAAATTTCCCAGTTTTCCAGGTTCCATCTAAGACTCCTCTCTGTGATGTACTGCTTTTCCTAGAAGGCTGAGGCCTGCTGCGTTTGCATTAGTGTAGAGGGAAGGCCTGAACATTTTCATTCAGTATAGCTCTGTGCCATGTGACTGGGACTTCTGCCACAGCAGCTAAATAACGCCCTGAGATTCTTAATGACCATTGTCCTAAATCGTCAGTCCCAACCTACTTTATACATCTCATGCAAGTTTGCTCCTGACCAGCCCGGTTTCATCCCTTGTCCACTGTTCTCCTGGGAACAGCTGGCATGTAGCCCGACTTTTCTAGCTGCCTTCGCCTCTTCTGGCCAATGATTCAAATGCTTTAAATAGTTATCCATTTCCTGAACTGGTCCAGGTCCTCCCAGTCTAGTCTGGTTCCCAGAGCACTTCCTCTCTGTGCATTCTTTAAGTGACTTGTCTTGATCAAGTGTGACCATCTCCTAGTGGCTGATATCCTGATATAATTGTACTACAACCCTCAAAACGTTCCGAGCATGTCAGACGGACAAACTCTCTTCACCGTGTCAACTGTTAACACAGCTGGACCTTCTCTTGTTTCCCCTCAGTGCTGGTGACTGCATTAGGCACATCTGCGCCTGACTCTCCCTATTTCACATTTTGGTCCGCTTACGGAGATCTCCTTGCCAGCCCCAGTATCTCTCCCATCCTGGCTTCTTTCTTCTACTTCCCTATCCTAATTGTAAGGACCTAGCATTCCTCTTTCTGCCTTGCTTCCGGGATGGGAGGTGTCAAAGTCTACAAAGTGCCAATCCTAACCATGAAGTAGACTCACTGATAAATATCTTGATATCCTCCAGTACCAGTGAAAGAAGTCATATAAACTTGCCAATAGCAGTATCTGTCAAATATTTGCAAAACGTATCAAACTTTTGCCAAACTTCACACTTATAGTGAGTGCATCCTAGCAGCTGCCAGACACAACCCGTTCTCATGGAACGTAGACAATAAATCCTTAATTATTACATCTGGAAGAAATGGAAAGGACCATTTGACTGTAGCCCCGAATTCTCATTTCCAGAATTAAAAATTTACACGCAGAGTGGGCAATGTCAGTCTCTTATGGCAATGCAGTGTTTATGAACGGTGTGTCGGGTACCAGTTCCTGTTTCTTCTCAGCCTCCTAACCGCACGTTCGTCTTAGTATTCCCGGCCTCGTGAGCAGTGCTCTTCTTAGATCTGCTTTGCAGACTGGAAACTTCAGGATGCTAGAGTGATCCATGTAAAGTCACTCAGGGGGTGGGTAGCAGGACTGGAACTCAGACCCAGACTGTCCAAGTGCAAAGCTAACATTTTTTCTCATTATATAGAAAATCCGCTCACCTCCCTGGAGTCTAGATTTTTCTTTCTGTTTGTGAATTCCATACAGCGAGAGCAGAGATAATTCTGATAACTCTCTCAACTTCGTCATGGTGTCCTCGGTGGCCCAGGAGGGCAAGGTGAAGTTGTGAACACTCTGCAGGAACAGGAAAGAAGGGAGACAGGAGCACAGTTGAGAGTTATGACTTCCTTTGCCGATTTCTGTTTCCTCTTCGTCCTGTATGAACAACTCCGGCCAGGCAACTTTGCTGATCCTGCCATGTCTCTCTAAAAATTTGTGAGCGCTAGCCATGGTTTTCGGATGGAAGAACAAAATAAAATAATTTGTCCTTCCCTACAAACTTTATGGCTTAACTTTGGCTCAGTGTATAATTCATACTTTACAAAAAAGGATGCCGCCTCAGGGGCAAGGATGCACCTCATTCCTTTTAGAAAGGTTTAGGAATATTGTTGTGAACCTTTGAGGGAGGCTGGACTAGTTAGCTGTGGTCAGTAGACACAAGCTAGAGTCACCTGGGGAGAGGGACTCTCAATTGAGGAATGACTCCCATCAAATTAGTCTCGGACAAGTCTGTGGAGTGTTTTCTTAGCCAGTAATTGATGGCAGCAGGGCCACTGTGGGCAGCACCATGCCGGCAAGTGGTCTTGGCTTGTATAGGAAAGCTGACTGAGTGTGAGTGGAAGGGGCCAGGCAGTAAGTGACATTCTCCTGTGGTCTGTTTCTAGGACAAAGGCAAAGGGGGTGTGTAGGCTAGGTGATGTTCCCTAAAAGTCAGGACTTTCACATGAGGTCAGTTATAAAAGTCCATGTATTTCTGGAATCTTCACAGGTTTACTATGAACGTCTAGTTCCTGGCTGGAGGAACATCTGTACCTAATACACAGTGAGTACTGGCAAGTGTTTGTCAAATGTGTGACCGAGCTGCAATTAGTAAAGATACCGACCTTGTGGAGACGTTTTTACCTATTAAGGAAAGTTGATTAGAATCTCCCTAGTTTCAAAAGTGGGAGAAGGTGGGGTGGGGGAGAAGGAGAGAGAGGAATGGAGGAGAAAAAGAGAAAAGGTTTTAAGAAGAGCAGAGTAAAGGGATGCAGAAGGAAGATGCAAGCGATGTGACAATTACATCAGTTGACATGACCTTATTAAAGAATAGCTCAGGGAAAACCTTATGAAGTTGCTGGGGTATGACTCAGTGACAAAGCTTGGGGGTAGCTTTATGACTGTGTCCTGGCCTTAATCTTCAGAACAGGCATATGAACAAGCAGAAAATGTAGAGAAGAAAAGGAGAAGGAGGAAAAGGAGGAGGAAGAAGAGGAGGAAGAAGAGGAAGGAGGAGGAAAAAGAAGAAGAGGAAGAAGAAAGAGGAGGAGGAGGAGGAGATCCGCTGCCAGGACTGAAATGGGAGCCTTAAACTTAAACAAACCCTGAAGATCAAGAGAAAACATGGGTGAGTGCATGGTGAGGGGGCTGACAGTCACAGAGATGGGTGAACTGGGTGATCTCTCTTTGAGACAGAACTCGGAAGGTGGCTTTTGCCCCACACCCTCATGATGCCCTCCACGTCAGAAGTGGACGTGAGGCTTGCAGGGGTCAGAATTCTGCTCCAAGACACAGGAATAAAAATTACTTCCTTTGGCCAGAAGATGGAGCCCGGTGAACAAAAAGCTTTATCCTAGCCACAGAGATGATTCCCATTGCACCACACAGGGGAGTTCTTTCTCAGAAGCCATGGCTGACAGCCTAGCGTATAGTTGTCTGACTTATTTTAATATCCAGAACCTGGCAGTTTTTCTCCCCTTTATATATAACAACATTACTTTTTTCATTAAAACCAATGACAGGAACCTGGCATTCTAGTGTGACTGCAAAGTAAATGAGTGGCAGTGTTTTGAAGGAAAGCAATTTTGTTTGCAATTTTCTAAAGGGCAGAAACACAAGTAAGGAGAAGAGAGGAGTACAGATTTTCGAGCTTGTATAAGAACATCTCGAGTTATATTTCAATATCAGAGGCCATAGAAGCAGTACGTGTTTAAAAAGAGAAAGAAGATGAATGAATTTATCTGATTCAATATACACACCAAGTCACAAATAAATTTTTGATGAGCTCTTTTACCTCACAATATAAAGGGTCGTAAACCTTACTCCAAATTCCAAAGAGATCCTGGCCAGGGAATCCTGACAGTGATGGCAAGGTTTCTATGAAGCTCTGGAACACAAAGAGAAGGAAAATATTTCAAAGCTTGGACTTCTCATCATCCATAGACTTTGATATCTATTGCAGCAAGATGCAGCGAATGATACTGGCAAGAATGATGGTGACTGACATATTTGATGTGAGCTTCTTTCCAGAGTACACTAAAACTGCAGATAGACGCTAGCCTACTGCCACATGCTCCTGGTTTGTGCTGGGTGCTGAGGGAAGCACTCTGCCTGGACTCTTTAGAAATGGGTGAAGTATAACACATGCAAGTGAATGTCCTGAGGCAAGCAGAGGAAATTTGGGCAAAGCGCACAGAAATCTTAATCATAAAAATGAGATCTGGGGGTATATAGGGGTAGGTGTGTGTGTGTGTGTGTGTGTGTGTGTGTGTGTGTGAGTTCCTGTGAATAAATGCTATATCTATTTGTGCAGGCAATTCACTAGAAGGTTCTATGTTGTCATAACAAGATACATGTTCAGCTATCGGACTGTGAGGTTGGTAGCCATTCCAAGGTCTTTGGAAGACCAATTTGATGGATAAATTTTCTAGAAGACTACTCCTTGCCAATATTAACCTCAACAGACTTCGATCAAACAAACAGAAATAAATGTTAAACAGTATCCTATTCGTGGGTCTGGGAAGACAGCTTCACTCCTGGTACCCATGTAAAAAGTCACACTTGGTGACACGAGCTTGTAATCATAGAATCAAGGAGATGGAGACTGAGGGTCCTTGGGGACTTGTAGTCAGTCAGCTAGTAAAGGCAAAGGGTGAACCCCAGCTCCCAGAGAGAGAGAGAGACCCTGTCTCAAATAAACAAAGTGGATGATCCTGAGGATTGACCCTTGAAGGTGATTCTGGGCTCTACATACAAGTGTGTGCACATCAGCGTTCAGGAACACTCAAAACACACCCCCCCCCAAATATACACCGGGTGTGTGAAGAAGGTTTCCATTTTTCTCTCTTCAAATATAAAAACCTCGGAATGCATGATTTCTCTGAGGCACTCCATGGGGTCCCCTTTTTCTTCATGGTCAGTCGGCTACCAGTCCACAAGGACAAGGGGGCAGAAGTAGTGACAGAAAGCTTTGTACGGGGCCTGTGAACACGGCACAGATAGCTCTCCGGGAGGCAGCTTCAGTGAGCCAGCTCAACTTTATTCCAGAGTGAGGGGAGATATAAGGGATGGGGACAGTGGCTGGGTCATCACCTAGTTTGCTTTAGACAGCACGCTCCTATCATGAGGCTCCTGGTACAAGTCTTAACTATCATGTGTGGAAGCACAGGCTGTCATAAAGCTCCTGGCTCAATGTGTAATTACCACTAAAACGTTAACAAGTTTTGAAACGAGGCTGGCTGCAGAAAGAAAGCTAAAAATATACACATGAAAATCTAGAAAACAGGAGCCAGGTGTGGTCTACTCCTTTAATCCCAGCACTTGGGAGGCAGAAAAGGCATATCTCTGTGAGTTCAAGGCCAGCCTGGTCTATATATTGAGTTCCAAGACAGCCTGTGTTATGGAGAGAGAATCCTGTCTCAAAACAACAATGACAACAAAGAAAGAAACAAACAGTTGGATGGTGGTGGTATATACCTTTAATCTCAGCACTCAGGAGGTAGGTGAATCTCCATGAGTTCTAGGCTAGCCTGGTCTACAGAATGAGTTCCAGACAGGTTCCAAAGCTACACAGAGAAACCCTGTCTTGAAAAACCAAAGGGGGAAAAAAAAGAAAGGAAAGGAAAGGATGACAGAAGAATTGACAGGTGACCAGCGCCTTAGGTATTAAAATACACCACGAAGTTATAATAAGTCATGGTTTGGCTAATCAGAAGAAGAAATAGAACTTAAATTCTAGAAATGGGCTCCATCTATAAGGAGATTTTAATACGTAAGAACTCAAATTAAGATTGAGAAAAAAGATGAACTACTTAACAAAGTGTGAAGGAGCAACTGGAAGATCTTCAGGACACAAAGTGTTAATAAAAGTAATTGAGGGTGTGGTGGCACACGACTTTAATCCCAGCACTCAAGAGACAGAGACCAGGAGATCTCTGTGAGTTTGAGGTCAGCCTGGTCTACAGAGTGAGTTCCAGGACAGCCAGGGCTACACAGAGAAACCCTGTCTCAAACAAACAAAACACACACACACACACACACACACACACACACACACACACACACACACACAAAAGCAAAATAAATAAATAAATAAATAAATCAAAATAATAAAATGTTATGTCTATCGTTTAAAATACTGTACATTTACAAAAAATTGAAGAAATATTTCACATATAAATATAAAATATTTTCCAGATATTTTGTTAAATAATAAAACTTTTTCAAAAAGCAGTGGTCAGCCTTGTGATTGGTAAAACGCTTCTGTGTAACGGAAGGAAAGCTGTCTATTTGAATATGCACCAGAAAACCAAAAGACTACATAGGAGACGACATCACTGTCACTTGTAGGGGTCATCGAGAGACCATCAAGTCCTGTTGTGTTTACTTTGTATGTTTTCTAATTCTTGGATCGTATAGATGTGTAATTAATTTACATGGTCACTTTTTGAAAATCCAGGTGATCATATCTACCTTTTGTGCCACCCTGAAAAGCAAATATTGCCCAAAAGGGGACAGCATATGCTGTGTATCGAAAGACAGGAGCCTCAGTTTCTCCTCCTCAAAGCAGGCGACTTGACACCTGTGTTCACCGTCACTACCTTGTCAAGGACAGAGGTAAAGCACTTGGAAGGGACTGGTGGCCACCGGCAGGGAAAGAAACCAGGTAGGATGACTTCCCTAGTTAAATACCCTAACCCATTGCTAAAACAAGCCCCTGACAGACACATTCACCCCACACCCCTTCAAGTAGGCTGAGTTTCACCTTTTCTCTTGACCTCACACCCCAGTGTATGGAAGGCGACACTACTAACTTTATATGGATGAAGCCTCTTCTGGAATTCCTCAGATTGTAAAGTCTCGCTCTTGAGTTCTTGAAAACGAGGACAGTCCCTGAAAGGCAGGTAGAGCAACTGCAGACGAAAGAAAACAACATAAGACTTTGATTAGTCAGACAAGCATTGGCAGATACTCGTTGGCAATCTTTTAAGCCTCATTAGTTAGGTCTAAAGCAGCCTTAAAATTCCCTACTGTCCTTTGAGCTGAATAGAAGTTCTAAAATTAGAAGCAGTGAGGCAAATGGTCCTTGGGTCTTAACACACTAGGGCATACCGTAGAAACTGTGATTTACCTAGCTTTCTCTCATGAGCTTGCTGCTGGGGAATATTCTCGGTTGCTCATTTTCTGTGTGGATGACTGTTACCTTGCTTTCTCCCCGGCCCCTTTCATTCTGGCACGAAGTGCACATCTGTGTGCATCCTCTCTTCCCCAGGAGTGAGGTGAAATAAATTAGAGGTTTGGGATAGAATCTTAAAGGGATCAGCTCTTCACTGACTTCATTCTAGCAAATCTGCAGACCGTCAAAATAAGGGTATGAATTAAATGCATGGATAATAGTATTTAAAATCTAGTAGGAGGACAAAACGATCATTGTGAAATCAGTGTAAGCTTCACAATCTCTCTTAGCTTTAACTGAAATGAGCAGGCTGCCAACTCACAAATTTGTTTTGAGGCTCCTTTTCACCTGGTCTGTTTTTGCAGCCCCCAATAGCACTGCTCAAAGAGCCGCTCTTTGATCCCTGACGTTCTGAAGTTTAGTGTGTATAAAGCTGAGGTCAGCTTCATCTTCAATCATTTCCTAATCATTTCCTTTTCCTAACGTCTTTCCTCCTGCCCACAATAAAGCTAAAAAGCTGCTCTGTAGGCAGTCACACTAGAGTTGGTCTACTTTCAGGCTGAATCTAACACAGACCCTTTCCTTCCTCTTCGTCGTCTCTCCTGGTCTGGACTGGTGTAATCTGTCTCAGTCACTGTCCATGCCTCCTAGCAGGTCAGTGGCTGTCCACTCCTCTGACGGTGCAGTTCATTCTCCTCACAGCAGCCTCACCATCTCTGAGGGCACCCCAAAGATCAACCGTTTTTGTAGGTCTTGACTTCCACAGACTCTTTATTTTACCTGGAGTCAAATCCAAACTTGTCTTCTAAGAGTCTATGTGAGATGAAGAGTAAATAGCAGTAAGTGCTTTACCCTCCTCGCCCCACCCCCTTCTTCCATCTCACTTTCTCCTGTACAGAAATACTGGGAACCCTCTTCCGTGAGTGCTCCACCTTAGATTCCTAAGTCACTCTGTGACTTCCTTCTTCCAAGGAACTTTTCACAATCTGAGAGCATTTTATTGGTGTTCTTTATTGTCTATAAGATAGCAATCTCAAGTAAACTAGGCTCTTCTCTGTCATACTCATGGATGTATTTTCAACAACCAGAACAAGGGTGGTGTATTAGCTGCTACTCAGAAAGCTTTTATATGGCTTCCTGTCTGTCCTTTCTGACTCTGTATACCACCTGGTTTTACCTTTGCTTCCTCACATTTTTATGAGCATGTAATCTCCAATCTTCATTTCTGCATCCCTGAATTACATCAGCAACATTCTCTGAGGCTCCCACATCTTCCCTTTCTGAGCGCTGTCAGGACAGTGACTCAGTCCACCCCTCATCACACGCAAGTAATGCCTAGGAATGCTGCTTTCATCTCCTCGCTTCATTCAGTGCTCTAGTTCACGACTCTGTGAGGACCTGAATCCCTGCCCTGGGCGGCCTCCTCTCTGAACTCCTTCAGTAAATGCAGCTTGTATTGAAATCACTGCCCATCATCTTGTATTGCATCACATGGCTGATACATGTTCGATTTCTTTCATCAAACAAATCTTAAGTTAGGGATGAAGTTTGGTCTTATCGCTCAACACAGTTCTGGGAGTAACCTAGTGTTCTCAACAATTTTGTTAGACTTCTCAATTGATAAGAAAATTTTGCTTGCCTTAATGAAAAGGTAGCTGGAACCTATGGATAGATCATTTGTCTGTTTCTCTCTCCATCTCCCTCACTCTCTGTCCCTTTTTTCATCTTCCAGTGAGCTCCAGTGTCTATTGTGCAATGTGATTACCATCTGTCTGGATCACAGATTT
The DNA here is from genome assembly GCF_982192425.1 of Myodes glareolus. Lineage (NCBI taxonomy): Eukaryota > Metazoa > Chordata > Mammalia > Rodentia > Cricetidae > Myodes > Myodes glareolus. The sequence continues at coordinate 63,099,698 of NC_142029.1, forward strand.
ACTAGTTTCTTTGCTTCTCTTTGGCTGTGTTTAATATTGTATTTCAGGCTTCATCTCTGTAGAAAAGGGTGTGGCAAACATAATTTTCTTTTCCTTTTGGGAAGTATTGTTCACAGACTTTTTAGAACATCGGTAATACAATGCTTCCATTTCAATATGTGATGGTAATGCTATAAATACATCATTCTAGCTTTTCAGAAAACATCAGAAGTAGATTATACTTGAGTGGGGTTGGCGGGGGGGAGGGTGTTTCTACAAAGCATTTTGAAAAACTCTACAAAGCATGTATGAAAAATTCATACTGCCATTAAGTCAAGTTTCTATCTGTGTTGCCAGGGCAGAGAGGAGAATGGTGTATCCCAGAAGTCCCTGGGAAAAGCTTCTGGTCAATGCTAATGCAGAGTGTGAGATGTTGCTGTGATTTGGATATGTCCCCTGGAGAAATCCCATGTTGGGAACTTGGTCTCCTGTGAGGCTATGTTGAGAGGTTGAACCTGCGAGAGAGGTGATTGATTGAGTCCCAAGTACTCTGCCCTCGGGATGGATTAGTGGAGCTCTATGGGTGGGAGGGAGTTTGTTATGAAAGCTACCTTTCTTGGATACACTTGCTCCGCCTCACCCTCTGACATTCCCTGGCAGGTCGTGACCAGCAAGAGGACCCACTCCAGATTCTAAACAGATGTTGGTGTCATGCCTTGGACCTCAAGTCTTCCAAGTGTGAGCTGAATGAACCTCTGTATTTAAATAAATGACTCAATCTGGAATGCTCAGTTATAAAAACACAAAATGGTCAAGCTAACAATACAGGTCAGGGAAACTGAGCAATAATTCTGTTACAAACTATTTTCTTCATATTACGTTACATTCTACATTAGAAGGTTAGATTTATTTATTCATATTTTCTAGACACCAGTTCCTTTGAAAAGGTTCGATTTCTTGGTAACCCCCCTTGTCTGAGTTAAGTTGAATTTCTCTCAAATAGTTCTATTTATGCAACTTGGTATATGGTGCTGCATCTCAAACTTGGCTGCTCATAAAATAATGTAGGAAAGGCATTTTAAAATCCTGATGTTGGGGCTGAAAAGATGGTGCAGCAATTCAGAGCACTTGTTCTTCTATAGGACCAGGGTTTGATTCCCAGCACCCACATGGCAGCTCACAACCATCTGGGTCCAGTTCCATATCCAGCTCCCCCTTCTGGCTTCCAAGGGCACCTGGCACACACATGGGGCACAGACACACATGTAGGCAAAACACTCCTACATGTATAATGAAATAAAAATAATTAAAAAATATACTGTTGTCCGGGCCCTACCCTCAGAGACTGACTTGAGGAATGTCCCTAGTCACCAGGCATCTTGAAACCTCTCAAGGTGGTTCTCACTGGCAGCTGAGTCTGAGAACCACCGTTTCATAGGGAAGAAGACGCGTTGAATGGGAGAGGCCCAGGACTGACTGTTTACGAGCAGTGAGGCATTGGGTGAAGTTTGTTATTTTTCCTCTCTGAGTGCCTTATTTCGTTTGCCCCAGAATGTAAATTTTTAATGAGAGAGGAGTGTTTGGTGGACAGGGAGATCTTTGGATATTTAGGGGAGATGAGAAACCTATGCTGGGCACTAAAATCATGGGGATTGAAGGCAGAACACTAGGAAATGTGTGTGTGTGTGTGTGTGTGTGTGTGTGTGTGTGTGTGTGTGTAGCCACACGTGTGTCGATGGAAGAAGGGAAATTAACAAAAGCTGAAACGATAGTCAAGCAAAATGAATCCAAATTAAAACTCAGCTCCTAGCCTTGGTTGTCTGGGTCTTTTCATGTCCTGTGTATCCAGCATACTGAATCTGTAAGTCCCTAGCAGCTGACTTCCTCCTTCTGGATTACGCAGGATACTGACCCGATCTTCAGAGAGAGACACTGTGTGCACTGGGATGGGCTGCCAGGGCAGGCTGGGATTCCAGATGCTGATCCCCTCTGGGGGAAACAGGGCCGCAAGGTTTGTCATAGCACTCATCAAAGTCCGGTCAATATCTGTGCTCCGAATATAAACCTACGGGGGAATAAACCAAAGCAGATGGAAAAATCAGAGGAAACTCAAAGTTTTCTTTCTGTGGAGCTGCCAGGGTGTTAGGGAAAGAGCCAAAGCACAAGATCTCAGCAGGCACTGTGGGAACATCATAATCACATCTGTCAAGGGATTGGATAGTACCGTGAAAGTACAATGGGACAAAGCAATCCATAGGCCAATAGTTGAATTGATCAATGACACTAAGACAAAGTATTTGCACAGGTACCTATAAAAACATGAACTAAGACTATTTAGGGCAAAATAGTCCCATAAAGAGGAAAACATCAGTAAACAAGATCTCTGATGTACGTAAGTTCTTCAGAAAATAGGCAAAGGTATAAGTTCTTCATATGCATGAAGAATTTTTTTTTCAGGGGTCAAGTTTCAAAGTCCTGGTTCCCCAACTTGCCTGGTCATGTTTATAGGAATCGTTCAAGAATCTTCCGTATCTTCTCCTTATATAACTTCCAAGTTCATAATGCTGTTCCATGCCCCTCTATGGGGAAGAAAAGTAAAGGTTAGGGAAGGTATGTGTTACCATAGAACGTGTCTTTTCTCATTGTGCATGGCGTGAACAAAACCTCCTATCTGAACTGAGGCAGAAGAGAGCAGTCACCTTAGTCAGGATGCCCTGAGAATACTCCTTCATCTTTGTTAGCACACAATGTAGAGGCTGTGTATAGTATGTGTTTCATTGATAATTGACAACTTATCTAGGTAAATGGCTCATCTGAGGTGGTGGGATCCCTGTGGGCAGAACATTCAAAGTGATTGGTTCATCACACCCTAGGGGTTTTTTTGCGAATAAAATCCAACTGTCTGATGAAGTTGAGCTTGCTGAATCTGAAGGTCCCTTAAAGCCTTGCAGTAAACAGACTGATTTATTATATCTACAATCTACCTATGGCTGGCTCATAAAAAAAAATAGAGCTTGTTACTCAAAGTGTGGTCAGAGATCAGCAGGGTTGGCATCATTTGGGAGCATGTTAGAAATCAAATTCTTGGGCTCTACTCTTGATGAATTGAGCAAGAGAAACTTTGGGAGTACTGGGCAGTAATGGTGCAGTGCCTTTAATCCCAGCACTCGGGAGACAGAGGCAGGTGAATTTCTGTGAGTTAGAGACCAGCCTGGTGTACAAAGTGAGTAACTTTAGAAGAGGGGCTCAAAAATCTTCTTTTAAAAGGTTTATTTTATTATTTTATATATGTGAGTATTTTTCCTGAATGTATGTCTATGCAACACATATGCCTGGTGCCCACAGAGGACATAAGAGGGCATCAGAACCCCTGGAGTTACAGACGGTTGTTAAGACATCATGTAGGTCCTGGGAATTGAATCTGAATCATCTTCGAGAACAAGTACTCTTAACCACTGAGTGATCCCTCTAGCCCCAGGAATCTGTTTTTAACCATCTCTCTTAGAAAGCCCAGGGCTCACTGAGATCAGCCTTAACTCGTGCTCCTTGAGCACTGATGCGCATTAAAAACACAAGGATCCAGATGCACCTGTCGAAACTCAGCTTCATCAGCTCCTTCCCCCTAAGATTCTAGCTCTCTGCATCCGAAATGTGGCACTGGAACCTGTTTTATCAAGGACCCCCAAATGATTCAGTTGTGCCAGGCTTAGAGGAGCATTGCATTGTGGTTTGTTATTAACCCAGAGCCTCACCAGAGATTTACAAGTCAGGAAGGTTGTAGTCTCTCCTCAAATATGAGGATGGTTGTTGCAAAGGAACAGCGTACCATGGCCCGAGTAGCTGAAGGTGCGGGTACTTTGGGTCCAATTATCTTCTAACTTACAGCTGAGTTTTGGAATCTGATTGCTACTTAAGAGACTTCTGCGTGTGAATCCAGACCTCACGGTCCTCAAAAGTCTTTTAGTCTCACTAGAAAATCAGAGCAAGGAAGCAGGAGTCCTGTACTAAGAAAACAATATCTGAGTCTTTGTGATAGTCTCTCATTAGATAGAAAGATGGTTAGGCCATGGTTGGAAGGGCTCTGACCTTCTGAAAGCAGTAGATACTGGCTTTCCCATAGCTTCTCTGAGCTATAATGTCTACAAAACCTGATGGTTGGTTAGGGCCGTGATTCTCAGCTTTGGTTGAACATTAAAATAAAGCAATCAGTTGAGGAGCATCCAAACATCCTAATGCCCAGGCCATGCCCTATGCCAATTAAATAAGACATCATTGCTATTTTTAACACATCTCTAATAGACAATCTCCATGGAAACCTCTCACACTTAAATGCAGTCAGCAGGATAAATGTATCACAGTGGAAAATTCTGTACATATTTCTCCTTTACTCAAAAAAATTAACCAAAGCTGTGGGTCGTATTTGAAATCTCTGCACTTGGGAGGAAGGAGTTTGAGGTCATTCCTGGCTATGTAGGGAGTTCAAGGCCAGCCTGTACTATATGAAACCCTGCCTCCAAAAGTATAAAGCAACAATAAAAGAGATCAAACTAACCTGGGTGAGTTGACCAAATCCTTGTGGCCATGAGGATTCCTTAATGGGGTCATTAGGAAAGGTATCGATGGGACTTCGGTCTCCATGCCGAAACACCTAAGGAAAGGTGTGGGACAACAACGTTACAAGGTTCACTTGAGTGTCTTGCCTCTACTTGTCATAATACAATTTCTTAAACCATGGCTGCTACCATGTTTGTCCATTGGAATCACCTGGAGCATTTTAGAAAATTTTAATGATAAAGTGCCCCCTCTCCTGGGATCTTAGTTTCATTAGTTGGGCTTATGACTAAAGGGTATAAGTCTTCTAAAATTCTGTGCAAATAAAACTCAGGTGAAGAACCATCAACATTTTCTTATGTTTGAGAAAATTATACAATCAAGATGATTGGCCATTGAAAAGCTAATGATATATACATGGAGATAGAATTATGTATCTAAGATGAAAAACAGATGCATGAACATACAAGATCACTTGGTGCAGACAGACTGATTAGAAATATTCGTCTCTTAATTACTAAGAGCAACAATGCTCTTAAAATTTCATACATAATCTAAACAGTAGTTTTGTAATTACATCCTCACTTGGGAATACTTTGGCTCAGAGATTAGTTAGTTTTTGGAGGTTAGGGGCACATGAATTACAGATTGGGAGATTAGGAAAACCGAATCTCAGCACTTTAATAACATGCTTCTTAGATCTGGATACACGCCGTGCTATACTGACTGCGCATTTATTTTTGAAGAGAGACATTTGGACTTCTGAAACCTCAGTACTTTGATTCTAAAATAATAGCATGCCAGACCAAACTCAGCACTATTTTATAATCAAAACATAAAAAAAGAAACCTACTCAGGAAGGACAAGATGAGGTCTTACATAGATGCAGAAAATATTTAATAACATACAGGATAGTTGTTCAACACTTCATTTGATCTGAGCTCACTTTTGCTTGTCACTTGAATTACCTACTGAGAGACCCCACTGTAAGTAGGCAAGGATGCTGTATTTCTAAACACCTACAGCACAGTTCAGTAGACAACAAGGAAGGAACAGCCACAAACTTGAGTTATCTTCAGGAAGGAATTCTAGAATATCAAGGAAGGCTTCTAAGATCAATGCTATTCTGGTATCCGAATAAAGTGATTCTTTGTTGCCCTAAACCAGTGGGAAATTAAAAACCCAGCAAGACAGCCTACAGAAGACAGAGGGGAACAGGGCAGAGGGTGGTAAGAGGCCCTCTTGGGGGAAGGTAAGGAAATAGAGCTTGAAGTTTTCCTTTCCCAGGAAGAACAGCCCCTGGTGCCAGTCTGTGGGAGTGACTTGGCCATAAATGGGAACCACCAATATTAGCCATTTAGTGACTCTGTTTCCACAACCAGGTGCATCTGAGACTGCTTGGACCTGCAATCACCATGCAGCAAACCTTCCCAGATCTGAGGAACAAAAATTGTGACACACTTTCCCAGGTTACTAGCCTCACATTGATTTCTCAGGGTTTTCCAATCTTAGCACTATACATTTTCAGAGGTAGATAACTCTCCACTGTAGGAAGCTGCCTTGTGTACTGTTTAGTAGGCCCTTGGCCTTTTGTATTTCCTTGCTATGACAATTGCAAAGACCAAACGCCTCACCACTGAGTTAGTCAAAGAGAAATCCAATAATAAGCATTCTACCAAAACAATGAACAACCAACCCTTCCTACCAGGGCACAACCCTTCCTCCCAGCACCCAACTACAACAATCCTTTATGCTTTTTCCACTCTTGCTCTGCCTTGAGGAGTTGCTAAGTGCTTTTTGTGTCTAATTCTCTTGACCAGTTCTGCAACATAGTCATTATTATGATATACACTTCACAGCTCATCTTAGTCAAGTAATGAGCCCAAATCCTCAAGCAGGTAAGTAGAACTAACCAGACATTGGCTATGTATCTTTCACTAAAGTGTCTTCCTTTGGATCTCTCTCTCTCTCTCTCTCTCTCTCTCTCTCTCTCTCTCTCTCTCTCTCTCTGTGTGTGTGTGTGTGTGTGTGTAGTGTGTATGTGTAAATTGAACCCAGGGCTTTGAGCATGTTCTCTCCCATTGAGTTACACCTCCAGTCTTCAACACTAGTATTCTTAACCGCTCACTAGTGACAGTTTCACTAGTGATAGCTTCATTTCTTTAAGTCCACTCCTTATTTCCCCTCCCCCTGCTGTGGGACAATGGTTTGTACCCTGTCAATTGTATTTTAATAAAACGCTGATTGGCCAGTAGCCAGGCAGGAAGTATAGGTGAGACAACCAGGCAGGAAGTAGAGGCAGGGCAACAAGAACAGGAGAATTCTGGAAAGAGGAAAGCTTGGTCCACAGTCGTGACCTAGCCACAGAAGAAGTGAGATGTAACTGCCTCGCTGAATAAGGCACCGAGCCACGTGGCTAGCATAGACAAGAATAATGGGCTAATATACATTATAAGAGTTAATAAGAAACCTGAGCTAATGGGCCAATCAGTTTATTACTAATGTAGATCTCTGCGTGATTTCTTTGGGACTTGACGATTGCGAGAACCGGGAAGGACAGAAACCCCGACAACATCCTCCAAGAAGTCAGTATGGTCTGATAACCTGGAGATTTTCTTTTCAATATACTGTTCTATAAGACTGGAATGTGTGTGTGTATGTGTGTGTGTGTGTTGCACAAGAAGAACCCAAAAGCCTTCTTATAAAAAACTGTCTCCAAGGCACCATAATCTATATGTAGTATTAAATAATAAAACTGAGACATACAAGTGTGACTTCCTTAGCAGAACACTGCCCTGCAGGTTGGGAATTACCTGTAATCCCAGCACCCAGGAATTGAGACCCTGTCCCAACACACACACACACACACCCCTAAACACAGTGGTGCACATCTTTAATCTCAGCATGCAGGAGGCAGAGGCAGGTGGATTTCTGGAGTTCAAGGCCAGTATGGTCTACATAGTGAGTTCCAGGCAGCCAGGGCTATGTAGTGAGACCTTGTCTCAAATAGCAAACAAATAAGTCCCAAACAGACAACAAAGAAAACAAACAACTCCCCCAGAAGACCCAAAGCAACATCAAAATAGCCAAATGTAGTGCTGAATACTACAGAGTGAGTTGGAGGCCAGCCTAGGATATACTATGAGACCTTGTTCAAATAAACAAAACAACACACATGCGCTCATGCACGCACACACACAAAATCAAGCAATAAATAAATTTAATAAAGAACAGAGCACTGGGGTTAACCCTGACTACACCCAGGGATAATTGGATTCTCATATGATGCAGTAGGTTTTAAATGTTCCTAAGTTAATGATTGAAACATACTGTGAGCTCTGTAGAAAGTGTTCCATAGAAGCACTAAGTATTCCTGTTCCAGTAAGGACCTGCAGGTTGAGATTTCCCTCTACCCCTATGTGTGTATGTATTTCTGTGTGTGTGTATGTGTGTCTGTGTCTGTGTCTACATGCATGCATGTGGCTGTCCTGTCCCCATGTGTGCGTGGACCCATGTGTCCATGCCTATGCGTAACAGTGGCATTCTTTAAACTCAGAGCTTACTATCTCAGCCCTTGGACTGTGTCTAGGGATTCTTAAGTCTACAGTGGTCCAGTCTCCCAATTCCACTACATTATTGCTTTTGACCTCAGTCAAGTAATTCTATTCTATCAAAACCTTTAAAAAACTAAAAAATACATTATTAACAATCAGGAGTTTCCACAGAACTAGTGATGATTGCAACAGGAAAAGACCTGAGACCACAAGAGCGCTCAATCTCACACTCCTCTATGCTTTACAGAACCTTCTGCTATCTCTTGTGATTCCTTTAGAAGGGGTCTCCCTCTGCATACCCTGATCTAATCCAGGCTGGTTTGAATTTGCCGTGGTTCTCCTGCTTCAGCCTCCCAAGCAGTGGGACTGCAGGCATGACCCACCCACCTGGATTTCCTGGCCACTCTTACTGCTAGTCCTTCCTAGCCATGAGCATGGGGGATGTTTATCTTCTGATAGCTTCAATTTCTTTCCTCAAGGACTTGAAGTTTTCACCATACTAGTCTCCCACTTGCTCGGCTAGAGTTACACCGAAGATATTTTATATTATTTGTGACTCTTGTGAAAGGTGTCATTTCTCTGACTTCTTTCTCAGCTCATTTATCATTTGTATATGGGAGGGCTACTGATTTTTTTTTTGAGTTAATCTTGTACACAGCCACTTCACTGAAGATGTTTATCAGCTTTAGGAGTTCCCTGGTAGAAATTTTTGGGTCAATTAATTAATTAATACTATCATATGATCTGCAAATAATGATACTTTTTTTTAAGTAAGGAATTCCTACGAGCCCACTGCCAGCTCCTATGATCAGTCTGTATATAGTTAGTATTTAACTTGCAACCTTATCACTCTTAGAAATATCATATTTTATTGCTCTTTGCAAAAAAATTCCAAGTCCTTATAAGAGCTCTTCCCCACCCGCTAAACCCTACCTGATCAGGTCCCTCCTTCTCAACGTCCTCAGTTTATTGTCCTGCTAAATGGACTTAGCCACAGGAGCCCTCCTGCTGGCCCAACCCCAGTGCCTTTCCCCAGTGTGACTTTATCTGCTTTGAATGCCCAGTGCTTGCTGCTTCTCCTGACTCTCTCTCAATGGGGAAACATGAAAGTAGCCCTTGCATAACTTCAACCTTTTCTTACTGTTTTGTTTCTATCTCTAATATTTGCTGGTTTGTTCTTTAGAGATTAAAAAAAATATTACCTAGTTCCTTCTCTTTCATACTAGTTGGTTTTCGCATTGCTGTGACAAAATACTTGACAATAACACTTAAGAAAAAGAAGGAAGGCTTTTACTCTGGCTCTGGGTTTGGATATGATCTGTTATGGTGAGGAGGGCATAACAGATGGAGTGCGAAACAGATGGTCACATTGCATATGTAGTCAAGAAGCATAGCCAGGGAGGGGAATTCTGGGGGTCAGTCAGATTTCTCTGGTTTAAAACGCTCCATTTTATCCAGTCTAGGACCTGGGCCCTAGGTTAGACTTGCAGGCATTCAGAGTGTGTCTTCCCTCCTCAGTGAAGCCTCTCAGGACATACTCTCAACGTGCCCAAGGAGTGTCCCTAGGTGATGCCAGAGCTAATCAAGTTGATACTGCAACTTCCTAGGAAGTTCTTGGAAGCAGAACCCCTGTGAAAATGGCCACTGCCTAGAACACAGTAACACACCAAAGGCCTGTCTGGATGAGCAAATGGACCCTGGGTTGGGTCTCCTTCCTTTAGACTGGTGAAAGCATCTTTCTAGCCCTCTGGTGTCACAAGAGCTTCTGATTTTCAATGTCATGTAGCAAGAAGCTGTGCTGTGCCATCCTATTTTCTTCCTTCCTCCCTTGCCCTCAACTTCCCCTTCTATCATGCCAATTTCTGCCTTTGATTCAGAACAGTGAGTCTTGCCTTGGGCTATGCTGGAGTTTTAACAAACCACCGTGTTGTCCTTTCCGGTTTAGAACTCTAGATAGCAGAAAAACCTTGGGATGTCTTTGGATCCAAACTCCAGTACTCACACTCACAGCCATCTCCCCAGTCCTATTTTCTCCTTTTAAGGAATTAAGAAACAAACCTATCGGCAGATAATCAGAACATAAGAGTTTGGGCAGAAACGATGATTGTCGTAGATGAACACCGTAAGAGGTAAGTGGAGAGCCAGCCGTAAAGAGTCGGTATGCAGTTACAGCCTGCGCTGGCCATGAGGAAGACGTGAGAGGCCTAAGCAAGATCTTTCTCCAGGGCCCAGGAAGAGCAAGAAGCCCACAGGAAAGGGAAGTGGTGCAAACCGTGTGTTACATTGTGCACGGGCTGTAAACAGAAAGCTCTGCTATCCTGGTTACCTAGGCCATGTTTCAGGCCCCAGTGTTGTCAACCACTGCCCCAGAGACCCTGAGAAAATGACTGAACCCAAAGTTCTGTGCGTCTCGGTTTCTCTTTCCAGGTAACAACAAAATCATTTTTGATCAGTCGAGAGCAACATGCGAACTGCATGTGTGATAGTATATGTGTAAGTAGTATGTGTGAGTACTGAGTACACAGGGTACATTCGGTCCACGGTATTGCTTATTATGTTTGTTGCTAATGTTATTCCTACCCACAACTGTCCTGTGTGCTTCCTTTCCTGTTGAAGGTGGTTTGTAGCATCCAGGGCATATTCTGTTGAGCAAAGGAAAACAGCCCTCTCTTTCAAGGAACACCTTTATTAATATTTAATCATCTCTCCGAATAGGCATTTACCTAAGAGTCATGTTGCTTTTGCCTTTGGATTTGGGCCACTCTGCAAACTTGACATTTCTAGATTGGCAACCTAAAATGTTTTGAGCCAAATACATTTTCTCTAATGAGTGCAGTGCTCTGAAAATTTGCAAAATGTGTGGACAGGCAAGTGGGAAGAAGTTCCTGAGCTTGCAAGCTTAGACTGACTCCTACCTGGCCGACACCAGTTCTCAGGACACCAGCTTTCAGCACCCACGTCTGCAGAACCTGCTGGTTGCCAGAGGCATCTGCTGTTCCTGGGCACTCATGACTAGGGAGCCACACAGTAAGGGAGAAAGAGCAGGTGGCTGTTTGTGAGCAAAAGAACCACTTTTTCTTTTCCAGCAGGGCATTTTATGTAGTGACTCTCTTTACAATCCAGAATAGGAGTCATTGAATGCCAGGCCATTAAAAACAAGGTCGAGGTCAAAACAAAATGAAACAACAACAGCAATAACTCGACCCTCATGTGACACTGATATGCCTTTTGAGTAATTTGGAAGATTGAGTGTGAAAAGTCAGGTGCCTGGCATCTGGTAGATGTTTGTAACCTATTACTTACACTTGAAATTCTACTTCAACTGAAGTCAAGAAGAAAAAGGGGAACTGGTCTTGCAAAGTCCATGCCTGTGGCCAAAGACATTGTCTAGACACAGACAGTGATGATGAAGGCAAATCGAACATCTTTGCCACCAAAAGGCATGAAGGAACTGAATGGACCAGTATACTGAGTAAAATAGCAGCAATAGGTTTTGTGATTCTGCATCTCCCACCAACACGTGCCTCTCTTGTATTTATTGGGCCAAACCCTGAAGCTAGGATGAAAGCAGACTGAACTTAAAAGATAAGTAAATATTTATCTGATCCATTTGAGAATAAAAAGAAAGAACTGGTCACATGAATGGTTAGTATACAGAGATCAGTGCTTGTCACAATGATCCGTGCGCTCACCAGAGAGGCATAAGAACTTCTCATGCATTTCCTTAAGCCTCATAACTCCATGAGGCATTATTAGTCCCATTTCCAGTGGTGACTCACAGACTGGTTAAGTGGCTCATCTAGAGCCACACAGCTAGCACTGGGCTGAGTTGGCATGGCCACCCAAGCGGTCTGATTCTTGGGTCTGCACTTTCTGCTCCAGTGCTCTATTGTATGGTAACCATACAATAACTGTGTAAGCTACTTTCTAACATCCTCTACATGTTCTACCTCCACGGCATCCTCATCTCTCCAGTGACCCAAATTCAAACCATGGAGTCATTAGCTATTCACCATTTCCTGTAATATTTACAACCCACTAGATTTTGTTTGCACAATTTAGAACATTACCTCTACTTTCCAAGTCTGTATTCTGATCCAGCTGGGTCTTCACAATGCTTTCTTTGTCTGAACTGTGGTGTGATAGTCCCTCTATTTTCAGACCTAGCCTTTCTCCACAAGGCACACCAGATGCATAGAACTGAATGTCCTCAAGGGGAAAAAATGAGCTGGAGTTAATAGGTGGGGAAGATATATATGCAAAAGAGTGGTGTTGTTGGTCTACGAAGCGAAAAGAGTTGCGAACAGTCGAACATCTGCCTCCTCTCTTTGCCTCTACTCAATTACCAAGTTATCTAATAATGAAGGGTCTTTTCAGACCTTGGGACATTATGGTAAACAGCCTGAGCTGGTCCCAACAACTATGGTGCAGTTCTAGAGATAGGAGGCAGCTAGAAGAGTCTAACTCATAGAATTAGAGTAGAACACTGGCTTCCAGAGGTCTAACAGACATGGCCAACCTTCTGACATTGTAATGAGACAGTCATCTGCAAAATGAAGTGGACGATAAATTCATTATAAAGTGAATTTACAATGCTACGTTGGGTCAAATTCGTAGCTATCCTTGGTCAGATGCTGCCCATGAGCTGAAGGTTGGACAGGCCTGGATGGAAAGGGCCAAACAAGAAGCCACCAGGTAATGGGTATGAAGTTTCAGTTTTGAAAGAAAGTTCCAGCTTCATGGTGAGGGTGGAAGCCTGTGAATATACTTACATCATCGAAGCCTATTCTTATGATGGTTAAGACCATAAACTCTAAAATTAACTAGAGATCGTCTACAATTTAACCAAAAAAGTTAGAAACCTCCTATTTTAGATGGCGACTCTGTTGTGGAAGAATGTATTCCTTTGCACTGTGTGAAGATGTGACATTGTGATTGGTTTAATAAAGGGCTGCATGGCATTAGCTGGCCAGGAAGAGGTTAAGGTGGGACTTCTGGGGACCAAGAGCTCTGGAGAGAAGAACAGGAGTCCCCAGAGGAGACAGAAGGAGTAGACATGCAGGAGGAGAGGTAAAACCCATGAGTCACGTGGCAACACGTAGATGAATAGAAATGGGTTAATTCAAGTTATAAGAGCTAATAGGACAAGCCTAAGCTTTCATAATTAATAACAAGTCTCTGTGTCATGTTTTATGAGCTGGCGGCCTAAAGAAAAGTCTGTCTGCATGACTCCAAGCAGTCCCCAGTGCATGGCCCCATTCACACTTCCATATCTAAATCATGTCGCTGGATCCTGAAGATGGCCTGTGCAGGGAGAAGCTTAGCCATGGTTGCGACCGTCAACTTTAAGCTTAGGGAACTTGAAACTCAGTTGTTTTCATTAATGGCCTGTTTCTGCTCCCAGACCTGGTTAACAGTAGTGGAACTGAGTTAGCAAAAAAATTCTGTGCTTTTTTTTTTTTTTTTTGGTATCATTTTCAACTTCAGTTCTAACAAAAAAGCATTAGAAGACTAATCATGGGATCGACTGCTAATCCTTGAGGCGTGGGCATGAAGAAGATGGGTGGTCCTGGAAATCAGAAATGGCTAGCACCATGTGCGGGGCCAACCTTGATTGGGTTACCACCCCACTGAAGAGGCAACGTGCACAGGGCTTGGAGGCTCTTTGAGCCAAGAATATACTATGACTCAGGTTAGACTGCAGAAATCAGGTCAACCCTGAAGAATACAAGGAGGTGCCGAATCGTGAGTCATCATCTCTTTCTTTATAAACAGCCAGAAGAGCAACACAGAATTTTTGTCTGTCTGAGATCACCTGACTTGTGGTTTTCCCCTTGCTAGAGGGAGAGATGCTTTACAATGGCATCCTCTCTTTCTGGTGAGATAATATGATGCGTGAGATTATTGTAAAAAGAAAGCAAGTGAGCGTGTGTGGAAAATGAGCAGGTCTATGGGCGAAGCGAGACTGGCCCTGAGTGATAATTACCAAAGCTGGCTGCCGCATACGCAGAGACTCAGCAGACTTACTCTCCCCTCTCTACAAAGTTAAAAATACCAATTCTCTACAGACAGTCTAGGGAGCCACGCCAAGGCTGTGCCAAGAAGCAGTTCACTTCAGAGATTCCTTCCTTGAAATCCATAGTGCCTGTTAAAGATGTATTTCATTCAACGGTTTAAAGAGACCCTTTTAAAACATGTAAACCTGTATTAGACTTAACTTCTTCCTTTTTTTTTTCACCCAACTGTTAATAAGTGGTCAAACCACAATTTCATGGGAAATACTTTTGTAAGTTTGTTTTAAAAGATCATGTAAATTAGCTGGGCGGTGTTGGTTTCTGTCTTTAATCTCAGCACTTGGGAGACAGGTGGATCTCTGAGTTCAAGGCCAGCCTGGTCTACGGAGCAAATTCCAGGACAGCCAGGGCTACAGAGAAACAGATCACGTAGGGCTGGCAAATGGTTAAGTAGGCAAAAGAGCTTGCTGTTCAAGCCTTGACTTTAATCTGGAACGCAGTGTTGAAAGGAGAGATCAACTCCCCAAAACTGTCCTCTGACTTTACATGTGTTCCATGGTGTGTGTGTGTGTGTGTGTGTGTGTGTGTGTGTATGATATGTGTGTGTCCAATGTAGTAGTGGGCTGAGGAAGTACTCCTTCTTGGCTGCTTGTCTGGCATGTATGAGGCTTTGGATTCATGCCTGAGACCTTGGACTCAGTCCCTAGCACTACATAAACAAACAAACAAACAAAAAAACATGGGTTTGTTCACCAGCAAGTACAAGAACCAAAGGCAGTCTCCTCGTTTTTTCCCACAAATAGCTTTTCAGAATTGAGGATTTATTTTTCTTGGATTATGGAGGAAAAACAAGGAAACCACCTCCAGCCTCCAAGTCAGGGTAATGTTACAAACCGTGCAGTTGACTCAGATCAGTTCCAGGTTCTGGGCTATGTGCAATCAGCAGAAATAGCTGGAATCTAGTGATGGGGCAAGGGCAAAGGCATCACACAGTGAGTTTGAGGCTGCCTTTCTACCCACGTGACCACCGTCCAGCTTCCTAACCTCTATTGCTTGTATCTTCATCTTGAAAGCAGGAACAAGAAGTTTGTGGATGGGTTTTTGTTGTTTCATTTTTGTTTTTTGAGACAGGATCTCATGTAGAACAGGCTGGTCTTGCACTAGCTTTTAAGATAACCTTGAAATTCTGATCCTGCTGCCTCTACCTCCTGAGTAATGGGGTTACTAGATTTGGGGTATGTACTATTTGGAACTCACTATATAGACCAGGCTGGTCTCAAACTCATAGAGATCCACCTGTCTCTGCCTTTCAAGTGCTGGGATTAAAGGTGTGCGCTACCATACCATGTCATCTTCTATTTGTTCTCTCTATGTCTCTCTCTCTTTCTCTCTCTCTCTGTCTCTGTCTCTCTCTCTCTCTCTCTCTCTCTCTCTCTCTCTCTCTCTCTCTCTCTCTTAGACAGCATTTCTTTGTAGTTTTGGAGCCTGTCCAGGCTGGCCTTGAACTCGCAGAGATCTGCCTGCCTCTGCCTCCCTAGTGCTGGGACTAAAGGCCTGCGCCACCACTGTCCAACTTTTGTCTCTGTTTTATTCATTCATTGGGTGGCTTTCTGAGACAGAATCTTGTAGCTCAAATTCTAATTGGACTTAATGATAAAGACCCAGAGTCAGATATTGGGGTGAAAGCTGAAAGATCAGAGAAGCAGAGAAGCCAGTCACTAGAGTTCTTACCTCTCTGAATGGTCAGACCAAAGGAACAAGATCCTGTCTCTATGAATCCTCAGGCTGAATGCTGTCTCTGTGAAACTTCAGACTAAATCTCTGAGTTCCTGTTTCCTCCTGTTTTATATTCCTCTCTCTGCCCAGCCATACTCCCGTCTCTACCTCCCTAGTGCTGGGATTAAAGGTGTAAGCTCTGTTTCTCTTTTAGACTGATCCACTCTCATGTAGTTCAGGCTGGCCTCGAACTCAGAGCGAATCCATCTGCCTCTGTCTCCCGAATGCTGGGATTAAAGGTGTGTGCCACCACCACCTGGCTACTTGTTCTCTTAATAAACTCCCAAGGATTTTTTCTGAATGTTCAGTCTATCCATTTATGTACACTCAAATAGTTTCTATCATCAATAAAAGGAAGAAAATGGTAGTTTTGACTTTTATCATCAGAGAGAAGTTGTTTTGTTAGGGCCAAGGAAGATAAATCAAATTGCCCATTATTTAACATTCATAGGAAGAGGCCACTGTAGGGAGCGGGGTTAATGTTTGCTTTATGCAGTGCTGATTAAGTTTTGAGTTGTTAGAGAGTTGCCTTTGTAGCTTGGTTTCTCTTCAAGGAAGAATTAACTGGTAGTCACTGAACATATTTTAACTGAGAGTGGAGAGGCAGAAGGGTTGGGAAGGAAACCACAACTATTTGGCAGCAGCAGCAAGCTACCTGGGCTGTGGGTGGAACTCAGCAAGCTGCCACTGCATGAAGCTAACTGGAGCTCTCTTGCTGTCTCAGAGAGGACTGCCATAGAGCCAGCTGGTTCCAAGCCCAGTGTGACAAGACCAGCAGAACCCAAGACAACTCCACGCTCCCTACACTCTTCTAATGACCACACTGGCAGGGAGCTCATGCATGTCAGGGAAAGCGCACCGCAGGAGGTACAGGCTGTAACGTCGCTTGATCAACACAGCAGCCTGGCCACTGGCAAATGGTTTTCAGGAAGAGGATGGCGTTTTCTTGGGTTTTCGCCTCCTTCTTTCCTGACTCAAAACCAGTAAAGATTTACCAGGCTAAGCATCATGATTTCTGTAGCAAGAAAGAGTTTCCTGCAAAGGTTTTCCTCACGGACAGGAGAGGAACAGCATGTTGAAGGCTTAAGTGAGAGGGACCCTTTCTCTAAATCTTGAAAATAGTTTCTGAGTATTCTTGCAGAAGGAAAACAAGCTTATAAATCAGCCAACTTTCACTATATTAAATAAAAAAAGGAAACAGTGATGGAGGATGTGAAATAAAAGAAGAAAAAAAAGAGGAGAGAGAAGGAGGAAGGCAAATGCCTTTAACTTTGACAATGCTCTTCCCATATGTTTCTAACTCTCAATTGTATATATTTTCCCCCTGACACCAGGCAGCACACACTTCTCTCCCTTTTTTTTCATGGCTTATTGCAGTGACTACAGTGACTATGTGTAGGTGACATCATGGTTTTAATGATCGACTAAATCAGTTGATAGTTCTGAAATTCTGTGCTCAGTTTCTCTTTTGCGCTCCCAAATATACACAACAAATATATGCGCCAATGTCGCGAAAAACTTAAGGAGTGACTTCAGAAAGTGACTGTTCTTTGATTTGAAAACAAATGATCATTAAATGGAAAGAAGCCAGGTTAGCTCCTGGCATATGAACAGCGCTAGCTGTGACTTCCCCTGTCAGGGGAGTCACAGAGGGCAGGAATGGGACCAGAGGGCCGCTGTGAAGTCAGTAACGAAACAGTGCCGTCGACGGCAAATGGGAATGCTATCTTCATTAAAGCCGGCTTGCACGAAACGGCTGGTCTCAGGCAGATAACAGAAAGGAAACATGAAAGGTGACATTTGGCAATTTCTCTGACCCTGGTAACAGGAAGAACAATGAGAAAAGCGTACTTACCAACGTTACAAACTTCAGCTCCTTGGCTTGGCCTGGGTCCGGGCGGAGAGAAAGCAGGAGCAGGCACCCAAGGCTTACTGTCCTGGGCAGGTGCAGAGGGACAGCCCTCATGGTGGGAGAGAGCTGCTTCTGGCGGCAGTTGGAGGTGCTGCACTCCAGAGGCCTCCTGGAGGGAAGTGCCTATTTAATCAAGAGATTGACAGGAAGGCGGGGCCACGTTCTGCCTTAGTAGGATTTCAAGAAGGGTGGGGCAGGGCTTGGCATGCAAATAATGCCTGGTGTTCTAGATCCCAGCCTTCTCTACTTCGTTTAGGAGTCTGAAGCCCAAAGAGGCTCAGCTGGAGCAGTTCAAGGCCTCCACTCCCGCCCAGCCTCCTCCTTTGCTTTCAGCTCAGCGCCTCCTCTTCCACAGCTGGATGGTGATGCGGGGCTGGCTTGGAGGCACCCGCCTGGGAAGAAACCCTCCCTGCCTCTGGAAGGCTTAGGCTTCCGAGCTTAGTGTTTGAGGAAGCTTCAGTTGTGGGCATGTGTGGACAAGACGGGGCTTATTCTCCTGCCAAAGGTGGTGTCTGCGTTTCAACTCTCGTGCAGTCAATGAAGGTGGTTTTAAGAGGTAGGAAAGTGGGGATGGGGATATGTTGAAGATTTCTCTTCATGCCTTAAGGCATTTGGGGTCATCTGTGGCAATGCAAAGTTGGGGTTGGAGGCCCCTTTTTAGAAAGAATACACACGAACAACTTGCAGCCGCTACCTGAGCTCCTACAAAGAAGCCTAACAAACTCTCTCGGTCACAGACCCAAAACAAATAGCAACAGAGGAGCTAACATGGCAGCAGGCCAATGGGGAAGAGGGGATTAGCCGGAGTCGGAGGAGAGTAAGACGGGTATGGAGGTGAATATGATCGAAATGCATTGTGTACATGTATGGAAATGTTCCAGTGAAATCTATTATGATGTAGAACTAACCTATGCCAGTAACAAACCCCAAAACAATGAAACAAATGAATAAATGAACAAAACCCAAGCAAAACCAAAGAAACCCACACTGCTTTGCTTTATTGACAGTCAACAATTTTGGTTGTGAACCTTCTGGAAGAAACACATCCTTGACTCTCTAGCCATGACGTCACTGGGACTCTAAGGAAGAGGGTGGCATGCAGAGAGGACACTTGGCTTTCTGTTTGCTCCCACCTGTCTGTCTCACCACTGACTGAAACACCTGCTGGAGAGGCTCGGTAAGAACCTGCAGGTGAAGTGGGTGGAGCGGAGGGAGGGCCTGCTGTGACGTTTCCGCCCCCAGGATGGAGGAAAAACAATGGCTTGCCCACAACATCGTCAGCATTGTGTTAAATTTACCAGGACAACAGGTTGCATTGCCGTGTGGTCATCGGAAGCCCTGGGAGGTGGCCTGTGGGAGAGTTGTGGTTCTTCTGGTATGGGGAAGTCGGAATTTGAGTGCATGTGGTAGGATTATGCTTTTAAAGGGATACGTACTCTTCTCTTTGTGTTCTCCACCAAATAGTTTTACTGAGTGTGAGGATGAGAAGATGGGGTGCAACGCCAAGGATGGCTGCCCAGGTGGTTTGCGATGTCCCCCGCAAACTCGTGTGTTTTGACACACGGTTTCCAGCTGGTGTCGCTGTTTTACAATGTTGTGAGTCTCTGGGGAGGTGGAGCCAAGCAGCAAGAAATGGGCCACTAGGGACAAGCCTTGGGTTTTATAGCTGGGCATAGCTGCTCACTCTCTGCTTCCTGTTCTACCAAGATGAAAGAGTGTTAGCTGTATATTCCTGCCGCAATGGAACCGCCTGCCATGACGATGAACTGTATCTCCTTATAAGACCAAGCGTGCCTTTCCTCTCTTGAGTTACTTCCTGTCAGGTAACTGGTCATAACAAGAAGAAAAGTAATCCAGACCAGGGCAGACAGTTGCCATGGCAATCCCTGCAGTCTTCACCTGGTAACAGAAAGGACTGTCCACCAGCTACAGGCTTAGTCAGCTCCCAGTTCTTATCTAGTGCTGGCTCCCTGATTCTGCTGAGCATCTCAAGTTCTCAGGTTCCAGTCTCCTTTCTCCTTCTATCTCCTTTCTTGTTCCCTGAGTCATGCTGGGAACTGCTGTCGTTATGGCCTTTGCCCTTCCTGAAAAGGCTGTGGTTGTGAGCTACCTGTTTCTTGGACTGTGCAAACACTTCTCTGTGGTATTGTCTCTGTGGTATCTCGGTTGAGTTTTCTATCCCTCCCAAATGGTAAGATTTTAAGAAACATTAGCCTTTTTGTCAAAAACTGCAACACTTCCATTTTGTATCCACAAGAGACAGAAATGTGTTTCTTTTTCCCACCTTAGAAAACCTTGATGCAAATGTTTAACCTCCAACTCCCACCAGGTAAGACTTTTGTTTACATAAAGGCCCTGCTGCATCCCCAAACTTAAGTGCCCCTGTCCTGCTTTCCTCATTTCCTTCACACAGATTCTTTTAAAATGAGGCAATCGAGGGAGACTGTGAGGTGAGACCCAGCCACTGGGGAAAGACAGTCATCATCTGAGCTACAATAAAAACCAAAGAATGTCCTGTCCTCTCGAGCTTGCTCTTTCGTTTTAGTGAGCAGCGCACTCTTTTCACAAGCACACTGTTGCCTGGTTCAGACACTTTCATTGGGGCAGCATTTTCTTTCTTTGTGACCCTGAACTTACTTTTAACAACATCAAGAACAAAGCTTTCTTAAAGACAGAACTAGGGAAAGGCTGCTTGAACAGAAACATCTCAAATACAATTTCTGTTGACTTAGGAAGATGGTTTCTATTTCACTTCCATCTAAGACGTCTTAGACTTTGATCATCAAGTCTAAGGAGAGAAAGATTAACATTATATACATGGAGGGCTGGAGTGGTGGCTTAGTGTTGAGTGTTTGCTGCCTTTTTTTTTTTTTTAAGAGGACCTCAGTTTCATTCCCAGCATCCATGTTAGGTGTCCCAGAATCACATGTAACTCCAGCTCCAGAGGATCTGATGTCCTCTTCTGACTTCTGTAAGTATCCCCACACACATGGCAAACACACACACACACACATACACACACACACACACACACAATATTAACTATAATACTACTATACTATAATAGTAGTAGTAGTCATAATGGGCTAGAGAGTTGGCTCAGTGGTAAAGTACATACACTTCTCTTGTGAAGGACCCAAGTTCAATTCCCAGCACTCAGTTTCTTCTCCAGAGGGATCCCACACTACTGGCCTTCAAGTGTGCCTTCTACATGCATAATTCTATACATGTACACATATTCACATTTAAAAACTAAAAAAAAACATTTTAAAAGATTGGATGATAGGGGAGTTCAGCCAATCATATTCTGTTTTCGGGGCGTGCCGCCCTCAGGCAAAAGCCTGCCTATAAACCTAGCAAGCGCGCTCCGCTAGCTAGCTCTCTTTTCACCTGGCTCCTGCGTCCAGACGGAACGATTGGATTCTGATGTAAGCTGTTGTAAGTCTTACTTCTGTTTATTAAAGCTATATATTTTGTATCAAGATAGTCTGGGGACTTTTCTTTACCAATCGCCCTGCAGCTTCAATTGCACATGTCTTATAAATCCTGAAAACTATGAACTTGAGTCCGAAAAAAACCTCAAGTAAGAAAAAGTCCCAAAACAAACACAGTTTAGCCTCTTGTGTGGAGATGTTGGAAAGAATCAGGGCTAGTTAGGGTATAGGAATATGAATGAAATTTTTCAGAAAGAAACTGTGCCTTCACAGGCTGTTTTATTAGGACTTCACTGATGTGTAGAAGTTGTACTGTTGCAGGGTCAGAGTGGAATTATCTTGGTTCATCTTTAGCCCCTTAAACAATTACCTCGTTCCCACCTCTGTATGTAATGTAGCATTCCTGTGAGTGTCAGGTAAATCCTTAGGAATATGTAAATAGAGCCTCACATCCACCAACGTAAATGCTAGGACTGTCTTCAGAGAACATTGGACGCCTAAGGTAGAAACTTCCCTTCTCCGCTCTGACCGCCTACTCGCTCGCCCCACCAGGGTATCTAAAACATGCCCTGGATGATGGTTTCCTTCATTCTGTCCCTAAAAAGTTTCATGAAACTGTTACCATGTTGGACTGGAATTTGGGGTACCCTAAAACTGTTCCTAGGCCACAGTTGACTCTGGAATAAACTATTTTTTAGCCTTTTTGAGGCGAGAGCTGTGTGTTTGCCTTATAACTGAGGTTTGTAATAAAAAAAATTAGATGCTTTTATATGAGTTAAGGGTAGCAATAATTTCTCATGGTTAGAATGCAGTACAGTCTGAATTACGTGTTCCATCTGACTGCTTATCTCTTCATATGTCGAGTGTCAAGTGCCAACCTCTGACTAACACAGTGCTGAGAAGTCTCATCATTGGGACAGGCTGGGACTTTTGGGAAGTCTATGTTCAGATAGAGATTCGCATACAGGAAGCTTATTAAGGAGGGGTGAAGGAAACTAGTCAGGGTTGGGCAGAGGAAGAAGTCGGGCAGCAATGCAATGTTAAAGACAGTCAAGCTGTCCCTGCTAGGTGTTTTGATGTTCTTTTGGAGCTGTCCTGAGTTTGGGTAAGAGAGCCAAGGTTGTTTTTACCTCTGAACTAGCCAGGTTCCCCTTGGGTCCTGATAGGGAGGGTGGCCTAGGTAAGGTGAAGGCACCTCCTCTGACAAGGCTGTCCTCGGATAGGATGGGAGTTGAGTGAGATGAAAATTTCTTAAGATATAAAGAGGGGGGGATAGAGAGATAGTTCAGTGGTTAAGATCACTGGCTGCTCTTCCAGAGGTCATGAGTTCAATTCCTAGCAACCACAATGTAGCTTAAAAAAAAAAAATCTATAGTTCCCATTATAGATCCCTGTGATGCCCTCTTCTGGCATGAAGTCATACATGATGCAGATAGAGCACTCATATACATAAAATAGGTAAATAAATCTTTAAAAAATATGAAGAGGAGGGGCTGAGAAGAGGACTCATTGAGTAAGAGCCCTTACTGCCAAGCTCGATGACTTGAGTTCTATTCCCAGAGCCCACATGATGGAAGAAGAGACCAGAGCTGTCCTCTGGCCGCCACACATAAGCGGTGGCAGGGGTGGGGGCACACACAAACATCAAATGAGTAAATAAATAAATATGTAAAAGATCTGGGAGTAATTGACTCAGTATTTGATAGCATTTGGGTGATGCAATACAAATCTATGGCAACGAATAAAAAATCATAGGAAAACTTTGATGCTCTCAGGTAGATCAAGGGTCATAACAGCTTTTAATGTGCTGCTGAAGAGGAGATGGATTGGGGCTGGAATTTATAGCTGTGCACCAGGTGGGAATGCTGCCTAACCTGTCTGGATGCTGATCATTCTCAAAATTATGTTATTGGACTCTTAGCACCTGATAGACTTCCAGCCAACTCTAGTATTGATTAGCCAACTGTGATTCTAAAGGCAAATTGTTACATCTGCACCTTGGTCTAAAATGAGCTCCTCCTAGTCAACATTTACTATCAGGTGGGTTTAAAATACATGTTCTGCCTTTAATCTAGCTACGTGTATGAGTGCATGCGAATGTGTGTGAGAAGATGTGTGTTAGTGTGAGTATGAACGTGAGTGTGTGAGAGTGACGGTACGTATGTCTTTTCTCTTGTCCATAACATAGCATACATTTTTATTGTTTAATGTTCTCAAGTGTCTCCACATATGGCATCATTAAAGTAAGGTGCATATACCTCAGGGAGTTCATTACATAGGCAAGATCTTTCAAAGAAAAGAAACTAGTAAAACTTTTATGATGTATATTTTTAAGTTTAAAGAGGGGGGTTGCCAGCGGAAATTTTTTTATTGCAGATTGTTTTTAAATTGATGTTTTGGCCCTAAGAGGAAGCAATACATGTTCCAACCTGAACGAACCTAGGAACATCTAAGAGAGCAGCCGCAAAGCCACATATCACACCGTTCTACTCACATAGCATGTGTTAAGTAAAAAAATCTTAGGAGACAGCAGGTAGATTAGGTTCTGCCTGGGGAAGGGAGGGAAGTGTCAGATCCTGGGGTGATAGTCAAAGGGTGTATGATATTGTGGGTCTTGAGACGATTCTCTGATGCTTCCCCACTCTCAAGGTACTAAAACCACTGAACTGTTCATTTTAAGTGGATAGATTGTATAGTATGTGTGATATACGACAATAGAGTGGCTATGAAAATAATTTAGTACACAACCAATGAGGAAGTACTTATGAAAATAATTTTATGTACAGCCAATATCCTACTTACTATAAATATGCTAATAGGAACATCAATAAGTAAACATATTTTGTAGAGATTTAACACTGATGGAAATCATGATTAAGTTGGAAAAACAATGACCCACGTAGGTACATGAAAACCTAGGATGTTAAAGTTATCTACTGTTTTGAAGCAAATAAACACAAAGTTAGTGACTTCAAATGAACTGTAATTATCATCTGACCTTGTGTCTGGGTCAAGAGTCCAGGGATGACTAAAAGGGCCTAAAAGGCCTCTCACAGGGCTGCAATTCAGTGCAGCCAGGCCTGGGGTCATCTCCCAGTTCATGTAGTTGGAGGTGAGATTCTGTTCCTTCCTTGCTCTCTGGGTCCCTCCAATGTGGTAGTGTGGTTCTCTGGGTGCACCGGCCCAGAAGGCAGGAGAGAAACATCAGTGATTATCTTTTTAGTAATTCTTAAACTTGATCGTATGCGAAAATTACCTGGAAGCCTTGCTAAAACAGGTTCGTGGTTGTCCCAGGAAATCTGAAGCAGTGAATTCAGATGACTATCTGGCTGCCAGGACTAGGTGGTGCCCAAGACAAAATGAGACATGTCGGCACTATCTATTCTGTCTTCACTTAAAATGGATGCCTGCTTATCGTGGCTTCTTTAAAACTAACATGAAGAAGTTCAGTCAGAGGACAACTTGCAGGAGCAGGTGCCTTTCTTCCACCAGGGGGTACCAGGGATCGAACTCAGGTTTTCAGGCTTGGTGGCAGGAGTCTTTGCCCACTGAGCCACCTCGCCTACTGTAAACTTCCCATCCCCATTAATTATTTTTTTTTAGATTTAAGGGAAGAACATTTATTTGTTCTTCTTAAAGACTTAGTTTTGACTGGACTCAGAAGCTGAAGCTCTCAGTGAGGATGGCCTACGTCTCTTGGCAGTCTATTCTGGGAGTTTTCCCTTTGGCTTCCTTCATTCTTTAGGCCAAAAGTTTATCATATTCTGCAACCTCCTTGTTTTTCTTAGTGCATTGTTTCTTCAGAGCAAAATGTAGGCGTTTGTGTTGCAGGACACGTAGAATAACAAGACACTGACTCACAGGTACTCTGGTCCTGGGCTTCTTGCCTTCTTGGTTTAAGGGCTTTCTGACAGCATCTTGGTGGACATCATCTCCTTTAGAGAGACTGAAAAGCTTTCAGATTCTGCTAGCTCCTTTGGGCTCCCAACTGTAGAGGCACAGTGGCATCTGTTAGTCCGGGAAGATCCCCCTGTTTTTTACAATAACCAGGTTGAAAACACTCGGATTGGCATCCACGATGCACTCACAAAGAGTCTTGCAATTTTTCCCATTCCCTTGGTCTATAACAGTGGTTCTCAACCCATGGGTCGCGACCCCTTAGGGTTGCACATCAGATGCTTAAAATACAATTCATAACAGTAGCAAAATTACGGTTAGAGTAGCAATGAAAATAATTTTATGTTTGGGGGTCGCCACAGCATGAGGAACTGCATTAAACGGTCGCAGCCTTAGGAAAGTTGAGAACCACTGGTCTAGAACAAGAATGCTTGTACTCTGTAGCAGGTGCGCTCTGCCATGTGTCAAGACCCGAGCTTCATGGGGAAACCTTGTTTATTATCCCCACCCCTGATTCTGACCACGGAAACCTTTCACTCTTCACCCAGAGCAGCGGCAGCTACTTTCATGGCCTTGTGCTTCTCATAGAAAGAGCGACATTCACATTCATCATTCACTTCAGTGAGCTGCTCGTAACCCGTGGCTAGAGCGGAGATACTCAGCTTCATCTTGACATGGCCGAACGCCACAAGAAAGAGGACCGTTAATCTTTTTGTTTAATGTTTCGTTAAAACAATCATGTTGATATTAGAGGTTTTTGACAGCCCCTGAATTTGGTGTACAAAGTGAATGGCTCATTTATGTCCCTCTGATTCCCAGCCGGGACTCTCTTTGGGAGATAGGCCATAACCGCTTCTGTTTCCTCCTGAGATGAAACGTTCTAACCTTTTCTGATTTCAATCAACAAGAAAATGCGGGCTTGGGTGAGATGAAGCAGACACTGGCTAATTGTTCTGAGGCTTCTGGATGGAAAGGAACCGTTTGCTTTGATCTCTGAGGCTGAACCAAGCTGCCTACAAGTCACCTGTTGGACTTGGCCTACAGACAGGTGTCCTCAAAATTTTCCTGCTTGTAACAAAAGGGTCCAAGTGCATTCTGAATCTCACCCTTATACCCATGGAGAAACGTAGCTACCACCCCTCATCAAAAAAGCCTTTCTTTATAGGAAATGGAGACCATCATAGAAAACCTCCATGAGATACAATGCAAAGATCAATGGATCATGGGAAGTCCAGACCTAATGGATACATGTACATCAAAGCTCCTGCATTTATGGACAGTGGCAAAGTATAGAGAAAGAGCCAGAATACTGGGATCTTATGGGAAAGGTCTATCTTAGAAATGGCTGTATAAACTGTACTGGTACAATGACAATATCAATAGATAAGCTAACAGGGAAGGAGAAAATTCTCATTAGGTTCCATCCCTAGACAAAGAACTACAGGTAACGAACCACTGCTGAGAGGAGAATAAGCCTCTTCCAGGGATGAGGCCCCCGTTGGATATCTAATACAAAGTAGTCAACCCTGAAACCACAAACACACAAACTACAAACATTGACTCAGCAGGTTGTATTTATAATTTGTGAATATTTATATGTATATAAAAATAATAAAAGAAAAAATAGCTATCAATTTGAGAGTAGGGGGCATAAAGGGAGTTGGAAGGAAGACATAGGAGGAGGTGAAGGGAGGAGAGGGAAGGGGACAGGGATGTAATTACATTAAAAGCATGTAAAAAGAGTCTAAATACCCTGAGGGAACAGAGCTCATGGTGACACCATCTAGAAGTTCTGGAGACACAGATGGGATTCTGCAGCTCTGAAATTACCGTGCAGAACAAACCAACATTTACTACTGGGCAGAGAAACAAAGTCCTTACATTTTGCGGCCGTCCATCTGGAGTGTCATGCAAGGATTTGATGCTTGGAACACATGGCAAATACCCTACTTTACTCCACCTATAGTACAGCCTTAAAACGTCAACAAAATCCAAAACTTTAAAATGCCTAGCAATTTTTAAATTTGTGGCAGAGTCTCACATAGCCCAGGCTGGCTTTGAACTCACTTTGTAGCCATGAACGCCTCTGACCTTCTGGTTCTCCTGCCTCCAACCTTCTGAACATTGGGACTATAGGATTGAGCCCCACACCTAGTTTACACAGGGCTGGGGATTGAGCTCAGGGCTTCATACATGCTGGACAAGCATCCTACCCATTAAGTTATATCCCTACCCCTGTAGCCCCAGTGTCTACTACAGGCTAATTCTCATTTGGTTACTGGCTGCCCATGGATGTCAGAATGTAGACAGACTTCCCAGAACACTTGTTAAGTCAGAAGTCATCTTTGTTATACAGCCTATTTGTTGTTGCTGTTGTTTGTTTGTTTCCCCCATACACTTGTTTGGTGTAGATGAGAGACCAGCAGGGACCCAGCACGGGTAACTAGCACCAGGCCAGAGCCTCCCTTCCCACAGAGCTGATGATAGACTGTGATGGCATGAGAAAGATGAAAAAGAACTCTAACTTGGTAATCTTAAATAAATGTTGTGGTTTGAATGCAAAATGTCTCTGATAGGCTCACGTGTTTGAAGAGTTGGTTCCCAACTACTGGTGCTTGTGTGGAAGGTTATGAAAGCTTTTGGGCAGGAGAGTTGCTTAGGAAGCAGGTTAAGAAGTGGGGCACTGGAGGCAAGCCATAGGGTATAATGGTTTTAGAGCCTGCACCCCACCTCCTGTGTTCTGTTTTGTGAATGAGGAGGCTTTGGGGCCAGCTGCAGCATGTGCCTACAGCCCTGCCTTCCCTGTCATGGTGACTGTCCCCTAGACGTGTGGGTAGCCCTGCCTTCCCTGTCATAATGGCTATACTCTAAAAGTGTGAACCAATATAAAACTGGCCTTAAGTTCCTTCTGGTCGGGTACTTGATCAAAGCAATGAGCAAATCAACTGGCAGGCTGCTCAACAAGATAAGATGTAGTAGGGAGGAGGGCATGGGTGATACGGAAGGAGGCGGAGGAAGAAAGTGGGAATGGGAATAATCAAAATCCATTGTAGATGTGTATAAAACTTGCAATGAATAAGAAGTTAAAAAGAAAGAAAAGCAGCACTGGGAGATGCTTCCGCCATCGAGAGCACTTGCTGCTCTTTCAGAGGAGCCGGTTCAGTTCCCAGCTTCCATGTGGTGAGTGACACCATCCATAACTCTAGTTCCAGAAACTCCAGTGCCCTCTTCTGGCCTTGACAGACACTAAGTGTGAATGTGATGCACATATATACAGGTTAAGAAAAATGCTCATACACATGAAATAAAACAAAGTTTTAAAAATTAGGAAAAAAGGGCTGGAGAGATGGCTCAGCAGTTAAGAGCACTGCCTGCTCTTCCAAAGGTCCTGAGTTCAATTCCCAGCAACCACATGGTGGCTCACAACCATCTGTAATAAGGTCCGGTGCCCTCTTCTGGCCTTCAGGAATACACAGAGATAGAATATTGTATACATAATAAATAAATAAATATTTTTTAAAAATTAGATAAAAAGAAAGACAACTTAATACAGTAAGTAAGACAAGTCTTGACTTTGTGTAACTGAACAAAGGGAAGGAAAAGGTCACTGAAGACCTGGAAGAAACTTCACCGGAGTCCACACCATCCATCCATCATTCTTCTGCAGTCTCACTGCTCCAGCTCTACCTGCTTCCAAGGCAAACAACTAGGACTTGTCCGATCGTGACCAAAGAAGAAAGGGCTCTTCTCCAACTGCAGTTAAAATCCCCAGGGAAGAGTCTTCGCTCCTCTCCCTCTGCTCCCTGCTCCTACCACGCGTTTCTGCGATCATTCTGACTCATCCAAGTGTTCACGGAGGCTTATATGGGTCAAGACTGATCTAGGTGTTTGGAATGCTGAAGCAAACAAAACAGTCCCTTCCACGAAGCTCACATCTCAGTAGGGAGAGGCAGAGAATACATGTGTCAGATAGAACTACAGTGAGAACAATGACACAGGGTGACAGGACAAGTCACAAGGTGAGTGTCGTCATGAAGTTGGACCGCTTTAGCAGAGAGGGTTTCTCCGAGGGTTTCTCTGAGGTCTGAGCAAATAAAGATCATGCACCATCTAGAACAGAGCATTCCGGGGAGAGGAGACAAGTGTGAAAACTGAGTGAGGTTGTGGCGTCTGAGAGAAGAAAAGCCAGTGTGACTGGAACTTATGACCTTGGGGAAGAGTAGGAGGTACTGAGACTCAAAACAGAAGGTGTCAAACCACACAAGAGCTTGCTTGCCACAGTGAGAAGTTTGTGCTTAACTCTGGACACAGTGGGAAGCCAAGTGGCGAATTTTAATCAAGGGAGTGATATGTGTTAAAAAGTCACGGTTACTATTTACAGAGAAAATATCAGAAAGGAGCAAAAAAGAGATCACAAATGGCCGAGAGGTTCTCACAGTGGCCTGAGAGGCAGATGGTAACTGGAATTGAAGTGGACCTGAAGGAGAGAAAAAAAAATAGAAAGAACTGAAAAATATGCTCGGAAGGAGGAGCTGACTGGTATTGAGTGTGAGATTTGAGAGAGTGGGTGAGGTTCAAGGACTACTTCAAGGCCTTGGGCTTGAGAAACTTAATGGCTACATTATTACTAAGGTCACATATTTGTACCATGAATTTTGAAGAACCCTCTCCATTTTCACATAACAAGGTGTCCAAGACTAAAATATTCTAGGGTCAATTGAGAGATTCTAGCATGTCATAAAAAAACTAAGTTTTTTCATCTTTAGAACAGTTCTGTTCATCATCTCAAGATGTCCACCACCATTCTAGATTCAGCTCCACCCTCAGAGCACAGAAGCATCACCATAGCACCCCAGCAGGAACAAAAGCATCTGCAGAAAAAAAATAATTTCTTTCTATGTGGCTGACAAACCGAGGAGAAAAATGTTGCTACTTTAAGAGTGGTGTCTGAGTCACTGTTCTCTTTCTGTGAAGAAACAACATGACCAAGGCCATTCTTATAAAAGGAAGCATTTAATTGGGGGCTCACTTACAGTTTCAGAGAGTGGGTCAATGATTATCATTTTGGGAAGCATGGTGACAGACATTTGAAGTGAGAAGGAGTCTTGGAGACTGAAAGCCCAACCTAGAGGGTCGATGCTGCCTATAGAGAGGGAGTATCAGAATTGAACTGGGGAATCGCCAACTGGTGCTGGCTAAGGATGGATTGCATCTCTGCCAGCTACGGCGGTCACAGTTAACTCCGCGTTCACTGGGAACTGGGAACAGCAGTTGACTTTTTCCACTCCAGGTCTGCCAGCCCCCACAGCTTACGAGTCCAGTTCCACAAGACTGCCCTGTACTTCAGATGCTGATCAGTAGCTCCAGATTGTGATCTGTGCTTCTTACCAACCTGCTATTACAGGGCTTCCAACAGCCCGTTCCTTGGATCCAGTTAAAAGAGAATGTGGGGAATAGTTCTGCTTATCAATTTATTTTAAAAAGACATAAGACAGTGAAAATAGGCAGCTGAGGGAGAAGGCTAGATGTGGTTGCAGGGGTGCAGGGCTTCTATGTCCCCTCTGGTTGCGCTAACCACACACTGCAGCTCACCTGTTCTCCACATCATGACTTTGTTTTTTTGTTATTTTGTCTTACAAAGTCTTCGTTATGTGTGTGTGGCCGATTCCAGCACTAGCCATCTGTGATCAGCCCAATCTCTAGCCCCTCTTTCTTCTCCTCGGGAACCAGGGTCTGACCACTACAACCTTCCAACCTCATTGCTTTTCTGGCAGGTCAGCACTCCACCCTGAAGCGGTCTAGAAGCTTGCCAAGAGTTGCCTTCCTAGATATTTTGACTATTCCAGGAAACTCCCCAGATTTTCAGAGCTTCCCATCAGGCATTCCTTCCTTCAGGAAATCACAAAGACTCTGTGTTAGCCATTGGGATCAGAGACCGAATGTTGGGATGGGAGGTTTACCTAACGCTAGGGAGCGCCAGCTCAAGATCTGAGCTCAGAGTCAGAAATGGTTCTCGTTCTATTGCATAGCAGAGCTGCTGTACCCATGCCATAGTGGGTGCTGAGAACCAAACCCGCCTAGGTTCTCTACAGGAACAGCAAGTCTCTTAACCACTGAGCCATCCACCCACCAACACCCCAGCTTCATTCTCAATGTGAAACACTACCTACCAGTTTTCTTTTCAAAATCAGAACTGGACTTACCATGTCCCTGTATCGTGACTATGAAATCAAATCAACTTTAGAATATTTTCAAGAAGGAGAACCAAGACATGACAGTAGGAGGTGCCCTTAACTAGCTGGGCTGGATGGTGGGGTAATCTGTGTAAGCGAATGCTGCCATATGAAAAGTCAGACCTCCAGTGTGTCCTCTGTAGACTCAATTCCCCGCTTTCCAGGCTGTGCTTTCAGTCCCTACATAACCAAATCTTTAAAACATTCTCCACTCTCCATGATTCTATTTCCTTAGAAGACATTGTTTCTTCTTTATTTTTCAACTGAGACCGTAAAGGTCCTGAGAATAGCACGTCTGTGTCTCCACCTCCCCTCCTCCTGAAATGAAGGATGGCTTATTTGAGCACAGCAGCACACATCTGTGACTGCAGCACCTGAGAGGCTAAGGCCACAGGAGCAGGGCTGGTGTACAAACTAGACTGGCTGAATTGATGACTTCCTGTGTTATAGGACTATTCATCGCACCCTGTTCTGTAGCCCACTCAAAGGCTCTTCTCCATTCTCTGTATTGCATCGGCAGGAAAACTCGGTGCTTCCATGGCAGTTTGACATCCCCATCAACCTCCCTATTTCCTGTTCTGTTTGCAGCTAAATTTCTCCAGAGTCCTTAGTGGTTGCTGTCTTCCACTCTCCTCTCAAGTGACTCTGACTTTACTCTTGTTTCCATCACTCCAGATGTGCAGCCCCACCACAGTGAACATGACCGCATCAGCTCAAATCCAGAGGCTACCACAGTGGACATGACCGCATCTGACCAAATCCAGAGGCTATTTCTCTGTCGTCACCTTTCTGCTAACACTCGCAACTGTTAAAACTGGCCATTTCTCCTTGAACTTTCTCTTCCCTCTTATTCTGTGCCATGGCCTTGCCCCCTTACCTCATTCCAGTCCCTTCCTCCTCTGTTGAATCTAATACTGGAGTTCCCCCTGGGCCCAGCTCTTGGCCTTTTTAAAATTCTAAATCATCAGTGAGATATATTTGGCATAAGACAAATTTACCCACTTCAAGTACACAATTCTATGATTTTTTTAAAAAATAAATGTATGATGTTGAGCAGCCATGGCCACAATCCAGTTCTTGAACATCCCCGACCCTAATATCTTCCTTGCTCATCCACAGCTAAAAATTTCACTCTTTACCCAGGTACCTGCCAATCACTGTCCTTACCATTTTCTCCCTTGCCACCCTCTGTAGAGATGACCTCATACCGTCCTATGACTTTATAAACTATCCATATGGCCAGGAAAAGAGATGGATGTCCTCAGTGCCAGCTTCTCTCCTGACTCCAGGCTCATGGACCAATGGCCATTCTGGTTCCCAATAGCACCTCGGACACGTGACTGCTGCCTGTTTCTTCCCAGAGCCTCTTTAGCAGCAGAATCTGCAGCAAACTTTGGGACTTAATTGGGACTGACTTATTGGTTCAGAGGATTAGTTCTTTATCATCCTGACAGGAAGCATGTGGTGTGCAGGCAGACATGATGCTGGCGAAGGAGCTGGAACTTTTCCATCTGGATCAGCAGGCAGCAGGAAGCAAGAATGAACCGCTGGACCCGGCTTGAGCTTCTGAAACCTCAAAGCTCACTCCCAGTGACACACTTCCTCCAGTAAGGCCACATCTACTCCAACAAGGCCCTGCATTCTACTCCTTTGAAATAATGTCACTCCTTATGAGTTTAGGGAGGGCATTTTCATTCAAACTACCACAATAAACATAACACACACTCACATTACAATATATGTTTTAACTTCCCTCCCATATTGAGCTCCCCCATCATCAAAGGAACTCACATAACATAATCAAGAACAGACGAACTCATCACTTTGACATTTTGACCCACAGCTTCATTGTGTTGTTGGATGGTTAATCTTGGTTGTTAACGTTGTCAACTTGCTAGAATTTCGAGGCACCATAATGACATAACTGTGGGTATGTTTGTGAAGAGCTTTCTAGATTAGGCTCATTGACATGGGAAACCCATCCTAAACGTGGACAGTACCATTTCAAGGATAGGGTCCTGGATTGAATAAAGAGGGTCCAAATCTTTCTGCTTCCTGACTTGGATTTAACGTGACCTCAAGCACCTGTTACCATGCCTTCCCCTCTAGAATGGGTGTACCCTCAAACTGTAAGCTGAAATAACTCCCCGTTGGGCATTTTATCTCCAAATGAGAAAAGTAGCTATCCATATTGCTGGAGTTCCAGATATTCAAGCTCTTTCCTTAGCCCAGAGAAAAATGCAGACTATGGAGGGTATGTGTTCCCCCATTAAACCAACCCCCTAAGACATCAAGCTACAGTTTACACACCTGAGGAAGTGCAGGGTAGCTAGGCCTTGGTTGCTTGTCATCACCTGAACCTTGGTAAAACATGTAGGCTTCTACCTCTGCTCCCAGAGATTCTGATTCTTAAGACTTGGAGGGGTGGAAATGGGGATTGTCAATAAGTACCCCAAGGGATGTTGTTGAGGATGATCTGTGAACCTTCTGTTAAAAATACTGCCATCAGGGCTGGAAAGATTGCTCAGCGGTAAAGAGCATGTGTTGCTCTTCCAGAGGACCAGAACTCAGTCGGCTTACAACTGCTTGCAATTCCAGGGGTCCAGCACCCTCTTCTGGACTGTGCAAGCACTGGGTTCACATGTGTACGTACTCTATCCTCGTATAGAAATGTAATTAAAAACCTTAAAATAACAACAACAACAAGACCAACTGCAATAGAGAAGGATTCTGGTTAAGAAACCCATGAAGAAATGGCAGTGTGACAGTTTTTTGTTACCAACTCCTCCTGCCCGTCAGCTTGAGGGACTGAGAAGTACCCGCTGATTAATGCAGCACATCTCTGAGTGTATGGAGGGCATTTCCAGAGAGGATTAACTAAGTGGGAAGCTGCATTATGAAGGAGGGAAGTGTCTTATTGTAGGCCGGGGAATCCAAAGGAAGTGAAGAAATGAAAGGAGAGAAAGGAGGAGCCGGAGAAAAGGGCCGTCCTCCAGTTCGCTTCCTAGTCCCACAGTGAGCTGAGCAACATAGACCTTACTTCCTTCCCTTAAGCTGTTTTGCCCAGCACCTGGGTCACAGAGACGAAAGAAATCAACGCCCTGGGACAGTTAGTTGTGCAGCTGCGCTTGTCTGTTGGCCCATGCTGAGTCTTTCAAGGGAACACGCGCCGTAATCCGGATCCTTTTCCTTCGGGTTCCACAACCGAACTTGCTTCCTGTGTGGAGCTGCTGGCGGATGCGGGGAGCACGGCTCTGGCTGCTGGTCATTTGGGGTCAGTCTCTCGCCCTCTGCAAAAGCCTAGGGTCCCTGTTTCTTCTCAGCTCTTTGAAGCATAAGTTGTCTTTCCCTCATCTCAATACCGAAGTGTGTCTCCAAGGCGGAGGAAGGAGACATAGCCTCTTTCTAGGGGATGAAGTGCAGCAGTAAGCACACATCAGCTACTAAAAACCTCCCTGCTTACATCAGCTATTTTAACACAACCGATTACCCTTAATTGTGTGTTTTCCTCTCCGCCCCCTGTCCTGCACTCAGTTTATTGGGCAATATTTTTCCTTTTCTCTCTTCCTCTTTCCATTTGGTTTCATCCCTAGTATGCATTTCCTGGGGCTGATAGAACAAAATGCTCCAAACTGGGCAGCTTAGAAAACATAATATAACAATATTGGGGCTGGAGAGATGGCTCAGTGGTTAAGAGCACTAGCAGCTCTTGCAGAGGACCTGAGTTCAGTTCCCAGCACCCATATGGTGACTCACTATTATCTATAATTCTTCTGACTACCCAAGGCACTGGGCACACATGTGATTCACAAACATACATGCAGGCAAACACTCATACACACAAATTTTTAAAAATACATATAAGAATTAAATTACTGATAGATTGAACAGTATCATGATATGACATATTAACAAATAAAAATGTATCATAAATACACAACATTTCACTCAATCAAGACTCTATTTATGACTGGGGCTGTAGTCCTGTTGGTAGAATTCTTTCCTAGTGTGCACAAGACCACAAGTTCAGTCATGTGCACCACAAAAAGATGGTATTTACTTTAGAAGGAATACAGTTTAAAAGTGTGAAAGATACAAACTTTGGAATCAATTAGCTACAGTGTTTATATGTGCATTGTGTTTAAAAGTATATGTGGTGTGGGACAATGGTCTGTATTCTGTCAATTATATTTTAAATAAACGCTGATTGGCCAGTAGCCAGGCAGGAAGTATAGGCAGGACAACCAGGCAGGAAGTAGAGGTGGGTCAATGAGAACAGGAGAATTCTGGGAAGAAGGAAGTCCTAGTTTGCAGTGTGACCCAGCCACAGAAGAAGCAAGATGTGACTGCCTCACTGAATAAGGTAAAGGGAATGTGGCTAACATAGACAAGAATAAAGGGCTAATATAAGTTATAAGAGTTAATAAGAAGCCTGACCTAATGGACCAACTAATGTAGATCTCTGTGTGATTTCTTTGGAACTTAACGACTGTGGGAACCAGGAAGAACAGAGACCCCTCAGTCAACATATATGCACACATATTATATATCAAATATATCCATAGTTAGAAACACAAAATTTCATAAAAGTATCTCAACTTCAAATTATTTTTTATAATCTCATTATTTTGTCTATATTGTAGTTCAATACTTTCCAAAGGTATGAAAAATGTTTAGTAATTATTTTTTGCACCATAACTGTTTAACATTTGTGTATTTTCCTCCTATGCTAAATTACACTGAGATGAATATCATTCTCTGTAAGTGTTCTATAGTTCTAGATTGTTGCCCAAGCAGAGATTATAGAACTGTAGCTACTGAATCAAATGATATACATCTTAGATATGTTCTTCATAATATTAACAAATTACATTTTAGGAAATTTATATTATTGTTGACAATTCTGCAAGTAAAACCTCACTTGAAAATGTGCAGTCTCTGCACCGTAGTGTCTTTTCCTCCCCTCCTTCCTCCCTTCTTTCCTTTTTTCTTCTTCCTCCCTCTTCTCATTCATACTAATTTGATGTGCAAAAAAATATCTATTGTTTCATTTTATAGTCTTTAATTTTTGGCAAACATAAAAGCTTTATTTCAAATTTATTTTTTCTTGGTCATTTAAATTGTTTGATGAATTATCTGTTAAGGCCATTTACCCATTTTACAATGTTTGAACAACTTTTACATTTAGTCTCCCTACCTGAATATTAAATCTTTTATTCATAGAAAGTACTTTTTAATTATATTTGTCTCAATTTGCTGTTATTATTTATGGCATGATAAAGTATTAATACACTCTTACATAATCATTGTGTAAGTGTTTTAGTTAAACTTGTTACCCTTGGAAAATGGCTAGTCAGTCATTCACTAGAGCTCTGACATGGGTCAGTGGGACGAGGTTAAACTGAGAGTCGAGCCAACACACTGTCCAAAGGGAACACCCAGGGTTTGCTGAAACCCTTCTACATAGTGTCACTATTCCTCCCAACAGCCTTGAAAGGTCCTTTCTAAACTGATTGACACCTGGTGTTTCCTAAGCACTGTGGTAGGTTCTGGTGAGAGAGAAAGGTGAAATAAATTCACTCTTGGGAAACATGGCAGAGCAGGCAAGTGAGATCAGATAAACTAGCAATTGCCAAACAGGTGCTTACAGCCAACCAGCTCAGAAAAGCAGCCCCTGGGCTGTGTGTGTGTGAGTGAGTCTCACTCTGAAGTTAAAGGCAATCTGTCCTTACTTTCTACACACCTAGGTCAGTCTTTAGCAAGCCCATCCCAGCCCTGGAGGTGACCTCCACCTTGGGCAGGTACAATCACTTCCCTCTTGTCTTTACTGAACTGGGGCTTGCTTTCACATGCTCTCAGCATGAGCCCATTTCCTATCCCCTTCTGCCCTGCAGTAATCCACTGTGTGCCTCACAGACAGGAACACATCATGGGCTTGGAGCAGAGGTGTTTCTGGTTTCCAAATGGACCCTCAACAGGTCTGTCTGGGTTGGCTGATAGTCTCATTAAAATGATATTGTCCTTTTTAGAACGTGTCTGCTTTTTGACTTCGTGCTTTGATTACGTGTCTGTTGCTTTGTAAGGCCTTAGCAAGAGGCTGAGAACTTAACTATGAGTTAAAACGCTTTATATTTTAACTCATACTCGATAAACACTTGGTTATCAAGTGTTTTCATGTCAATTAAAGTCATATTTAGAGGGGGGCTTTTAAGGCTTAAGATCTTTAGATCCTTTTGAGTGCGCCCAACTCATGGCTTGTGGGCTACATTGTGGCCAAAGATAGCTATACATGAGGCCCAACACAAAAACTGTGAACTTACTTAAAATAGTATTCAGTTGTGTGTATGTATGTGCTGTGGGTGTGTGTGGTTTTATTGTAACCTCAAGTGCGTGGTTCTTGAGTGTAAGGTTTATAGATGACAATGCCATGTTGTGCTTTTGGATACACCTCTCTAAGCATGTCACCACTGCATGCTCCAGCGGGGGATGGGGCAGAAGTATAGGTTGAGTCTAGATCCCACCACATGCTGTCTGTATGTCCTGGGTAAGCACCCCAAGTCTATCTCCTTGCCAACAACACGAGGCTGATAAAAGACTGCTGATGCAAAGCAGTTTGCAGAGCCTGACCAGTCAGGAATATACTCACTGATTGAACCTCCACCTTCAAACATTCAGCTAACAAAAACACATGCCGCATCCAGTGCGTTGCAGACCAGTTTTAAGTGGCAAGAATACGGCAGTGAACTACAAGCATAGCCAGTTCCAACAGGCGGAGAAAGACTCCATATTCCTCGCACACAGCTGGGCATGGAAGGGACAGACACCACTCACACACATCTATGACACAGTTTCACACACATGTAAATTGTATGAAGAAAATTAACCTGGAGGAAAGAGGAGATGAAGAGATGAAGTCAAGGTGAAGACATTGGATACGCATGTGGCTTATGAGACTTTCATTTCTCTCTCTCTCTTCTCTCTCTCTCTCTCTCTCTCTCTCTCTCTCTCTCTCTCTCTCTCATGCGTGTGTGTGTGTCTATAAGTCAGAGGACAATTTGCAGGTGTAAGGGAGTCCATCTCTCCTTCTCCATGTGGGTCTCAGAAGTCACACTGAGGCTGTATGGTTTGGGGGTTGGAGCCTTCATCAATTGAGCCACCTCATCACCCCCAGGCCTTTTATTTTTGTCAGTTATTTTTGAGACATCTTTGTGTAGCCCAGGCTCATCTTTAATACTCCCTTGCTCCTGTTTCTGTTTTCAGAGTGTTGGGATCCCAGGCACTCACTACTATGGCCAGCAAAATTAAGTGGCTTTTTGAGAAAAGTTAATAGTGTGTCTTGGGATGCATGGAAGGAAAATAACCTAGAAATGGAGGGAAAGAGTTGACATCTCCATTTTGGGTTCTAGACGAACTTTTTTTTAGTACAATTGTGACTTGAAGCTGGGCCTGGTGAGCGCCTGCCCTTTTTTTTGTGGGTTGTCGAAGTTGGGAACCCACACTTTGAAACTTGGTAACAAATGGATAGCAGAATTCTCCACTTCACATGGAAGCTGAGAAAAACAGACTGTGCAAAACTAATCCCCCATGGCAGGTGATGGTTTGCTATAGGTAGGGTTCTCTGCTCTGCTTCTTCAATTCTAGTTTTCAACTGTGTGTGTCTTGTGCACATAGCACTTAGATCCTCCACTTTAGAAATGAGGAAGGGAGATGCGGAGAGGTTAGATAACTTGCCCGAGACCACACAGATAATAGCCTGCAGATCCAGGCCCTTGCCACACCAAAGCCTGTGAGATTTCAACACTGTTTCCCTCTGGTAGGAGCTTGTGGCTGCATTTAGCAGCAGGCTATTTCCTCTGAACTTAAGGCACTTTCTCCTAAGGGAGGTTGCTTGTCTGTCCCGCGCTACCGTCTCGCCAGCAAGAACGACGCGGGACACTTAGGTTCCTTCTGCAGTAAAGCTTTAATGCGTCTTGAGAGGGAGAGCATAAGCTTACATGGTGGAGACCCAGAATGAGGGGAACCCAGCCCTTATAAAGGAAACAGTCCTCGCTTCTGACGTGTCACTCTTGGATTGGTCCGCTGCCCATTATCCCAGATGATGCCTCGGAAGTAGGCAGGGACGCAGCGGTAGAGAGTTACCAAGCACACGCGCTGGGATTAAAGGCGTGTGCTACATCACCTTGAACTCACAGAGATCTGCCTGTCTCTGCCTCCCAGGTATTGGAACCAAAGGCGTGTACTACCACACCTTGAGGTCACAGAGGTCAATCTGCCTCTGCCTCCCAGGCATCAGGACTAAAGGCGTGTACCGCCACACCTTGAGGTTACAGAGGTCAATCTCTACCTTTGTTCCTTGAAGCAATGGAGAATGTGGTTGCGGCCCTCCACACTTGTCCCCACAGTGTAAGAAGCGAGGTCTAGAGATGTTTCACAGGCAGGAGTTTCACAAGCTGACTTGGAGCAAAGTGCACGTATAGAGGAGAAATGCTTAGCCGCACTGATTCA
This sequence comes from Myodes glareolus, assembly GCF_982192425.1. Taxonomy (NCBI): domain Eukaryota; kingdom Metazoa; phylum Chordata; class Mammalia; order Rodentia; family Cricetidae; genus Myodes; species Myodes glareolus. The sequence goes on from NC_142029.1 coordinate 63,139,553, forward strand.
CAGACCACTAGGAAGCCTTTGAAGGATAAGCCAGGTCTGGTGGCCCAGAAAGGACAATAATCCCAGCTACTCAGGGGTGTGAGGTAGGAGGATGACAAAGTCAAGGTCATTCAGGCATACAGAGTAATGTCAAGGTCAGCCTGCATAGCTCGGTGAGACTTATGTGTTATGCATCTCCACATAACTTTTTTTTTTTTTTAAAGTCTGGGTATACAGCTCAGTGGTAGAGAGCTAGCTTAACATGTACAAGGCCCTGGGTTCAGCCCCAAACACCAAAAGAAAAATTAAAGGTCTACCCTGCTTGACTGTCTTCCCAGGGGCCATGTGCCCATCTCCCATCCCCATTTTGCCCCCCTTGAACTTGCATGGGGAGCCATAGTGAAGGCCATCTTGAGCACCGTCTCCTAAAGAGAGGCTGTCATAGCTTGGTCTGACAATGGGCTGAGTCTGGATTTAAGGACGGACATTAGATACAAATGCACTTTCACTCCCCCAGAAGATCCAATTGCACGTCTGCTGCTTCTAGTCGTATCAGTAACCATGGAAAGATGCCATTTCTCCAGCACTAGGGAAAACAGAAAACCTGATGTTACCCTGGATTTCCCTTCCCTTGTCGCCTCTCGTCTTCTTTCCCCCTCTTCTTCTTCTTTTCCTCCTCTCATTTCATTCCCCCTCCTCTCCTCTCCCCTTCCTCCTTCCTCTTCCTCCCACTCTTCCTTCCCCTGTCTTTCTCCTCCTCCTTCCCGTCAACTGATTCCATTTTCTCCTTCTGTTATTTTAGTTTTGAGAATGCTTCATTCTCCTGACTTAACTAACCAAGTGGCTGCGATTAAAGTGTATACTCACACACGTAGTCTAGATTTCATTTCCTGAACCTATGCATGTGGAATCGTCACAAAATTCTACCAAGTCTGATTTCTCGAATCCAGATGCTTACTATACGATGTCAAATGCCTTGTTAACCAATGTCAAGTCCATCTCCAGAGTTTAGCCTTCAAATTAGCCAGTTGCTACCAAGTAAAGGGACTTTGTACATTTATTTTGTTATATTCAAAGGGTGCTGTATTAGTTTCCTATGGCTGCTATATAACAAATTCCTAACATCCTGGCAACTTAAAACAATTGTGATTTGTTATCTTACGGTTCGGGATCCTAAGTAGCTAAAATGAAGATGGTGGCAGGGCTGTCTCTCTTTCTTCTGTGGTTTTAGGGAGGGAATGCATGCTCTATGCTTTCCATTCCTAGAGGCTGCTTGCTTTGTGACTTGCTTCTGTTTGCAAAACCTGAAGTGGCATCACTTTGACACTGTCTTCTTTTTCCTTCATTTATTTCCAGTATCTATGCTTACATTACAACTGTTTAGAAAATCCAAGGCAATCTCCCTAGCTTAGGGTGAGATGATAACATTTAGTCTGCAATCTTCACACGGACCAGCGCATAGGCATTTTTAGTGGTGTTCTGCCTACCACAGTCACCTGTGTCACAGGGCTACTGAAGGGACTTGGCTAGATGGTTCTCTAAAGTGCATTGCAGTTGCTCAGCATGATGTAAGCACTCCATAAATATTAGCATTATTGAAGTGATTACTTGCTTGTGTCTTTAAGCCTCTCCCTCACTCCCAGACTTCCCTTCACACCGGACAGCCGTTATGTTCCAAAACTCTAATTTCAACACGCTCTCCCCATTTTTATTTCTTACTCTGGGCCCTTCTTGCTGCTCTGTTTTATTTAAAATATTTTCAAATTACATTCCTCCACTTATACTGTGTGCGCATATGAGTATGTGAGGTAGTGCAAGGGTCAAAGCGTGCACGTGGGAAGGATAGGATAATGTGTTGGCGTTGGCTGTCTTCCTCTTTCATTGAGGTCCTGGGGATGCAGCTTAGGTCTCCAGGCTTGGTAGCAAGTGTCTTTATTCACTAAGCCATCTCACTGTCCTACCTTGTGTTTTCCATGTATTGTCAATTACCTATCTTCTGTCAGAATGTGATTGCATCAGTGAGTGGCCTGCAGACCGCAAACCTTGGCACCACTTATGGGCCCATTAGAAAAGTGGAACCCAGGGCTTGGTGGATAGCTTATGCAGTAAGTGTTTGCTTTGAGAGCTTGAAGACCAGATTTGATTTCCAATGCTCATACAAATATAAGCCAGGTATATCTAAATGCAGCATCCCAGACACTCAGGGGCAGGGCCAGGTGAATTTTTGTGAGTTCAAGGCCAATCAGGTCTGCATAACGAGTTCCAGGTCAGCCAAGGCTGCACTGTGAGACCCTGTCTTGAAAAGAGAAAAAGAAAAAGAAAAAGAAAAGCAAGCAAGCAGGCAGGCAGGCATGCATGCATTTCATTTCTAATTTCTAACCCCAGGGCTGGGGCAGAGACAGCAGGGTGTTTGGGCTCACTAACCATATATAGTCTATCCCTGTAGGTGAAGGTCATGTCCTAGTGAGAAACCTTGTCTCAAAAATTAGAGTGAACAGCTACTGAGTAACAATGCCTGAGATTGACTTCTGGCCTCCACACTCATGTTTGTGTGCATGCCCCCTCCCCCCACAGGCACACCCACACAAGTTTGTTTGTTCTTAAATTATGAAAAAAGATAAACAAAACCTAAGCTTTCCCCACTCTTAAAAGACATGGGACACCCCCCCCCCCTTTGTACCACTCAGATTCCCAATTCCTAAGGAAACGCAGGCAGAAGCTCCGGAAATACACATTCACATCCGGATGGAGGAGAGAAAGCTGCAGGGCTTGGTTGCTGAAGAGGGATCTGCGGACTAACAATTTGGAGTCAGCCTGAGAAGTTTTCCTGATTGGCAAAGTCTCAGTTACAAAAGTAGCCTGTAGTGGTGCACGCCTTTAATCCCAGCACTCAGGAGGCAGAGACAGGCGGATCTCTGGGAGTTTGAGGCCAGCCTGGTGGACGAGAGCTAGTTCCAGGACAGGCTCCAAAGCTATGAAGAACCCCTGTCTCGAAAAACAACAAAACAAAATAAAACAAAAAACCCTAAACAACCAAACAAAACAAAAACAAAGGAGCACGCTGAGACAGGCGCTGGTAATGAGGATCCTGAACGACCAAAACAGAACTGGAGACACTGTGGTGACAAAGGTAGGACACTCGGAGCAGTGCATCACCAAATTCTCAGGGGAGGGAGGGCGGGTTGAGCTGAGCAAGCTGTGGTGGGAAGTGGGAAATCCATACTAGCCACTTCTGGAACCGGAACCTGTGGCCACGCCCCTAGTTCCTACCAAACGCTACTCAGCTCAGTTTGGGCTCAGTCATTCTAATGACTTGTGGCCACTGTCAAATCCTGTAAGCAAAGTGTAAATAGCTGTTTGTATCGGTGGACAGAGAGATGCTCAGAGCTGGAGCATCTCAGAGAGGAGCTACGTCTCCTCTCCTCTTCATCTTTCTTTATTAAGACAGGGTCTCATTATGTATCCCTGGCTGCCTGGAATTTGCTCTGTAGGCCAGGCTGTCCTGAAATTCACAATAGAACTTGCCTCTGCCTCCCAAGTGCTGCGATTAAAGGCCCATGTCACCACGTCTGTTGTCCCCCCACCCCTTTTAAGTCAGGGTTTTGCCGTAACCCAAGCTGGCCTCACACTCAAGGCAGTCCTCCTGCATCTCTGCATCTTCCTTGTCTTGTGGGTACCAGCACTGTGTGGCTATGCTTGGCTTTTGAGGTAACTTCTCTACATCCTTTTAGAGCCAGTTTAAATGTTACTCTTTCTCAAAGTCCTCCTAGGATGTCTCAAGAATAATGGCACTCCCTCACTATCTCATGGCTTCTGGGTTCTGTTGTAACACAAAGCCACCGATGCTTCGCCCTCCAGAAAAACTGTGACTTCCTGCGGGTATAGGCTACATTTGATTGTCCCATCACCCCCAAATTGATCCCCAGAAACCACCAACGCATAGTAAGTTCCTATAAAGATTTGCAGCCTTTGATCTCATCAAAGAAAAGGGAAGGGAAGCCTAACAAGCTAATTACTGAGCTGCCAGACAATTGGCTTGCTCAGGCAGGTGTCTTAGCTGTGCAAACAGAATGTAATTGGTGGGCAGCTGCTGTCCATGAAGGGCAGATCAATCTCCTGAGAAATCAAGCCAGTAGCAGAGAACACTCTGTGTCTTGAGAACAGACCTAGACACATTCTTCCCAGAAACCTGATTGCCAGATACTTTGTGTCAGCCAACAGTATGGTAACACATTGACTTTTTTTGTTTAATCCTTCTTATTAAGAAATCTGACTTATCACTAGAGGGGCTTCACTGGTAGTAAAGGCCTAACTACAACAAAGTTCTAGAACAGCGTTCTTCTTTAGGCAAAGTATTCAGTTTACTTATTTTGAAGACACACTGGTAACAAAATCCACAGTAGGGGATACATTTCCTCCCTTCCTCCCTCCTTCCTGTCTTCCTCCAGTATTCATGGATCACTTGCGTTTGGACAGGTCTTGTTTTAGGTGTAAGAAGTGCAGACAGAAGGGACCATGGCCCTCTACCCCCCCCCCAACTTCTTTCCAAGCTTGTCACTTGCAAAAAGGGAGAGACTAGAGAAGAGAGAACATATAAGAAGAAGCTGACAGCAAGATTTGGCAAGTGGCGGTTAGCTCTGTGCCAGCTGAGACAGAACGGCCTTAAGACAGTTCCCACCAGATGATAAAGTTTATTATTAATTGCCATAGATCCAGGTGGTGGTAACCGTTCTTGCCATAGTCACACAAGATCAAATGAATACAAGATCAGCCCTGCCCTTGAGAATTTCATGGGGGTGGGGGTGGGGTTCTCTAGGTTGGAGGCTAAGAAAGTGAATCCCAAAAAGTTCTCCAGACAAAGAGCATTATTGTCACTTAGGAACCAGTTGGAAAGGAAACTGCAGCTAAGTCTCTGGGAGTTTGGACCAGTCAGCAGCAGTCTCTACTCTCAGAGCATCCCTCTGACGCCGGAGCAAGCCAAAAGCATCCATGACTCCAGACCCCGATTTCTCCAGCATGGTCTCTGGACCATGACCACTATCATCAACAGACCTCAGGAGCTTGTTACAAAGAGAGTCCCCAGTCCCATTCCCACCCTGCTGTGTCAGAATTCTCACTTTCCCAAACATTGCCAGGCTACCACAATTTGAAAAGCTCCGATTGGAACACACTGTGCCCCCAAAGAGCCTAGAGCCAGGGCTAGCAATAATGCCTCCCATGGCAGTCGCCAGAGCCCTGAAACATGCCTATAGGCTGAATAACTTTACTTCTCTGTGCCCTTATGTGATGCCGTCAGAAACAGATATTTTGCAAAATTGAACAGCACCAGGCTGTTCTTGTAGAACTGGCTCTACTCTTGTCTCTGAAGACTGGAGTAGTACCACTTGAAACCCAAGCCGTTTGCTGGTAACCACCAGATAGCTTAGTAAACTGCCCAGTTGTCAGGAGAGTCCCTGTTTAAAGGTATAATTAACTTCTCTGTCTGAGGGAGGGGTGGTAAAATTTGCAACATAAGTGAACCAAACACGTGCAAAATATTAAGTAATGTATGAGATTGAGATTTCCCAGTTCGGTAAATAACCTTGGCATGAAGAAGCCTAGTAAAGCTGAAGGAATTGGAGACATAATTGTTGTTCCTGTGCCACCCTGGCTGTCCAGATGTGGCAGAGCTTGGGCTCTCCTTAGAGTGTCTGTGACTCAGCCCCAAGCAGTCAGAGTGCTGTTGTCCAGCCCAGCAGGAACTTCCAGGGTTGTAATAACGTGGTTGGCATCTCCTCTGATTTGCTAGCATTCCTACCACTTACAACACAAACCCCATCCTTGCTACTCACAGATTCCAGTTTTGTGAGTGTTGTGTTCTGAATGAGACGGTCCCTCATGGGCTCATAAGTTTCAACACTTGGTCCCCAGCTGGTGGTGCTGTCTGGGTAGGTTTAGGAAGAGTGGCTTTGTGGGAGGAAGTATGTCACTGGGGTAAGGGTGACACTTTGAAGTCTAAAAGCCGGGTACCAGCCCTAGTTCACTCTCTGCTTCCTGCTTGTGGTTTAAGATGTGAGCTCTTGGGCTGGGGATGGTGGGTGCACACCTTTAATCCCAGCACTCGGGAGGCAGAGGCGGGTGAATCTCTGTGAGTTTAAGTCCAGCCTGGTCTACAAGTGTTATTCCAGGATAGGCTCCAATGCCTTGACTCTGCCATCATGGACTCTTATCCCACTGTGTTTCTTCCTAGCAATAGAAGCATAACTAATACAATTAGTACATCCAGGCCAAGCATGATGATTCACTTCTTTAACCCCAGTGCTTGGGAGGCAGAGCCAGGCAGACTTTGTGAGTTCAAGGCCAGCCTGGTCTACATAGTGTCTCAGGCCAGCCCAAGTAACATGGTGAGACCCTGTCTCAAACAACAACAAAAGCAATAAATATGTTCACTTAACAACATCTACTTGTAATCCTCCAATAAATACTACGGAGACTCCATGGTTATTTGCGGACATGTGCGGAGAAAAATTTGAGTTGTTCAACACACATAGTCACAGGCTCCAAGGGGTTAAAGCAGAAATTGATTAAACAGCAATAAAAACAATTCCTGTATTATACAATGTCTTTTGGGTAAGCAGAAAATTGTTTAATAATGTAATGGAACTTTCCTTCCAGTCTGATAAAATATGAATATGAAAAATCATAGAACAATCTTACTCATTCCTGCAGAAGACAAAAAATAGCAAAGTAAATCCAGTAATGGGTACAAGTAATAAAGTTGATTTCCCCAAGAAATACAGGATGACAACATTAGAAAATCTTTCAGTGTGGTTCTCCAACTTAATAAACCATTATGATCATATCAGAAGATTAAAAAAAAAAAAACTTTGATGAACCCCCAAACATTCTTAATGTTCTTAAGAAGAGAAAAAGCAAAACTCTTAAGATGTCAAGTATAGAAAAAAGGGGCATGTTTCCAGGCCTGGTGGGGCACACCTGCAACCCCAACACTTGTGCTTACTGAAGCAGGGGAAGTTTGAACTCCAGGGCACCTTGGGCTATGTGGTGAGGCCCTGCTTAAAAAATACAGAAAACTTGTTTGTTTTCTAACAAGGGACAGAAAAGGTGTGAATTTGGACTGAAGGGGAGGTAGGGAGGATCTCGGAGAATTTGGGGTGGGGGACCATAATCAGAACACATTATATGAAAAGCATCTATTTTCAGTAATATAAAAATAGAAAAAATACACAAAAAAAGAGAAAGGCTGGGGTTGTTTCTCAGTTGGTAGAGGGCTTACCTAGCATGCACATCCCCAGCACTGCATAAGCCATATGTGGTGGTGCACATCTGTAAAACCAAGGCTGACCACAAATTTGCTATGTCGTGGAGGATTGCTGTGCAATTCTGCACAAAGCGATCGGACACCGCGACTTCAGGAAAACAATCTGATGTGCAAGCGCAAGCTGAGGTGAACTCTTCTTTGTAAGGATCAAGCTAAATACAGTAAAAAAGGCTTTTTACGTTAGGTTTTATGCTTTGTCTCCCATATATGGTAGCACCATTTTCTTGCCTATTTTAAAACCTTAAAGTGGGATTCTTAAAAAGGTCCAGGTGTGGTCTCTCAGAAGATGTTGCAAGCTCTCTTTTAAGCATGTTGGCAGAGACTAGACCACATGTCGACCTCTCTGCCCTTCTTTCAAGGTCTCTGGGAAGGCTCTGTCACCTAGGAGTGGGTTGCAAGGGAAATGTGGTCAAGCTTATGTATACTCAAGACAGTGCTTCACCCACGGGGCTGTTTTCTGATTTTCTTTTCCTTGCCTCTCAGGGGCCCCAACCACAGAATGACTTTGACTTCTTTCCTACCTACCTCTACCTTGGTTGCAAGGGAGAGACAGACACAGACACAGACACAGACACAGACAGTCAGAGAGACAGACAGACAGGCAGACAGACAGACAGACAGACAGACAGAGAGAGAGACAGAGACAGAGAGACAGAGAGATTAACCTAATGCGGTCTGTCTCCTTGTCCCCAGTGATGAAAGTCTTTCAACCAGAGGCTTGTAGGTACCTAACTTACATATTTATCCATTCATAGGTTGAGGCAAACTTAGGAAACCAACTACTGTGGATGACAACAACTGACAGTACTTGGAATATTATCTAAGAGACATGTTTTAGCATCCTCCTTCTCTCTCAAAAAGGCCTTGCTGAACAAGTAAAGGACTTCACCTACTTTTTCCTTGGATGCAACTGGGTGGGAATGGAGGGCTGAATCGCACTCCCAAGCAGCCTTCACTGAGTGCTGCTGTGTGTGGTTTATTAATGTGTATCATTGAGAAGGGCCAGTCCACACACATCATCTTGATCCACGGATGAAGCTGCAGGCAGAGGATCTAGTCAGAGCCCTGGTCAAGGTTCCTTGGAAAATTCACCTTCCCTTGGCTGAGGAGTGGATGGGAGATGCCAGAGATCAACAGCAGCAACGGGAACATGGTTCCTGCCTGTAAGAGTACCAAGACACGAGCCCGAGAGACATAAATAGTACTTCCCACTCTGTAACCACAGTTATGTTTGAGCTGCCACAGACGGGGCTGTGGGAAATGACAGAAAGAAATGCCTGGCCTTCCCAGAAGGGTCAATAGGGCAGATGCTTAAGTTCAATCTTGAAACAGGGAAAAGAACCCTAACTCTAGAGCTGAGAGGCAGCAGAATGACAGGTAGGGAGGGGACTTAGTGGAAATATAACAACATACCCAGTTTCTGTGTGTATATATGTGGTGTGGCTTGTGTGTGGTTTGGTATGTATGGCACATGGTACATGTGGGGAGGTATATGGTGTATGGTTTGTGGCATGGGGTGTATGGTGTATGGTGTGGACGTGTTGTGTGAGCATGTTGGAGACGTTCAAGGGATTTGGGAGGATACAAAGTACAGAGAATGCTGAAGATGGGCAGATGAGTTAAGGGGTTTGACCTTTTCCTCGTGGTTAGTAGTTTGAAGTTTACCTTATAGGCTCTTAAAAGGGCTGGGCTCTGGACAATCTTTCTGACAGCAGAGGGAAGGACAGATGGGGTAGAGAGACGTTCTGGAAATATCTTTGCTGGTGACAACCCAGATCAACCTGCCACTCCACAAAAGTATCTCCATGCCATGGCGCCTCAAGAAGCAGTACTTATGGCTAGTCCCTAAATTCAGTCTTCTTAGTCTTCTACTGGCCATGCACGTCTCCTTGCTGAACGGTGAACTATAGTTCAGTAGGTCTAGGTAGGTAGAGTCTTTTGTAGTTCTACCCAGAATGCCAACGTTATGATCTGTAGATCCCCTTTGAGAAACCAGCCAGCACCTCATTTGTGTGCAGCAGTAGACTGAGTTTGTTTTGTTGTGCACTGATATCTGTATCACTCCAGAGATTCTGATGTGATAGGTACTAGGTCCAGGTGCAAGGTGTGGCTCATGTACTAGGAAGTTTTCCAGTTAATTAATTAATATTGTGTGTGTGTGTGCGTGCGCACGCACACATACACGCACACACACACACACACACACACACACACACACACACACACACTTGCTTGTGGAGGTCAGAGGCATCTTCAGGTCTCATTCATTCCTCAGGATCCAGCCACATAGTTTTTGTTTTTTAAATTTCTACTTATTTTTGTTTTATGTGTATAGCTTTTTTGCCTGCATGTTTGTTTGTGCATCATGTGCGAGGGCATCAGGTCCCCTGTAACTGGAGTTACAGACAGTTGTGAGCCAAAATGTGGATGCTGGAAATTGAACCCAGGTTTGCTGGAAGAGCAGCAAGTACTCTTAACTGCCAAACCTTCTTTCTATCCCGTCTACCTTGATTTTGAGATAGAGTCTCTCACTGGGACCTGAGACTGGCTTCCAGTGAGCCCCAGGGATCTTCTGTCTTCCTCTTTCCACCAGCCTAATCCTGGGCTTGTAAGTGTATACCACCATCCATACTTGCCTGCCTGCCTGCCTGCCTGCCTTCCTTCCTTCCTTCCTTCCTTCCTTCCTTCCTTCCTTCCTTCCTTCCTTTCTTCCTATGGGATATTTTAAAAGTGTTGCAGGTAAAGTAGCTGATGTTTTTTTAATTTTGTTTTTAAATTTTCAATCTTAGCTACTTTAAATGCTACAAAAAATTAAGAGAAAAATAAAATTGATGGGAGAAAAAGACAAACAAATAAAGCCCCTAATTTAAAAGGGGGTTATTAGATCCTCTGACATGGGCTGCACCAAGTTACTGTACAGGTTCTGTGTGTTTGCAGTTAATTTCTGCACCTTTCCACTGGGAACAAACAGTCTATCTCCAGCACTGAGTGGATGGCACTTCAGTGTTTATCTAGAAGGTATGCAGAGTCTTCTGTCATGCAAGATGGGTTGAGAATGGGGGCTCCAGGGTCAGGGATGGGGAAGAAGCATTGTTTTATGCTGGGAAGGCTCTGGAGGTCAAAGTGGAACTGGTAACGTGAAAATCCTGTCCACCTTGCCTTCCAGCCCTGCGAGCCCAGGGCCCCTTGATCGCTTAATGTTGGTAGCTCCTTCTGTCAATCAAATGATTTGGGAAGAGCAAGGAACAAAACTGTTTGCCTAGGTTCTCCGGCCTTCCTCAGTAAACCTTCTCTCTTTGCCTTCAAGGCTTCTTGTAGCATAGACACTGGCTTTAAATTACCCCCTTGAGAATGGCGCCAGCCACCTTCTCCCACGCTGTATTTTGCAATGAGCCTTGTTATTTCATACACATCATTTTCTTCTGCATGCCTTAAAATGCTAGCTAGCACCCAGTGCCATGCTGTGCAGAAGCAGTGAGGAAGTACCCTTGAGTTGTCTGTAACTGTATAAGAAATGTCTTCAGTGAGTCATCACACTGGCTCTTATTTTACTCTGTAAGAGTAAAAGTTTAGTGGGCTGGGGAGCTGGCGCAGCCATGAAAAGCTAGGCTCAGAGCCAAAAACATGAGAGTAAAGGTTGGGGAGCAGAATTTTTATCAGGTTCAAGAAATTTTCTTCTATTCTTCTGTTGATTTTTTTTTTAAATTCCCATCTGTCTCTATCTCTGTCCATCTCTGTCTCTGTCCTCGCTCCCCCTCTGGTGTGTGTGTGTGTGTGTGTGTGTCTATAAAACATGAGAGCAGGCATGTGCACACCACAATGCATGTGGGTAGGCCAGAGAACCACCATTGGTATTGGTCCCCACCTTCCATCTCATGAGAGGCAGAAACTTTCTATAAACACAGGTATGTGTGTTCAAGGCTAGCCAGCCTTGAGCTTCTGAAGATTCTATTGTCTTCACTTCCGAGCTCAGCAGAGGAACATTGAGATCACAGACAGGTGGCTTCATATGGGTTCTGGGGATTTGAACTCAGGTTCAAATGTCTGGCAAGACAAGCCCTTTATCCACTGAACCACCTCTCCAGCCTTTTCTTCTCTTTTAAAGTCATGCATATTACAAAGATTCATCCAAATTCCCTTTGAATTTATTGAAATAAAACATGGACAGATTAAAGTAAAGAAATATACTAAATAACTAATTTCTAAGGTTACATTATCCTCACATTGCTTGGGAAAAATCTGTTGTTCCTGTAGTATTTTGTGCTCATAACTAGACTGGCTTTGCTAATATTTGGCTTAGTGTTTTGCTACTATGGTAATAGATGAGAGTGTCTCATGACTTTTATTACTCATCCTTTATCAGATTGGACACTGGACTTATGAGTGCCTGTTTACCTAAGTTTGAATGAGACTGGAACTATGTGGCTCATGACTGCTTAGCACAGCCTGCTGTTTAGTTAAACCTCTCATGTTTTTCTTGTCTGTAGATTAAATATATTTTTTTAAAGATTTATTTCATATTTTATGTATATGAGTGTTTTGCCTGCCTGATGTATGTCTGTGCACGACGTGCGTGTCTGGTACCCAGGCCAGAAGAAGTGATTGGATCCCCTGGAACAGATGGTTAGGAACCACCATGTGGGTGCTGAGAGTTAAACTTGGATCTTCTGCAAGAGCAACCAGGACTCTTAACCTCTGATTTATCTCTCAGCATATCTGTAGATTTGTAGCAAATGACACAGCAAGTTCCAGAAACTGTGGTGTTTTCAGATTGCTGCACTGTGAACCTTCTAACTGCGGTCAGTGCCAATCTATAACATTCTGAATAACCAGGTTTATCCATTTCTTTTTTAAAATATTTTCTATTTTATGGGTTTATCTATGTGCCTGAGTGTATGCATGTACACCATGTGTATGCAGGAGCACACAGAGATCAGATTAGGTGGCAAATCACCTGGAACTGAATGACAGGCATGATGTGGGACTCCCCTCTGTATGCTGTTAATGTACTTTGTTACCATTGGTTAATAAAGAATCTTATTTGGGACCATGACAGGCAGAATAGAACAAGGTGGTAATTCCAAGCAGAGATAGAGGGAAAAAGTAAGTGGAGTTGAGGAGACACCACGTAGCTGCCGCAGGAGAAAGATGCCCACCCTGGAATCTTACCAGTAAACCACAAGCCTCGTAGTAAAATACAAAATAATAGGAATGGGTTAATTTAAGATGTAAGAGTTAGTTAATGAGAATCCTGAGCTAATAGGCCAAGCAGTGTTGTAATTAATAAAGTTTCTGCGTGATTATTTTGGGTCTAGGTAGCCAGAAAACAAACAAGCAACCTCTGCCTACAAAGTGTCACCAACATGGGGCTGATGCCTGCCACCCACTTCAGGCCAGGTGCTTATGTGACCGCTCGGGGTCAGGAGGAAAGTAGCTGAGACCATACCCATGGCTTAGTGCTTCCCACCTGGGCAGGTAGTGGGATCAGGCCTGCTAGGAGTACACAGGCAGGAGAGCATGGTGGGTTCCCACCATCATACACAGAGATATTTCCAGCCCACACAATGTGACGCATGGCAGATTTAGCTTTTACTCAGATAAAAAGGGTTTATATGCTGCATGGTGCTTCCCAGAGTTGAGATGGTGAGGACGGCTCCCACCAGGCAGTCCCAGAACCAGCAGTGAACTACCTCTGCCATATTAGAAGGATTATTGAGGCAGAGTCAGCATCCAGGGCTGCTGTGACCAAGCTACTTACTATTTTAAAAGCACCCCTGGTCATAAAATGATTACAGAGATGCAATAATGACAGATTCAGACATAAAAAAATCCTCTGAATGGGTCACAGTATGTTTAAAAAATATACTTAGGCTTGAGAGAGAGAAGAAAAGGAGTAGAGACAGTTATAAAAAGAAATAAATAGTTTTAAAAAATGAAACCAAGTCTTTGAAGAGACAGAGTACAGACAGTCATAGATTAAAGCAGTTAAAAAAATAAGTCACATAAAGATGGAAAATATACAGAGAGTCTGGATTATGCATATTATTGTGTTTATTTTGAATTTTTTGAAATCTGTTTATCTGCAGATAGATATTTGTTTCTGGGGGCTGCTAAGTTGAACCAATATAAAGGTATCTTGACTTCAAAATTTGGGTCTAAAGATATGTTGCTTTGGAAAAGAGGATGCTTCTCTTTCCATAGAGGATAGAAAGAAGTGTATTCTTTACTGGCTAATATGATTTGATCAAGCAAGAACCCCTGAAGCAGTGATCCAGATGGTCCAACATCTACGAAAGCTTCAGGACTGCTGACTGAGATGGACCTACCACACAGGATACCTCATGAAGGACCTGATTAACAGCACTCCCAACCAGCATGAACTAGTCTAGAGAACAACGCCCAAATTCCCTGAATGATTATTTATAAATGTTTGTTTACATTTAAAGGAGGATATGCTATATAGATGAATGCTTTGCATTCGTATGGATCTTGGTTTGTTGATGCAAATTTGAGTTCAATTTTTTATGTATATTTCTGCTTTTGATTGGGGTGTTGTGTTTGTGCATCTTATTTGGAAATGTAGTATATAATTAAGAAATATTATAGGTTAAGTAGATGGTCATCAATAATGGTCAAGCTTGTAGTCATGTTGGTTGGGTTTTCTAGATGTATAGAGATATGTTTCAGATTTATCAGATGTTTTTCAAACCTTTCAAGAACTAACAGAATATGGCATTTAAAATGTTTTAAGAACTTGGAACTTTCATGACAATGAGACACACCTGCTCCTGACAGCACCAATCTACTGCAAGAGGATGATGGGCACTGAAGAGGCTCCTTATGGTATTGGTTAGCCATTTGTTGCTCTTGCCTTGATGTTGTGTGGTGTGAACTGGGCATGTAGGACCCACAGAGAAGTGACTGATAAACTTGCCTAAAGGTGAGGCTGTCCTTCAGGGTTCCTGCTTCATGAAAGTGTCTACCAGACATTCTGCAGGGTTCAGAAGAAGGTGACTGACAAACTGCCAATAGAGGCAAAATAGTCTTTCAAATTTCCTGTTTCATGGAAAAGTCTACCAGATACTTGGGCCTGTAGGCTGAAGATGGATTCCCCAATATTACAGAAGAACTTTGGGTGACTGTCCAGGTAGTGAGATGTCTCTGTCAATTTTAGAGTTTTGGAATTTGCTTATAATGCACTTTTTGTTTACTTAGGTAATATATCCTTCTGGGGTCTTTGATGGAGTTGAAGAATAGATATAGTTTTCCTTAGTTATGATAAAAGATAAAGTAGATATAAATATTATAACTGTAATTCTCACTTGATATCTGCTTTGTTACATGTAATTTTACTGTGTTAAAGTTAAAACCTTCCTTTTCATTTAGACAGAAAAAGAGAACTTCTTTACTAACCAATGGTAGTAAAACATACTCACAGCATACCAAGGGAAATTCCACATCACAGGTGGTTGTGAGCCACCATGTGGGTGCTGGGAACCAAACCCAGATTGCTCTGTCTAAAATTCTTCCTGTTAAGGGTTGATGCTAAGTCTGAGATGGCTCCAGGGCCCAGCTTGGAAAGGCATAGCTTCTGTTATTTTTTATTGCAATTGCATTATTTTTCTTCGAGAAGTTTCTCTGTTTCATCTGCTTTCAAATTTATTGCCATAAAATCGCTCATTCTGTTGACTTGGTGTCCTTTCAAACTGGACACCAAATTCCAAAGTGCTTTACATCCTCACTGTCATTGGAAGGACTTGTTTGTTTTGTTTTTTCTTGATATTAATAGTTTGGCAGCTCGACACCACCCTCTCATCTTCATGTATTGTAAGCATTTGTATATAGCTGTGTATATATTATATTATGCTAATGCTAGCTCATCTTTATTTTTCCATCTATTTTCTCTGGATTTACACTGTTAGTCTTTTCTTAACTTCTTCAGTGGCAGCTGTGGCAGCTATGGTCTGGGCAGGAAGTAGATGGCATATTCAAAGACAGGGCTATGAAAGTTTAACTCAGAGAGTATTTACCTAGGTGTTTCAGGCTAAGGATGCCCAGAAGAAATAGGTGACACATGTGTGGCAGCAATAGAAGCTACTGATGTGTCTACATTGTGAAGGGAAGATGGACTTGTTCTAGACTCCTGTAAGAGCCTTTGTCTTAGAAGGATCTGTTCTTGAAAAGCTAGTACCTTCCCAAAGCCAGTGACAATGCAGGGGGGTAGAGAATATAAGTCCTGCCACTCTTCCTACCTTCTGATGTCTTGCCAGTGCTGCAGGTCAGAGGACAACTTTGGGGCGCCAGTTCTTTCCTTCAACTTCTGTGTCCTGGGGATGGAATACAGGTTAGCAGTCTCAGTGGCTGATGGTTTACCTGCTGAACCATCCCGGTGACCTCAGTAATTGCTTTCCTTCTGAAAGATGAACACCATTAGACATTTCTGCAGTGACAATCTGTCACCACATCTGTTAGATGTTTGAAAACATCATTTATTCTTGTTCTTCAAAAACCATTTTTTTTCCTTAATGTAATTCTAGGTGAACACTCATGCTTAGAAGGAATTGTTTTCCCCTTTATTCATTACCAAGATTTAAAGTATTATTCTCCTAACAGTATCAAAGAGGTTGGATAGACGTATCACTGAAGCTTAATTTTTGCAGGTTAAACTATATGTGATACTTTAATAATTTTTAAAGTTTAGACACTTTTATGTGTCTCTATGTATATGGGCAGCATGCAGAGGTATCTAAGGAGGCCAGAAAATGGTGTTGGATACCCTGGAGCTAGAGTTAACAGGTGACTGTGAGCCACTATGGAGATGCTGGGAACCCAACCCAGGTCCTCTGCAAGAGCAGCCAGTGCTTGTAACCACTGAGCCATCTCTCCAGCCCAATTATCAATGTAATTAAAAGATGTTTTGAATACAGAGCATGTCGCTAATAGAGAGTGTTAGATAATGTGTTCCATGTAACTATTGTCAGACATAGAGGTGGATCCTGCCATTTTCGTTTCATGCATTGTTTATTGAGTATAATTAACAGGCCAGGAAGTACATTCTCTTGAAGAGCATGAGTCAGTAGATTTTAGTACATGCATGGGATTGTGTAACCATTGCCATTATCTAGAGGAAACAATTTCTGTCATCTCTAAAAAAACAATGTTTCTTCAGGAGTGACTCTGAAATACTCCCATCTCTGCCCTGCCAATGCTATAGATTTGCCATTTCTGGACGCTTTATCTAAGTAGAAGAAGATGTTATGAGATCATGTATGACTAGCTTTCCACGTAGCACAATGTCATAGATCACCTCTGTTGTAGCATGCATCTTTTGGGCTAAGCGCTTTTCCATTGTGTGTGCATATGATACTTGTATGTACATATAATACTTTTGTTTATTCATTTATCAGTTGGTCAGCATTGGAATTTTTCTATTTTTGGTTTCTATAATGTTGCTATAAATATTTGAATACAGGTGTATGCGTGTGTGGACAACCTTCTTCAGGTTTCCTGGGTATGTCCTGGGAGTGGAATTGCTCACTGGGGTGTATGAAGAGCGAGTGTCCCATGCTGTCATCACAAACATCTAAGATTGCAGAACTGGACTGTCTCAGAATCCAACTGAGAGCTGATTCAGTCTTGATCACATCAGCGTTTTTGACATTTTCCTCCCCTTGAACTTGCTTCTGATGTTTGAACACACCTCTCCCTCTGGTGTGAACATTGCCATCACCCCTCCCCTTCCTCTTCATCATCCTGCTAATCCCACAGTTCTCGGCTTGTTGCTTCTTGCTACGAGCTTCCCCCACCCCTGCTTTTGTGGATGGTTCGGTGTCTTCCTTGTCTCCTCTGAGCTATTTTCTTGTTCTTTCTTTTTGTAACTCTACATGCCTGAATGATTCATGTCTGTGTCCCTCCTTAGAGAACAACAATGGTAGGGGAGTTGTCCTTGGTTGCGCAGTGTTGTTCCTTAGTACCTAGAGTGGTCTTGGAAATAAGGGGCCCTGAGAAAGAATTTGAGAATAAGTAGGAGGTGTGGCGACAGCCCATTAGCTCAGTGGGGATGTGGCTGCTAACAACTGTGATGGTCACTGGCATTGTCAATCCTTGACTACATCTGGAATTACTCCTATGTCTTCCTGTTTCCAGGAAGTTTTAGCTGAGCATGGAAGAACCACCATGAACATAGGCCTCACTATTTCTATGGGTTGGGAGGGGTCCTGGACTGTGAAGAGGAAGTGAACATACCACTGATACTCACCTGTTTCCTGAGAGGACAGGCTGTAGCCAACTGTAACCTGCTGCCCATGCTCCTGTCAGGATGCCCCCCCCCATTTCAATGTAACTTCAATCACAAGCCCTTCTCTAGTTGATTTTGTAAGGTAAATGATGACAGTAATGGAGAAGAAAATTAACACAGCACCCTGTCCGAAACCGGGCACTTAACCATGAAGACCTACTGTTTTGCAATTCTAATTGCTGTAACCACAAACTCAAGGAATTGGCAGGATTGGAACCTTCCAGGGTCGCATGAAATGGTCTGTGTCCTGTCTCTCTTCTTGGTTTCTAGATGGCTGTTTTCTCTCCATTTCTTCACAACATTCCCGCTCTGTGCATGTTTCTGTAGCCATATTTCTATTTTGTGTAAAGGCCATGATCATGTATGTTAGACCTCACCATGATGACATTTTAACTGGGATTACATCTTTAAGGACTCTCTCCTAATAGATTATTGCTCTGAAGGACTGCTTGTCAGTGTGTTAACACAAATAGGGTTTGTGTGTGTGTTGGTGCAAAATTCAACTCCCAGATAGTCAAAACCTCTTTCTGTAGCAGGCTTTCTTTTTTTGGCTACCAACCAGCTTCCAAATCATG